>NC_048595.1:332470387-333134255 GCF_003668045.3 Cricetulus griseus
GGAATCTGGGAGTTACTTTAATTTTATTCAAGGCCGAGCATTTTATATCCCGATATTTTTGTGTTGTCTTAATCATGCCTTTGTTCCCTTTCCTTTCCTTTCTGGCCAGATCAGCCGGCATGTTGTTTTACATAGCAAGGGTGTTGATGGCGTCTGAAAGGAAAACAATCTGATTTTTGGGCAGATTGTTTTTTATGGGTCAGCACTTTTGTGACTATAACAGACCGTGACTGATTAAGACGAATGGTTCTTGGATGACTGCAAGGAGGAAGGTTTTGTTCAGTGAGTGTCTGTAGAGGATAAGAACTCTGGGGTTAGAGAGCTGCCAGGCATTTGTAGCCAGGGAGCACATACTCTAGCTGTGGACACCCAGGCTTGGCAAAATCAGGTTCATTTGGCCAACTTCTTACACAGGACTACACTGGATTCTTAGTTGGAGAAGGGCAGGGTTGGTGACTCTGTAATCGAAGACAAATTTGATAAGACTTGAAATTTAGAAGAGAAACACATGCCTATAGGAATGCTCTTGGCACAAATGGTACCACTGGATTGTGGAGTCTTAGAAAACAAAATGATCTGAAGAGGAAAATGAGCTGATATTAATGTTGAATTTTCTGATTTTAATAATTACACCGTGGTTATGTAAAAATAATGCCTTCATTCCTAGGGAATTCATAAATGAGTAAAGGAATTCATAGAGGAAGCGGTCTGATATGTGCAGCTGAACTTTTTATACCTAGAAAACTATACACCCAGAGGTAACCATGAGGAAAACAATTCCACTTGTAACTGTTTTATAAGCATATTAGAATAAAAAATGAGAAAGAGAAGAAAGGGAGGAGGAGGAGAAAAAGCAGAGAGGCTTCTTTTTGCAGTGATGGGAAGGAATGCTAACCAACAACCAGTTCACCACCTTCCCTGTGTCCAGGAGCAGCAAGATGGTGAACTTCTAAATGAGAAATTCAAGGAGTTAGCTGAAAATAACAGTACTAAGCTTATGAACCTTGTCCTCTCTCTTTACTTAACATCACAACCTGTTCTTTTGTCTCATTATCCTTTGTCTGCAGCAGACAGGGAAGAGCTTGAGTTAATCAGTTCCACTCCCCGAGAAAGTCCTTCTAATACCTTGACCTAAGTCAGAAGAAATATGTGTCAAATCTCCCCAGGAATCGGGGAAGACTTCAGTAATTTTCAAGCCAGAGGGTCCCTTTTTTGTTGTAAGCCAAGGTCTATAGATTATGTTTCGCTTCTCTCCCATCCTGGCTTAGTCTCCCCTTTATTACTGTTGTGGGAAAACTCCTATATTCTTTTTTTGTGTGTGTGAAGTCACGTTTGTGGGCAAGGGCATGTATGTTCAGTTTTCTGAACCACCAGGAACAATGCTGCACAGTCAATAACAGAACATAACAAGTTTTTGCTTTCTCAAGTATCAAATTAAAATGGACACATAATCCTGTTTTCTCTGAGCTTGCAAGAATCGCACCAGGGGCGCAGGGGAGCGGACACTGGTGGGATGGTCGAGAGAGCACAACAGGCTAGGGTCTTTTGTTTTAATTGAGCGTTTGTTTTTCCACGTGGGGCTTCATGCTCTTGGAGCATTAAGGGCATAACACGAAGGATGCACGTCTCATATTTTCAATTCCCACCCAAAGAGTTACCTTTGATCTCATCTGGAGTTCATATTCTGGGAGTCTCGGGGAATAAAGGGCTTTTCTTGCTACTTCATAGCTGGGAAAGCATGTCTGATTCGGGAGCTTCATGTAAACGGCCTGTGAAGTGGGGTCTGCTTTGAAGGAATCTGCTCAGCTGTAACATTCCTTCAGCGGGAGGAGGATGGTTTGGAAAATGTCGTTTTTCTTGGAAACAAAGATCCTCACCAGACTCGCCAGGAGGTTAGAAGGATACTATTGCCTTCGGGGTGTCCCATCTCAGCCGCTGGGTGCTAGTCCGGGCAGGTAACGCTTTAGTTGACACCTTCAGGATGAACAGACAGGGAGAAACTTGTAGTCATTTTTCTTGGCAGAAGCCACAACCCAGCCCAAGTTAATTATGTCTGAGAAGAAGAATAGTGTCTGGGCACCTGCAATTTTCAATTTGGTACCTTGTTTTCCTGTGCCAACTGTTCTATCAAGCCATTCACATGGATCTTCACAAAGTCCCTTCCTGGTTTCGTGTTAGACAATGGGAACACTGAGTTTATAAAACGTCTGTGTAATTGTCTCTGTTTACTGAGAACGTCGTGTGTGCCAGGGCTGATTAAGTGTTGTGCATGTGTCCTGTCATTTAATCTTCGTAACAGCCTCATGAGGGACGCAAATTTATTGCTCACACTTAACAGTGGAGAGAATGGGGGCTTACCCAGTATCTTGCCCCAAATCACATGACTAAATAACATGGAACTAGAGCTTGAAATTAAGCCTAGCAAGGTGAAAGGCCTCTCTCTCTCTCTCTCTCTCTCTCTCTCTCTCTCTCTCTCTCTCTCTCTCTCTCTCTCTCACACACACACACACACACACACACACACAGGCTTTTGAATCAGAGGGTGGCCAATATTATGATACCATAACCAGATTTAATTTAGGAATATTCTCTGAGAAATAGATTGCTGATATCAAATATAGAACTTTTTTGATCGATTTACTTGCTATTGGTAAACATTACTAATGTTGGATTTTTACACCATGATACCCTAAAGTATGGCATTGTGGTATACTGAGTACTTGGAACTGAGGAGATGGTAAGGTACATAAGAAACATATAGTTCATTCTAAACTTCTGCCCTCCTGTTGCCTTCCCTCACTTCCTCCCTGAGCAGATGTAATAGCTGGACCTGGAGTGCCTTCAAAGGTCCATATGTTAAAAGCGTCATAATGATACTGGCAGGTGGTGAAATTTTAAACAAATGGAAGCCAGTGGAGACTTTAGCCCCATTGGGAGTGTTTCCTCCAAGATCATTGTGGGATATTAATCTTCTCTTTTCTACTTCTCAGTCATCACAAGGTAGATAGCTTCCTCTACCACACACTCCTGCTGTGATGAACTGCCATACCAAAGAAATGGGGGCAACCCACATAGAATGGAGCCTGAAAAATATAAGACAAATTAAACCTTTTTTCTTATTAAATTGACTGCCCTAGGTATTTGCTATGGCAACAAAAGTCTGACAGCACAGTAGGCAACAAAATTTAGCACCTTCTTCCCCAGGGCAGGTCACAGGATCAAGAACTTCTGTTTCCTAAAGCCACAAAACCTGACCATGTAACTCTCTGAACACATGTTTTTCCTGAAAAACCCTCAAGTGGAGGTATTTTCCCACACAACAGAGTGAGCGGGGAGTGATATACAGAATGGCTGAGAAGAATTTGAGCAAATAAGCTGTGTTGGACATCACCCTCCTTGTTTTACTACGATTAGATCATTCTTCTTTGTCCAAATGCATTTCTCTAGGGCTATCCATTTTAAATAAAACCAAACACACACAATATACTTTTTCTTTAGTTCTCTGGGTTTCTATTCCTGTGTTAGGAAAAATTGTAATATAACTTTTTGTTTGTTTCTGTTTTTAGTCTGTCTCTTGTAATAGGAGTGTCAGTCATGGCTCTTGTAAAGAGTGGAGAATATGCCGGGTGTTGGTGGTGCACGTCTTTAATCCCAGCACTCGGGAGGCAGAGGCAGGTGGATCTCTGTGAATTCGAGGCCAGCCTGGTCTCCAGAGCAAGTGCCAGGATAGCCTCTAAAGTTACACAGAGAAACCCTTTCTCGAAAAAACCAAAACCAAAACAAAAAAACCCAAAACAAACAAACAAAAAGAGTGGAGAATACATCCTGCCTTTAGCCCCTACTCAGCCTCAGTTCTGCAGTCTCTCCCAGCTCCCATCTTATTGGTCTTATTTATCTGTCACTCTTAGAAAAACATCAACATTTTCCAACTTTTGGTGTCTTATCTCATTTTTATTATGTAACTACTTTTAAGAGATGGCACATACTCATTGTACATGATACTGAGTCACATAAGGGCATCTCCACACAACTATACAATATATTTGTTGCATGTTCTCCCCTAGCCCATCCCCTCCCCTTTCTCACCCTCCTCCTATTGCCCTTTATTACCCTAAATGGTTTTGCTTCTGTTTTCATGTCATGTGTTAGCACATGGTTTTATGTATCTCTAGAGAATCTGGAATCCACAAATGAGAGAAAGCATATAATATTTACCTTTCTGAAACTGACTTAAAGTTAATTTATTATGATGGTCTTCAGTTGCATCTATTTTCCTTCAAGTGGCAAAATCTCATTTTTCTTTATAGTTGAATAAAATCCCATTGCATATGTACCACATTTTCCTTATCTATTCCTGTTGTTGGACACCTAGTTCTACAAGTTAGAGTATTGTGAATACCAGTACAATAGACACAGAAGTTCAAGTATCCCCATGATACCTAGGAGTGGTATAGTGGGGACAGATGGTAGATTTCATTTTGGTTTGGGGGGAACCTCCGTACTGATTTCCATAGCTGGGTTCCCTTTTTCCTCAAATCCTTGCCAGTTTCTGTGGTTATTTGTTTTCTTAATGGCTATAACTCTGACTTGGTAAGACAAAATCTCAATGTAGTTTTAATTTATATTTCTGAATTTCTTATGTATCTTAGGATATTAATCTTCTGTCATATATTGGCAAGTATTTTCTGCCATTCTGTAAGCAGTCTCTTTGCTCAATTAATTGTTTGCTTTGCTATGCAAAAATCTTAATTTCATAAAATCATGTTTGTGAATTGTTGGCATTATTTCTTTTGCAACTGAGTCCTTTAAGGAAGTCCTTGCCTATGCCAGTATCTTGGTATATTTCTTATTAGTCCTGTATATGTTTCAGATCTTACAATAAGACATCTCATTTCTTTTGAGTGGACTTTTGCTGTAGGTGAGAAGTCTGGATCTAATTTCATTCTTCCACACATGAATATACACTTTCCCCAGTGGCTCTTTCTCCTGTTTATATTTTGACGTCTTTTTTTAACAGATGGATTTAGCTCTGTTGGTGTCTATCTGGGCCTTCTATTCTATTCCATTGATCTACATAGTCCATTTTTGTGCCAGTGCCATTCTGTTTTTGTTACTATAGCTCTGTAGTATAATTTGGAATCAAATATGATAATAGTTCCAGCATTTTTCTTTTTGTTCAGACTGCTTTGGGTATCTCTTGTGCTTCCATTTTAGCTTTAAAATAGTTTTTTATTTCTTTCTATTCTGTGAAGAATGAGTGTCCTACTCCTTAAACTTACTCCAATCTGTCTCTTGCATTTACCCCTGGACTACAACTGTTCTGGAAAGGTCAACAACTACCCAATGTCAAATGCTATAAATAATCTTCCTTTCCTCAAATTCTTTATAATTTTGTCATAGGAAAAAGCTGAAAGAATTGTAAATATTTGGCCACCAAGTATTTACATCAAGTATTTAATATTTTATTACACTTTATTACATCCCTCCTCCCTCCTTTTTCCTTTGTGGTCTTTTTCTTTCAATACATTCTTCCTTCATTTCTTTTTCATTTTCCTGTATCTGTGATACATTTAACTAATCAAAAGATGGTAAGATGGAACTTAGCTCACAGTATACTCACTGGAGGGTGATCTTAGAATTGCAAAGGACACTGTCCTGAACAAAGTTTAGGAATTTTGAAGCTTAATCACCTGGCACAATCATGTCAAAAGGAAGGTTGAAACAGAAATTATACAGGATTAATAGAAAACAAAGGCAAAGAAGGTATTGGAACAGAATGGTAGCAGTGGTCAGATCAATTGCTATTGCTATAAATATTCAATAAAAATCGCAAATCTATCCACTATGATGAGGAGGGAAAATCCAGCTGTGTGGTGTTTTCAAGAAGCTTGCTTCAAATATAAAAACTACAACAAAAATAAAAGGATAGAGAAATGCACAGAGATATTAAGCATAAGAAAACCACTGTCGCCGGGCGTTGGTGGCGCACGCCTTTAATCCCAGCACTCGGGAGGCAGAGGCAGGAAGATGTCTGTGAGTTCGAGGCCATTCTGGTCTACAGAGTGAGTCCTAGGACAGCCTGTTACACAGAGAAACCCTGCCTCAAAAACAAACAAACAAAAAGAATGTAGACACCAAGGCAATTAATATTATCAGGAATGAGGAGAGACATTTCATACTGATAAATGAGTCAAAGGGGCACAAATGTGCATGTACTTAAAATCCTATATTGAAAACACAGGAAACAATAACTAATTGAACTTAAAGAGAAACAGGTAATCCACAAGTGTAGTTAGGTGTGTCAATACATCCTATGTTAATAATTAGACTATTTATAATTGAAGATAGAACGTGCAGAACATCTCACATACGCAGATACACACACACACTCACACACACACACACACACACACCCCTCAACTGTGTCTTGTTCTCTATGATAGCAAAGAAAAATTTTCCTCCAGTCAACATTATCTGTCCATAGCACTTTATATAACCCTACACAGCATCTTCATGCCCTCTTTTTCTGTGTTGGGTTCTGTATTGTATCTTAAATTATAAATAGATAAAAAAAATTATCGCTCAACTCCCTTGTTTGCTCATTGTAAGAAATGGCAATTTAACAATCCAAACTAATGAGCCCCTACCCCTTTCTTACTCAGAAGAGACATGGCTAGGTGTTTGCTTGATTTTCACTTTCAGTTATATCTGTGCACTGTTTTCCCTCCTCCTTTGATGTTAGGGGAATCCTTCCCTCTGAAGATACCACTGTTCTCTGAAGATCAGTTTTAACACCCATGGAACTCCAAGTATTCATTTACTCACATGTCAATTTTTATTCTAGCCTGTGTTGTCTTTAGAAAAAAATTTACAATATTTGTTCAAGATTCCAGAACATGGCCCAATTCATCAGATACACTAATGTTGTCAAGAATATCTGTTGAATGAATGAATTAAGGAACAAGATATGGAGCAATTACTTGAGTATAATTCCCCTAATTCTGAACTACTGAAGAATATGTGATGGTCAGTCTTGTCCAAAGAGTTTTGATTTTAGAAGTATCAACAAACTATATATATATGGTCTGTTTTGTAAAGATACTATGAAGATAATATTGAGAAATCTGTTTGGATGGAAAAAACCCTTTGTGATATCTGGGGAAAATCACCCAATGTAATAAAAATGTTGGTTTATACAATTTAGTAGATGCTTTTTGATGATATTTGTGACCTATAAACATATAGGAACAATTCGGTAGAGATTAGATAGGGAAGAATATTTTTAGAAGTGCTTGAGTTCTTTAATGTGTGAGGCCAAACCATGTTGTAAGAGTGCATGAGTGCATAATAGGGGCTTGGAGACATGGAAGTGGTACAGATCCCTTGAGAACCCAGGCCTATTTATATACAGACCTCTCCAGATTGGAGCCAGCAGGGTCAGGAAATTGAGGCAGAGAGTCTCTTCTGTCTCCTCTTTTCCATTGTAGGAGTCCAAGTGGAATGTTTTGGCAGAATTTTAGAGACTGGTGACTTGTCCAATCTAAATATAATGTTACCCTTAGGAATGAACAGTAGTCCACTGATGCTTGATATGATCCACAGAAAATGTAATTTATTTATTTTGTGAACGGGTAAAATACTCAGCAATTTCCACAGTTGACACAATAGATCTCAAGTGTACAAAACTATTCAGAGAGAGAGAGAGAGAGAGAGAGAGAGAGAGAGAGAGAGAGAGAGAGAGAGAGAGAGAGAGAAACACTGCTGAATGTATGCTTCTCATGGTGTCCTGGGGGTATGTTTATTGGAGGTAGGCAGGGATGTTCCAAATTTTGCATAATTTAGTTTGGGAGCTGTTTGTACTGAGAGAACCTTGGCAAGGACTACAAACAGTGGAATCAGAATTAAATTTATTTTTTTAGAGAAAAACATATTACATGATAATGAGACTTCAGGATTAACACTGTTATGCCCAATTTTTGGTCACATCTGTGCTGCAGATTTAGTTGTTAGTTGAGTGGTTGCATTTCTTCATTCTAGATCTGGAAAAACATGGCCATCAGTTACTATGATTGTTAGTAAGGCCTCAAATGAGTTTAAACATATGCATAAATGCCTAATAGTCACCTTTCTATAAATAGGATCACAATTCTCATATAAGCCAGAGTTATGGGCTATATTTACATGCTTGTTTTTTTTTTTTCTAACAGGTGAGTAAACTTCAGAAGTTATTTATAAATTAGCCATTGCCAGAAGATTTCAAGCGAGTGTGCATTTGAATCTGGTGCCTTAACTTTTGGTATATACACTCTAGTCTGCTCTAGTTTTCTGCCATGCACAAACAACGAAGATCACATTGAAGTGACATCCGTAAGGACATGTATCTTGTAGACTTGTTCAGGTATCATTCAAGGGACAATAGAGGCCACCTGCATATAATGCAAGATCTGAACTTTGCAGCTGAGGGGGCTCAGTGATGGTTTGCATGTCTATTTGGAGCCACACAGCTATGCCTACACTCAGTTGCACTTCTAACTATGAATCTTCAAGATGGGGCACACCTAGTAATCAAGCGGGATTTATTCCATAGACTACATTTTAAAACATTATTTTTTTTTGAGGCGAGGGCTAATAAAGTCAATGCTAGCATCTGTTTGGTATGCAGATAAGTCTGACTTTGATCCTCCTGCCTCTACCTCTTGAATACTGGGACTATAGGCATACAGCTATGAGGATTGAACCCTCGGAGAAGCATATGTTAAGCAGGCAGTCCACTAATTGAACTATACTCCCAACCCCCTTTTAAAACATTTGAAGTCTGGCATTTTACCTTCCCAACTTTTAAATTGTATTTAAATATCACATTCTTGACTTTTGGATTTTCGAATAGTGTTCTAAAGAGTTTCTTGGTTTTGAAGTTAGACAGCTTGACTTTGGCAGTTAGTGCCTTTACTTAGAAGGTTTTCTCACTTGTAGCAAGGGAGCTTCATGGCTACCATCTATTGTGTGATGTTATTTTGTGGAGCCCGATGGTGTTTTCCGAGTGTCTGGGAAATACTTGATAAACATAAACTGTCCTCATTACAATTAAAACCATGATTAGTACACTACAATAAAGGCAATCTTTACTGGACATTTGTTCTAAGAAAAAGGCTGGGTCTGCTGGGGTTTTGGTAAATATTCAGCTTCACTGAAGACCAAGTAAACATAGATTGCCCTCCTGTGCATCTGATATACATGGAAAGAAGCCATATGTGGCCAGACATTTAAATAGGTCTGCATTTTTAAAGCATAATGAAATGTGAAAGCAGAGTTAAATAAAGAACGTTATGAAACCAGCCTTATTTTAATATCACATTAGCGATTACATGGGATTATCCTAGAGTGATTTTCAAATGATTTACCTTATCAAATAAACCAATTCATTTTGCACACACACAGCAAGCACACACTTGTATGTGAACATGTAGTATCCAGTTATTGATTTAGGAACAAAGACTCCCTGAAGGAGTTTAAAAAACTGCTCTGTCCCAGCATGCCATTCTATATTTTACATCCATGCCTGAGTCAGCAGAAATGCGTGCAGAATCCTATAAAGCCTGCTAACTCCCCTGCTAGTCCATGAAGTCAGAACCTGCACATGGGGGTAGTATGAATTACTTACCCTATCCCAGGTCTGGAACATATCATTATCACTGAATTTGTTGCCTATACAATCACCAGAGATGATGGCAATGTAAGAATAACTGGAGCATGAAACCACAGTAAATTGTCAGGACTGTCTAGCATACGGTGGGTCAGACACAGAGGTGTTGCTGTACAATCTCTGCCTATTGTGGACGGAGCAGCAGAGCACCACCTTAGGGGATGAATGATAAACTCATATCTTTGTCATTAGCTGTGGCAAAATTTACAACTGATTACTTGCTTTTGTATATGGAAATGAGCACACCCTCAGTAACTATGTCATTGCAAATAGTTTTGGGGACAAGATTAAGACAATAACAATGTCTCCTTATTGAATTAATTTGCATAATTTTGCCACAAATTTTGGATAAGAGACATTTCATGTGCTCAATGACCAGATGTAGGTAGTAACTATAGAGCCTCACATACAGTATTGAGGTGTGTCTTGAAGTATTGATATTTAATTGTTATGGGAGTGCTACCTGCTCTGAACTCTTTGAGGACAGGGTGCATATTCGATGCTTTTTTCTTTTCACAAGTCACAGAACAAAATTTTTCATGGAATAGGTTGAACAAGTAAGTATATTAACAATTCACATGAAAAAGAATGGAGAATGAAAATCCCTGAAAAATTCAGGTTAACTGTTTTTTTTTTTTTCTCTCTGTGAAATTGATGATTCAACACTGGTGAAATTCTACTTACAGTCATTTCAACTCTCACTATTGCCTTTCCACTATTCTATTCAACAATAGTTTATTAACATTTGCAGTCGTATAAATAAAGTATTATGTGACTACAATAAAGTATTATGCTAGAAGATAACATATTGAATAAAGTAGCTGCCATTGCTCTAATAGTCTTTGTCTCAGTGCGTTCCTATTTTAGAGTATACTTGCAATTTTTCAGGAACCCGCTTTGATAAAGGGAACACACCTCATCATGCTGTTCAGTCTCCAAGGGTGTGCATGCCTAAAAAGTTGTGTATTTGCCTAGGAATCTATTTTAAGGATGCTAAACAACTTTCATAAAAATGTACTCCTCAAATGACATTATTTTTAAAAACCAAAGTAAGAGAATATTTTAAATTCATATTACTAACTTGGAGTAAGTTACCCCAAGGGGACTTAAAATTAATATTATTTTGGGCACAAGAGGGAAAATTAACATTGTGTACTATAAATATATCTAAATACCAATTCAGTTCAGTGGTGTGGGAGCATCAATTTCCTAAGAGAGTTTCAAAATCCCTGTTCTGGCCCTGAATGCTTAATTATGCCTTTGGAACTTCAGTTGGTAGAAAGTATTTGTCTGATGCCTTTCTTGAGTTAGGAGTTTTCAGAAGGTCAGAAGTAAAATCTATCTACCTATTATCTATCTATCTATCTATCTATCTATCTATCTATCTATCTATCTATCTATCTATCTATCTATCTATCATCTATCTATCTATCTACTATGTCTGTATCTCTGTCTGTCTATCTACCCATCCAGTCCAGCACATTGCATCATCTCCAGTGCATCTTGGGAGTTCAATGATTGTCTGTTGAGGTAATACAAAGTATAGTTCTTGTTGATTTTCACTTGTGAATCATTCTGTGAATCCTCTGAAATCAGTTATGTGCATTTGCCAAAGAAGAAGAAAATGTGAATGACGAGGGTTGTGTCCTCCCATTGTACTGTTGTTCACTGACTAACCGTGTCCACAGGTTGTGGTGAGCTTTCCTATAATGCTTTTATTTCCTCACACATTTCCTCCTTCATCTGACTCACATTGTTACAACCCTCACATATTAATCATTTTGAAACCACAGTATTCTGAATCACTGCTGAGTCCTGGGTTACAAGGAAATCCGTCCACTAGGAAATGAGAGCGCTTCTAGGAAACACCTTCTTGCCATCATGAGTATTTTGATAAGATTCTTGGCTGCCAACCTGGGCCCATGTAAATAATGGAATCAATCTTCGGTGCTCCTGTAGGTAACTAACAAGTGCATTCTCTGTAGTGCCGACAGTTTCTCAAAACTATTGCATGTATGTGAAAGGCATGTTATCTAACTGGTCATGATTTTTATGAACAAAGCATGTAATATGTGATTGAGAAATAAGTTTTCACACAGAAACTCTATAGTGGTCATTAAACTACTTTTCCTTTTCTGCTCCAGATTCATTTGTGCATCATTAGAAGCTGAACTTCCAGGGTTTGTTTGTAGACATAAAAACTTGGTTGTCAAAGCCTCTTAGGCTAGAAGCCTTTAATCTTCCTATCTAACCATCTTAACATGGGTTATGTTTGTTTTTATAAACATACTAGTAAAAGTATGAAACATTTGAAACAGTTTGGGCTCCAGGAGAGAAATTTGCTGACTGAATAACTCAATGGATTGTTGGAAGTCTCTGTAGTGGGTGTTTTACTGGTTGTGAAATCAAAGGCTGCATAATCGCAGTTGATTTTCTGTGTCACAATACTCTGCCTCCAGATGAGGGAGGCAACACATTTAGTCAGAGGAGAACTTGGAGGCATTCGACACCCTTCTATATCATCGTTCACCATCAATGGTTCAGTACTCTGTTTCCCAGAACAAATAATTGCTTCTTAATTTTTTTATTTTAATTTCAAAAAGCATGTGACAGATGTACCAATATGTTTTTAGCGATGGTTACAATTTCCTTTGTGATTACAAAGCCCTACAGGATTTCAACATCCTCTTGACCTAATTTGGTAAAATAGCATATGATGCCAGAGTACTGAAAAGAGAGACATGTAGTTTACATTCAAGACAATAGTATGCTTTTGACACGCCTCATCTAAGTTCATTCCACAAGTCTGGTTTTAACTAGTCACTAGCTTCATGTTGTACACACTGACTCATAGAAAGCATGTTCTTTGTCAGACTTGCAAGACATGGCAACAGTCTGTACTCTTTTTTTTTTTTTTCTGATTAAAGCAACTGTTTAAATCAGGCTCTTTGGCCTGAGGTTTGTGGCTCCCAGGAGTACATTTCTAGACTAGAGTAGAGAATCATTCTTGGTTGGTCATGTGACTTTCTATCCCAAATCTGTTTCCATTACAGTTTCTTGCCACAACTGACACTCCTGGGTGGTTTTATGGATTGAGTTGTGTTCAAATGATATGAAGTCCTAACTCTGGTGCTTGTGAATATAACAGCCTTGGAAATAGGGCCTTTGTAAATAAAATTTTCAGGAGATGAAATAATTAGAGCAGACCCCAATCTAATGTGACTGGTGTCCTCATAATCAGAAAAGATGGACTTGTTTACAGAGAACAGGACAGAGTGACAGAGAAAAAAATAGACTGATGCAATGGCAAGGTCCATATCCCACTAGATGCTAGGAACAGCAAGGCCAGGAAGGACCTGCCTTAGAAGGAGCACAACCCTTCCAATTCCCTGCCTTTAGAATCCTAGCTGCTCCAAGTGGAATAGAACAATCATCAGCCTTCATGCCACACACTTTATTATGGTAAGGGACATAGTTATTAATGTTTATGCAGATTTCATTACACATCTGATTACAACGGTCACCAAACTAGGCAAGAAGAGACTCAGAGTTGGCCAGTTTTATTTCATTGTTACTTCATTATCTGTAATTTTGCTACTGTTATGAATCATAGTGTAAGTATCTGATATGCAAGATATCTGACAGACAACCCACAAAGGAGTCATGAACCACAGATTGAGAGCCACTGCCATTGAGGGCATTGCATACCTTGGAAATGGAGATACATACAGTTGTAAACTGCCATATGATATGCCTTTAGATGACACCTGCATCATAAGTAAAAGGGAGATAAATCCCTATGATGAATAGTGTAAGAAACTGATGAAACAAATTATTAAGGTTTCATACATACAGAGAGGGTGAGAGTCCAAGCTCGTGAACTGTGAATTAAAATAGTTTAAATCCTTAACCTACCCAGAGTAATCCACATATTCAATGGAATCTCCATTAAAATACCCATGGCATTTGCTGAATGAGAAACAACTACAAAATTCATATGCAACCATATGAAGCCAAGAAGAGCCAAATCAAATACTGAACATAAACATCAGAGAGATCAGAGAGATTGACATCACAATGCCTGACTTCAAGGCATCCCACCAAATTACCAGCATATAGGCACATAGCTATACAGATTGATGGAATAGAATGGAAAATCCCAATGTTAACCTATATATTTAAAGGCAGTGAATTCAACAAGTCGTTGCAAATACACATTTTGGGGAAAGTACCTTCTCCTCAATAAATAGTACTGGGAAATGCCATAGCCCTACCTCTTACAATATATACACAAAACAGTCAATATAAAATAGATTAAGGATCAGCATTATAAATATGAAACTGTGATTAAAAAATGGGATATACTTCCAGGCATTGCTACAAAGAAATTTGGATAACTCCCTGAAACCTCCAAGCAATAAATGCAGAATTAGAATAATGGGAGTATCAACAGGTGATCCTTCTAGACAGACAAGCTGATGATCCAGTCTTAGGTTACTAACACAATTGTGTTTGACCTTTAAACTAAATGTATTAAAATGTTTGGCTGTTACCAAGAATTAGTCAGAGTAGAAAAAGGGAGAAGAGACCTGAACAGGAAATCAACACCCAGGTCTTAGAGTACTTTCTGATCACTTCAGGGAATTTAAACTTCACCTGGCGGCATCAGGAAACAGTATTGGGGTTTTCAACTGTGGGGCCCACAGAGATGGCTTTGCTTCATCTTGGCTTAAGGTCAGAGAGTTCAAAACTATCCTTACTCTTCCAAGGTTAAAGTCATAAGACCTAAAGGTCTAAGGTGTGGCTAGTGTTGGATGTTTGGTGTTAGGCGTGGATGTCTTATCTAAATAACAAGAGATCTGGACTTAGGCATAGTTACTAAATGTTTGGAGAATTAAGGAAGAAAGTCTGTCTGTTCCTTGTATCAGGATAAAGAAGTCTTTTGCCATTTTCCCCTTTTTGGTTGGGGTGTATAAGAATGTTGAAGAATAAACTTGGGGCATTCAATACACACACACACACACACACACACACACACACACACACACACAAACACACACACACAAGAATAATGGAATTATATCAAACTACAAAGCTTCTTTCTGCATAGCAAAAGATATAATCTACAAAGTGACAGAATGGAGAAAATATTTGTAAGTTTCTCCTCTGATTAGTAACTAGAACATAGAAGAAACTCAGCATAACAGAAAAAAAAAGAGTGAAACAATAGCCAAGTGATCTGAATAGACATTTCTTTTAAAAGGATAAAACAAATGGTCAAGAAGCATAGGAAAATAATACTGGCTTCCCTCACTGATTATCAGAGTGAAACAAATAAAAAACCACAAAATCATCTCAGTACAGTGAAAACTACTGTTATAAAAAAGACAAAAATTAACAAATGTTGGTAAGGATGTAGACAAAAGAGAACTCTTGTACACTACTGGTGAGGATGTAAGTAAGTCCTTCAAACTGGGACAAGGGTGTGAAGGATTAACAAAATATTGATACTAGAATTGCTATAGAATTTGATAAGATTCATTTTGGTGTATAATCCAAAGGAAATAAGATCATTATATCAACCACGAATAACATGTTTATTGTAACACTATGAATAATTGTAAAAGAGAATCAACTGAGAAGTAATAGACAGATGAGTAGATTTTAATGTAGTATATGTATATCATAGAATGAAAAGAATAAAATACTATCTTTTGTGGCAATATGAAAGGAAGTGGAGGGTATTATGTTAACTGAAATAAGGAAAGCACCAAAAACCCAATACTGCATATTCTCACTTGTAGAGACTAAGGAAATTAGTTGACCACATAATATTAGAGAGAACAGTGGAGGCCATTAGTGGGTTAAAAAAGGAACAGAAAGAAAAAAGGGGGGAATAGTGGGTATCAAAATACAGTAAGAGTGGGGGAGGTATTTCTAATGTTTTATACAACTCAAAATAATTAGACAAAAGCATGCAGATTCTTGTTGTATAGAAATGATCACAATTTTGGAGAAATGGAAATATTAATTGATAATTTCATGTGTGCATATATCTAATTATAGCACTACACCATTTTCATACAGGTTTTATATCAACTAATTTTCAGTAAAGGGTAATATATACTGCACTTGACTTGTCATAGTGCTTTTATTCACTACTTAACGTCATCTTAACTAAGAAAAATTAAAATTTTAAATTATTAGCAATTCAAATATCTCAAGTGATCATTACTAAAAGCTATTTTGATATATCAGATGACAACCTGATTAAAATGTTTACAAACCAAGAACTGGGCATACTGCATTTATGAATCTGCATTGAATGGCTGTCAGACACATTTGCTTAAGGAAAGAGGCATGTCTTTAAATATTGCGTTATGTTATTTTTGCAAGATCAGTTCTTAGCAGTGATAACTTGGTTGTTTACATTTGAGGTTTTTGGAAAAAATACATTATTAGAAATAGCCAAATGTTTTAGTTCCCTTCTCTGTTGCTGTGAGAAAATACCTGGCAAAGGCAATTTATAGGAGAAAAGGTTTGTTTAGCTCTTAGTCCAGTATACAGTGGTGGGGGCATCAAGACCGCAGGAGGTTACAAGAGCTGGCCACATTGCCTCCACAGTCAGAGGAGCAATGAGACACTCTGAAGTGTAATATTAGTGTCATTTATCAGATTTAGGAAGTTTGTAGCCATTACCAAATATTTAGTTGCCTACTTGTCTCCTGGAACTTCCACAGTATCAACTTGAAAGTACTCCAAAGCTTTGTTAGGCTTGTTTCACATTCTGTTCAATCTGATTTGTGTTCCTCGACTCAGTAATTCCATCTCTCATCTTCACATAGTGTTGCTCTTTATTGCCTTTGAATTCCCTTATAATTTCTTCAATTGCTGTTGTCAGTTCTACTGCAACCTTCTACGGTATCTATTTCTTTACAGATTTTTCTTTGAAAATTATGTCTTGACTTCCTCCACATCTTGAACAGTTTGAGTTTCTTCATGAAATTTATGTTCACGGTTTGTGTAGAATGTCATCAAGTTGAATTTGGGGAAATTTTCAACTGAGTATTTTTTTTAAAGATGGACCATAATTTTCTGTTCCCTTATTGACCTCCTGTTTACTGTTTCAGAAATTGTACATTTGAACTTAATATGTTATAACTATGCAAGTCATATTCCTTTTCATCTTAAAGAAAGATTGTCTTCTGCCTGTCTTTAGTTTGAAGTAATCTCATCACTTAAAGACTTCTACCATCAACACAGAAGTAACCTCGATACTACAGGAAGAGAAAACTTAGGTGAACCTATATAGGAGGTTGAGGGTTACACAGCATAAAAGGAAAGTGAAAGAAGTCAATGCAGTATGGCAAAGACCAGAGAGGGATAAACAAACTGAGGGCTGATGGTCCAATCACATGGGAGGAAAAGGCCAGGTGCTGGTCAACCATGGATTTTGAGTTTTGTTACACAGTTTAGCATGCTTGTAAAAATTATCCAAGTTGACCGTAGCAAATTAAAACATATTACTCTTAAGTCAGTTGGAAGAAAAAATGTACAAAGAACTTAATCTTATAATATACATGTGTGTTTGTATTTATATATGTATCCAAGGGAAAAGGTATAGCAAAAAGCATGGAAATAAGAAGCCACAAAATATGATTGCAAAAACACAATCAGGTATGTCAGTAATTATTGTACTGTCTCTGGGTTAAGCTTATGCATAGCTCAACATACTTACTCCAAATGCATAAGACCAGGGCTGTTTCCAGTTTCAAGTATTTTTAGATATGAGGAATATCTACATATACATAATGAGATATATTGGAAATGAAATCCAAATCTTTTTTGAAGTTTTTTATTTTTACTTTTTAAATAAATTTTTATTTAAATGCAAAGCAATCTTATTTTACATACCAATCCCAGTTCCCTCTCCTTCTCGTTCTCCCATGCCCCCCACCAATCCCCATCCTACCCCCATCCACTCCCCAGGGAGGGTGAGACCTCCCATGAGGGATCATCAAAGTCTGGCTCTTCATTTGAGGCAGAACCTAGGCCCTCCCCCATTTATCTAGGCTGAGAGAGTTCTCACCATAAGGAATGGGTTCCCAAAGCCCATTCGTGCACTAGGGATAAATACTGGTTTCACTGCCAGAGGCTCCATAGACTTTCCAGGTCTCCCAATGACACTCACATTCAGGGAGCCTGGTTTGGTCCTATGCTGGTTCCCCAGTTGTCAGACTGGGTTCTGTGAATTTCCAATTGCTCAGGTCAGCTGTTTCTTTGGGTTTCTCCAGCCTGGTCTTGACCTTTTTCTTTGCTCATCACTCCTCCCTCTCTACAACTGGATTCCAGGAGTTCCCATCAGTGCTTGGCTGTGAATCTCTGCTTCTGCTTCCATCAGCTACTGGCTGAAGGATTTAGGATGGCTTTTAAGGTAGTCATCAATCTCACTATCAGGGAAGGGCATTTAAGGTAGCCTCTCCACTATCACTTAGATTCTTAATTGGGGTCATCTTTATGGCTCTCTGGACATTTCCCTAGTGCCAGGTTTCTCTTCAAACCTGTAATGGCTCCTTCTGTTAAGGTATCTCTTTCCTTGCTCTCCTTCTCTGTCCTTCCCCCAACTTGACCTCCCTGATCCCCCATATTCTCCTCCCCCAACCCCCATCCCCTTCTCCTCTACTCTCTTTCTTACCTCCCTCCTGCTTTCTCTTCATCAGTCTTTTTAGAGTCAGTTTTCTGTTTTACTGGTAATTCACTACTTTCAATAGCACTACTTTTTTGCTGTGATTTTCTTCTTTCTCTGGTTTATATTACTGTTTCTTAGCTTCTCGAGTTCCAAGTGTATTTAGTTTGTTTTAACATAACTTTTTATTGATTCTTTGGGAATTTCATAACACACACCCAATCCCACTCACTTCTTAGTCCCTACATACCCATGTTTCACCCTGGTAGCATCTCCTCCAAAAGAAAATTTAAAAAGATACTAATTAAAAACAAAACAAAGCAAACAAAACCCACTTCACCCCTCTGTCTTTCCCACCTCCTTATTTGACTTAGTGGCACTGGGAGTTGAGGTGTGTCACATATACTCTTTTGTCCACTGTCTTAGTTAGGATTTTGTTGCTGTGAAGAGACACCGTGGCCACAGAAACTCTTATAGAAGAAAAATATTTAATTTGAGTGGCTTACATTTTAGAGATTTAGTTCATTATCATTACAGCGTTTGAGGTGGCATGCAGGCAGACATGGTACTGGAGCAGTAGCTAAGAGTTCTACATCTTAACATGCAGGCAACAGGAAGTAGTTGTAAGTGGTCTGTCTCACTAGGTTGACTTGAACATGTATGAGACCTAAAAGCCCACCACACAGTAACATACTTCCTCCAACAAGGCCACAGCTACTCCAACAATGCCACCCCTCCTAATTGTGCTACTCCCTTTGTGGACCATTTTCTCTCAAATCACCACATCCACTCAGCTTTATTTGCAAATGTTCATTGCAGCGAGTTGTTGGTCTTGTTCAAGGTTTCTGACTTCTGGCACATCATGAACAATAAACCCTCACCGGGCATGTCTGTGAGGAATTACCCAGATGACACGATCTGAATTGGAATGTCCCCCACTGGCTCATTTGTTTGCACACTTGACCTTCAGTTGGTGGCAATGTTTGGAAAGGTTGTAGAACCTTAGGAGTAAAGCCTGGCTGGAGGAAGTGGCTTGAAGCTTTACAGCCTGACCCCACTTCCTGCTCACTCCCTGTTTCCCAAGTGCAAATGTAGTGTGATGAGCCAGCCTTCTTGCTCTATCATTTGGGTAAGTTACAGAGGCAGAAGCTGGGCAGCTAGTCATGTGACATTCATATTTAAAAGTGGTGATGGTGACAGTGCTCAGCTCAGTTTCTCTATTTCACACAGTCCAAGATTCCTGTCTAGTGAATGGCCCTGCACAGCCAACATGGGTCTTCCTGAATAAATTAGCCTAACCCAGTGTCTTCCTTACTATCTTGCTGCCTTAGTAAGACATAATAATAAATGCCGCTTAGCAACTTAAGGGATACAGGGGTGGCTTGCTCACAGTCACAGGGGATGTAGTTCATCCTGGAGGGGAAGATGTGTTAGCAGTCAGAGGTCATGGTGGCAGGAGCAGGAAGCAGTTCGCACAATCTCCCAAAACAATACCAGTGAGGAACAAAATGTTTCAATCAGTGGTCTTCATCCTGTGAGTTGTAACTCCTTGAGGGCTGAATGACTCTTTCACAGGGATTGCCTAAGCCTATCAGAAAATAGACAATTTACATCACCATTTGTAACAGTAGCAAAATTACAGTTATGAAGTAGCAATGAAAAGAATTTTATGGTTGGGGATCACCACAACATGAGGAACTGTGTTAAAGGGCCGCAGCGTTAGGAAGGTTGAGAACCACTGATTTAAATCCATGAGACTGTGGTATATTTTCCATTTGGATTTAACAAGTAATTTGAGACCCCTAGAACTGACTGGTCATCAGTTTCTTTCCAATTATTTGGTTTTCTGCATTTAGTTTGTTGAATAAAAATTTTGCCTTTTATCTTGCATTATCCTACTGGAATATTCACAACTATTTTCTTCATTGTTCTATAATTATCATAGACCTTGCTAATTATTTTTCTTTTATATTTTCCTTTCCCTCTGTTTTCTCTGACCCTTCCTTTATTCATTTCTTCTATTTTTGACTACTATTTCAAAAGACATTTGTTAAATTCATAAATTATTTCTCCTGTTCAATATAGTCTGTCGTTGAAGCTCTTAGTTGTATTTTTTTTCCTCTGTGATTGAACTTTTCAGCTCAAAGATTTTGATTATTTTTTTTTTAATTTTTTATTTAATTTTTACAAATTATAATTTCACATGTCAATGCCTTCTCCCTCTCCCCACTACCCCAACCCCCCACCATCCCCTTCCCCCCTCCACTCCCCATAGAGGGTAGAGCCCTCCACAGGGGCTCCCCAAATTCCACAACATCATCCTGGGCCAGGCCTAGGCCAGGCCCATGTGTCCCTGATGAGAGCATCCCTTCACGTGGGATGGGCTCTCAAAGTCCCTTCTTTTTTTTTCATTCATTTATTTAGCTCATAAATAAAGTCATGCACAATTATGATACACAATACAGTATGTTCACAATGGAATGGCTAAATTAAACCAATTAACATGCTATATCACACATATTCATCATTTTTGTTTTGAGAACACTTAAAGTATACTATCTCACAATTTTTAAAATATAGCATATTGTTGTCAACCATATTTATCATGCTCTCAGTAGACCTCAAGACATCATAGAGTCCATGCCTCTTGTCCAACTGCAGTTTTATATCCTTAAACCAATCATTTCCCCATTGTTAAAGACCCACATTGAAGCCTAATAGCCACAATTCTGCTCTCTGTTCCCATAAGTTCATCATTTCTAGGTTACACATAAAATTGAAATTGTGTGACATTTGTCTTCCAGTGTGTCACTTATTTTTTTTTTTTTTGGCAAGCATATAACTTTACTACTTACTAAAGATGAAATCAAATTTGCATGCACAGGTGAGCACTCTCTGAAACACCTTGGATTCATCACATATTTGAGTTTCAATTAGCATATATATGATATATATATATATACATATATATATATATATATATAGAGAGAGAGAGAGGGCGCAATAATGGCAATATGTTATGCATCAATAGCAGCAACAGCTTTTCCAGGTTCTGCAGTCATTTTAACAAAATTGTAGAGACATCCAGCACACTCCATTTAAAAAGCAAAAAACAAAAAACAAAAACAAAACAAAAACAAAAAACAAACAAACAACAACAACAACAAAAGTAAAAAACAAAATCCCAGAAAACAGTGCAGTTCTGTTACTCTTGTGGTACTTGGCACCATTTTATTTTTTTTAAATTAGCTTCTCAGTCATCATCTGGGAGGAAACCATTCTGAGCAATATCATTAAAAACAGCTCTGATAAAGCATGGTCACTACTATGTATCATAAAGCAGGTCCACATATGCATGAGTACATATCATGTTTGTCTTTTTGTGATTGGGTTACCTCGCTCAGAATGGTTTCTTCGAGTTCCATCCATTTTCCTGCAAATTTCAAGATTCCCTTGTTTTTTTTTCTGCTGAGTAGTACTCCATTGTGTAAATGTACCACATTTTTTTTTATCCATTCTTCGGTTGAGGGGCATCTAGGCTGCTTCCAGCTTCTGGCTATTACAAATAATGCTGCTATGAACATGGTTGAACAGATGTCCTTGTTATATGAATGTGCTTCTTTTGGGTATATGCCTAAGAGTGGAATTGCTGGATCTTGTGGTAGACTCATTCCTGTTTTCTTGAGGAGTCGCCATACTGATTTCCACAGTGGCTGTACAAGTTGGCACTCCCACCAGCAGTGGAGGAGTGTTCCTCTTTCTCTGCATCCTCTCCAGCATAAACTGTCATTGGTATTTTTGATTTTAGCCATTCTGACAGGAGTAAGATGGTATCTCAGAGTTGTTTTGATTTGCATTTCCCTGATGACTAAGGATGTTGAACACTTTCTCATATGTCTTTCAGCCATTTTAGATTCCTCTATTGAGAATTGTCTATTTAGTTCTGTACCCCACTTTTTAATTGGATTGTTTGGTGTTTGGGGGACTAGCTTCTTGAGTTCTTTGTATATTTTGGAGATCAGCCCTCTGTCAGATGTGGGGTTGGTGAATATCTTTTCCCAGACTGTGGGCTGCCGTTTTGTCTTGCTGACTGTCTCTTTGCCTTACAGAAGCTTCTCAGTTTCAGGAGGTCCCATTTATCAATTGTTGACCTCAGTGTTTGTGCTAGTGTAATGTTCAGGAAGCAGTCTCCTGTACCGATTAATTCAAGGGTATTTCCCACTTTGTCTTCTAATAGGTTCAGTGTAGCTGGATTTATGTTGAGATCTTTGATCCATTTTGACTTAAGTTTTGTGCAAGGCGATAGGCTTGGGTCTATCTGCAGTCTTCTACATGTCTATAACCAGTTATGCCAGCACCATTTGTTGAAGATGTTCTCTTTGTTCCATTGGATAAATTTGGATTGTTTGTCAAAAATCAGGTGTTCATAGGTGTGTGGGGGTAATATCAGGGTTTTCAATCCTATTCCATTTGTCTACTTGTCTATTTTTGTGCCAATACCAAGCTGTTTTCAGGACTATAGCTCTGTAATAGTCAGGGATGGTGATGCCTCCAGAAGTTCCTTTATTGTATAGGGATGTTTTGGCTATCCTGAGTCTTTTGTTTCTCCATATAAAGTTGAGAATTGTTCTTTCAAGGTCTGTGAAGAATTGGGTTGGGATTTTGATGGGGATTGCATTGAATCTGTAGATTGCTTTTGGCAAGATTGCCATTTTAATATGTTGATCCTACCTATCCAAGAGCATGGGAGATCTTTCCATTTTCTGGTATCTTCTTTAATTTCTTTCTTTAGAGACTCAAAATTCTTATGGTATAGGTCTTTCACATTTTTGGTTAGTATTTTATGTTGTTTATGGCAATTGTAAAGGGTGATGTTTCTCTGATTTCTTTCTCCGCTAATGTGTCATCCGTGTATAGTAGGGCTACAGATTTTTTTGAGTTAATCTTGTATCCTGCCACTTTGCTGAAGGTGGTTATCAGCTGTAGGAGTTCCCTGGAAGAGTTTTTTGGGTCATTAATGTAGACTATCATATCATTTGCAAATAGTGAGAGTTTGACTTCTTCCTTTCCCATTTGTATTCCCTTGATCTCCTTTTGTTGTCTTATTGCTCTAGCTAGGACTTCAAGGACAATATTGAAGAGGTATGGAGAGAGTGGACAGCCTTGTCTTGCCCCTGATTTTAGAGGAATTGGATGGAGTTTCTCTCCATTTAATTTGAAGTTGGCTGTTGGCTTGCTGTATATTGCTTTTATTATGTTGAGGTATGTTCCTGTTATCCCTGATTTCTCCAAGACCTATATCATGAATGGGTGTTGGATTTTGTCAAAGGATTTTTCACTATCTATTGAGATGATCGTGTGTGTTTTTTTTTTTTCCTCAGTCTGTTTATATGGTGGATTACATTGATAGATTTTTGTATGTTGAACCATCCTTGCATCCCTGGGATGAAGCCTACTTGATCATGGTGGATGATTTCTCTGATATGATCTTGTATTCGATTTGCTAGGATTTTATTGAGAATTTTTGCATCAATGTTCATGAGGGATATTGGTCTGTAGTTCTCTTTCTTAGTTGTGTCTTTGTGTGGCTTGGGTATCAAGGTTATTGTAGCCTCATAAAAAGAGTTTGGCAATGTCCCTTCTGCTTCTATTTTGTGGAACAATTTGAGGAGTATTGGTATTAGCACTTCTTTGAATTTCTGGTAGAATTCTGTGATGAATCCATCTGGCCCCGGGCTTTTTTTGGTTGGGAGACTTTTGATGACTGCTTCTATTTCCTTAGAGGTTATAGGTCTGTTTAAGTTGCTTATCTGTTCTTGATTCAATTTTGGTAAGTGATAACTGTCCAGAAAATTGTCTATTTCCTTTAAATTTTCCAATTTTGTGGAGTACAGGTTTTCAAAGCATGACCTGAAGATTCTCTGGATTTTTTCAGTGTCTGTTGTTATGTACCCCTTTTCATTTCTGATTTTGTTAATTTGCATGTTCTCTCTCTGTCTTTTGGTTAGTTTGGATAACGGTTTGTCTATTTTGTTGATTTTCTCAAAGAACCAACTCTTTGTTATATTGATTCTTTGAATTGTTTTCTTTGTTTCGACTTTATTGATTTCTGCCCTCAGTTTGATTATTTCCCAGTGTCTGCTCCTCTGGGGTGAATTTGCTTCCATTTTTTCTAGAGCTTTCAGCTGTGATGTAAGATCTCTGGTGTGGATATTCTCTAGTTTCTTCGTGTGAGCACTCAGAGCTATGAACTTTCCTCTTAGTACTGCTTTCAAAGTGTTTCATAAGTTTGGGTATGTTGTGTCAACATTTTCATTGACTTCTAAGAAGTCTTTAATTTCTTTCTTTATTTCTTCCTTTACCCAGGAATGTTGCAAATGCGTGTTGTTCAATTTCCATGAGTTGGTAGGTTTTTTGCACTTTGATTTGTTTTTGATTTCTATCTTTAAAGCATGGTGGTCTGATGAGACACAGGGGATTTTTCCAATTTTTTTGTACCTGTTGAGGTTTGCTATGTTGCCGAGAATGTGGTCGATTTTTGAGAAGGTTCCATGTGATGCTGAAAAGAAGGCATATTCTTTTGTGTTTGGATAGAAAGTTCTATAAATGTCTGTTAATCCCAATTGGGTTATAACTTCTGTTAGTTCCTTTGTCTCTTTGTTAAGTTTCTGTCTGGTGGTCCTGTCCAATGGTGAGAGTGGGGTGTTGAAGTCTCCCACTATAACTGTGTGATGCCTTATTTGTGATTTGAGTTTTAATAATGTTTCTTTTACGAATGTTGGTGCCTTTTTATTTGGGGCATAGATATTTAGAATTGAGTCTTCTTCCTGATGGATTTTTCCTGGGATGAATATGAAATGACCTTCTTCATCTCTTTTGATTGATTTTAGTTTGAAGTTTATCTTGTTAGATACAAGGATAGCTACCCCAGCTCGTTTCTTGGGTTCATTTGCTTGGAGTATCTTATCCCAACCCTTTACTCTGAGGTAATGTCTGTCTTTGAATTCGAGGTGTGTTTCTTGTATGCAGCAGAAGGATGGATTCTGTCTTCGTATCCAATCTGTTAGCCTGTGTCTTTTTATAGGCGAGTTAAGACCATTAATATTGAGAGAAATTAAGTTCCATTCAGTGTTTATTTTTGTTTGTTTTTGGTTTGTTGTTGGTTCTGGTATTGTATGTGGATTTACCCTGCCTTTTATTTTGTGTTCTTGTAGAGTGGGATTATCTATTGCCTATGTTTATTTGAGTGTAGTTAATTTCCTTAGATTGGAGTTTTTCCTTCCAGTACTTTCTGTAGGGCTGGATTAGTGGTTACATATTGTTTAAATATGGTTTTGTTGTGGAATATCTTGTTTTCTCCATTTATATTGATTGAAAGCTTTGCTGGGTATAGTAGTGTGGGCTGGCATCCATGTTCTCTCAGAGTTGGTAGAATATCTATCCAGGTCCTTCTAGCTTTCAGAGTTTCCATGGAGAAGTCTGGTGTAATTCTGATAGGTTTGCCTTTATATGTTACTTGGCCTTTTTCCCTTGCTGCTCTTAATATTTTTTCTTTATTCTGTACGTTTGGTGTTTTAATTATTATGTGACGAGGGGACTTTCTTTTGTGGTGCACTCTATTTGGTGTTCTGTAGGCTTCTTGTTCTTTCATTGGCATGTCTTTCTTTAAGTTGGGAAAGTTTTCTTCTATGGTTTTGTTGAATATGTTTTCTGCACCTTTGAGTTGGGTTTCTTCACCTTCTTCTATACTTATTATCCTTAGGTTTGGTCTTTTCACAGTGTCCCAAATTTCCTGAATATTTTTTTGATATTTCCTGAATATTTTGTGTTATGGTTTTGTTAGACTTCAGATTTTCTTTGCTTGACGAGTTTATTTCCTCTAGTTTGTCTTCAGCGTCTGAGATTCTGTCTTCCATCTCTTGTATTCTATTGGTTGTGCTTGCATTTGTGGTTCCTGATTGTTTACTAAGCTTTTCCACTTCCAGCATTCCCTCAGTTTGTGTTTTCTTTATTGTCTCTAATTCAGTTTTCAGGTCCTGAACTGTTTCCTTCAGCTGTTTAATTGTATTTTCTTGGCTTTCCTTGATTTCTTGCATCTTTTGGTTTTTCTTTTCTTCCATTTCTCTGAAGGATTTTCTGATTTCCTCTCTTAGACTCTCTATCATTTCCACAAAGTTGTTTTCAAGGTTGCTCTCTTCTGCTTCTTCTGTGTTCGGCTGTTCATGTCTTGCTGATGTAGAGTCCCTAGGCTCTGGTGGTATCATATTGGTTTTCCTGTTGTTGGATGTGATCTTATATTGTCGTCTTCCCATCTCTTGTTCCAATGGGTACAGTTGGTATCACTTCTTTTCCTGGTGTTTATGGGTCCGGTGTTCTCTTCAGGTGTGTGCAATTGACTTTGGTTCTCTGATGGGTTTCAAGTTGGGTGCAGGCAGGTCTGAGGCACTTGCTCTCCAGGTGGGTGAGAGCAGCACTGGCTCAGAGATGTCAGCAGACTCTGGGTTACTTGGTCCTCAGGGTTCTAGTCGTCCTGAAAAAGATTCCTGGGGAGGATTTGCCAGGGTGGGCAGATGGAAGTTGGGCCCAAGTTAGGGTCTGAATCAGCTCACCTCTGGACTCTTCACACTCTGTGGGGGCCAGAATGGCCCAGCGATCTCAGCAGAGACATGATCCCAGGGTCCTCAGGGACCGATTCTTTGATTGATTTTTTTTCATGTTCTCTCTTCATTGAATTCATCATTAAAATAACAAATTGATGTCTTCTAACACTTTCCTGTTCTAATTTTATAGAGCAAATTTCATTAGGAGAGTTGTTTGCCTGTAGATGGGTTATAGGATGTCAGTTGGTTGGGGTCCACTCACCTGGGTTACAAGGAAGCACAAAGGAGCAATCCCTGTGTGAATTCTCCAGATGTTGTCAATTGAGAGACGGCCTCAATTTTACAGCGTTGTACATGAAAGGTAGTTATATCGGGATGCATGGATCATAGGAAGTGCATCCTTAGATGTCATGGGTGAGTACCAGTGGTTGGTAGAGTGGAATATATGTAGGATATATGCATCAGGTTCCAGAGGTGTAGCTCTCATTCCTTAAAGGTTGGAGGCAGCTTCTTTTGCAGCGTGGGAGTATCTGTAGCCAATAGTGGAAGTCACTTCATGGGCTTGGTTGCTAGGCTTAATAACAACACAGATGGATCTGGTTGTGTTCAAAAGGTCACAGCCTTTTGTGCAAGTATAGTAGAATACACACACACACACACACACACACACAGAGAGAGAGAGAGAGAGAGAGAGAGAGAGAGAGAGAGAGAGAGGGAGAGAGAGAGATACAGAGACAGAGACAGAGAGAGAGAGATATGCTTCTACAACTCAGGGCAGTGTGGACTCTAATAGGAGCTTTTGTATTTTTATTTATTTATTTATTTGGTTTTTCCAGGCAGGGTTTCTCTGTGTAGCTTTGGAGCCTATCCTGGCACTCACTCTGGAGACCAGGCTGGCCTCAAATTCACAGAGATCTGCCTGCCTCTGCCTCCTGAGTGCTGGGATTAAAGGCGTGCACCACCAATGCCTGGCCGCAGCTTTAATTTCAAGGTAGCATTATTCCCTAGCCTATACTCTGGGGCTTAGTAAGGGTTGGCCCTTTCTGAACTACTCTGAAGCAAAACTACTTGGAGGACTTTAGGCAGCTCCTTTCATTTGGCTCCATGTCTGTGTCAGTTGTGAAATTCTCCTGTGTCAAGGATTTCTGCCATCTATAGCAATGAGGTTTGAGGACTCTTCCATTTATTATTTGTCTGAAATCCAGAGTCCCCAGTCCCCCTGACCTGAGACTGGGAGTCAGGCTTCTGCTTGCCATGCCAGGTCTTTGAATCTTCCAGGATTTCTATTTCCAGTGTGGAGTTCCAGCACACTCCATCAATTACCTATACCTCACCATTTTGGATTTTTGTCTTTATGTTGCCTTTATACGGTCCCTTTGTAAGCTGTGTAGCTGACAATCGCTTCTTTCTTTCAGAAAAAATGCCAATAAACACATATAATACTCTCCCTTCAGGGGCACAGGATGACAGGAGCTGGTGAGGGTAGACTTGGAGAGTAATCTGAGCTGCCTGACTGATCTTTTTTCCCCGTGACTGAGTGGTAATTCAGGGCCAGTGCAGAGGAGAAGATTCCTGACTCTATGCCACATTCTTCAATTGAGCTGTACCAATAACAAAACGACAGTTGGAAGACCATCTGACTTTGTTGTTGCTTTCTGAAATAGAAATAGAGTAAAATTTCAGTAGAGAACTTTAATTTCTGTTTCTCAAACAGACCTTAAAGTCTGAGGATGTATTTGTTTATTCCTAGGAAACAGCACTGTAGCTACCCTAATCTTTCCAAAGGACTTTTATACTTACTATATATGCAGAAGGCAGACCTCTGTAGGAAGAAAGGAAGAAATACACCACTGTCTGTAAGGAGTCTTTCTCTGTCCCACCAGTCAGCTCCCAAATAACAACACCAAGACTTATTATAAAATATGAAAGGTTGGCCTTAGCTTAGGCTTATTTCTAACTATCTCTTATAACTTAAATTAATCCATCTCTATTAATTTACATTCTGTCATGTACCACCCATCCTGCTTCCTCCATGTCTCCTGGCATCTCTCTCATGCTCCTAGATTCATCTTCTACTTCCTCTTGCTCTGCCTGGAACTCCAGTTTATACCTCCTGCCTAGCTATTGACCATTTAGCTCTTTATTAAACCAGTCACACCAATATATTTTCACACAGTGTACAAATAACGCACAACTGTCATAGTTCATGTATGTTGGAATCATATAACATAGTGGTTAATGTGGAATATCACCTATGGAGTCAGCTAGAATTCAACTCATTCCAAACTTTTGATCTTGCTTCAGTAAATAACTGGTGTGATTTTCTTCATACATGTCTAACACATAGGCATGCTGTGAGGACAAGAAAGGCAGAATAATAAGATGTGCTTAGCTCAGAGCATGTCATAAAAGTCTTCAGCAAATAAATGCTAATTTGTTATTATTTCTAATTTTGGAAGTACTTTTCACGAAGATACATCTATGCTCTTTCAAACTCTGCTCTTTTCTCTGGCTTTTCTTTCTTTACTTAGGAAATTTACTTGATAAGGACATAGAGATTCCCAGTCCATGCTTAGATGAGACAATGTGGAAGTGTATCCAAAGCAACATGCTTAGGGAAGATTCCCAGATTAACAGTTTTCTCATAGAGTATGCAATCATCCAGTCACCTTTTTGAGTTACAGGCCTGTGTTGATGGTCTGCTTACACTCAGAGAGCTTGCCATTTAATGGGTAAACAATCACATAATCTTGAGGTCTTATCATGATAATGGGGACAATTGACAGGGGAGGAGTGTCAGGATATCACCTTTCTGGAAACCTTCTTGGAACATATAGCAAATTAGCTGAAGTTTGAAAAAGAAAAAGAAAAAAAGCCTAAAAGTTATCCAGGTGGATAGAAAAGGGTTTAAGAGCAAAATACTGAGTACTTTGATACTTTCATAGACTTGGAGAAGAGGAGGAGGATTATTTATTTTCCTTTATTTTATTGAATATATATATATATATATATATATATATATATATATATATATATATATTACACACACACACACACACACACACACACATATTGTTAGACCCCCGAAAACTCAAGTATCCGGGGTCCCAGGTCGCGTTCGCGGTCACCCCAATCACCAGGCGGATTCGAGAGCTTGCTGCAAACTGCATGAGGCTTTAATTGTAATTTAACAAGCTAACCCCATGTTAGCTCGGATCTTTGATCCACCCACCATGGCGGATGGCTAGCAAAGACGGCTCCTAGGGGCTCCCAAAAGATCTTATAGGACAGCGTAAGGGGAGTGTCTAGGGGTACGTAGAGGCTCACGATTGGTGTGCCTCCAGGCTTGGAGGGCTTGCCCTGTGTTGATTGGCCAACTGGTTGTTATGGCCCACAGGCCCTCCCAGGGTGGTTGCTATGCTCTCTATGTCATTGCTGTGTGCTTGTCCGTAAAGCACACCAAGTGTCGTAAAGCATAGTGCCACCAGCTAACTTCTGATTGGTTCCTTGTCACAAGACAGGCATCTGACTTTCTAGTGTCTAGAACAAGGTCATAGAAGCACATGTTCGACCGTTATGGCTGCCGAAAGGGAAGCTGGTTCCTTCCATATATATATATATATATATATATATATATATATTCAGAATGATCTAGTTTCATTAATGAGCAAAACAAATGCCTTGAATGTATGCAAGTGCTAGTGCACTGCTAAGAAGCTAATCTGGGTTTTCAGTTCTGTTTATTATATATGGAATCCAAGCCACAGTTGTTATATATAATCTCACTCTTAGTAAACAGTATATTTAGTTTGCATCAGTAATTACATTGAATTTACTCTGATATTCTATTATTACTCCTTCACTCTGAAATTTTGTTCAAATATCTAAACCGGATACATTTATTCTTGTGTCCTTCTTGCTGTCCTACCCATTAGCCACATAGGCATGAATTCATTCTATACTAGAACATGTATCTCTCTCACAAGCACTCCGTTTGGCTAGATGGAATGAAGAAGTCCATATTTCTGCACACTTTAGGCAGCGGTTCCCAAACTTCCTAATGCTGCGACCCTTTAATACAGTTCCTCAGGCTGTGGTGATCCCGTCATAAAATTATTTTTTGTTGTTTCTTCATACCTGTGATTTTGCTACTGTTATGAATAGTAATGCAAATATTTGTGTTTTCTGGTGGTCTTAGGGAACCCCATGTGAAAGGGTTGAATGACCCCCAAGGGACCCACAGTTTGAGAAGTGCTACTTTAGAGCTTTTCCCTTTTGCTCTCTTACATTTACCTGGTGCACTGCACACACTTATTACCTGGCTGACAGTCTTGCCTTATCCCACCTCCTAACTCCCCCCAGTGATGAGAGCAAGTGGATGTGCTTCTTGGATGATGAAGTTAAGGGGATGCCCTGCAACTTCCTCTCCTTCCTTCTTTATATATTCCACCCATTGCTCACATTCTTATTTCTAGGGATTCATAGCAGCAGCTTCCATAATGTAAGCTTCTGGGAAGCAAAGCCCATCACACTTGGTGCAGATGGTAACTGTACCTGCTTTATTTATACAGCCTCTACACTTTCTGGAAGAAAATTTACTCCATTTTGTGGTCAGCCCAAACTGTTCCTATAATAGTGTACTTTAGAAGAATTGTGATGAAATGGCTATGAGTCGTCTCAGAAAGTTACTCCAAGAAGCATTTTTGTGCATTTTTTTAAAAAAGGATATTTGAATCTCCTTGCCCTCAAACTGTCAAACAGAAGTCTAAACTTGTTCTGTTACTAGAGACGGGTGTTTGTGGATGATGTGTGATGCCAGCCTACTCCTGCTGTCAGTCCCATGCAGTCATTTCCAGCTGCTTGCTGTGTTGGCTGATTGCCCAGCGTGAAGCCCTTCTTCAGAAATTTCCCTCTTTCTAATAAAGGAGATCCAGAGTCCTGTCCTTCACTTCCTGTTTGGGATGAGTATCCATCCAGTGATTTGTCAGTGGAGTCAAAGTCCTGACTCTTTGCTGCATTGGGGGCAACTCTAACTGGTTATGTTGGCTCCAAGGTGTCATGAAAGGTATCTGCTGCCATGACAACTGTTTAAAGACTGCTTTGCCCTATCAGGCTCCCTTCATCTATTTGGTGACCACCATTGCCCAAAACTCCCTGATTTCTTTCACATCCCTTTCATTGGGGTGCATTTTCCTATTCTTTGGAGTATACATCATGGTATTCAGCAAACAGGAATTAGAGACTAGCTTGCAATCACACAAGTGGTTAAAAAAAACTCAGATAAGAAAATAATATCTTTACCCTAAGTGATTTTGTTAGGTGTTTCATATATCCAGAAATGGTGAAAACACTAATATTGTTCCTAGCTCTGTAGTAACTGATCTGGACTGTTTTCCTATTCTTCTTGAGAAAAACCCACTTCAATCAAATGTGCTCATGAAATAGCAGATTTTATCAAACCCTGCCATTACCTCATTGCAATTTGAACCCCTGGACTTCACTTCCCTTTACCCAATCTCTGTTATTTATTTGTGGAAATTCCACAGTGGTAGCATTAATTTTTTTTCAATTCACAATCTGGCTATTAAGTCACACTTCCTCAACAGGTAATATTGATCTCTTATTCAGTTGCAGGCTCAGTGCCAGATACTATGGATTAAACCACAAACCAGAAGATGTCAAGCCATTGATACATCCACTTTGTGTTTGTTGGGGTTGGGACAGAGACAGAAATCAGGTGGAGAGGTGAAGGCCCAGAGGCTGTACTGTATGTGAAAGGTTGGGGGAGAGTACACATGGGCTGTACAAGCTGTCCATGTAACAGAAAAACACCCCATAGTTCCCCTAAATGACACTAGAGAAGACAGAAGTAATTATGGGAAACATGAACACTTAGTTACAATCAGTTACGATGGATATTAGACGTGACTAATAGTGAATATCTTGAATTTTCTGGTCTCAATCTGCTCCCCAGGTAACTAGAGACACACAAGAGATAGAAAGCTACAGATAGAACTTGATAAACACTACCCCAGTGAAAGCCTCAGATTGCAGAACCATGGGGATGGTTGTTTGGTCTTATTTTGGGGGTGGTTTGTTATACAGTAACAGGTAAGATAAACACCTGGCTTAATTATTCATCCAAGCACAAGTCCCTTTACAAACTAAGTTCCAAGTATCATTCACCTAGGAAATATGTTTTACAGGATGTGTTCTTACACTCTTCAAGCTGTCCACAGTGTGGGGACAAGAGGTTCTTGCTATGCTTCAGCACTTTCCGGTATCATCCAAGTTCAGCAAATACTGACCTGAAACACTCTGGGGGCAGGGAGAGATATTCAGGAGAAAGCCCAATCCCAAATGGAATGTTTTCCTTTTGGTTTTATTTGAATATAATTTGCTTCATTCCAACCAGAGTTGCCACAGCCAAGTAGAACTGTCTCTAAATGATTAAAGTGCTGTTTTAGTGCCAACAAAGAGCCTTTCTGAGGGGAAAATAACAACAAAAACAAAATTGCTTCCATACTGAAGCTTGGTTTGCATGACTGAGCAACCTTTAGAAACACCTCTAGCTCCATATGTGCTTGGAGATATCAAAGGATGTATAAGGAAGAGGCCAGGATGGCTGGGTAGAGGGAGACCTGTCAGAGGGACCAGCGTTTGTGTTAGAGTAAGAACAATCTGACTATGTCTTAAAGAGACTGCTTCCTACATCTGTAAGTAACTTGATGGTTTTAAAGGATGTCAGGTGTAGGTGATAGTGGCTAGATGAGCCTACATCTTTTGAGGAGGAACATTTTAAAAACTTCTTGAACCACCTACCCTCAGAATATGTGTTGTCTTCAACATATTTTGTAATAGTGAAGGGCAAGTTTCTCTCTTAGGGAGCAGTCTTTGCTCTGACAAGGTGGCTCTCCAGAGTCTTGTTACACAACAGATTACAGAATCAACACTAGCTCTGGAAATCTGCAACAATTTGTGCTGAATTGACCCTCCCAAAGCCTGGAGTATTTGGCAACCAGAATGAGATATAAAAGGCAAAGCAGAGTTCAGCTATTTATTTCTTTGTTAACTGAATGTAACCTAAACAGACTCCAAATGGTGACTCAAAAGCCACGAACTAGTTTTGCTTAGCAAAGATTTGATGAAATAGTTGATCATATGATACTTACATTACATCATTGAAACTTGAGACACATTTGAAAAAGTAGGGTGGTCTTATCCCTCATAAGTCCCAGTATAAAACAACTTTCTTATCTAGTTCTATTCATATGCTTGAGCAGTTGGATTTCTCTGGGAATAAAGCTTTGAATGTATTCTAAACTCTGTTCAGAGAGATTTGACTTAAAATTCTTTCCCAGTGTTCTTGATAACCTTGGCCATTTCCCTTCTAACACCCACCTACTCAATAAATCTTTAATCAACTCAAATGTTTGCCTTCATTCCTCCTACAACTTGGTGGCCATAGGTGACACCATCACAAGAATGATGCTAACTGAAAGTGTGTAGAACTCAGTGCAGCAAGCTGTGTCTTCAAATCTTTTGATCAGTTCTTGATCCACATAGTCCTCATCCTTCTAAAGGATGGACACATCACCCACCACCTTCTTTCCTTTTATCAAATGAGTGTTCCAGGCAGAACCTGGCAAGAAAACAGAAGCTGCAATGGGTGTTTGTCAGAGAATATTGAGTGTAGGAAATGGATTACAGAAAAATTGAAAAACAAAAAACAACCTTCACCCAACAGAAGGAAAACCTAGAGCTAACCCAGTGAAAGTGACTGCAAGAAATACTTACTCTCTCTTAAAGCTACTTCTCTTAAAGTAGAAGAAAAGTTGGGGGTATTGATGAAGCTTGCTGACAGGGCACCTGTAGAGTTCAGGCCCCTGAGGAGAGATTATGACTAGGATGCTGCCATATTTTTGAAGGATCCAATGAGGCTGAGGAAATTGCCAAAGAAGCTGACAAAAAAGGCTGGGGGAAATGAGTTTGCAGATCCATAGTGTCATCATGCTAAGAGCACAGTGTAAAGAACACCATTTAGAAAGGCAGTAGCATAATTACTGGGACCATCTACCATTTTGGTCCCTATCTTAGCCTGCTCTCTTGAAAACAATGAAACAAATCCTTACAGGCTCTGACCTAAGTGAGTATTAGACAGTAGTGAGTTCTGGGGACAAAGTGTGGCACAAGATGATTCTCCATTTAGATTTCTTCTTTGAGGCCATTCCTTAGCTGCTCGGCATCTCAGCTTTTAAAGGCACATAACTGCCCTGTGCCTGGAAATGGTCTTTGAGCAGAGAAAATCACCTCTCCCAAGGTTATTCTACAATGGGTAGCTCAGAGTCAATGTCTGGCATCTAAAAGCTCCAAACACATATTTCAGTTTAAGACTGTGCTGGAGAGACATCCTTGGCCCTCTCAAGATTGCCTGAGGTCTCAGTTGAAACCATATTGAATGTTAGCTCATTCTTCTTCCTCCCTACAATTCTTCCTCATGTCCATTGAGTTGCATTATTCAAGAGAAGTCTCCCACAGTCCCCACTGACTTTCTTGCAACCCTTCATCTCTGTTTCCAGAAAATGAATGCAAGTTAGTGGAACAGGTCTAATCCTGGGAAGCAGTTTCTGGAATGGAAACTTGTGCCTGGATCACTCAACAGATACTTTGTCTCTGAGGACACCATTACTGGTGGTTAGTGGAATGATGGTAATCCTTGGCATGCAAAGGAAGTGCAATCATTAGTTTTTTGTTTTTTTTTTTTTTTAACCAGGAATGAACCAACAGAGCATATAGGTGGAAGGGGACACACCAGGTAATGGAATACTTCAGGCATTTCAAGAGTATGAAGGAAATGGTTAGGATAAGAACTATGGAACTGGTTAGCTTTTTGGAGTACTGTTAAACTACCAAAGAGATGGTGGCATGTGTACCCATATTATTCACTAAGTCAAGAGGAAATGTAAAAGCTAGATTGTCCCATGTGAGCACTACAGGAAATCTTCAAATGTCCTAGGGCCAGAAGACAGAACCAAAGAGCAGTCTGAGTTAATAATTGAAGTAGGAAGGGTTGACAGAAGGTTGAATTACTTCCAGCAGATGTCTTGTATCAAGCTCAGGGAACAAATGGAGAAGGAAGGTGACCCTGAGATTTGGATGGTAAAATCCAAGTACATGCACTTTAGAACCAAGTCCCCAGAAACCTAAAGTTTTATAGAATTGGTTCATCATTCCCATTAGAAATTAGGGAATATCTTTTTGTTTTAAGGCCATGCATAGGCACAAAATGAGTCAGGTACTTGTAAGAGTTGGGGCTACATCAAATTCCTTGTTGGTCAACTGGTGTCTTGCAACAAGTGCCAAATACCTGCAGAGTCGGACTGGAAGCTGCTGGTTTGATAAAGGAAAAGTGTTATTATGTTAAAGAAATGGAAGACTATATAGCAGCTAGTTTGAAAGAGTGCAGATAAGAATAAGCACTAAGGATGTTGGATCAAGGAAAGTCCAGCATACAATTAAATGAGAGAATACTTAACACTGCCAAGATTTCCATAGACAATGCTTTATGCCCATGCCACAAATCTCTTCACAACACTTTCTTTTTAAACCATCTTGTCCTAAAATGTTGACCTTTGTTACTGCACGGTATTTATTGATCTATGAAAGCAGGCAATTCTAATCAATGGAATTAGCTTATAAATATTTGAGAGAGCTATTCTTATGGTACCTAAAGATGTATAACTTAAAACAATAGACTGATTCTTCCTGTCAAACGAACAAAGATTTAAAAGATGAAGAAAATGATATGTCAGAATGTTGGGAATTAGGTACTTCTATAAATAACTAATAAGATTTCAATTGGCTATGACAGCTTTTGAGAGGATCACTGGTGTACATTATCAAAATGTACATTATCGGAATTGTAATCAAAATTATGATTGTGATGGAGCAAGAGAGCAGACATTCTTCCATCTTGTATCCTTGCTGAGGCCATTCCAGGTTTAACTGGAATCTGGACTTCTTGGTGGAGAATGCCATGGAAAACTACCCAACTCTATTTTAGGAACCAAAGGTTAGGATGTCCCAGCTAACTGATCTTGGCCTTTGTTAAAACTGCTTGCTTGTCAGAACCTCCTCCAAGAGCCACTTATCTCAGCTGCCTGTTTTTGTGAGCCCTCTGGCTGGCCAACCACTTATCTTGGCTTCTGTTAAAACTGCTTGCTTATCTGCTTATTAGGTGACCCACCCACCCACTCCCAGAAGCTGCAGAGTGAGATGCCTGGATGAAGTCTCTGCCTTTAAAAACCCCATGTTCTGGACACTTGGGGCCACACCTAGGTCCTCAAATATTTAGGTGTGGTCCCAGATAGCTGGAATAGACTTTCAGTTGGTTACACAGCATGTCTGAGTGGTCACCTCTGGTGAGCTCCCATAACAACAAATGTATATTTTCATATTTGACCATGATGAATAATAGTTATCACAGTTTTTTTTGCATTATCTCATTTTCCCCTAAATTTTTAGGAAAATATATAATGAATGCCACCCTGTGACTTCTCATATATTATAAATATTTGTATAGATTTATAGATTGGAATTAAGGTGAGGAAAGGAAAATGCTTATCATGGAAAAACCTAAGGAATTACTTAGTGCCGGGATTTTGTGGTGTCTGTTTGGTAGGACTTTATAAATAATTTCTTAGGGAGAAGCGCCCCCAAAATATTGCCTGAACTGAGAAACCAGATAGGCTGAGCACCTGATGACATAGGTCTGTGATCCTAGCTACAAAGGAAGGCAAGAACAGAAGGATCATATATATTCAAAGTCTATTGGGGCTACAGAAAGAGTTTGAAAGCAGTGTCTCAAAATGAAGAGTTAAAAGAAGGCCGAGGACCTAGCTGTGGTAGAGCACATGCCTAGCATACACAAGGCCCTGGATTTAATCCCTAGCATTCCCTCCCACTGGCAAAGAACGTTTATGGTAATTTAAGCAGTAGGAATTTGTAGCACAAGGACCAGGGGAGAAATGCTCCAGACTTGCAGAGGCGTTTCCTTAATGATCTCACTGCTGAATGTTGAGGCATTCATGCATATGACAAAATTGCATGGGCCTGAGCACAGCTACTGATGAATGATAAGGGTAGACAGTGAATGACTCAAAGAGGGCAGAAAAACATGTTCACTGTTTTTTAGCACCTGTAAGTCAGCTTTGAAGGAATCTAGCTTATCTACAAATAATTTAATTGCTTTTGTTTAATCTTGGGTTCTTTGTGTGTGTGTGTGTGTGTGTGTGTGTGTGTGTGTGTGTGTAATATGTATAAATGTGTATTTGCATATTTCTGTGTTTGAGTACTAGCATGTGCAAGCTACAGCACATATGTGACTGTGAGAGGACAACCTCTGGTGTTGGTTCCTGTAATTCTGCTTTGTTTGAGACAAAGTATCTTGTTCTTCCCCTATATGCCAGTGAAGCTGGGCCATGAACTTCCAGGGTTCTTCTGTCTCTGCTTTGCATCTTGTAGTAAAGGGGCTGGAATTATAGATGCTTGAAATTGTTTTTGGCTTTTTACATGGGTTCTGGTTGTCTGAACTCAGTCATTGGGTTTGGCAAGTGTTTTATATACTAAGCCATGTCCACTGTCCCAAACTTTGTCAATCTTTAAAGGAAAATTTAAAAAATCCAGATATTCATGATACAAAGTCACAATGCCTGGTATCCAAACCAAAATTACTTGCTGGTAAAGAAGAATGTAAATGTGAGTAATAGCCAGCAGGAAAAAAAAAATCAGTCTAGAAAAATTATTCAGAAATTGTAGATGTTAGAACTACTGCAAATGATGGACTTAAAGGGCTGGAGGATCATGAGGAAAATAGTGGAGGATATAATAAAAAGCAAATGGGACTTTAAGAAATCAAAAACATAGCTGGGCGGTGGTGACACACATCTTTAATACGATCACTTGGGCGGCAGAGGCAGGTGGATCTCTGTGAGTTCGAGGCCAGCCTGGTATACAGAGTGAGTTCCAAGAAAGGCTCCAAAGCCACACAGAGAAACCCTGCCTTGAAAAGCAAACAAACAAACAAAAAAATCAAAAACATAATACCTGGACTGATAATTCATGCATATCCGCCTCTGACCATAGTGCACAAAGAAATACAAATCATTTTGAGTCAAAAACAGATATCTGAGCTAAGTGCTCAGTAAAACTGATGAGTATAATGAAGGGAGATTTTTACCATGTTCTTGAGAGTAGACACTTCTAGTCTCACTTGTGTTCACTTGAGGTCTCAATGGAAAAAACAAAGAATGTCAATCAAATAGGTTAATAGTTGAAAAAAAAAAGCCTGTTGAAAACCATAAACCTGTAAGTCCAGAGCCCTCAATGACATCTAAACAAAATAAACATAAAGGTGAAGCACTGTGAGGAGTATCACACCCACACTGCTGAAAGCATACGACGAATCTGGAGATCACCTAGGGATCATAGATACCTTATTGGGAAGGCAAGAATTAGAATAAAGCCTTCATTAGAGATCGTATAAACCAAAGACAGCATCTCTGCGGTGCAGATGGGGAAATGGGATGATAGTCTGAAGATATGGGGACAGTAAATAAATCTTTATGAAATTTAGAGTTCAAGACCTAGTGAAAGCACACTTTAAAAATGAAAATAATGCAAATAATTTCTCAGGCAAAGAAAAGAATCCATCACTATTACGTTTCTACCAAGAGCAAGAAAGATTTACAGAATGGGGGCGAAAATTTGGATCTGTGTGAAGGGAAAAGGTCATAAATTGTAAATTTAAGGACAATAAAGTATATATAAATATATATTTATATATATATAAATATAAACATATATATATATATCCTTTGTTCCTAGATACCTGCAATATTAAAGAACAAATATGTAGAAAAAAGCAGAAGTTGAATTTACACAGGGAATTGAAGGGTGAAACAAAGCATTCTCTTCTCACTTCTTATATTTTATGTGAAGTAGACTATGGGATGGTAGATGTCACAGTCTTACTATAAGGTAGAAACAATGGAGCAGCCATGGACACACACCAAGATCAACTTAAATATATAGGGGGTAATCCATCTGGTAATAGTTAAATACTCAACACAAAGGGAATCAGAGACAGAGATACTGAGAATAGGAGACTAGAAGGACCAAGCTAGAACCATGAAGCAAACGTTAGCTTTAAACCCAAGCAAATGGAATTGTGGCTCAGGATAGTCCCAGCACTCTGGAGGCAAGGCAGGAGGCTATAGAGTTTGAGTGTAGCTTGTTCTACATCTAGCTACATCTAGCTACAAAGCTAGATCCATCTCAAAACAACAACAAACAAAACACAAACCCCTAAACAACTACAACAACAAAACAAAACAAAAACCAGAACAAAAACCAAACAACAACAAAATCCACTAAGTCAAATTAAACCAACTTCATTTAATTTAAGTGGTTTAAGCATTCTTTTAAAATACTGGGATTGTCAGACTAAGTACTGAAAGCAAGACTGAATAATTTACCCTCTGTAAAAGTTATATTTTAAATGTAAAGAAACAGATTGCAATTAAGTTAATGTTTGAAGTATACAAATATTAGCCATAAGGTATCCCTGAGATCATATTAATAACAAAACTGACTTTAGAGCATTGTTATTACCAGAAACATATAAAAGACCTCTTACTAATGATAAAATGATCAGGAAGACACAATTCCAAATGTGTACTTGTTTAATAAGAAAGCTTTTAGAACATATGAAATAAAAACTGACAAAGTACAAGGAAAAAATTTGAGACAGGCTTACTTATGGGCCTAGAGCTGAGTAAGTCAGACTGACTTACTGGCCTGTGAGCCACAGCAATCCTTCTGTCTCTACCTCTTCTGTTCCACTCCCCAACAGGTCTCTGGGGTTACAGTACGTGAAGCCACATCAGGCTATTAAGTGACTACCGGGGACCTGAACACAGGCATCTATATGTTCACAGCAAACACTCTTTCCTACTGACACATCTCTCTGGCCCCACATTTCTTAAATAGAATATCAAAAGCATATTCTGTTATTTGTAACAGATATATAATTAGATATCATCAAAATTAAAAATTTCTGGTTTCTGAAAGACACGATTTTCAAAACTAATAAAATCATAGATTAGGAAGACAATGTTTACAGAACATTTTTTTCCCAAGGACATGTTTCCAGAATATCAAACAAATGTAAGTGTACAGACATCTTAGTTGAAAAGATGTGGAAAATGACCAATTAGCATTAGGAAATAGGTTACATAGTATTACATGGAATTAAAATACAAAGTAATAAAATACCAATAAATGCTATTTAATGACATAATGTTAGAAATGGGAAAGACTGACAAAACCTCCTGTTGGTGAGGATATAATGAGCAAAAGCTCTCACATTCTGATAAAAATGCAAAATGGAAAACCCACTTGCAAAATGAAAGAGTGTTTAAATGGTCAGTATACATTTATTTGATCATATTACACTAGTAATTACACTCCAGTATAGTTACCAAGCAGGAATAAAAATTTATCCATATATATGCTGGCTAGTTCTTATGTCAAGTTGACATAAGCTGGAGCCATTTTGGAAGAGGGAACCTCAATTGAGAAAATGCCCCCATCAGATTGGGCTGTGGGCAAGCCTGTGAGGCATTTGCTCATTTGATAATGATTGATGTGGAATGACCCAGCTCACTGTGGGTGGTTCCACCCAAGGCTGGTGGTCCTAGGGGAACTATAAGAAAGCATGTGGGCAAGCCATGGGGAGCAAACCAGTAAGCAGTACCCCTTCATTGCCTCTGTAACAGCTCCTACCTCCAGATTCCTGCCCTGTTTGAGTTCCTGACCTGATTTCTTTCACTGATGGACTGTGGTATGAAACTGTAAGTTGAAATGTTGTCTGGTAACTCCACCAGCGAACACACGAAGAAATTCTTAAAACAGAATAGAAAGTTTGTATTGCTGGCTCTGGCCTACAAGGGGAACTTCTTCAAATCATGCTGCCTTTTTGTCTTTTATGCACATTTTTCTCTTTTATGCACAAAATACATATCCTGGTTGACACACTTATCAAGAACAGTTAGCAATATATGAAACTACAGAAGCCCCAAAGCAAACTTAGTACATTTAAGGACTTTCCTCCATCCTGGAATCATGGACTAGGTTTTTGATGGATTAGATATTTATCCAAGTTTTGACAGATGTTGGAGGCTATTAGCTGGGTTTTAAGGCTAGAATGGTGCCTTCAACATGATATCAGTTGTACTAGGTCTGGGGGCCTGCTACACCAAGTTGCCTTTGGTCATATATGTTTTATCACAGTAAGAGAAACTTAAACTAAGAGATTATACAAAGACTTATGTTTGAACAAATACATTTTTGAGTAATAGCCCAATCTGGAAGTGACCCAGATTTCCATGACAAGGTAAATGAATGCATAGACACTGGGTTTTTTTAATTTTATGGAGTAGGAATAATTGGAAAATACAAATGAGCTCCCGACAAATACAATAATGTAGCCATATGAAAAAACCATGTTGAATGAAAGAAGTTAGATTCAAAAGAGTATGCATGTAGGAGTCCATTTTTATGAAATTCTAGAAAAAGGAAATGAGATTAATCTAGACAGATCGGGGATGAGGTGAGGTTGACTGTAAATTATCACAGAAGAACTTCTTATTTAAAGCATTTTGTATCTTGATTACAGTAGTAGGTATATGAATGTATCTGTCAAAGTATGTTGGTCATAATTAATCCATACACTTAAAATAGTACATTGTATATATAAATATTATATCTATGAATTTCATTAAAGTAGTTACAGATGAGTTGCCTTTGAAATAAAATTCTCTCAGACTGTATCACAAGAGGCTAGGTTGCTCAAAAATACCAACATGTGTTTACTGCTATAGTCTCTACATTCTTTGCAACCAAGTTTAATTTTTATTCACCATGATGATTACTGTTGTTTTCAGCCTGACACAACCTAAAACCACCGAGAAGACACGCTTCTCGCACTCTGTGAAGAATGATTTAGAGTAAGTTCAACTCTGAGCACACCTACTTGACTGGGTTAACTGAAGTAGAAGACCCAACTTTAAGGAGGTTGGGTTGGGTCCCAGATTGCATAAAAAAGAGGAAGCAATCTGAGCGTGAGAATTCATCGTCTGTTTCCTGATTGCAGATGCAATATGACAAGCTGCCTCAAGTTCCTGTTGCCATGACTTCCCTCAGTGTAGGACTGTACACTGAAACTGTACTTATGTTCTTTTCCTTTTGAGATTATAATAATAATAATTACAATAATTATCAACCCTTCTCTCTTTCCCCCTTTTTTAAAATTGTTTCCTCAAATTCTCTCTCTCTCTCTCTCTCTCTCTCTCTCTCTCTCTCTCTCTCTCTCTCTCACACACACACACACACACACACACACACACACACACACAATGTAGAACAGAGAATCTGTGCATGAATTGTGAAGCTTGTTTTTATCTGTCTATCTACACATACATGTATGTGCATTTGTTGGTGTTTTCTTTGGAGAAACAGATCCAATGCCATATATACTGGCTTATACATTTTATTCACTTACATTAAGGAATTGATTTAACTGATTATGGAGGCTTCGTGAGTCCCACATATGATAGGCAAAGCCAAAGGCTAAAAGACTAAGAGAATTGCAGTTCTTTTTCAAAGACAGTCTGCTGTGGAATCATGATGAACAGTGGTTGTAGTTGAATTTAAAGTCTCTTGGCTGGAGATGAGCAACCTTTGGTTCTACTTAATTCTGACCCATTGGACAAGGCCACTCACCACTTGGAGGACATTCTGCCTTGCTCAAATTCCACCAATTTAAATGTCAATTTTATCCAGAAGTGATCTCGAAGAAACTTTCAGAATAACATTTTAACAAATACCCGGCACAAGCCAAGGTATACACAAAATTACCATTAGAATATCACTTTTTCCATTTAATGCTTTTACAGTCATTGTTTATTGGAGCTGGGGCATTTGTTAAATGTTTAGCCAGTAGAATTAAGTCAGTTCTGTTTGTTTATTAATCATTTTTCATTTCATTTATTTTCAAAGTTATTTTTACTGAATTAGTGGCATATAGAAAACATAAAATTTATCATTTTTTAAAATTTAAAGTGCATATTCTTTTGAAATTAAGAACATTCACATTCTTATGTAACCACCACCATCAACCATTTAAAACAAGCATTAGCAAGGGAAAAAGAGATCTATGTAAAATGTTAGGATCTTACTTTTCATATTTATTTTTGATTGTGCTAAGATTGAGCCCAGGCCTTGTGTGTGCTGGGCAAGTTTACTTAGTAAGCTATAAATTTCAGTCCAAGTTGATATTATCATTATCATTATTTTGCTGCATCTGGGACTTGAGCCTGGACTTGTATGCCAGTCTATCATTCTGCTCCTGGGCTGCATGCTCCAGCCCAGCACTCCAATAAAAAAGCATTTATTTACTTATTTTTTTACTTACATGTCTGTGTGAGTGTATGTTGTGTGTGGTGGTGTCTGAAGAAGACAGAACTTCATTGGGTTTTCCCTGAGCTATGGTTTCAGGAAGTTATTAGCTTCTGATATCAGTACTGAGGCCCAAACTCAGGTCCTTTTCAGGAACCGCAAGTGCTCTTTATTACTGAGCCATCTCTCCAGCCCTCAGATTATACTTTCAACATGAAAGTCACAATTGGGTCTTAATAATCTTACTTCACTTATATTGTGTCCCTTTTATCCCCCAATATCCTTTTTAACTGAGTTCATTAGTTTTTTTAACACTTTCCTTTTTTATTAAAATATATTTTTCTCACATGATATATCCTTATTACAGCTTCCCCTCCCTCAACTTCTCCAAGTTCTTGCCCACTACCCTCCCATTGGGATCCACTTTTTTTCTGTCTCTCAATAGAAAAGAACAGGCTTCTAAGAGATAACGATAAAACACAAGAAAAGAAACTGTAAGATAACACCATCACTTACAAGTTGCAAAAGGCAAACAAACAGAAGGAAAAGAGCCCTAAGGGAAGTCACAATAAGGAGACCAACTTGTTCACAAATTCAAGAGTCCCATGAAAATATTGAAATGAAAGCTATGATACACACCTACATAATACATGCATACATACATACATACATACATACATACATACATACATACATACATGCATACATGCATACATACAGAGAGAGAGAAATGGTGGGAGGACTGGTGCAGACTGTGTCAGCCCTGTAAGTACATATGCATCTTGGTCAACTGATTCAGAAGGCCTTGTTCTACTGGTGTCTTCTCTCCTCTCTGGTTCTCTTTATTTTTTTAATTTAAATTAGAAACAAGCTTCTTTTACATGTCAATCTCAGTTCCCTCTCCCTCCCCTCCTCCCTGCCCCGCACTGACACCTGTACCAACCTCTTTTTGCTCTCCAGGGAGGGGAGGCCTTCCATGGGGATCTTCAAAGTCTATCATATCATTGGGAGCAGGGCCTAGACCCTCCCCAGTGTGTCTAAGCTGAGAGAGTATCCCTCTATGTGGAGAGGGCTCCCAAAGTCCACTTGTGTACTAGGGTAAATAGTTATCCACTACCAGTGGCCTCCAGATATACAAACAGACCTCCTTGTTCAGGGGGTCTGTAACAGTCCTATGCTGGTTTCCCAGATGTCAGTCTGGGGTCCATGTGCAACCCCTTGTTCAGGTCAGCTATTTCTGTGGGTTTCTCCAGCTTGGTCTTGACCCCTTTGCTCATCACTCCTCCCTCTCTGCAACTGGATTCCAGAGTTCAGCTCAGTGTTTAGCTGTGGGTGTCTGCGTTGCTTCCATCAGCTACTGGATGAAGGCTCTAGGTAGTTATCAATCTCATTATCAGAGAAGGGCATTCAAAGTATCCTCTTGACTATTGTTTAGCTTGTTAGTTGGGGCCAACCTTATAGATCTCTGGACCTTCCCCTAGTGCCAGATTTCTCTTTAAACCTATAATGGCTCCCTCTATTATGGTGTCTCTTTTCTTGCTCTCCTCTATTCTTCCCCTGACTAGATCTTCCTGCTCCCTCATGTCCTCCTTTCCTCTCCTTTTCTCTCCTCTTTTTTCTAACTCCCTTCCCTCCCATGCTCCCACTTAGCTTAGTAGATCTTGTCCATTTCCCTTTCTCCGAGATTTCATGCATATCTCTCTTAGGGTCCTCCTTGTTTCCTAGCTTCTCTGGTGCTGTGGATTGTAGGCTGCTACTTCATTGCTCTAGATCTAAAATCCATATATGAGTGGGTACATACCATGTTTGTCTTTTTGTGACTGGGTTACCTCACTCAGGATGGTTTCTTCCAGTTCCATCCATTTGCCTGTGAATTTCAAGATTCCATTTTTTTTTTCTGCTGAGTAATACTCCATTGTGTAAATGTACCACATTTTCTTTATCCATTCTTCAGTTGAGGGGTATCTAGGTTGCTTCGAGGTTCTGACTATTACAAATAATGCTGCTATGAACATGGTTGAACAGGTGTCCTCATTGTATGAATTTGCATCTTTTGGGTCTATGTCTAAGAGTGGAATTGCTGGATCTTGTGGTAGACCGATTTCCATTTTCTTGAGGAACTGCTGTACTGATTTCCAAAGTGGCTGTACAAGTTGGCACTCCCACCAGCAGTGGAGGAGTGATCCCCTTTCTCCACATCATCTCCAGCATAAACTGCATTGGTGTTTTTGATTTTAGCCATTCTGACAGGAGTATGATGGTATCTCAGTGTTGTTTTGATTTTCATTTCCCTGATGGCTAAGGATGTTGAACACTTTCTTATGTGTCTTTCAGCCATTTTAGATTCCCCTATTGAGAATTCTCTACTTAGTTCTGTACCCCACTTTTCAATTGGATTATTTGGTGTTTTGGAGACTAGCTTCTTGAGTTCTTTGTATATTTTGCAAATCAGCTTTCTGTCAGATGTGAGGTTGGTGAATGCCTTTTCCCATTCTGTGGGCTGCTGTTTTGTCTTGTTGACTGTGTCCTTTGCCTTACCAAAGCTTCTCAGTTTCAGGAGGACCTATTTATTAATTATAGATCTCAATGTCTGTGATACTGGTGTAATGTTCAGGAATCAGTCTCCTGTACCAATTCATTTGAAGGTACCACCTACCCTTTCCTTCTAAGAGGTTCAGTGTAGCTGGGATTTATGTTGAGGTCTTTGATCCATTTGGACTTAAGTTTTGTGCAAGGTGACAGATATGGATCTATCTGCAGTCTTCTACACGCCACCATCCAGTTATGCCAGAACAATTTGTTGAAGATGCTTTCTTTTTTCCATTGTATAATTTTAGCTTCTTTGTCAAAAATCAGGTGTTCATAGGTGTGTGGGTTAATATCAGGGTTTTCAATTCGATTTCAGTGGTCTACCTGTCTCTTTTGTGTTAATATTAAGCTGTTTTCAGGAATATAGCTCTGTAATAGAGCTTGAAGTCAGGGATGGTGATGCCTCTGGAAGTTCCTTTATTGTACAGTGTTGTTTTGGCTATCCTGAGTCTTTTGTTTTTCCATATAAAATTGAGAATTGTTCTTTCAAGGTCTGTGAAGAATTGTGCTGGGATTTTGATGGACATTGCACTGAATCTGTAGATTGCTTTCAGCAAGATTGCCATTTTTGCTATGTTGATCCTACTTATCCAAGAACATTGGAGATTCTCCCATTTTCTGGTATCTTCTTTAACTTCTTTCTTTAAGACTCAAAGTTCTTGCAATATAGGTCTTTCACTTGTTTGATTAGTGTTACCCCAAGGTATTTTATGTTGTTTGTGGCAATTGTAAAGGGTGATGTTTCTTTGATTTTTTTCTCAGTGTGTTTATCATCTGTATACAGTAGGACTATTGATTTTTTTGAGTTAATCTTGTATCCTGCCATTTTGCTGAAGGTGTTTGTCAGCTGTAGGAGTTCCCTGGTAGAATTTTTCAGGTCACTTATATAAACTATCATATCATCTGCAAATAGTGAAGTTTGGCTTCTTCCTTTCCAAATTGTATCCCCCTTGATCTCCTTTGTTGTCTTATTGCTCTAGTTAGAACTTCAAGGACAATATTGAATACGTTTGGAGAGAGTGGACAGCCTTTTCTTGTCCCCAATTTTAGAGGAATTGCGTTGAGTTTCTCTCCATTTACCTTGATGTTGGCTGTCAGCTTGCTGTATGTTGCTTTTATTGTGTTCAGGTATGTTCCTGTTATCCCTGATTTCTCCAAGACCTTTATCATGAAGGGGTGTTGGATTTTGTCAAAGGCTTTTTCACCATCTATTGAGATGATCATATGGTTTTTCTTTCTCAGTCTGTTTATATGGTAGATTACATTGATGGATTTTGGTATGTTGAATCATCCTTGCATCCCTGGGGTGAAGTCTACTTGATCATGGTTGATGATTTCTCTGATGTGTTCTTGGATGCGATTTGCCAGTATTTTATTGAGTATTTTTGCATCAATGCTCATGGGGATATTGATCCGTAGTTCTCTTTCTTAATTGTGTCTTTGTGAGGCTTGTGTACCAAAGTTATTGAAGCCTTGTAAAAAGAGTTTGGCAATGACCCTTCTCCTTCTATTGTGTGGAATACTTTGAGGAGAATAGGTATTAGCTGTTCTTTGAATTTCTGGTAGAATTCTGCACTGAAGCCATCTGGCCCTGTTCTTTTTGTTTGGGAGACTTTTGATGACTGCTTCTATTTCATTAGGGGTCATAGGTCTATTTAAATTGCTTATCTGTTCCTAATTCAATTTTGGTAAGTGATATCTGTCCAAAAAAGTGTGCATTTCCTTTAAATTTTCAAATTTTGTGGAGTACAGTTTTTCAAAGCATGACTTGAAGATTCTCTTGATTTCCTCAGTGTCCATTGTTATGTCCCCCTTTTAATTTCTGATTTTATTAATTTGCATGTTCACTCTCTGCTGTTTGGTAAGTTTGGATAAAGGTTTGTCTATCTTGTTGATTTTCTTGAAGAACCAACTCTTTGTTACATTGATTCTTTGTATTGTTTTCCTAGTTTCTACTTTATTGATTTCAGCCATCAATTTGATTATTTTCTGGTGTCTATCCCTTCAGGGTGTGTTGGCTTTTTTTGTGTTATAAAGCTTTCAGTTATGCTGTTAATTCTCTAGTGTGACTATTCTCCAGTTTCTTCATGTGGGCACTTAGTGCTATGAACTTTGCTCTTAGCACTGCTTTCAAAATGTCCCATAAGTTTGGGTATGTTGTGTTCTCATTCTCATTGAATTCTAGGAAATCTTTCATTTCTTTTTTATTTCTTTTTCAACCCAGGAATGGTGCAATTGGGCATTATTCAATTTCCATGAGTTTGTAAGTTTTCTGCAATATGTGTTGTTGTTGAATTCTACCTTTAAAGCATGGTGGTCTGATAAGATACAGGGGGTTATTTTAATTTTTTTGTACCTGTTGAATTTTGCTATGTTGCCAAATATGTGGTTGATTTTAGAGAAGGTTCCATGTGGTGCTGAGAAGAAGGTATATTCTTTTGTCTTTGGATAGAATGTTCTATAGATGTCTATTAAACCCAATTGGGTCATAACTTCTATTAGTAAGTTTGTTTCTTTGTTAAATTTCTGTCTGGTGGTCCTGTCTAGTGGTTTGAGTGGAAGTGTTGAAGTCTCCCACTATAAGTGTGTGAGGCTTTATGTGTGATTTGAGTTTCAGTAATGTTTCTTTTACAAACATGGATGTCTTTGTATTTGGGACATGTATTTATTCAGAATTGACACTTCATCTTGATTGATTTCTCCTGTGATGATTAGAAGTGACCTCCTTCATCTCTTTTGATTGATTTTAGTTTAACGTCTAATTTGTAGATATTAGGATTGCTACCTCTGCTTGTTTCTTGGGTCCATTTGATAGGGAAATCTTTTCCCAACCCTTAACTTTGAAGTACTGTCTGTCTTTGAAGTTGAGGGGTGTTTCTTGTATGCAGCAGAAGGATGGATTCTTTGTATCCATTCTGCTAGTCTGTGTCTTTTTATAGGCAAGTTAAGACCATTAATATTGAGGGATATAATGATCATTGATTGTTCATTCTTGTTTGTTTTGAATTTGCTGTTGTTGGTGGTATTGTGTGTGGATTTCCACCCCACTTTTCTTTTGGCTGTTGGTAAAGTGGGAATATCTATCGCCTATGTTTTTCTGGTTGTAGTTAACTTTGTTGGGTTGGAGTTTTCCTTCCAGAACTTTTTGTAGGGCTGGATTAGTGGATATGTATTGTTTAAATCTGGTTTTGTTTTCTTGTTTTCTCCATCTATATTGATTGAAAGCTTTGCTGGGTATAGCAATCTGAGCTGGCATTCATGGTCTCTTAGTGTTGGTAGCTTTCAGAGTTTCCATGGAAAAGTCAGGTGTAATTCTGATAGGTTTGCCTTTATTTGTTACTTGACCTTTTTGCTTTGCTGCTCTTAATATTCTTTATTTATTCTGTATGTTTTGGGTTTTCATTATTATGTGGCAAGGGGACTTTTTATTGTGGTCCACTCTATCTGGTGTTCTGTATGCTTCTTGTACTTTCATTGACATGTCTTTCTTTAGGTTGGGAAAATTTTCTTCTATGATTTTGTTGAATACGTTTTCTGTACCTTTGAGTTGGGTTTCTTCACCTTCTTCTATACCTATTATAATTAGGTTTGGTCTTTTCATGGTGTCCCATATTTCCTGAATATTTTGTTTAGGGATTTGTTGGACTTAAGATTTTCTGTGGTCGATGAATGCATCTTCAAGGTCTGAGATTCTTTCTTCCATCTCTTGTATTCTGTTGGTTATGCTTGTATCTGTAGTTCCTGATCATTTCCCCAGCTTTTCTGTTTCCAGCATTCCCTCAGTTTGTGTTTTCTTTATTATCTCTATTTCAGTTTTCAGGTCTCAAACTGTTTCCTTAAGAGTTGTTGATTTCTTGTATGTTTTGTTTGTTTTTGCTTCCATTTCTTTAAGGGATTTTCTCAAATCCTCTTTGAGGGCCTCTATCATTTTCATGAGGATGTTTTTAAGGTCATTCTCTTCTGCTTCATCTGCATTGTGGTGTTCAGGTCTTGCTGGTGTAGAGTCCCTAAACTCCAGTGATGTCACATTGGTTTTCCTGTTGTTGAATATGTTTTTATATTGTCTTTTTATATTTATATTGTTTTATATTGTCTTATATTGGTTGTAGAAGGGGTCTCTTCCTCTCCTGGTGGGTACGGGACCAAGGTTTCCTTCAGGTGGGTACAAACAGGTCCAATACTCTGATATCTTTTCTCCTCCCATGGATAGAGGCAAGACTGGTACCGGGGCCTTGGAAGTCTCTGGGTAGGGTGGATCTCACCAGGATGCGATCCACAGTGCACAGTCTCCAGGCCTCACGTGTCTCCAAGCAGGGAAGAGGAAGGCGGGTCAGAAACAGGCGCAAACTCACCTAGTCTCATGGGTGGAGGAAGGGACTAGGAGGAGTCTCTGGGTAGGCTGGATCCCCTCATTTGTTGATGTTATATACAATCCTTCAGTAAAAGAGCCTGGGGAGTCTGCATTGGGATTCGTTGGAGGTGATTCTCTAACTACTGTTACTCTTTTGCATATGAAAGAATCCTCTATTAATATAATCTTAGTCCTTCCCCCTCCTTTTAATTGTTGATTCCCTAAGGAATGAGAAATGTCTATCCATTTTGACTAGTGAATTTGGATGAAGTAGTTGGCTATCCATCCTCGAGGTCTGCCTATTTGCAGAGAATATGTCCTCCTCCACCCTTTGTCTATTTGAGGCAAATGCCATTTATCCGATGATCAGATGTGTAGGTTTCCGGTCTGTCTAGTTCTGGAGTTCAGACTTAGAAGCTGATGTTGTGGCATATGGAAGTCATGTTCTCCAGCATCTGCTTCCATGTTGCTTTTCCTCTGTGTCACCTCTGATGTCAGGATGAGAGTTTATGTACTTACCTCCTCAAATCCTAGCAATTTCATAGATCAGTCTCCATGTAGGATGTGTAGAACTATGGACTTCCCAGTCCTGTAGAGCTTCTTGGTTGAGTATCTGTTGAAGGTGACTATTCCACAGAAATAGCTTTGAGCCCTGGACCTCATTTTAGGAACCATCAAAGGCAAGTAATGGAAGTAGAACAGCATCACCTCTACTGTACAATTTTAGTGTAAGTTTTTATGCCTACAAAAGAGCAAATGCTTTATACCTAAGATTTGATGTTCATAGTATCTGCATGGTTAATCATCTTCTCCTTTCATATGTTATAACATTGAAATTACAAGGTAAGTAAAGTTGTGTGTTTGGGTCCCTTTAAACATTTTTCTGAGGCTGGGTGTGTAGTATACACCATTCATGCCAACATTCAGGAGGCAGAAACTGGTGAATTTCTGTGAATTCCAGGCCAAAGAGGGCTACACATTAATACCAGTTTACTTTATTTCCTTACAAAATTATGACCTTTGTGTTAGAAGTATATATAATTCAATGCACCCATATTCAAAAACTGTGTTCTTTGATAGCAGCTGCACAAGATTGTGTCCAATTATATGCTGTCATGGAGTAGGGGGAGACTCAGACGTCTCTACTGCTCCCTTAGGATCTATTGGAAATCAGCCGTTGCTGGGGGAAGTGGGAGGGGAACAAGAGAGTAATGGAGACGAACTCCATCAAGACACATTGTATACATGTAGGAAGGTATTACAATAAAACCCACTCTCATTATGGAAAATTAATATATGCTAATAAACTGTGTTCTTATAATAAATTAGGGTTTTTTTCTATTTAAAGCATTCATTCAAAATTTGAGTCAGATCATTTGAGACAGGACCAATATACAAGTTCTGGGGCAAGAAAGGTAGTATACACCTATAATTCCATCAGTTGGAGGACAGAGACAGAAGTCTGAGGCCAACCTGGTCTATAGAACTAGACCGAAATTCCAAAATAAATAAACAAATGGAAGAATATGAACATCCTAAATTTATGTGTAAATTATTCTGCTACCCTCATTTTCTTAAATGAATCAAGTAGAACTTAAAATTTTCCATCTGCATTGTTTTATGCATTCAAGAAAAGCTTGCCAAATCTTATGTGTAGACATCTAGTTTTATTGTCCATCAAGTATTTTTGAGCAATCTACACTCCGATGAAAATGTCCCTAGGTACTAAAAATGAAAATTGATATTATAGAGTCAGCCAACACATATCGTTAACATTTGAAAAATCAGTGGGTGGCTATTGGTAAGACAGTACAGATTTAAAATGGGAAAAACAGAGAAACTAATTTTAGTATTGTTAGTAACTGAGATGGATAATACATGCATTGGGAATGATGTTTGTATTACACGTCAAATCCCATTACAAAATATGTCATTAAAAGGGAAAGGTTTGTAGTGAAAGGGATGTCCACACCCCTGGCTGATGGCCCATTTGTTTCAAGCATCATTCAATATAAAACAGAGACATTTCCCCTACCTTCGGAATTCACTAATGAATTTGGCTTACATTGCCATGGTCCTCTGGCCAAAAGATTCACATCTAGGCACAGTCCCCAATACAGCAATCCTAAAGCTGCATTCTTTATCATCCCTTACTACATTCCCTTGAATTCCCTCTGCATTCCTCCTGCTCTCCTGACCTGGACCACAGATTTTACTTTTATTAAAGCTTTAGAAATGGGTGAAAAGTATTTGAGACAAGTCAACAGTTCTTTAAGAGCTCTTTTGTGATCCGATTATTCCAGTTGATAAAGCATTGTCTTCTAGCACATGTCAGGATTCAGGGCGTAATCTGCAATGTCTCAGGAATGTGGCAGGGCAATCCCTTTGGTTGTAGCGTTTTCAAAGGATTGATTTAGGCGAGAACCAGAATCCAATCTTTTTTTAAAAATTTTTTCTATTTTAAAACAATCTTTTCTCATTTTACATATCCATCCCAGTTCCCACTTCTCCTTTCTGCTTTCCCCACCCTATCCCCATCCACTCCTCAAATAGGGTAAGGCTTCCCATGTGGAGTCAATGAAGTCTGGCACATAATCAACCCCTCCTCCAATATTTAGACTGAGCATGGTATCGCTCCAAAGTGAATGGGCTCCAAAAAGCCAGTCAAGTACTAGGGATAAATCCTGATCCCACTCTCAGTGGCCCCACAGACTGCCCAAGCCACACAACTGTCACCCACATTCAGAGGGCCTAGTTTGGTCTTATGCAGGTTCCCCTGCTGTCAGTCCAGCCTCAGTGAGCTCCTATTAGCTCAGGTCAGCTGTTTCCATACATATCCCCCAAATGGTCTTGACCCCTTTGCTCGTATTATCACTCCTCCCTCTCTTCGACTGGACCCTGGGAGCTCTGTCCAGTCCTTAGCTGTGAATTTCTGCATCTGCTTCCATCAGTTTCTGGGTAAAAGCTCCATGATAATTCAGGTAGTCATCAATCTGACAGAATCCAGTCTTAACAATGTCTGCATCTCTGAGAATACAAATGGAGACAACACATGACACAATTGTCGAAGTTGAACTGATACAATTGAACAAGTCCCCAAAACAAGGAGCAAATGACTAACTCCTGGAAATAGACTTCTTCCTGAACTGAATAATTTTACTCCCAAAGATAGTCAACCTAATTGGGGAAGTACCACAACCTGAGTACAAGGAACTAAGTCTCAAAGAGAAAGTGCTTCTTGGTGTTCAGATATCAATCTGCATGCAGTAGAATAATAAATAGCTTAGCTTCTCCATTTGAGAGTTAGTTAAAACTTACAGGGGCTGCACTTTAAACACCAGCTATGGGAATCTTTCTCTAGTAGAAATGATTGGCAATATTTTGGAAAATGTAGAAATCATATCTTCCTAGTTTAGACTCATCTGCAGACTTAATATACTGTATTGTGTGACGTTTGCCTGCCAAATGAGCTCACCTCCTCCCTTGGTTAAGGAAAAGGCAATTTAATGATATTTTGTAGTTGTGGGTAGTTCTTGATGAAGGATAAGCAGAAAACAATAGAGAAACCTGTTAAAACTTTCCTTTGTGCATGACTCTTCAGTTACATCACATGCCAGTCATGGATGGGAAGATTTAATTCATTCATGTGTGGGGAGACAAATAGGAGAGCCCAGAAAGGGACATTTCCAGGCCCGTGTTGGCCCCAGTATGATGCTGTTTCTTATTCTCTGTGTTTCCAATGCCATGACTCTTAGATGATCACAACATGATTTAGTGCTCTTGCTGCCCACATAAGGCATTGTCCCTGTTTTCTGGTTTAACACATAAAAGTCATTTGTTGCTTTTCTCTTGGTACAGTGGGACCTCAGAAAGTTACAATCCTATTTATCAAAGGCTAGCTCATATGTGTATCATGAACTTGAAAGTCAAGAATGCAAATCCAACATCTAAAATACTTTGTGTTAGTCCGAGAAGCTGTCTAGACAAACTAGATACCTCTCAAGAGACCAAAAGGAAAACAACAGCCTCTGTCCTAATGAACACCAAGTTCTTCTGAATGTGCTTTGCTCCTTCCTTAGGTGCCTGTTTGGTTGAAACAGCAACATTTTGTTGTTTTGTTTTCCCTTCTAGTAATATCCACTATGACTTCATGAATGTTGCCTAGCTTTTATCTTTCTAACATGTTATCTTTCTGGTTTGTCCTGTAAAACGTTTAAATTGGACTTTTATTTTATGTCATTACTATCCCTCTCTGAAGATTATCAAAGAATGATCTAGATCCTGATTAAGAACTTAAAGTAAGCAAATAGATTTTATGCTTCTACTGCAGTTTTCAAAATATAAACCAACCAGGCAACTGTACATACCAAGGCAATAACTACCAGTTCTACCTTATGACCTATTAATTTTGAAAAAAATATAAAGGGGTTTTCATGCTATTTGAGCATGAAAATCTTAGCTTGATCCCCAGAACCCATAGAAAAAAAAAGCTGGGCTTGGAGGTATGTGCTTGTAATCCTTGCATTGCATTAGTAGAGACAGGTGAGTTCCTGAGGCATACTTGCTGGCCAGACAGCCCAACCTACTTGTTGAGCTTTTGGCCAGTTAGAAACTTTGTCTAAAAAGGAATCCTCCACACCCTAAGAGAAAAATTCATCGTCTTCTGAAGGAGCGGAAAGGGACAAGAACTCCTGAGAAATTGGGAGAATGAGGGGAGAGGGTAGACAGGTATGAAAAAGAGAAGGGGAGAAGAGAAGGGAGGAGGAGAACAAGAGGAATCAGGAAGACTGAGACAGGGGCGGAATAGAGGAGAGCAAGAAAAGAGATACCTTAATAGAGGGAGCCAGTATAGGTTTAAAGAGAAATCTGGCACTAGGAAAATGTTCAAAGATTCACAAAGATGACCCCAACTAAGAATCCTTCTCCTATAATGAGATTGATGACTGACTACCTTAATTACCATCCTAGAGCCTTCATCCAGTAGCTGACTGAAGCAGAAGCAGGCACCCATAGGTAAGCACTGAGCCATACTCCTGGGATGCAGTTGTAGAGAGGGAGGAAGGACTAGCAAAGCAGTCAAGACAATGGTGGAAAAACCTACAGAACGAGCTGACCTGACCTAGTGAGAGCACACGACCCCCGTCATAAAGCTGAGGAACCAGCATTGAACTGAACCAAACCCTCTGAATGTGGGTGCCAGTTAGGAGTCCTGGGCAGTCTATGGGACCTCTAACAGTGGAACCAGTATTTATCCCTAGTGCACAAATGGGATTCGGGATCCCATTCCCTATGGAGGAATTCTGTTGCAGCCCAGATACATGGAGAGGTCCTAGGCCTTCCCCAAATGATGTGACAGACTTTGATGATCCTCCGTGGAAGGCTTCACTGTCCTTGGGGAGTAGGTGGGGAGTGGGTTGGGGGATTTGGTAGGGGGCATGGGAGGATGGGAGGGATAGAGAAAGGGGGGAATAATATGTAAAATGATTGTTTTTAAATTAAAAAAAAACAACCTGCCACATACCCCTAAATACCAAGGGGGATGGTACCTAAGGGATGACATCCAAGATTGACCTCTGGCATTCATATGTATCCACTTCATCTCCTCCTCAACACACAAACACAGACCCACACATATGCAAATGCACATGAAAGAAAACACAGACCCCCCAATTTTTTAAAGTAAAAGAAACTTTAGTTCACTAGTCATAAAACTGCATCACATTCATTGCATGTCCTCAGTAGTTCATGTGACTAGTGGCTTTTATGTGATACAGTACAGATAGAGGAGGACATTTGCTTATTTACAAAGATGCCCACTGAACAATTTTTGCTGTTTTATGAGAAGGAACAAAACAGGCATTGGAATGTATTTTATGATCTTGACAAGCAAATGATATGACACCCAATTATTGTCAAAATTCTAGGCAGTCAATGAGAAATCTTTCATGGGTTTTACTATGCATTTTTCAACTTATTTTACACTTCAGGAAACACTGTGTGGTTACAAGATTGTCCCATCATTCCCCAAATTTGGTCAATGGCTCAGGTAGAATTAAAGCTGACATTCCAGACTACTTAATCTGTAGAAAATCCAGGGGCCAGACAAAAAGTGGCTAAGTATTACATGTGATGAGAGCCTTGGATTGCCCTTGGATTGCCAAGGAGCCCACCCATGTTCCTTGTGACCTGCATTATATAGAATGATGTGCAAGCCTGTTTATTTTGCGTTCTTTGTAAGTCACCCTTGAAAGGGAGGGCTTATTTGCTTCAGTTCCAGCAGCAGATTTGTAGTGACTACAGCGTGCATCCAGTTACTGTGTGTAAAACTTAGAAACAGAGACAACTTTACATTTTTAACTGTGAGTAAGAAATTCTATTAATGAACTTGCATGATCAAAACAAAAGGTAAGTGTGTGAGCAGATGCCCTTGTGGAAAAAATCATACTACCTAGTCTATTTTTTATTTGGAGGACATGCTTGAGCACAAAACTCAGCAACTGTAGTTTGGCCAGAAATCCATAGGATTTCTGAAGTTACAGGATAACTGAAGTTATGGACAAAAATTCATAGGAAAAGACTTGTGAATACCATTAGCAAGCAAATGTGCTGATTCCTCCCTTTAGAGACATACTATAAATTCCTGGGGGAACTTTACATTTTGCAAAAGGATAAGCCCCAATATTTCAAGGGCTGATGAATCTGTCTTTACTGATTCTAATACTTAGGGTTCAAAGTCTCTCACTCATCCCTTGTTAGAGTAGAGACATTTGATTGCAGGTAAGAAAATGAAGTCTTGGTCTTTGTCTATTTCTGTTCCTTGAGATTAAAGACTCACCCAGTAATCACCTCCTCTGTTTGTAAATGCATATTCGGGGTAGTATATTTAGCTCTTATTTCATTTACCCTTTGTGCAAAAGCCACCATATCAGACAAGCCTCTGAACTGTCTCCATTTTGACAAAAATACATAACAATGCCACTCTTGAAGATAGTGGAAGATTAAAAATGTAAGTTGTGCAGGGATGGTAATCTTCATTACATCCCCAATTAATGCAACCAGTCTGGTTCCTGCAAGACCTGACGGTGCGTGACAGGATGACAGGCGGCTAATGAAAACTTAACTAGTCACAGCTGCTGTGCCAAATGTGGCCTCTTTATTAGCACAGAGCAGCACTCTCCTGAGCTGGTATGATGCTGCTGAGCTGACGAACGCATTGTTTTCAATAGACACCAGAAGTGAGTATCAGAAGTTCACACTCACGTGGAATGGACAATAGTGTTCATAGGACAGTCAGCCCTGGCCTATGGGCCTTCTTTCTGAATCACAACAGTGCTAACTAGGTCTGATACAAAACAAAGGCAGCCACTGCCTACCTTCACAAGGCACTTATGTTCCAGATGAAATGAGACAAATCATAAACAGATTCAGGATTCTGTTACATTTGTGATTTTGAAAAGTGGATCTTAGCTTTTGAAGAGATGATGGAGTATCTTAACCCAATTTTACTCTTCCTAATAATAAAAAGAAATTCTTTCCTTCATTTATCTCTGCACTTGGGAGTATCACTGGACCTATTTATGGATAATTTAGAAGACCGCTAGTGTGAAGTAGATCTATGAATAAGAAAAGATTTTGTAGCAAGCTCAGGCTGTGTAACGAGCAGCACTACTGTATGGGCTATTGAGCCTGTAGAGCCAGCAGTGATGGAGATAGCTCTGGAAGAGAGCATGACTTGGACTCTTTCAGGAAATCTTCAATAAAAGGATTGCACCAAGGAGTCCTAAAGCAAGACCATGGTACCTGGTACAGAGCATCAGATATTATTTTAAAACACGACACATGGTATTAGACCATAGGAGAATTTGAGCATCCATTAGCATAATATAAGTGACCAGTCAGTCATACCTTGCCATTTTGAGCTTGATGCCACCACAATAAGTGGTAAGTTTAGGCCCAGCAGCAAATCAATTACAAAGTGGAAATAATAGATTCATCATTGGCCTAGAGCAAATGTCAGGTGAGTACCACCTATTCTTATTTCACATGCCAAAGTTTCATTAGTGCCCCTCCCTTAGCTTTCAGATAAGAGATCTGGAAGAGACAAAAGCCTGGGCTTGATTCATTATTAGTCAGCCTGGTACTCACGTGTAAGCTAGGAAAGGACTGCTTGGTGCTTTGCTAGTCACATTTAAAAAGGGAAACTGAACGACAGGTAGGCATTTCTTCAGGCCTGTTTTAGTCATTTTGTTGGAATGGATAGTGGATGGAGGTAGATATTTTGAGACCTGTATGCAATGGTGATAACCTAGCTGATTGGAAGTATATAAGCTAACAAACAGCAGTGAATGATTTAGTTGGTTGTCTAGAAACATGGAATGAGCAATACTGAAAGGTCAGGGGATAAAGAGGTCTATGAAAGAGATATTTGAGTGGCCTCTAATGCCCAGCATAAAATGTACATAACTCTGCTGCGTGATGCTGCTAGTATGCTAAACAGCTATTCGAACATGATCTCAACCTGCCTCTATCCCTAACCACTTCAGGCTTAGGCAATTAATGGGTCTTTGAATGATGTAGACACAGTAGGAGAGGAGGTTTTGTATGAACCCAATAGCATAGTTCTCTTTCATTCATTAAAGCTAATCAAACTACAGGTGTTACTGATACTGAGCCTATTGGTGCCCAAGCCAAGACACCAGTTCTCAAGAAGACCAAGTTTTTACTTTGGCTCCCTTTCTACACTAATTCATTCTGACAAGATCATCTTGCATGACATAAAGGGTTGAGATTCTGAGCCTAGCCAAGCATTGCTATCTGAGGGCTCACAAAGTATCTGCTGGCATGGGCTTTCGTATTAGATTGTCTAAACAAAGGACGAGTGTTATGGCAGAAGAGATGGGGTGATGAGCTCACGACCACGGAACCTACTAGTCCTGCTACATAACCCATCATCCCCAAACTGGATGACCTGATAGAAAACAGAATGGAATTTCTTCTCATCAACTTGAAATGACACTCACAGGGTGAGAGTGCTAGCCTGTAAGATGTGCTATGCACACTAACTGGTGGTGTAGGGAGAGCCAATAGCTGCAGTGCTTTCAAGGGTCTCAGACTTTTCAGTGGTAAATGAAACAGTAAACCAGCTGGGGCAGTGTGGATGCCACCGGAGGGAGGGAGAACTTTGAAATGTTTTAAGTCTTGGATAGAAGATGTATCTGGGAGGGGGGAACTTAATGTGAGACTTGTGTGACTCTGAGCACTAGGGAGTTAAATGGCAATGAAGTTGCTGAGGTCCTGCTCAAATTCACCTTAAAGGAAGGTGTACTTAACTCCCAGCGACTGCATTTTAGATAACCACCTTCTCCTCTGGAGTCTTGTTCTCAGACAGTGGAAGCCCTCTTTCCTGGGTGGTGTTCTTTTTCTCCGAAAGCTGACACACAGTAAATAACTGTGCTTGCTTGCCTGGAGATGGAAAAATTGTGGCTCGTTGTTTATTATTATGCTCCCATGGGATCTGCAGAAACCAGTATCCAATCTCAATAGCATCTTTGTTGACATTCCTCCTCCACTCTTGCCTTTTGTAATTAGAAATATTACATGCTATAATAATTTGCTAATAGCTGAAACAAAGAGGAGAGGTAAAATCATCTGTGGTATATATTCCCGTTTTCCTCCTCTGATACCCATTTTCTCAAAAAGTCCGTGCACAAGAATCATCACAGATTCTGTTTCTAGGGAACTTGTACTAGGATGAGGCATGAAGCAAATTTCCAAGAATCTTGATGGGTATGAATCCCAAACACAACTATTTATAGTCAAATGGATTTCTCAGTAAAGGAAGATACATGCCCACACATATATTGTATATTTCAATGAGTAAGCCAACCTCTACCATCCATCTTCGCTAATGGGCTGGGAATCTTTTCAATAACCAAGAAAAATGAAGCTTCAAATCCTGCATGGAGCACATGCCTGCTTCAGTGACTTGTGGGTGCATGTGTCTCCTTGAAAAGGCATGTAGCTGTATGCCTGTATGGGAGTGCCTGGGATGAGTGCATGACTCAGTCACATGTCTTGGAAAAGAACCAGTAGACAACCAGGCTGTTGTGTAGAGCACAGGTGAAGTACTTTGGAATAAAACATGTACTTTAGGAAGATTTTTTATCTTAGGTAGCATACGGGACCTTTAAGTTAGGCTTGGATCTAATTCTGTGGACTTGACTATTAGTGGGTTTTTACAGTTAGAAATATTACATTGGGAAGATAAGTCACAAAAGGCTGAAACAGAAAAAGGAGCGATAAAATCATTTTCTCTGTAGGCAGAGATGTGTGTGCACTTTGTAGGTCATGATGATGAGAAAATATGCTCAATGACTTACCCCAAACACCACTGCAGCAGGACTAAACGTCTAGATCAGAAGATCTGGATCACAGAACACCCCCAAATAAAAATTTAAAAACCTGCTTTATTTGTTTGCTAGAAGCTTTCCTGGAGCCACATGCGTAGTTATTGAAATATTTGATAAATGTCAGAGTGACTTTGGCCCAACATTTTAGTACATTTGGTTTAGTTTCATTAACAATTTAATTTTGAAGTTGGCCTTGTCAGTGACCTCTCATGTGCTAAAAATATCAAAAGGAAACTTAGAAAATTGATATTATCTAATAATAAATAAAAGTTTGCTTGGGCAGTTTTTCATGAAAGCAAGGATCTTTTAAATCCCTTGAAGGGATTACCCATCAAGTGGCTTTGGGCGAGGACAGATGGCAAGAATTTCAAAAGGGACCTGATTTGGAATATAAATAAGACTTCACAGGAGCAAGGAGAGTGCAATAATATCTGGCTGTTTGTTCTGGACAGGTGAAAAATTGAAATACAAACAAGGAGCTGTAGGTGGCATTTTTTCAGATTCCTTTTCCTAAGGATCCTTGGGATTTCTTTCAGGTCTTTGGAACCTTGTGTCTAGCAGCAGCTCCGACCCTACCAAGTTCAGTTATATGTAATTGCCCTGAGATTTCTCCCTGCTTGAGGGGTCCTCTCTGTCCTGACCAAGAACGTGCCATTTTAGAAGATTGTAGCTGCAGGCTTTCCCTTTGGCACACAGGGTGATTTGCCTCACCCAGGTTCTGTCCTCTGAGCCATGCAGCATGACCTGGTCAGGGACTGATCCAGGCAAGTGATAAGCTGACATGAAAAGATTTGGCGCTCAGGTCCATAGAAGCACCTAAGAGGACAGACACTTGTCCAAATCCCATGTGCTCCCTAGTGCCAGCAAATCTGGACTGGAAATCTTACAATGAGATGATTTCCTATGAAGTATCTGGTACTGTACTTTATGTTTCCCACCAGATCATAAATACCATGAAAAAAAACCCATATTTTAGGATTACTTCTTCTAATTATGGTCTAATCCCCCAAACAAAACTCCTCAAGGTGAAGTACTGACAGAAGAGAAGGTATTTGACTGTATTAGAGGAGCTCAGAAAGCTTCAGGAGTGTTCTGATCCAGAAGATGCTAAGAGTGCTCCAACTTAAAGTTGTCTAGATACAATTGAAGTCACGGCTCTAATGGACATCTGGCTAACAGCCTCTACTAGAGTTGCCATCTGTTGAGAAGAAACATGACACTAGAATCTCCGCTGATCTAGACCACATTTGCACATCCTTAATTTAATATAAACCCATACCTGAAAATGTCATTGTCTTTCAGAATAAGAGGAAATCACTAAGTCTTCAACAGAACTTTGCAGTAATAAAAATAAATAAATACTATTACTACTAATCATAATAATACTGAAAACAACAACAAAAACCAAGGCAAGATGGTGGAACATTTTGCTAAGAAGTTTGAAGGAGACTTGTCTAGGGATGCAGAGACCATGCTGGTGGGGAGGGTGTGTGTGTGTGTGCGTGTGTGTGTGTGTGTGCGTGTGTGTGTGTGTGTGTGTGTGTGTGTGTGTGTGTGTGTGTGTGTGTGTGTGTGTGTAGCACATTTATACTGAACATCAGCCTCTGGATTCCTAGAAAAATATCAGATTCCAGTCTCTAGAGACTAGCACCTATTAGCATCTCCTTTACCACTTTAACCCATCTAAGAATCTATACAGAAACAAATCTCTAAAGAATTAGAATTGTGAAAAAAAGAAAATATCCTCTAATTGAATTCAGCCTTTGTGTTACTTTTCTGTTGCTGTGATAAATTACCATGACTCCAAGTGACTAACAGAAGAGAGAATTTACTTTGACTCACAGTCCCAGAAGGCTAAGAGTCCATCTTCCTTGGGAGGTACAAACAAGAGGCAGGCGTTGCAGCAGGAGCAGGAAGCTGAGAGATCACATCTTCAATCACAACCATGAAGCAGAGTGAACCAGAAGTGGGGTGAAGCTGTGAATGCTTAGACCCCAACCCCAGTGATGTTCTTCCTCAACAAGGCTTCCCCAAACAATGCCACCAATTCGAGACCAAGTGTCCAAGTATGTGAGCCTGTGGGGGACATTCCTCATTTAAACCACCACATCCTTTATTTCATCTAACATCAATCAAGGAAACAACTTTCTAGTGAGGGGACACACTTCTTTTATGTAGTGATATTTTATTTATGATTTATTAAAGCTTGACTGTGGATTCAGAAAATCAAAGTCAGCCACAAGCCTTAGAAACTAGGCGCACACCTTTAATCCCAGCAGCCAGAAGCTAGGAGGTGGTGGTACTCACATTTAATCCTAGGACTCAGGATTAAGACATAGACAATCTCTGTGAGCTCAAGGCCACCCAGATTTACACAAGAGTGAATCAATCTAAAAGAGAATTATAGCTCACACCTTTAATTCCAACATTAGGGAAGTATGTAAGACAGAAGCAAGGTCTCAGTAGGGGCATTCATTCTCCAGCCATGCTGAGGAGAGGCAGCAGTTGGAGGCTTGATGAGAGCACGTGGAGACAGAATCAGTTCTTTCAGTCTGAGGTAGAGGTAAGAACATAGTGGCCAGCTGCTTTGCTTTTCTGACATTCAGCTTGAAGTTTGAACCCTAATATATGTCTCTGGGTCATTTATTAATTCATGTCACGTTTTGCACTAGACAAGTTCTACCTTTCCTCACTATAGAATACTGTAAAGACTGAGGGCCTAATTATTCTTTCAGTCATCTGGCATTTATTCAATGAAGGTTTATTCTCAGGTAGTATTCTCTGGAATCACAAATATGAACAGGAAGGATGCCTTCAAATGAGTGCAGAATTCCTGGATATAAATATGTCAATCCCACAAAATGTCCCATTTAAAATATCATGCATCACTAATGACTTAATTTTTAGGTGCCATTGTCTTAAAATTTGTAAAATATTTGAGCCAGGGACCTGCATTTTCATTTCTACTGGGCCCCAAAGATCATGGTAATGAAGCTTATTGGAGGCACACCACAAAAAAGCCTGGGTAACTAAAGTAACTAAATGAAAGAAATTTTAAATATTGTGATAATGTAAAAGGAAGAAAAGAAATGAATTCCAGAGGGACAAGTGTCTGCATGCACTTGCTAGAAGCCAAACACTTAATGAAAGATGTGCAATTTTAGTGATAATTTCATAGAAATTTGCACCTTACAACTGTTATAATTTTGACTAGACACTGAAAAATTGTGTTAATTTGTGCTGATTAGTCTAGCCAAGCCCACGGCACAAAGAGCCAGAGATTACATTTGGAACTTTATTTCTAAGTCATCATCTCAGAATATTCTCACTTCCCACAGCCTATTCAAAAGAGTAAACTTTTAGGTCTTGGTGCGCTGGAGAGAATATGATGCAATGATGCAAAAAGTCTCTCTCTCTCTCTCTCTCTCTCTCTGTGTGTGTGTGTGTGTGTGTGTGTATGTGTGTATGTGTGTAAATATTCACAAAAGCGCATTTCATTTGGTCATTAAGAATTTGCTTCAAGTTGCCACTGTCTTGAGCTGTCTACAAAGTAAGTGTATTTTAAATGTAATTTTAAATGATTAGATGACTGAGGTGAGAGACTATCCAAGAGAAAATGTATGTGGGTATGTGATGCCGATGAAGATTCACACACAGAGACAGAGATGTAGCCTAGATAACAAGAAACTAAAAACAGTATCACTATATCTATAGTAAATTCATGTCTTATACTCCATGAGTTGCTTTGGTTAAGTTAAGGGTAGCTTTTTGTTCTGCATCAAATGAATGGGTTTTTCTTTCAAGAAAAAAATTAAATGTCAGAGTTTAGTACTGTGTACCCAACTTTTCTACTCTCTTTTTTAAGATCATTTTTGAAACTTCAAGTATATATATCTGAAGGGTGGAAAAGGACCCAGAGGAGAGACGTTAGGCACATGGGTCCATCAGTTTGGGTGACATTCATCATAACAGGCACCATCCTACACCAATGAACACTTCAGACCTAAATTAAGAACTAAGAAGCTTTCCAGAGAGCTTTGAGGAAAGGAGCATACTAAGACATGGCTTCTGACAGTCAACATGGGGAAGGCTTATCGCACATTGCTGTGTAGCACAGAAGGGTAGAGGTGTGCCTGTGCATCAAGCGCTCAGAAAAAAAAAAGTGACAAGAATAGTTTTTTAAGATCAATTTTTGTTTATCAGAAAGATGATGGATTAAAGAGTGTTTCTCAGAATATACTAGAAGTGTCAGCTCCAGTTCCAGATGTGTGTGTGTGTGTGTGTGTGTGTGTGTGTGTGTGTGTGTGTGTGTGTGTGCATTTGTGTTTTTAGGACCAAATGATCTGGAGAGGTGAACACAGTCAGGATAATGGCTCCATGACTTTCATCACTATGACAACCACTACCAACATAGAGCCAGGGAACCGTGCCTTTCGGGACGTTGAGCCCCATGATATGATACAAATCTCACCTACTGGAATGCTTCTTAGACTTCCCAACTATTGAAATCTTTCCCAATGATTGAAATCACTCTGTCAGCTACAGTGCTATCTCAAAAGCATGGGTCTTTTGCCATATTCTTTATCTTCAACATCTCTATGGTGTCTCCAAGTTGTTTCTTCTCATTTTCTCCTGTCTTTGCCCTGGATTTTCTCCCGTGTGACTGTTCTCTCCATTTTCCATACCACTTGCTCTTGCCCTGATTGTTTCTATTCAGCAAAATGCTAATGACCCGAGTTTGGGTATGGGGTGAATTTAGATTTTGAGGATGATTGCTGTAGATTGAATGCTTATGCCTGCCTAGCTTTCAAATGTTGGAACCCTAAGCCCTTTTGTGATGGTTTGGAGAGATGGGGCGCTGAGGAAATGATTAGGTCAAGGACTGGAGTCTTCATGATAGAATTATGTCTTTAAAAGTAGAGATGCAAGACAGCTTGCTTTTCTTGGTTCATGCTCTAGGAAGAGGCCATGTGTTGATGTGATGAGGGAATAGAGAGGGCCCTCATCAAACCTCCAACCATGTGTAATTCTCATCTTGGACTTTGAGCCTCCAGAGTCATGTGAAGGAAATTTTTGTTTAAACTATCCACTGTCTGCTCAAACTAAGGCCATAATTATACAATACTATTGAAGAGTCAAATCTATAAAGAGGACATCAGCCATAGCTGCTTTGACACCCATGAACAATTGCCATCTGCCCACAGTATTTCCTGAATCTACATCTTCCTTAATGTTAGCCATGCCTTTGTTTTGTCCCTGGTCCCACTGTACCTGCTAACCTCTGGTGTCCCCAAACCCATTCACTTTTTATTATACTATAATTTATCACCATGTCTCCCGCTTTTAACTAGTCACATTGTAGAACATGTTTTAACAAAAAATGGATCAATGCTGGCCTACAGCACACAGATGTTTTGCAGTGCTGTTTCTGCTTTTCTAGAAGGCAGTCTACCATTGGTGTTAAGACTTTTCACTGAAAACCCATGTGCCAAAACAAACAAACAATAGTAACTCTGAAATTTCATGTTTTAAAAATTAAATGAAAACTCACACCTAGAGATAGATATCAGTGATTTAGATTGGATGTCCTCTCCCTGGTTAGCATACAGGACAAGGAGTATTTTGTATTCTTTCCTCTGATGTACAAACCAAGCATGATCTTGTAGTCTTAATGACACAATGGAAGCAATTGTGTGCCAACTGGATAAACACAAGAGTCTATAAAACTTCAAACTGAATTGTATATATGCAATTCAATTATATATATAGTTATATATATATATATATACATATATATATATATAATAAAGAATGTTGACATTTTAATTTATCATAGGCTATACTCCTATTCCCAATTGCCATAACATCTGTGTACTTGGTAGTTAGAAATCTGTTCATCATCCTGGAATCAAGGAAATTGAGGGTCACATTAGTCATCAAAGAGTTTGAGAACCAATAATTATTTAGAAATATGTAATAGCATCTGTAGGATAATTTTTGGAGATATTTTACCCATGTTTCAAAAATTCTGACAAACTTTTGCTTTCCTAATGTCCCTTACAAAAAGATATTTTTCCAGTTACTGCCACCTTTCTTCCTGTTACTCACATTTTTAAAAGATCAATTAACATTCATGATTGATATATAATTAATCATTAATTCATGGAAGTGAGAAAGAGTCCACCCCTCAAACTTCTAAAGTTATATCAAATTATGGTTTATATATAACATAGAGGAGATTCAGGGCTCTGGTTACGGGACTCAGTGTCCCATGGTCCTAGAGCTGAGCTTTGCTTGAGTTTCTACCATCTTTTATTTCTAGTTACTTCCACAACAGTTTTGATGCTATTCAAGAGGTGTTCTGGGGGATGAGTGCAATCAATGTGGGTTAGATGGGTCTTATTTAATAACAGGGATGAAATTATGGCTGTATAATCCAGATCTACATTACCACTACAAATAGTTTGTTCTGTGTTCCTTGTCTTTTTCATCAATCACTTGATGGGGGAAGTCCTTCTGTGTAAAACACTGTTGGCCAATAGGGAAGTAAGATAGGTGGGGCTGGGAGTCGAGGGTGATTCTGGGAAATGTAGTAAAGAACAGAATCACCATGTGATCCCTGGGAAGAGAGTACACATAAGGCCGGCATCCTCGGTAAGATAAGTCCTTTTGAAAATATATAGATTAATAGTTATGGTTGATACTTAAGACAGAGCTAGCAAATAAGAAACCCTAGTCATTGGCCAGCAACATTGTAACTAATATAAGACTCTGTGTGTTATTTGGGGGCCCTAAAGTGGTGACAGAACCCAGGTAGCCAGCAGAAAGAGTTATCATTACAATTCCTGGCCTCCCCTTTGGAGTAGAGACTTTCATTAATGGGAAAGCCAGATAAAAGTGAAAGAAATATAAGAGCCAGAGTTTGTTGATTTACACGAGAGCTGAGAGAGGGTGTGAAGGAAGAGAGATGGGCTTGGAATGAGGGAACATATTTTGCTGCAAATTGGTAGTCAGGAGCAAAGAATGAAGGACTCAAGAGAAGACTTGATGAAACAGAATTTGAGGGATGATGATGAGTTGAGTTGCTATGAATGATGAGTCAGACAAAGACCAACCAACATTCTCAGCAGCAATTTCTGACTACGCTACTGGACTCTTAATTGAGTGGAATACCCTGGCAAGACTGGGACCCTGGAGCTCTGTGGTTTATTTGGATCTAGGTTAGAGGAGAGATGTACTGTTGTTTTAGATTGATTCACGTCAAAATGTGTGAGTACTGGATTCATGGGTGTGTGGCCAAGCCCAGTGGCAGAGAGGGTCTTAAGATTAGAAACATCCCATGTGTTATAAATTAGGGATACAATTCTTGAGAATTGTATCTGTGAAATTTATGGTCTGTAAAAAAAATTTTCGTGAATCAAGGGAGCATGTTTTGAGGTTTTAAGTTGGGCAAAGAAGAGCATTGGTTGGGGACAGATGGTGATTGGTGGCAGGACACAGTAGAGGGGCAGTAAGGAGCAGTACTGTAGGGATGAGCCTCTTGAGGCCCTGGATCTATATGGGGAATGATTACTGGTAGGTGGGTGCCTATCTAGTCTGAGTTGGGCAAGTCACAAGAGAGATGCTTGAAGATTTTTCTCAGAGCAACTGATGAGAGGGGAACCCAGCAGAATGGACCCATGGGAGTGCACAACACCTTTCACATTGCAAGGCTGGGTTCCCAGAGGCTGGAAGCCTGGAAGAGGAAGATAGATATATTGATTTTGGAGAAGAGCCCATGGCTTGTGTTGCTTCCTTGTCCACTCGTGTTTGTGGGTGTCCACTCCTTCTTTCGACCTTCCAGAATCTACTTGTTGTCTTTTCAGCTTGGCTCAGAGGGTCTTCATGGATAGAAAGCTATCAATGTTAACTGGGCAATTCCAATAATTTCCCTCCCAGCTAAACATCCTATTAGCATTTAAAATTGCCACTAGAAAAAAAATGTTAAAATCTGCTACTAAATTTTTAGAAAATTGTGTCTACTTAACATTAAATAATAAATAACAACTTTAAAAATCTTCAGAAGAAAGCATTTTTTAAACAAGGGGGCTGAGGTTTTCTTTTTGTACCAGAGCTAACAAATTATGTAGGCTACCTTGTGTAAGGAAACTAGTAAATCATATAATGAGAGTGTTGGGTGACAACAGAGTCAATGTGCTCTACTGTTGGAAATGATGGTGGAGCTGGGGCTTTGGATAGGTAAACTGCTTCAGAACACAGGATTGCTCTTAGACTACTAGCAAGGTCCTGCCTCCAACCTACCTTGTGCACTCAGCCCACCCATCCTAGAGTGATTGGCAAGATAAATTCCTGTGTTAACCTTTAATATTTTTAACACTGGAGATCTTTATGGCTATGAGAACTGGATAGTAGCTTTCAAAAAGACCAGCTAATAAGCTGTTTACAGTCTTTCAAATATTCTACTTTCTACTCTATATATCTAATTTTATAGCTGAAGAAAGCAAGGTCTTATAAGTTAAATTACTTTCATACACACTTATGAATAGATGTCGTGGACCTGTTTTCTCTTCTTATTTCTTATTTCTTATTTCTTATTTCTTATTTCTTATTTCTTATTTCTTATTTCTCTTCTGTTAGTGATTAATTTTAAAGAACATTCTTCTGGTAAGTATTTTTATTTGTCATGCTTTCAGAAATATTACTAGATAGAAAATGGCAATAATAATCTCCACTTAAAATTTCTAATAATATTAAGATAATCAGTATATAGTTTTTTATATTACCTTGTTTTATGACAACCATATAGCTAATTTTTTGTTTTGTTTTTGTTTTTGTTTTTTGTTTTTTTTTTGGAAAGAGTTTCTCTGTATAACAGGCCTGGCTGTCCTTGAACTCACTCTGTAGACCGGGCTGGCCTTAAACTCAGAGATCCATGTGCCTCTCTGCCTCTTGAGTGCTGGGATTAAAAGTGTGCACCACCACCAAGTTAATCTTTTCCTTTCAAATGCCATTTTAAAGATTTCATGAAATTTTAATCTTTTGTTTTGAAAGTTAGGATATATTTATTAAATTCTTTCAAATGAAAAGAAATGTCAGCGTTGGATGTTATAATTTAAAGATGAATGATACTTTTGGAGAAATTTCTGCAAACTCTATTAGCAATGTCTCAGTGCCTTCAAACAAAAGAGACAAAGCAAGAAACAGCACAAAGAGAAAGAATTGGAAGAAGTTTTTTCCTCCCCCAACATGTACTGTAATAGGTTCAACTCAGGTACTTTCTGAGTTTAGAAGAGACATCCATTGGTGTGGCCCTATATTGGAGCTCTTCCTTCCTTCCTTCCTTCCTTCCTTCCTTCCTTCCTTCCTTCCTTCCTTCCTTTTTTCTTTCTTCTGCCTTTGGAAATTGAATGAGTAGGATAAAAATAGTATCTTCTGTTTTTTTTTGGGGGGGGGGAATTTTGATCAAAATTTCTACAAATTTTTTTTTGTAGAAAAAGTCTACAATAATACACATTCATACATTTCAGAAAAAAATATTCTGTGGGGGACATAGTGAGCTGAAATGAATGCTGAGGGTTATTGATAAAGATGAAGATGAGGAAGTTTTCATCTTTTACTCCAAATTTTCTGTAAAAATGGAGTTTTTAAAATGAATAATTTCTTGTATAAGCAAAAAGTAATTTAAATGCAGAAACCCAAATGAGACCACACATCGTGTCAGTTCTGAAGGAATTGATTAAAGTGTTCTAAAACCCTTCATCTCATAGCTGAGAAAAGCAGAAGGTGAAGTTGCGAGGCATCAAGGTGTGTGCGAGACAAGTCCACAAGGTGGTGGCACGTGGAGGCGTCTATAAATCATCGTCTGCTAGCATTTTGTTTGTACTGTGCACAAGCGCATTTGCTGAAATATTCTGCTTATTTAAACTTTGTCCTGACTATTGTCACAGTGAACACTGGTTTTGCTACATTCTTGGAATTGGGTTGGGAGGAGACAGAAGCCAGAAGGAGGAGTACGAACCGGAGAGAAAGCATTCCTCAAGGCAGGCTGCGATCTGCAGAAAAATCTCAGGAGTGTCTCTCAAAGGTACTCCTGTTCTTAATTTTGCTTGAAACCACCCACACCCTTTGATGTACTGGCTCCAGTAATACACACCTTCTTCCTTTCCAGCCAGCCATATGAACTTATTTAGATCACAATCCCCTGCCAGAGGCCAGGAAGGAGATGTGTACAGTAATTCCAAACATGGCCAGAAAAAGGAAGTGGCTCGGTGGTTTTCATAAAAGTCAACGACACCTATCAAATGGCATTAGAAATATGTAGGGAGGACTGTTCACAGTTGCTTCAAATTGACATGATAGTACCTGCCTCACATGAAACTGCACATTACTGGATGGTCTTTTAAGCATTCACACAAAGTCATGCAGTCAGCAAGACAGCTTCAACTGCCCAGAAAAACAGATGTTAAGTAGTGATTGCTCTTTGATTTAGAAACGAAGTCAAGGGTCTTCTATTGCTTTTGAGTAAGTCAAGCTGTCTAAAAGCAAAACAACTCAAATGAAAAACATTCTTTTTGTATTGTGGGTTTCTCCCTTGCAACTCACGTTGTGTCATCTTTGTGTGCAATGAGATCTATTACATATAGCTGGAAAAATTCTAAAAGGAAAGATTGATCTTAAAGTTGCCAGTAATTGTGAAACACTGGGTTCCACCTCCTTTGTTATACTGCAAGGAAACTATTAGTTATCAAAGCATGTCTCTGGTGTAGACAGGCCGAAAGCCATTAGTTACCTGTTCATTTAACACATTAAACAAAACTAATCATGTCATTTTCATTATGTATTGCTGGGGCTCCTTCTTTTAGACTTTTTCCCTCTAATTTATAAATCAAAAAGTTATATGATCAAAATAATACTGCCTTTAAATTTTCCTCCTTAACACCTACATGCTGATTTCTGACAGACAAAAACACCAGGGAGCAAAACATTTAATTTTGCAGAGGGTTAGATTCTTTCAGTAAGTCTTGGGATGCAAGTCTTCAGAAGCAGCTTAGTCTATTTTCTGCAATCCTTAAGTCCAGCTGCTTGTGGATTCTTCCATTCATTCTCTCTATATACAGAAATTACTACCCACCTTTCTTAAAGGAGAGCAAAAGGCTCACTCAACATTTTTTCCCCGTTTCGAGTACAATGACCTTTCCTCGAGTTTGATGGCAGCCCAATCTCATGATTAAGATGAGAAATAATTATCAAGAATGTAGGACTAATGTCTTATTACATCTTTGACTACCCCAGGGATTTTGGTTAGCTCAAGAATGTGTATGTATGTATATATACAGACACACACACTATGTGTCTGCTTGTATCCTTAAGGAGCAATTGAGATTTACATAACATGCTGATTGTAAAGAAAATGTTAATTTTTAAGTATTACTATTTTCTCCATGAGCATACAAATCCCTGTGGTACAATTTAGTCCAATACTGCTTGGACTAAATTGCTAAGCAGTGACAGCCAAAATCCTGTTTACCAAGTCCTAGGCTGTTGCTCACGTGTTTCAGACAATATTCCATATTTAAAAAAAAAACAAATTAGGGCACTCCCTTAGAGACTGAATTAATAAGACTTTCTAGAATTTGAAAACCAAAAATGTAAAATAATCAGCAGAATATTTCCAAATATCCAGATGTTTGGCATTATATAGCTGAAATGCCTGGGTGTTTTTGTAGGAAGCCCTTCATCCTATTGTTTGAAGTCAGGTGGCAATGGTCTATGTCAACTATGAGCATGCGGCCAGGATTTGCCCAGGGTTTATGTGTGGTCATTGTGTGCTCAAAGGAAACAAGCAATATGCTTAATGGAAATCAGGTGTCATGCCCTAGAGACATGAAGTAGAGACTCATTTCTAAAACAGTGAGTTTTACATGTGGATGAAACACAAGCTGCGATCTTACCTGTAGACGGTAATGTTTTCTTGAACTAGGCTCCATTAAATGGTAAATGCATGATGACTTCTGTCAACCTCTAAAATCCACACATCTCATTTACAGCTGACCTTTGGCTTTTGTGTCCACCTCTCATCAAATTTCACTGGATAATTTCTTCTCTGTTCCAGTCTCCAAACTCACCGAACTTCTACATTCTTCTGGGAATTTGGAATTGAGGCCAAGTCATTGTCATTCAGTTGGGCTAGACATTTAATCAGAGGAGAAATAAATAAATGGGGGAACTTTGATGGCCAAGCTGGGAGCAAAGGAAGCTGTTCAGAAATAAAGCAAAGTGAGAGATGAAAAGCACAACTCTGAGTTCCACAGTCCCCAAGAGCTGTGGGAGGCTGCCTTTCATGGGTTGTTGTTGTTGGTGATGATGATGATGGCAATGATGAAAATCAGAAGATGATGTTAAAATGTCCTTTTTCCTCAGAGTTTGATGCACATTCTGTTATTTGTAACTAGGATCCTTGACTATAGATGTGCTGTGAGGGTCAAATCATATATGCCTGGGAAATTTTGAAACTCACAGAATTATGCAAATACTCCCTGAGTTTGCTGTCAGAAAGTAGTCTAGGCTAAGAAGGAGAATGCCAGCTATTACAGTATGCTAGGTCTTTGAGGGGCACTAGCATCCTTGGTTAGACTATCTTCTCTCTTCGGTGTGTCTTGTAGATGGGCGTTACTCTGCCTACACTAGTTCATTTTGGTATAGTCTGGTGATCAGGTGAGAAATGAAAATAATGTGGAGGAAAGCAGCCTTGAAAAATTTGTGAGTGACCCAATTTAGCTTTTTTTTTTTTTTTTTTTTTTTTTTGACTGACAGGGTTTCTCTGTAGCTCTGGCTGTCCTGGAACTTGCTCTGTGGACCAGGCTGGCTTCAAACTCATAGACATACACCTGCCTCTGCCCTCTGAGTGTTGGGATTAAAGGCAAGTGCCACTACAGCCTGGCTAATTTAATATTTTAAGCCAAGTTTTCATGTTACCTAAAGATCTTTTGAAAATATTTATAAAGATTCCAAATCAGAATAAGCTGAAAACTTAGCAAAGTTCCCAATTCTTCATATATAGATGTAAACTGACTAATAGAACTGAAACCAGAAATTAAGATTTAGGGACAGCATCATAACTAACAAATATGTTTTTAAATTATTTTGTTTATCACCAGCATCTGGACTTCATGTCAGTGACCACATTTCAAGAATGCTTAACTTAAAGTTGTGGGAGGGCAGAGTGGATTTGAAGACAAAACTTCAATATATACTTATGTCAGGCATTATCCATAGACTCAGTAAATATTTCATGATGGAAACTGTCCTCCCTCTCTGACTCCACTCCCTGAGGACTCTGACAAACCTTTTGATAGGCCCAGCTTTCCCCCCTTCTCATGGACCCTTTCAGACCCCCTTTTCCAGACCATCCCCATTCCTCTGTGTCAGCCCCACACCCCCATATCTAGAAACATGTCTACACAGGAGCCAGTGGAAACACATGACAGTTAGAATCACTTTCTAACAGGCAACCCATAGCTGCTACATATTCCTAAGATCCATAGAGGGCAACAAAAACCAAAGAACAGAAAACTCACCCAACAAACACAAGACCAGCTATCAACACTAGAATCACAATCATCCCAAACCCAGAAATGCAAAAATATGCCTCCCCAAGAATCCAGCAACCTTACTACAGTAGGCCCTGAGAAAAGCCCCATAGCTGAAACATAAGACAAGGATTTCAAAATAGCAATTATGAATACATGCAAGGCACTAAAAGAAGACATGAACAAGCATTTCATGGACTCTGTGAAAACACAAACAAACAGTGGACTGAAATTATGAAAACAGTTCAAGAAAGTAGAATATAGAATCACTAAAGAAAACCCAAACAGGAAATGAAACGTTTAGGAAGTCAAACTAAACTAACAGAGTATAAATGATGGAAGAGGGAATCTTGGTTATTGAAGACACAATAGAGGAATTAGATACCACAGTCAAATAAAATGTTAATAAAATAAAATCATGGCACAAAACATACAGGAAACTTGGGACACTATGAAAAGACTAAATTTACAAATAATAGGAATAGAGGAAGGAGAAGAAACCCAGGTAAAATGCACAGAAAATGTTTTCAATGTAATCATAGAAGAAAATTTCCCTAACATAAAGGAGATGCCTGTAAAGGTTCAAGAAGCATATGGAATTCCAAATAGACTGGACCAGAAAAGAAAATCCTTTCAACATACAATAATCAAAACATTAAATGTAAAGAACAAAGAAAGAATATTAAAAGCTTCAAGGGAAAAAGATCAAGTAATATATAAAGGAAGAACTATTAAAATGATACCTGACTTCTCAATGGAGACGTTTAAAGCTAGAAATGCCTGAACATATGTTCTATAAACTCTAAGAGACCACAGATGTCAGCGCAGACTACTATACCCAGCAAAACTTTCAATTCACAATAGATGGAGAAAGAAAGAAATTCCAAGATAAAACTAAATTTAAGCAAAATCTATCTACAAATTCAACTCTTAAGGAGGCACTGGAATGAAAACTTCAACATTAAGAGATTAACCACACCCAATAAAATGAGAGAAATAAATTATCCTAGACCAGAAAAATCAAAAGACAGGAAAAAGCCCCACACAATAGCAAAAAAAAAATGAACAGGAATTAACATACACTGTTCATTGATAACTTTTAACGTCAATGGTCTCAATTCAACAATAAAGACACAGATTAACAGAATGGATGCTAAAACAGGACCTACCTTTCTGCTGCATCCAAGAAACACACCTTAACACCAAAGATAGATATCACCTCAGAGTAAATAATTGGGAAAAGAAATTCCAAGAAAATGGACCCAAGGGACAAGCCATTTTAATATCTGGCAGAACTAACTTCAAACAAAAGTATTAGAAGAGATAGGGAATTACACTACACACTCATCAAAGGAAAAATCCACCAAGAGGACATTATACTTCTTAATATCTCTGCTCCAAATACAAAGGCACCCAAGTTCATAAAAAAAAAAGCACTACTACAGCTAAAACCACATATTGACCCACACAGTCATCCACACAAAAACTAGACAGAGAAATACTGGATCTAAATGACAAGACACATCAAATGGACCTAACTGATATTTTCAGAACATTTCACCCAAACACAAAAGAATATATCTTTTTCTCAGCAGCTCACTGAACTTTCTCCACAATTGAGTGCAAGTGTAATTGAGCACAGATGGGATCCTAGCACAGAGTGGGGGAGTGAACACATAACCCCATCCCTAACCTAGAACCTATCTCCAATTGACAACTGCTCGAGAAAAAAAAATTAGTTTTCTCCAAAAAGGTCTCACTAGGTGTACAGACAACTCCTAAGGGCAGGCTCTACACTCAGAAGTAGATTGCCAACACAAACAAATACAATGGTTGTATTTTAGATACGTTTTTTCTCATAATACATTTTCTGGGAATTTTTACTACCATATAGTCTTTCATTTATATATTATGTTTCCCCATTTTATGGGATTTCTGTGTATTTGAATGTGTGTCTCTGCATCTACATGCATTTCTTGTGCTTTTTCTTTGGCTTCTTTTTTCTGTTTGTTTGCTTCTTTCCTATTCTGATTGCTTGCTTTTATATTATATTAATTATTTATTATTTAGAAGCCTGTTTGTTCTCTAATGAGAAAAAGAAAGAAAATGTGTTGATTTGCCTGGGTGCAGACTGGGGAGGACCTGGGAGGACTTGGGGAGGGAAACCATAATCAGAAAACATTGTATGAAAAAAATTCCATTTTCACTAAAAATACAAAACACCCCCCCAAAACAAAAACACAAACAAGAAAACAAAAACAAAACAGAACAACAACAACAAAACCCAAACACAGTAGGTTGGCTACATCTGATATTAGAATCCAGTTATCACCTCCAGGGAATTCTGAGACTAGCCACAACATTAATATATGAGAACCTAGCAACAACTGCTAGGGTGCTCCACTGAACAAAAGTTGAAGTCCAAAAGACAAAGTGAACTGAGACACTTAGGCACACCCATAAGTTAGGGAGAGAGCCTCAGCTTTGTTCAGCTGTGAAGAGTACCCTGCAATGAAAAACAGCTGAACTTTACAGAGCCAGTGGAATTGTTAAGTGTTAAGAACTAATATCTGCTTGCTGGGCAGGTGAGACAGCTCAGCAAATGAAGGCTGTTGCCACCAAGATAAATGACCTGAGTTCTAGTCTACCATGGGCCCCATATAGTAGGAGAGAACTGACTCTATAAGTTGTCTTCTGACCTTCTCATGCATGCTGTGTGATATATGTGTGCATGTGCACGCACACACACACACACACACACACACACACACACACACACACACACATTTAACTTTTTGTTAAATTGCCTTTTGTATGGGGTTAGCTTTATATCATGTTTAATGAAACCCTGATGCACCAATCTTAAACTTTTATAAATAATATGCCAGAACTCCCTTAAAACAATAGAGACAAACCCAGTCTGCTATGTAAGAAAGATGGATTAGGAATATTATGTGACACAAAAAATGAAGTTGCATCATTCCTAAGTGTCCAGGGCTTGTCTCCATTTGAGGAATGATGTTTGCTATTTTTAAACCCTTCCGGAGACTCTGGCTTTGCCTTTTCTCTCTCTGGGGGCAGTACCTTTCATGACACAGTGCCCCAAACACCGCTGGATGGAATAAACCAGAGAAGCACTCAGCTCCCCAGACAGCATCTGACCACGCTTCTGTTGTTGTTGGATCAGTCCCGCGGCTGGGTTGACCTTTTGGAGCTGATGCATTCTTAACAGCCCATGGCTCGAGGTGTTAGGATGTCAGCCAACTTGAAAGAAATATAATCCTAGAACACTGTGTATTGTTAATTTTTTTTCTCCTTCAATAGATTTTCAAAAAGAGCTTAGGAATGAGAAAGTGAAGTGGGGGAGAAGCCAAGAGGGAAAGAGAAGGAAAGACATGGTTCACAATCTCATGTTGTGGGGTTGCTACTGCGGTGATCAGCCATGACAACAGCTGCCAATGGTCTTTCTCATAATGCCCAGTCCCAAATATTGCTTATCACAGTGTCCTCAGGTGGAGAACCAATCGCAATACAATGTGTTTTGTTTTTTTGTTTTTTCCTGTCCCAGTAAGGGGACAAATGTAACAGAGATGCCACATGTCTAGAAGAATCTAGCTTGTTCTTTTCTTCCCTGAACAGAGTTCTTGTTCCTACTTGAGACCTGCTACAAAACACACTGGTGATGGAAATGCTTTTCAAGCTGAATGTCCTTCAAAACTTCACCAGAGTTTGTAATTTGAAGACTGTCTGTTAACTGTAATTGTAATTTGCTCTGGAGCTGGCTACGACTCACTAGCTAAAAGGACTAAAATTCAAAAACTAAAGGTCACAATAGAATTACATAAGGAATGGGCAGGCAAGCTTGGAATTGGCCCAGATTTTTGTCTTAGTCTTTTATGGCCCCAGATTTGAGAATTTTTTGGAAGTTAACAGTAGGGTAGTTTTTTTTTTTTTTTCTAAATCTTCAACGAGGAAAAATAAATCTAATTCCCAATATTCTGTGTGATATGACAAATCACAGTAAAGTTTTGAACTATTCCAAAGCCATATACTCAGCCTTTCTGATTGAGTTTTGAAAGCAGGTATCACAAAGCTGCCTAGGCTGGCCACTACCTGGTTATCTCCTTCATTACCCTCCTAAATAGCGGAGATTACAGGGTTGCATCTCTATGCCTAGCCACAGCATTATTTTGATGAAAGTTCATAATAGAAACAAGGTTAATGCATTATTTCCCCCTATAATTTTCCAGTAGTAGTGACACTACTTATTTGAGACCTTTTTTTAGTTCTATATATTCATTAATAGTTAAAATTACAAGGTACACAGAAATGGTCCAAAGGTTCATGGATTGAGAAAAATGACTAAAATTCAAATATCTATGTGTGGTTTATTCATCAGTTCCTGATGAAAACTGAGGTCTAGAAATAGCACAGGCCAAAAGTCTTAGAATTTTATGTAAATTTCTAAGCTATTCATGTCAGTCACTTAACCTCCTGCTCCTTTATAACATCCCCTTTCTCTGTCTTCCTTTCCTTTCCCTCATCTCTTCCTCTTTCATCTCCCCTTCTCTACCCTCATCTCCTTTCCTTTCTACTCCTCCCCTTCTTCTCTCCTTCCCCTTCCCTCGCTTCCCTTCCCCATTTTTTCTTTTTAAAGTTGGTGCTCAGCCAGTGATAGGAAAAGAGCACCCAACTCTGCTATTGCCCTCAAGTCAAACAACACATACTATGTCCAGGCTAGCCTTCAAGTAATAGCAGTCCTCCTGATTCTTTCTCCTATGTGCTGATATTGCAGGTATGTACCCCCATACCTGGTTCTCACTTTATTATAATGGGCATTATGGGATCCTATTAAGTGAGTCTGAAGTACTAGTTTGCAGCATACTGATGACACTGCCTGGAAACTTTGATTTTCTAGTGACTGCTATTTCCAACTCTAGGTTATCATAAGAAGTACTCAACTCCTTCACGGCATTCAGATGATAGGAACATATGGAAATAAATAGGAACTTCAAGGATGCAAGAATGAAAGCTTCAGGCCAAAGAGATGCTCCACCACATTGAGAACAAACCCTCTGAAAATGGGTTGTTCACACTCGCCATCAGAAGCTGTATAGGTAAGGGCTTCAAAGCTCCAAAACTCTTTGTTTTGGCCTCAAACTCAGCTTACCTATCTATAATGGGCAAAGAACAAACTGGCTCCTTTTTAAGAAAAGTGTTCAAATGTGAGGGGAAATTGCCTGTAGAGTGAAAAATGCATAAATCAGGGAGACTGCATGAACAGCTTACAATGTTGGCATGGACACACACACTTAACATTGTTTTGTGGTCCATGTCACAAAATTGGCACCAACTAATACACTGAATGGTATTTTGTGGTCCATGTTACTTTACAGTTTAGATATGAAAAGTAAAGTTTAGAGAAGCTAATTAGATGTATTACCAAAAGACAGTTATAGGCTTGTTTATTACTTCAGCAATATATACAAGGTTAGACAAATGCTGACTTCCTTTAAGTTTGTATGTGTGTGTGCGTGTACATGCCTAACTAAGCACATATGTGTTCACATTGTGTGAGCGCAGGAATACAAATACATAACACATATTCAAATGACAACCTCTGGTGTCAGTCCTTGCCTTCCACCTCATTTGAGCGAGGGTCTTTCATTGTTCAGCAACATGTATGCCAGGCTAGCTTGTTCACAGTCTTCTGAGGCTTCTCCAGGCTCCAACGCACATCTTGCAGTAGGGGTGGTGTGGTTACAGCCTCATGCTACTCTCCAAACTTACATGGATTCTAGAAATCAATTCGAATTTTGGTCCTTACATTTACATGGCATGTGCTATACCCCATTGATCTTAATGCTTTCAGAGACCACCAGCTAGAGAAGTAACAATTAGCATGGGCCATATTGGCTATATTGCAACGGCAATATTCCATCTTGCTTTCTATGTCCTTTATCTATATACTTGATGTATCCAAGAGTGAAAGATAAAAGGTTGTGGAAAGCACATCATTTTTAGCATGCTAGAGGGACCATTGTGATCCATTATGATCCAATGTATCATAATTGGTAAAACTGCATTAGAGTTTTCCTTTTCCCCACAATTCATATTATAATTAAGTAATAGAAGAATATAGGCATTTATGAGCTCATGAGTTCATTTATGTGCTATTATACAAACAGGAGACCAGGTTGATTGAGACTAAATCTCACTAGCTAAATTGTGTTGCAAATTGAAATGTGATGAAACAAATAGTAGCAATCCCAAGATTAGGGATAGTGAAGTATGAGTTTAAATTTCTCAGATCTCTTAGTAAATATGGATGATTAATATTTATACTATATGATCTAGTATCTTGAATTTTAGGGATACAAATGAAATGTTTCACATAAGAGTTGTGATTGAGACAGAAAATATATCCTTTGAAATTACATAATTTCAATAAGAAATTACATATCAATAAGAAATACTGTCTCCGTCCCCAAAAGGAAATGCAAACATTTTGTAGCTGTTATTTTGCATAAAATCATTATAAATTCTACATCTACAGGCATTTGTTAAAATTTTTTTCCACCTATGTGTTTGTAGAGGACATGAACCAATCGATCTAATAGTTCAGTTGCAATTACTTGAACAGAGACATTTTTCTCTTCAAACAGTAAAACCCAGTTTCTCCTGCTTCCAAATGCCAGTTGAATAGCTAACTTTCTACTCAGTATTGGTCCTTTCCTCAACATTATTTCATTGTTAAAATACCATTTTTTTCTCACTGATTACAGGAGACTTGAACTTGTTTTTTAAACAAATTTATTTATTCTTTAAATTTCATTTTACATTCCAACCACAGCTCTCCCCCATCACTTACCCCCTAGCCCACCCCCAGTCCACTCTTCCTCACAGGTGAGGGCTCCCATAAGGAGTCAACAAAGTCTGACACAATAGGTTGGAGCAGGGCCAAACTCCTCTCCCAAGGATTAAGTCTGAGCATGGCATCCTATCATAGGGAATGGGCTCCAAGCTAGCTCATGTACCACGTTTGAATCACAGTCCTATTGCCAGGGACCACTCAGATAGTCCAGAGCTTGAACTCTTGTGGTGACATCGCAACATAGAGAACCAGTGCTTCCAAATGTGGTCTAGGCTAGCAAGGGTTTCACAGCAAAGGGCAAGGTTTTTTTGTGTGTGTTATTGTTGTTTTGCTTTTTGTTTTTGTTTTTCTGTTCTATCCAGGTGAATTATTTATGCCAACATATTTATGTTTAAAGGTGTAACAATCTGGGGACAGAAACTGTAAGTCACCTTAGGTTTAAAGAGTGTACTATTAATTTACACTAAAGCAGTTACCTCCCAAATTATACTCAGTCAAGAAGAGTGTCTGTTCCCAGAGGCCTCAAAGCACAAGCTGCACTCAAGCTTGCTCACCGTTAGCTGTAAGTCCTTAGATATTTGGGGTGGTTGTTTGAGAGAATGGGCTCATATGTTTGAACGCTTGGTCCCCAGCTGGTAGAATTGTTGGGGAAGGATTAGGTGTGGCCTTGTGGGATAAGGGTTTTCACTGCGGGTGGGCTTTGAGATTTCAAAAGACTCATGCCATTCTCAATGCAGTCTGCTTCCTCTTTGATGTTCAAGATGTGAACTTTCATCTGCTGCTCCAGTCACCTGTTACCACCTCTCCAACATCATGGACTCCAGTCTTGTGAAACCATTAGCCCCAAATAAACACTTTTTTCTATAAGTTGCCTTGGTCATTGTGTCTTATCACAGCAATAGAAAAATAGGTAATCAATGTAGTTTGGCTAGACCTAGACTCTTCTATCATCAGCATGGTAAAATTTCATGGTATTATACATTTAGAATAAAAAGAAGAGAGACATGTTGCACAGTAGACAGGGATTGCTTAAATATTTCCTTACCCTGTCTCCACCACAAACTACTCATACTCTGTATTATTTGACTCCTAGTGCTTTTCATAATTCTCATAACTGAGACCAACTCCCATGAGACCCCAGTAACCAGGTTTGGATGCTTCAGTGCTAGACTTCTGGACTCACTGTGGAAGTGGGTTTGACATCTTCTAGATTAGCTTCTTACATTCTTACAGCATCTGTCTCATAGAATGTAACTGTTCTAATGGAGTCCCATGTGTGTCTTCAGAAGACACTTCTTTGAAAGTAATATGTTGCTTAACAATTAAAAGACAACTCAATTAAAACAATTGGCAATGTATTGGGATAAACATTTCTCCAAAGATGATGTGTAAATTACCAGTAGGCACTTGAAAAAAATTCTCTGCATTAGGAGTCATTAGGAAATTCAAATCAAAACCACAATATGGCAACACTCAAACCCATCAGGACACTACAATAAAATAGACAGACAGTAGCATGTGCCAGGGAGGATGTGAAGGAATTGGAACTCTTCTATACTGTTGGTGCCACAAAATGTTTTAAGTGTTGCAGTTGGTTTAGAAAACAGCTTGGCAGTTTCTCAAAAAGTTGAACATAGTGTTATTATATAACCCAGCAATTCCATAGCTAGTTATATGTGGGAGGGAAGTGAGTGCCATGTCTACTCAAATGCATGTAGAGAACCATTCATAGGCTCAAAGTGAAAATAACCCAAATGCCTAACAATTAACCCATCCATAAATACAGTGTGGCATGTCCATACAGCATAATGTCAGTCAGACAAAAGGAAAAAACAATGTGCAAACTATTACTACTATATAGGTAAATCCTGAAAACTTCCTAATTGAAAGATATGAAAAAACAAATAGGGTGTAATTTCATTTGTGTAAAGTACCCACATATCCAGAACAAACAACTTTATAGACAGAAAATAGATCACTTGTTCCCAGAAATTTAGGAAAGGGGGCAATGAGAGAAGCTGCATAAAGGCAGGGGCTAGTATAGGTATAACAAAATCATTTGAGAATGAGATAGAAATGGTAGCTACACTACTTCCAATATGCTAAAAAGCACTGCATGGTATGACTTTAAAAGTTAATTCTCTAACTACCACATTACCCTTATTTTCTTCGTCTACTCTCCATGTTTACATATTTTGACATTGTTGTTTTGGTTTTACATTGTCTATATACATCTTTTTACATCATTTACATTATATATCAATACTATAAGCTATCCCATAATACTTTAGTCATAAGATGTGTTATAAATTAGATAAATCAGATATAAAAATAAAAGTTAATTCTATAGTTATGTGAACTATATCACAATCCTAAAAGACTTTATACTACTTAAAAGTCATTGGACAATTAATGTTAGCATAACATTTATAAATTGCTGTTAATGAAGTTTTGGAGGTAATGCTATATCCAGAATAAGAAGGAGACATGCTGCAACAAGGGAAATATTGATTAGTTGACTGTCTATGCTATCACTACTACAAACCACACACACATACACACACACACACACTATGCACACTCAAAAACAAACCATCTAAACCAAACACACACATACATACCCATAAAACACATCACACATACCATACACATACATACTACCACACCCTCATACATGCATACAAATCATATACGGTGCACACAGCATCACACATACACACCACACATACCACCACACACAACTATACATATACTATACACACAACACTATGTGGATACAAAATATACATAGACAAACACCATAAATATTTTATGTCACATTTTATCGTATTTATAATGTGATCGCTTCTTTTCAGATTGATGTCCTAATTTCTTTTTTTAATCTTATAAAATAAGTCATTCTTTAAGGACTTCCATTTAATAACAAAGTTCTTGGTACATAGAATATGATGATAGTCAACAAAACCACGTTTGTGTGATAATTTAAGAAATGTTTGATAAATAGTTTCCTATTGTATGAGGGCTCTGGAAGGGTTTACAGCTTCCCTTAAAAATTGCAGGCAGGACCTGGCAGTACAAATTCTATTTTATTACCAGCAAAAAACTGGCTTGGGGTAAGATGTGTCTGCTCTATTTGGTTGGGGTGGGTAGTCTTCCTTTTGCCTGCTTTCACCCTCTTTCTCTTCCTCCCTTTCTCCCCCCCTCTCTTCTAGTATGCAAATTTTTGCTATATGATTAGCTCAATTTGAGAACAGTCAATTTTGGCTCATTGATGCCTTTATTTTCCAGTCAGTGTAGTCTATTTGGATAAGGTAGCCATGTCCAAAGTGCCCAACACAGTTCTTCATTCAGATTGGGAAGATTCTCCCCTTTCTTTATAATATAAAATTCTTATGACTTGTATTATAATGGCAGCTATAAAATCATCTCCATCTCCTCTCCAATTTGGACTGTATCAATCACTGTAATGACTCTGTCACATTATTTAAACAAAAGCACGGGGAAGAGACACTAAGAGCTCAGACTTACCAATGACTTTAAGCACTGTAGATACTTTTCATAATTTCGTGGTTTTGGCCTTGTACTTAAGACATATGTGCTCTATACTTTATACTTTGTCAAGACAAAGGACACCAAAGTTGAATCTAACAGGGTCCAAGTATTCAGTGTTTATGGAAGGAGACTCTGGGAGTGAATTCATTGTGTAGGATGTTGACTGAGGAATGCATCAAGACCAACACCCTTTGACTGGTGACACCAGGCAGCTGTGGCTGGCCCCACTAGGGGTCTAGAGCCGCAAATGTCCTTGAGAGTTATTTGTAACATGGTCAAGATGGCAGGAGTACTTCATACTCCTGTATTAATAGGTCATTAACTCTCAGCTCTCTCAGGAAAAGGGTTGATTACCTGAGGAGACTTTCTGCAGGTGATACAGAGCCTGAAGAAAATGGCAGCTGTTGCTATATACTGATACTTCTTTGAAGAGGCGCGCGTGTGTGTGTGTGTGTGTGTGTGTGTGTGTGTGTGTGTGTGTGTGGTCCAGTCACCACCATAATCCACAGTGAAGACTGTCATTCTTAAACAATAATTGACAGGTACTTTACACACAAAGTAGTGATTGGGTGGTGAGAACTTCACTTTGTTTTCAATTATTTGATTGAATCTCTCTCTTTCTTTGTCTGTCTGATTTTCTTCTCTTCTCTTCTTCTCTTCTTCCTCCCTCCCTCCCTTCTTTCCTCCCTCCCCTCTGTGTGTGTGTGTGTGTGTGTGTGTGTGTGTGTGTGTGAGAGAGAGAGAGAGAGAGAGAGAGAGAGAGAGAGAGAGAGAGAGAGTCTCTCTCCCCCCATCCCCAGCTTTGTCTCTTTTAAACTGGGGATGGAAAGTACAAACTAATGCAGATTGGAATGCCAACCAACAACATATACGTCAACTCTTAGGAAATCATAATTAGCCAGTCCAGGAATCCTCTCACCCAAATACCAACACCCTTATTAAGGCTGGGCAGGAAAACAAAAGGAAGCCAATAAAAGCGGCTCTGGGACTATCCCTGAGCTGGAGAAGCACGGGATTTTCAGGATGTGTCTCAGTCCTGAGACGTAGGCTGTAGGCCTCCAGGAATGGGGGGAGCGGGGCTCTTGAAAGTCTGGGTGATGTTGAACAAGGCAGCAGCCTTTCTCAGCCTGGACTGGGTTCACTGAAGCACAGTCTCCATGTCTTGAATGAATGAGGACCATTGATTTCTTGGCTTCTTTTTATCTTTTTTTTTCTCCCTGTTGTCATTTCCCAGATCCCCCCCCCATTAATATATTCTAACATTTATTTTCATTGCACATGAAAAATTCAAAACTCAAAACTTTTGATATGTATAATCTTCAGTGTGTATTCTTCTGTTTCCTTAGAAAATACCAAATTAAACAATTGTTTCCCCTTTTATTCCTCATTTGAAATGTATGATGTAGAGCTTTCTTAAATAATAAACATGTAATTTTATTTCAAAAAATGTTTCTCATTGCATGTACTGTGTTTGTAAATGTCTTTTACATAAAGCTTCCTATTTTACAACCACTAAATGTGTGCCCATGAATCAAAATTATGTTATAATGTGAAGTATTACTTAACTTTCTAAAAATTTATTTCAAACATATTCTGGATATTAGCAAGTTTGAAATGTATGTAATTGTTTAAAATAACCCCCAACAGATTTATAATCACTTTTAAAATCCAAAGCACAGCAATCCTTAGACTATGAATTTAAGCCAGATAGTATGCTTTCATGTCCTTGGTTCAGAAGATCTCCAGAGTCATCTTTTTCCTTCTCCATCACTAGGCATGGATTTTGTGTGTTTTCTTTTCTAATTCAAGAGCCTTTGAATAGCTTTGAAAAGAAATGTTCAACAAGGCAGGTTCCATGACTGTCCAGTAGAATTTGAGGTATAACGTACACTTTACCCACAGATTCCTTTATATACCTGTTACCTCTGCAGTCCATACTCCTTATGGATTTTCATTAGTCCACAGTCTGTTCTTTGTTAAAAAAAATTTCAAAATTTTAAAAAATGGTGAGCCAGTTTGGACCATGCATTCACCTTTGTTCTCAAAAGGTTTTAAATATTGACAGTAAAATTGAAAACAGTTTTTTTCACTGTAAATATCCTTTCATTTGGATGGCTACAATTCATAGTGTGTATCCTCTATGAATTAACAGGAGGAGAAAAGAAAAGGCAGTATTAATCAAGTACAGATAAAAGTGCCAAGGAAGGTTAGCATGCTATAGGGTATTTGAAGGCAGTTTTTATTTAAATTTTTACCTGACGTTGATGAGTGGGCTGAACTGTTATGGGAACATGTTGTGTAAGGGGAGTGGAAAAGGCTGTTAGAAAATAGTTTAGGAATGGGGGAGCCAAGTGACAAATAGAAATTGTTCATTTATTAAGCAATGTCATGCTCCAAAGGCCACATTTTAAAACTTGCTCATTTTATTGCATCTGCTAAACTAGAAGAACTTACTCCCCACTCCACAATGCAGTACCATATTTGAGTCTTTCCCATTTTATGTTCACGGAAATTCCAGGCAAATTAGGACAAAGGAGATCCTATCTTCCATAATCACTGTTCTTGGAGGGAATAGAAAGAGAAGGTTTATTGATGATCATAATTTCCTCTACCAAATCACTAAGAAAATATTTCATTTCCAGGAACACTGACACAAAGAGAGAGCAAGCTCATATATTGCTGATGAGTCAGGGTTGGGCAAGGAAGCCTACAAAGGCTTTTTCTCGTGGTGAGTCATGTGGTAATGGCACGTTAGGTGGTGAATTTTCTAATTGCTCTTTGTAATCAGCAGTTCTAGTGGTCGGCTCTTACTTTGCAGATGTGAGACTCATAAAACAATTTTTACTATTGCATAACATTTTGAACTCATTTCCCTCCCCCAAACCTTAATGCTTTTCTCTGTCTTCTATGCATTAGAAATGAAGTTTTAAAAATCTCCTACTTTTATTGTACTTTGTTCTCTGTTTCTTATTGTACATCTATGATGTCATTGTTTCATTTTACTCTTCAAAAAACATCTCAAGCAGTAAGTTTAGATTACTATGAGGTTTTTAAGTACTTTGTAAATATCTACCACCTGCTTCCATACATTAGGGATGGTTCTCTAGAGGAACATAACCAATAACATGAACATATAAAAAGATATTGTTGGATTGGCCTACACAGTTGAGGCTGGGAATTCCAGCAATGGCCATCTGCATACTGTAGTGGCAGAGAATTCAGCCCTCAAAGCCTGACTCTTTAGCAGTCCCAGTTCAGTGCTGAAGGCCTGGAGCTCTTTGGACAGGTGCTGGTATTGACAGCATATTAGAAGGCTACAGAAGCTGGAATGTGGTGTCCGCAGAGGAATTCAGCAGCCTAGAATGATGTACTTGCTAGGGAAGAATAATTGAAGGCCAACAGATGAACACTGGTTCACCCTTGGATTCTTTTCTTTTCTTTTCTTTCTTTCTTTCTTTCTTTCTTTCTTTCTTTCTTTCTTTCTTCCTTCCTTCCTTTTTTTTTTTTTTTTCAAGACAGGGTTTCTCTGTATTGCTTTGGAGCCTGGAGCCTGTCCTGGAACTCACTCCGTAGACCAGTCTGGCCACAAACTCAAAGAGATCCGTCTGCCTCTGCCTTCCTAGTGTTGGGATTAAAGGCATGCACTACCACTGCCCAGTGTGGATTCTTTTTCAAGACAGGGTTTCTCTTTGAAGCCCTTGCTGTCCTGGAGCTCCCTCTGTAGATCAGGCTGGCCTCAAACTCAGAGATCCAACTGCCAACTGCCTCCTAATAGCTGGGATTAAAGGTGTGTGTCACCACTGCCTGGCTCAGATTCTTGACCTCCACCTTGATTTCTGAAGGGTCTGCCAACATCCTGCCTAGATTTGTTTGTTATACTTTTCTATTAAACTTAAGCATGGTGTATTCAAATTAAGAAACACCCTTGCAGACCTATTGCACTCTCTCACCCTTATTGTGGTGTAGAAGTACAATTAATTGTCCTCCAAATAGTCTGGATGTATCATGCCTATCAACAGTGCATTTGCTTTCTTAGCTGTTGACTCACCGGCATTAGGAGACTGAAGTGGCCACGGTAAAGCCAAGAGCTGTATCTCATAGAGAAAATAGTTATCTGCAGATGATAGCAGGACCTTAGTGCCAAATCTCAAAGGTTTCCACAGTAATGCACCCATCACAACCTGTAGAAAGCTGTGAGCAGCAGCCCTATTTACCACTGACACCTTGAGTCTGATGGGTCATAAGGTCCAAGTGTCAGAGCAGCCTGTACCTGTTTCAGAGCATTTTTTTCAAGGCCTCACTCAGAACTTGTAGCTTTTGGGGTCACTTGCTATATGGGACAGTGTGACATACTCAAGTGAGAAGTGTGCTGCTTCCAAAATCCAAGTAGTCCTGGTGAGTGGTTGTTTGTTCTTCATTGGTGGTACAAGGGGTCGAGGTCAGTAAGATATTCAGCATGCTCCACACCAGTGGAGCTCCTACACATTTTATTATTGTTTCTTTTTCTCCATATGTAGAGCTGTCGAATTTTTTGTTAGATTTATGTCCTCTTCTCTGATGAATGCTTTATCAGCAAGACCAGAGTGGAAGCTTCCTACTGTTCAGTGGGTCCATTTACTGCAATGTTATCAATGTAATGGATGTCTAATAGAAAAGACAAGCAATCAGAATCCCTGGGAATGAAGTTATGGCACAGGGGTATGTAATTAATTACCCCTGAGGTAGAATCACAAAGGTTTAGTGCTGGCCTTGCTAGCTGAAAGAAAATGCTTCTGGTAGGCCTTGTGGACAGGTGTAAAGAAAAAAGGCATTTGCTAAATTGAAAGCTGAATACAGACAGCACCAGATAGGTTAATTCACTAAGGTAAGAAATTACATATGGTATAGCAGCTGCAATCGAAGTCATCACTTGATTAGGTTTATGGTGATCACCCATCATTCCCCAAGATCACATACCTTCTGCCAAGGCCAAATAAGAAAGTTTAGAAGACATGTTGTGAGAACTACCACCACCACATTATTCTAGTCTTTGAAGGTGGCATTATTTCCGAAAACTCTCCATGGGTGTAACATTGGTTTTCAGTCACCATTTCCTCCAGTAGATGCAGTGCTAATGACTTCTATTTGGCCTTTAAACCATGACAGCCTCACTCAATGGGTCTGTCAAGTGATGTCCTGCTAGGTATCTTCTCTGGGGAAGGTTAGTGCTGTTTCCATAGACATTAATTACTTCAGTCAAGGGTGGAAAGGCCAATAGTGCTGGGGGTCAAAGGTGGAGGTGGGGATCCATCTGCTACTAAAGGTGGAGATGCTACTTCCTTTGACAAAAACCAGCTCATGAAAACCTGAGAGTTCAGTGCTGCAGACTTTGACAGGGTCCTTCCACACATCTTTGTCTCTGGTTACAGTATCCCACTCTCTTCCAACCAATACCCTCAATTTAAATGGAAACACACTTCAAACAAATGAACAAATATGCACTGTCAGCCAGCTGATCAAATAATGAGTGCTTGAGTTTGGTTTTTAGCAACTTCATGTCTGTGGTTGCTGGAGAGAAGATTCTCTATGAAGACACTTTCGACATCTAGGCCAGCTCCAGGATGCACCAATCACATTAGGTAAATTTAGCCTTTTAATTTTGTTTTCCCAGAGCCACTCCTGATACCAAAGTCTGTATTAATTAGCCCACTCTAGGGAAACAGAATGAATAGACTACATATGTATGGCATGCACACATACATACCATATTTACATATGTATACATATATATGATTAATTAGCCTAGCCTATGCAATGGGAGGGCATAGTTCAACAGTGGGGAGATAGAGATATCTGCACACTGGCGAGATAGAGAATCACATAGGGGCTCAGTACATGGGGCTGAGGCCCCTTCTAAGGTATAATAGCTCCTGTGGCCTGTGCTGTGTCTATGGAAGAAGCAGAGGACTTTCCAAATGCCCAGTAATGGACTTTCTACCATGTTTTGCAAGTGAGGGTTCAACCTTGGCCTAATTAAATCAGAAAAAGTGAGAAATACTTTGAATGTCATGCTAAATATTCCGAGAACACCTCCTTAAATGATCTCCAATAAACTACTTTTCGTACCCCCTTCATTTTACAGATGAGGAAGCTGGACAAAGTTCTACTAATTTGCTGAAGGTGAGCTAATAAATGGCAATGTCTACCTTCAAAGTGAGGCAGAGCCCACAGATATTTCCTCCTGGCTACACTGCTAGTCTTCTAGATCTGATTGTTCAAATCTTCCACTTCACAGGGTGCTGAGAAGGTCAGTAAGCTAGCAGTTCCAGAAGAAATACGGAAGGATTGTTAGAATTTAGGTTCAAATATTGCTGTTAGGAATAAGACAAAAATATAAACATAAGCAAACTGTATTTATTCTTGCCACCAAAAAAACTAAATTACTTGTAGCTGTGGCTTGTTATGTAAGCTAGAACTACAAACAGTGCTTTTTGAAGGTAATGTTTTTCAAGACAAGCAAATAGTGACATTCGTAAGAGCAACTTACATGTTTTCGAAAGATCTTGAAACCTTCATGATCCTCTTTGCTCACTGATGACTTTTTACATTATCCTTTAGTTTACATCTTTGTTAGATGTATTGTCCATCAATGCTCCTTTGTAAGGGCATAGATTTGGGTGGATGACAGGCAGAAATTAGGTATCAACTCTGTTGTCTGGGAAACATAAAAGATTGTGTGAGTGGTGATACCAGTCTAGATAGAAGGAATTTGATGGACCTGAGGTGGAGGCTTTGTGGCATGAACCACAACTTCAGAGAGTTTAGTTTGCAATTTCTTGGCCTTGGTGCTTTGGGGCTATGATAGCTCAGTGTATAGTATTTGGTACATGTGGTGGAAGATACCTATTTACTTTCTCGTGTAACAGAGAGGGAGAGGGAGGGAATGGGGAGAAGGCTTGGGAGAAGGAGAGAGAAGTGATTAGGAATAGGGAGAGAGAAGGGGAGAAAGAGAAGTGATTAGGAATAGGGAGAGAGAAAGGGAGAGAAGAAGAAGGAAAAGGAGAGGGAGAGGATCAGAAAGAGGCAGGCACAGGGTCTCAGTATCTACTTTGTTTTCTCCAGAAACATAATTCCTTCCTCCAGGCTTCAGCTCTTAAATGTTCTACCTCTGGGACTCCCAACTGCTACAGTTTGGATCATTGTGGCATGGAACCATCTAGAATACCTTTTTTATTGTTAAAACTTTGGAGAGGGATAAGAAGGTTAAGGAACCAGTTCTAGGCTTTCATCATTCTCTCCCAATTATTGGCAGAAGGACCATATGGCCTTGTCTAGCCTTAGAGGAGGCCAAAAGTTTCAGGAGAACATAAAGAATTTTGGTGGGCCCCATTACTTTTGTCCAGGCAAAACATTTCTGAGATATCTTCGTGTATTAATATTGGCAGAGGGCACAACATATTGCTTGATATATGGAAAACTCTCAGTTAACACTCATCCCATTGAATTTGTTGAAGAGTTCCATTCAATCATTTTGCTTTCATTGTGCATACCATTAGCCTACTTCAAGGGGGAAACCTGGCTCTTTGAATGCCAGATTTTGTCTGAACAACTGAGCTTTTATGGATCCAAAACAAATGTCTTAAAATAAAAGAAAGCAAAGTTGAGGGAAGGGTGGTAACCGATTCTCACCATGAAATTCTGCCACTCATCAGCACATGAGGGCACTCCTTTTTTGCCAGAACATCTGTTTGCTGTTGTCTTGACATGGCATCTCCAATGTGCTTTCCACTTAAAAGCATGTCATTACATACTGATCCATACTGAAGGTTACAGGAGGAATCTTGTAAAGTTAACTGATGACTCTATCATGGGGAGATAGTGCTTAGTATGTCTCCAAGAAATCCCCATTTCCAGTGGCAAGAGCTGGAGTGGGAACACAGATTTACTCTATGCACAGAGACAGGTTTCTCATACGAGTTGCAGGAGAATCCCAGTTCTTGAGTTTGAGAGGAGCTCATCTCTGCTTCTCTCTGAGTGGTTCTGGAAAGGAACTGAGGAAGGAATGATTTTTGATACCATTTACTGTCCTTTTCTTGGAATTTCAATTCTGTTCTCTCGTTTCCTTCTGTGATCCTGTCTTTTATTCTGATCTCTAATCATTTAAATCATCTTTCACTTGCTGGCTCCCCATCCTCAAACTGCTCAGTTAATGCAAATAGTCTCAAGGGAATCTAACCAACCCAAATGACTTCATGTGCCACCTCTCTATACATATCTAGTCTACACTGTGAGCAACAAATGGAAGATTCCAGCTTCCCCTTGCACACTATCTAGAAAACACTAATATAAATCTCAAAGGAGACAAGTCTGGTTCTGGCTTTGCTATTATCTCCGGATGGGGTCATGGGGTAGTTTAACCTCTCTGATCTTTGTTTTCCTTTCATTTTAAAAGGAAATAATGGAACTTTCTCTGGTTGATCATGCAGAGTTGTGAGGTTAAAGAGTGAAAATGCTAACAATTTAATGTAATAAAAATTATTCTAAGTATAAATATAAAGTCATCACTCTGTACTCCTCAGCTATCCATTCTGAAAGTCCCCCTCTTTCTAAGGCATCTAGCCTTCAAGCAATACAATTCAGTATTCTCAACAATAAAGCCTATCTCTCCTTCTCCATGGTGTTAGCCTCCCCATCCTCTGTCTCCCATAATCCTCTGTTAATGTATGACATTACTATCCATGTGCTTACCTTACCAGGGACCTCAGAGTCATCTGTAGTTTATCTTTCTATTACATTAGCTACATCCAGTCAGTTTTTATATCTTATTTTTCTCTCCAAATTGCCTCTTCATTACACTAACCAGTGCATTCAGACTGGTGCGGTCTTGTCCTGTTCACATCATTGTCTGTTCTCTTCTTCAGGTCCATGATGACTGCCTTAGCTCTAAATGGATTATGGCTCATCATGATAGAAGGTTGGATGGGTGTCCTGGAGCCCTTGTCTTTGGTAGTGCTTCAGGAGATAGTCTGTGTAAATGAGATAGATGGAGTGGTTCATTCTTTTCTGACAGGATCACGTGCTTCATTACTTTAGGGGACAACAAGAAAAAGAGAGACATACATAGTCCCTATCGAAGGGGAAAGGGACAAGATCTCTTGAGCAAATTGGGATCATGGGGGGAGGGGAGAAGGAGCTAGGAAAATGAGGAGAGAAGAAGAGGGGTGAGGAGGACATTAGGGAGCAGGAAGTTTGTCTAGGAGGAAGAATAGAGGAGAGCAAAATAAGAGGTAACATCAGAGAGGGAGCCAGTATAGGTTTAAAGAGAAATTAGGCACTAGGGAAATGTCAGATATCTACAAGGATGACACCAACTAACCATCTAAGCAACAGTGGAGAGGCTACCTTAAATACCTTCCCCTGATAATGAGATTGATGACTAACTTATATGCCATCCTAGAGCCTTCATCCAGCAGCTGATGGAAATAGAAGCAGATAGCCATAGCTAAACACAGAACTGAACTGGAATCCAGTTGCAGATAAGGAGGAGTGATGAGCAAAGGGGTCAAGACCAGGCTGTTGAAACCCACAGAAAGAGCTGACCCGAACAAGGGCGAGCTCTTGGCCCCAGACTGATCACTGGGAAACCAGGCCCCATGAATGTGGATGTCAGTGTGGAGGCCTCAGGAATGTATGGGGCCTCTTGTAGTAGATCAGTACTTATCCCTAGCATAGGAATGGACTTTGGGAGCCCATTTCACATAGACTGATACTCCCTCAGCCTAGACACATGAGGGAGGGCCTAGGCCTTATCCCAAAGGATATGACAGACTCTTAAGACCCCTCCCCCTATGGAAAACCTCACCCTCCCTAGGGAATAGAAAGGGTATGGGATAGGTAGGTTGTTAGTGGGTGGCAGGGTAGGAGAGGAGGGAGAGGGAACTGGTATTGACATGCAAAACAATCTTGTTTCTAATATAAATAAAAAATGGAGGAAAAAAAGGTTTCCTGAGGTGAGTGTACCCTCTGTTCCTGCCCGACTCTTGCCCAACTCCTGCCATCACCCCCTGGATCTCTCTGGGCCTGTGCCCACCATAGAGTGGACCCACCTATAAAGGGCGGACCTCGCTGAGTCTGAAAACACCTCACTCTTTCTTCCCTGTCCACTGCTCTGACCCCTGCTGAGTGAGGAGACCACAAGGAGAGGCAAGACCAGCTAGTGCTGCAGATATTGAAGTCTTGGCCCACACAAACCACTGGGTGACAAGAGGATATAGAGAGACCCCACCTGCACCCACTGGAAGAAGAGATGGGAGGAAGATAGAATAAGAACACACTCAACAACAGAAAGATGAATATGACACCACCGGAATCTAGGGACTCGACACCAGCAAGATCTGAAAAACACAACACAGAGAAAGAAGAAGAGAGAGACCTGGGAAAATCTACTTTATGAAGGTGTTCAAGACCCTTAAAGAGGAAACAAGAAAATCTCTTAAAGAAAGCCAAGAAAAAACAACCAAGTGTTTGAGTGAAGGAAGCACTCAAAACTGTTCAAGGCATGAAAGCTAAAATAGAAACAATAAAGAAAACACAGAATGACGGGATGCTGGAAGTAGAAAGGCAGGATAAATGATCAGGAACTATGGATGTGAGTATAGCCAATAGAATACAAGAGATGGAAGAGAGAATCTCAGTTGTTGAAGATTCGCTAGAGGATGTACAGTCAGTGACCAAAGAAAATCTCAAGTCCAACAAATCCCTAACACAAAATGTCCAGGAAATATGGGACACCATGAAAAGGCGGAACCTAAGAATAATAGGTATAGAAGAAGTTGAAGAAATACAGTTCAAAGGTACAGAACACATATTCAACAAAAACACAGGAGAAAACTTCCCCAACCTACAGAAGGATATACCTATTAAAGTACAAGAAGCTTACAAAACACCAAATACACAAAAAGAAGTCCCCTCGCCACATAATAATCAAAATACCAAACTTACAGAATAAAGAGAAAATATTAAGAGCAGCAAAGGAAAAGGCCAAGAAATATATAAAGGCAGACACATCTGAATTATAACCGACTTCTCGATGGAAACTTTGAAAGCCAGAAGGTACTGGATAGATGTCCTACAAACACTAAGAGAACATGGATGCCAACCCACACTGCTGTACCCAGCAAAGCTTTCAATCACTATAGATGAAGAAAACAAGATATTCCATGACAAAACCAGATTTAAACAATACATATCCACAAATCCAGTCCTACAGGAAGTTCTGCAAGGAAAACTCCAACCCAACAAAGATAACTACACTCACAAAAACATAGGCAATAGATAATCCAACTTTACCAAACACGAAAAGAAACAGAAGGGCAAAATCCACACACAATGACACTACCAAAGATAAATCCAAAACAAAAAAGAACCCAAACAATGGACATTAATATCCCTCAATGTCAATGGTCTTAACCTGCCTATAAAAAGATACCGGCTAACAGAATGGATACAAAGACAGAATCCATCCTTCTGCTGTATACAAGAAATACACCTCAACTTAAAAAACAGGTGTTACCTCAGAGTAAAGGGTTGGGAAAAGATTTTCCAATCAAATGGACCCAAGAAACAAGCTGGTATAGTAATTATAGTATCAAACAAATTAGACTTCAAACTAAAATCAATCAAAAGAGATGAAGAAGGGAATTTCATACTCATCACAGGAAAAGTCTATCAAGATGAAGTCTCAGTCCTGAACAACTATGCTCCAAATATGAAGGCACCCAAATTTGAAAAGGAAACATTACTTAAGCCCAAACCACACATAAAACCCCATCCACTTATAGTAGGAGACTTCAACACCCCACTTTCACCATTAGATGGGACCACCAGACAGAAACTTAACAAAAAAACAAGTATCTAACAGAAGTTACAACACAATTGGGATTAACAGACATCTATAGAAGATTCCATCGAAACACAAAACACATACCTTCTTTTCAGCACCACATGGAACCTTCTCTAAAATTAGCCACATACTCAGCAACATAGCAAACCTCCACAGATACAAAAAAAAAAAATTGAAATAACTCCCTGTATCTTATCAGACAACCATGCTTTAAAGTTAGAATTCAACAGCAATACAAATTACAGAAAACCTACAAACTCATGTAAATTGAATAATACCCAATTGCACCATTCCTGGGTCAAGGAAGAAATAAAAAAAAAGAAATCAAAGACTTCCTAGAATTTAATGAGAATGTAGACACAACATACCCAAACTTATGGGACACTCTGAAAGCAGTGCTAAGAGGAAAGTTCATAACACTAAGTGCCTACATGAAGAAACTTGAGAATAGTCATACTAGAGACTTGACAGAACAACTGAAAGCTTTAGAACAAAAAGAAGTAAACTCACCCCAGAGGAGTAGATGCCAGGAAATAATCAAACTGAGGTCTGAAATCAATAAAGTAGAAACTAGGAAAACATTACAAAGAATCAATGAAACAAAGAGTTGGTTCTTTGAGAAGATCAACAAGATAGACAAACCTCTATCCAAACTAACTAAAAGGCAGAGAGAGCACATAATTAACAAAATTAGAAATGAAAAGGTGGATATAACAGCAGGCACTGAGGAAATCCAGAGAATCATCAGGTCATACTTTGAAAACCTGGACTCCACAAAATTCGAAAATCTAAAGGAAATGGACAATTTTCTGGGTAGATATCACTTACTAAAATTAAACCAAGAACAGATAAGCAGTTTAAATCCCTATAACCCCTAATGAAATAGAAGCAATCATCAAAAGCCTCCCAAACAAACAAACAAACAAAAACAAAAAACAAAAAACAAAAAAACAAAAAACAAAAACCAAAAAGCCCAGGGCTATAAGGATTCACTGCAGAATTCTACCAGTAATTCAAACAAGAGCTAATACCAGTACTCCTCAAATTGTTCCACACAAAAGAAGCACAAGGGACATTGCCAAACTCTTTTTACGAGGCTACAATTACTTTGATACCCAAGCCACACAAAGATACAACTAAAAAAGAGAACTACAGACCAATATCCCTCATGAACATTGATACAAAAATACTCAACAAAATATTGGCAAATTGAATCCAAGAACACATCAGAGAAATCATCTACCATGATCAAGTAGGCTTCATCCCAGGGATGCAAGGATGGTTAAACATACAAAACTCCATCAATGTAATCCACCATATAAACAAACTGAAGAAGGAAAAACACATGATCATCTCACTAGATGCTGAAAAAGCCTTTGACAAAATCCAGCATCCCTTCATGATAAAGATCTTGGAGAGATCAGGAATAACAGGAACATACCTAAACATGATGAAAGCAATATACAGCAAACAGCTAACATCAAACAAAATGGAAAGAAACTCAATGCAATTCTTCTAAAATCAGGAACAAGCCAAGGCTGTCCACTCTCTCCATATCTTTTCAATATTGTACTTAAAGTTCTAGCTAGGGCAATAAGACTAGAAAAGGAGATCAAAGGGAGGATACAAATTGGAAAGGATGAAGTCAAACTTTCACTATTTGCAGATGATATGCTAGTCTACATAGTGACCTGAAAAACTCTTCCAGGGAACTCCTACAGCTGATAAACACCTTCATCAAAGTAGCAGGATACAAAATTAACTCAAAAAAATCAGTAGCCCTACTATATACAGATGATAAATGTAATGAGAAAGAAATCAGAGAAACATCACCCTTCTCAATATCCACAAACAACATAAAATATCTTGGGGTAACACTAACCAAAAAAGTGAAAGACCTGTACAATAAGAACTCTGTGTCTTTAAAGAAAGAAATTAAGGAAGATACCAGAAAATGGAAAGATCTTCCATGCTCTCAGACAGGTAGGATCAACATAATAAAAATGGCCAAATAAAAATCTTGCCAAAAGCAATCTACCCAACTCAATACCCTTCAAAATCCCAACACAGTTCTTGACAGACCTTGAAAGAACAATACTCAACTTTATATGGAAAAACAAAAGACCCAGGATAGCCAAAACAACCCTGTACAATAAAGGAACTTCTGGAGGCATCACCATCCCTGACTTCAGGCTCTATTATAGAGCCATAGTTCTGAAAACAGCTTGGTGTTGGCACAAAAATAGACAGATAGACCAATGGAATCGAGTTGAAAACCCTGATGTTAACCCATACACCTATGAACACCTGATTTTTGACAAAGAAGCTAAATCTATACAATGGAAAAAAGAAAGCATCTTCGACAAAGGGTGCTGGCACAACTGAATTCGAACATGCAGACGATTGCAGATAGATCCATATCTATCACCATGCACAAAACTTAAGTCTAAATGGAGCAAAGATCTCTACATAAATCCAACAACACTGAACCTATTAGAAGAGAAAGTGGGAGATACCCTTGAGTGAATTGGTATAGAAGACTGCTTCCTGAACTTACCACCAGTAGCACAGACATGGAGATGTACAATTAATAAATGGGACCTCCTGACACTGAGAAGCTTCTATACAGCAAAGGACACAGTTAGTAAGATAAATAACAGCCCACAGAATGGGAAAAGATCTTCACCAACCCCATATTTGACAGAGGGCTGATTTCCAAAATATACAATGAACTCAAGAAGCTTGCCACCAAAACACCAATCAATGAAATTAAAAAGTAGGGTGCAGAACTAAATAGAGAATTCTCAATAGAGGGATCTAAAATGGCTGAAAGACACTTAAAGTGCTCAAATTCCTTAGCCATCAGAGAAATGCAACTCAAAACAACTCTGAGATACCATCTTACACCAGCCAGAATGGCTAAAATCCAAAACAACAATGGCAGTCTATGCTGGAGAGGATGTGGAGAAAAAGGAACACTCCTCTATTGCTGGTGGGAGTGCAAACTTTCAAGACCACTTTGAAAGTCAGTATGGCAGTTGCTCAGGAAAATGGGAATCAGTCTACCTCAAGATCCAGCAATTCCTCTCTTGGGCATATACCCAAAGAATGCACATTCATACAACAAGGACATATGTTCAACCATGTTCATAGAAGCATTGTTTGTAATAGCCAGAACCTAGAAGCAACCTAGATGCCCCTCAACTGAAGAATGGATAGAGAAAATGTGGTACATTTACACAATGGAGTATTACTCAGCAGAAAAAAAAAAATGGAATCTTGAAATTCGCAGGCAAATGGATGGAACTAGAAGAAACCATCCTGAGTGAGGTAACCCAGTCACAAAAAGACAAACATGGTATGTCCTCACTCATATATCAATTTTAGACATAAAGTAAAGGTTTACTTGCCTACAATCCTCATCACCAAAGGAATTAGGAAACAAGAAGGACTCTAAGAGAAAAATGCATGGACCCCGGAGAATGGGAAGGGGCAGGATCTCCTGAGCTAATTGGGAGCATGAGGAGTGCTCATCCAGTGGCTGATGGAAGCAGAGGTAGATACCCACAGCTATACACTGAATTGAACTCTGGAGCCCAGTTGCAGAGATGGAGGAATGAAGAAGAAAGGGGTCGGGACCAGGCTGGTGAAACCCACAGAAACATCTAACCTGAACAAGGGGGAGCACATGGGCCCCAGACTGCTTTCTGAGAGGCCAGCACTGGAATGATCCAGACCCCTGAAAGTGGATGTCAATGAGGAGGCCTCAGCATTCTATGGGCCCCCTGGTAGTGGATTAGTATTTTTCCCTGGTGTAAGAAGGGACTTTGATAGCCCATCCCACATGAAGGGATGCTCTCGGCCTGGAAACATGGGGGAAGGACTAGGCCTAGCCCAGGATGATGTGGTGGACTTTGGGGAGCCCCCATGGAGGGCCCTACTCTCTCTGGGGAGCGGAGCAGGGATGGGGTGGGGAGGTGATGGGAGGTTGGGTGGAGGGAAGGAAGAGGGAGAAGGGATTGACATGTGAAGCAAGCTTGTTCCTAATTTGAACTAATAAAAAACAAATATAAGTAGAAAGAAGAAGAAACCCTGGAAAAATATAGACCTATTTTTGGGATCTTGGAACAGGGATTTGGTGCTTGTTAGACAGGAAGAATGGGCTGATATGTTCTTGCCACTGCAATCAACATCTGTGGCTACCAACAGCTGTTATAAAACTGCAGAACCACACCGATGAACTTACTTCCAAGTTACTAAGGACCATGACTAGCCATGGCAGTTTTGTTCACTTAAGGTCAAGCAATAGGCATTAGACCCTAGGTCTCAAGCTGTCCAATCTGTGTGCCCTGCAACATTTGACACTGAAAAACAATCTTACATTGTGTGTGTGTGTGTGTGTGTGTGTGTGTGTGTGTGTGTGTGTGTGTGTGTGTGTGTGTGTGTGAAAACAGAAACAAAGTAGCTGCAAAGCTTCTCAGGTTGTTATTCTTTTATCTGATCATCTTCTACGAAGCCTTTGTGTTTTTGCTTATTATATAAAAACTTGTGAACCAATTAAAAACAATGTTAGGTCTCCTGCAGGCAAACAAAGGAGGACTTTCTTCTCCACATGTTTTAAATTAGTCCAATTTGTTTATCAGTGAAAAACAAAGCAGTAGACTGAATTCCTGGCAGGGGCTAATCTAGAAATATCAAAGTATTGAAAGATTAATACAACATTAAGACAGAGGCCAAATGCTAAAATATACCACTATGGAAAGACTCAAGTATAATTTCAAGGAGGGGTGCCTGCTAGCATTTCTGACCTGTTAATAGTTCCTGTTTTGGGTCTGAATATATGAATATGTAGGCACTGACATTTCCAGTTCTCAGTTTGAAAATGGTTGTTTTTCTACAGAATGACAAGATTATACAAATTCGTTATAGCTTTTAAAGCTCCAGTCATTTGCTTGTTTACTTTCAGATCTTGCCCTATTATAAGCTAAAGTCACATGACAGAAATTGAAAATAGGAATATTTGCATGAATTTTATTCTGTGCTAGCATCACTTAATACAGACAGTAACTCTGTAGTGGACACCATTGTCCCCATGTACATAGGAAGAAACCAAGGCAATGAAAAGTCCCTCCTTGCACACATTTTGATGACACATAAAACTGCCAAAGTTCTTGTTTCTGTTTTTTGTTAACCTCTTCCTTCTTATATCTTTCAATCCATTAAAAGAGCACATTTTATTCACTCAACAGTTATATGAGGGGAGTTGCGAGATGGATGAGTGTCTGTTTGGGTTCCCAACACTCACACAGAGGTTGGATGTGCAGGGTTTTTCTCACCTTATTGCTTTATAGAGGGGGAAATGGGTGAAAACCAGTGGAGAACTCAGTGGTCAGCCAGCCAATGAGAGTAAGACCCGCTCAAAACATGGAGACTGAGAGCAGAAGATACATGAAATCTTCCCTGACTCACACAGGCACTTACATGAATGCCTGCCTACACTCATGCACTCATGCCTGCTCATAGTCACACAGGTACGAATGCCCAACCCAAAATGACACATACATGCCCACCCATAGTCACACTATGGTGGTCAGGTAGGCCAGGTTGGAACAAGGAATGTGGTGGAGCATGGGAGTGGAGAGACAGGCCTGTGTGGCAGTAGCATGGGCTGTGTGTGAGACACTGTGCGAGCCTCAATTGCCTTACCTATAAAACAGAGATAATAGCTACTTCCGAAGGTTCTCAAGAGACTTAGGGGAGGCAATGTGTATTCGAATTATGTTCCTGTGGCTGCTGTAAGAACTGACCTTAATCTTGTCTTATCAAAGCAGAAATATATAGTTTTTTAGCAGTTCTTCAGGACAGAAGTCTGAAATCAGTATTGCCAAGTTAAAATCGAGGTGTTCTCAGGACGCCTCTCCCTTCAGGAGGCTTTGGAAAAGAAGCCATTTCGTTCCTTGTCTCTTAGGCTCTTGGGGATTGACAGCATTTTGTTTGTGATGGCATCGCCCGATTCTCTGTCTGCATAGGCCTACCTTCTACTGCTCTCATGCAAACTCAACTGTGACTGCTGAAACAAACCACCCAAGCGATAAAGGGACCATTTCCCCTTCTCAAGACTCATGAGCAAAGATTCTTTCCCAAGTAGCATAATTCAGAGAGAGAGTAGGGTCTAATATTTTTGGTGGCGGAGAGGCAGGGTGGTATGCTTCAGTTCACTGCTATGTGTAAAGGAACTTGTTACATCAGAGGTCCTGGATACATGTCAATTTTCACCATTTCTGTATTACACTTTTGTTGGACCATCAAGAAGGGCTGTCACCGCAATGGTCAGGATGTTTTATTTGCTCCCCCTTTTTATTTCTGGGCAAGAGTTCGACAACTTTGGTCTTCCAGGCAAGCCTATCACTATAAAATCCTTTGAAAATGAAGTCACTGAGATAAATAGCTTTGTGTTAATGCAGGAAATACTGTTTGTTTGTTTTGCTAATGCAGCCTAACCCATTAAGGTGATGGTGTTGAGGACCCTGTGGAACATTTCAAGGAGGACTTCTTTCTCACAAGTCATCGGGCAGGCATGGCAATGGGCTTTGTGCATGACTTAGAGTAGTTATGTATTGATCTCTTCTCTTTCCTCTAAGTGTTACTCTCTGTTGCCCATCAGCATATGGGAAGAATCATATTTGCAGAGGTCAAGCAGCACTTAGGAGCAATTGAAGAGTCAAAGCACTAGCCTGCAAGTCATTACTGCTTAACTCTACACAGACACATCAACCCTTACATTTGTTTGGACAGAGACAAATATTTCCATAACTCATTGATCCTAAGTCTAAAGGGCAAATCACAGGTTTTGACACGAATACTTATTGCTTAGAAAAAGTAAAAGTTGGTATTCACTTAGAAAATTTCTGTTAATCAGAATAATGAGCAATCATGTTTCCAGAATTAGTAGTGACTAAAGGAATATAAAAGTTAAGGATATGACACACTCCAGGTTCCAATGTTTGGCTGACTTGAATGTCTTTTTGGCCACTGGACTGAACTTCACACATTTGCATTTGGATAGTCACTTGTCTCCTCCAAGTATATTGGTATCTAGTACACATGTCTATCAACTATAACACATATTGGTTGGCATTTTTACTGCTCCCGTTTCTTTTTAATCAAATTACATCCATAAAGATATCTTTGGTACTCTCACTCTTCTTGAATCAGTAAGCTTGCTAACAATGAAGTCTTATTCCATCTAAACTCAATATCCCCCAGAATGAAGAAGCTGAGGCAAAAGGCTTAAGACCAGTAGTGCGTTTAGACAACAGATTACAAAAAAACAGGGTAGGGAGTTGAAAAATTAAATCAGGAACTGCAGAACAGCCAGTTCAAGAGTGGCGACCAAGCAATAGGCATCTTGAATACCATTTCTGTGAAGACCCACTGAGAACTTGCAGAGAAGAGCCCGGGCCTCTTCAGCTTAGGAGACAGTACAGTGGATTGCTTATCCATTGGCTTTAGTTCTTCCTGGCCAGGGACCTCTCACACTTTCAGGATTGCCCATGCATCTGAATGTTTAAGACTGCAAGTGAGGTGGGCAGAGAGGCTCCAGGCCAGAAAGAAAGTTAGTCCATACAGGGTAGGCAATTTGCTCTTATGCATAGCTAGTTGCTACATAATAGTCTGAACTGAGAGGGTGAGGCTACATGGGCAACCCAAAAGTGACTTATGAAAAAAAAAAAGGAAGGAGTTTATTTTGGCTTACAACTCCAAAGGGTAATGTCCAAAATGGCATCCGTGGCATGAGAGCAGGTTCCTGGAGCAGGAAGCTGAGAAATGGCATCTTCAATGGTGAACACCAAGCCCAAAGATCAAGCTGGAAATGGGGCTAGGCTTTGAATTCCCAAAAACTGATGCGTGCTATGTCTTTCTTTTCTCCCCATCCCCCTTGGTTTCTCCCCCTTCCCTTAATGTATTTCCCTCTTTCACATCTTATGTATTAAATATAGACATACTCAGCATACAAGAGAAAACATGATATTTGTCTTTCTGCCTGCTAGCTCTCTTTTGTTCTGACCACCAGGGTAAGCTCTCCTGCATAGGTCATTTTGATCTATGTACTATGGTTTTCACAAGCTTGTGACATTTACCTAGGGGAGCTGAGTGTGGTGCTCCTGGCCATTAGCACTGATATGTGACTTGTGCAGAAATGCTGTAATGAAATGAAACTTCGGCTGAAACCTTTGTCTGAAAAAAGAGTTTCTCTTATGTCTGAATTGACAGCAAAGAGGGTGGAAAATCCAGCTTTTGTAGAAGTCACATTGCTCCTTCTGAGTTTGATGTTGCCCAAGGAGACGAAGTTGAAAAATGGAAACAAAGAAATGAAGACAGGGAGAATTCTGAGTCTCTAGATTAGTCAGTTTTAAGAGCCGGCATTCACATAGACAAGCCAATAATCTCCTTTGTATGTTTCTGCCAATTTGGGGTGGATGCTCAGTGGCCTCCATGACAAAAACAGCAACACATTTTGTAACTTAGGTAACTTTTGGGTGTCTTCTTTTTTCTTTTGGTTCTCCCTCTAATTTATTCTGTTTTCCTTAGTCTATTTTTAATGATCTCAGTATTTGATTTCTTAGTTCTTTTTCCACTGGAGAATAAATAGAGACGAATGACTGTTAGATAACACAAAGACTCAAAATAGAATAGGGCAATAACTTACACACATGTGCTACTCTAAGTGGAGTATAAAGGGGGAAAAAGGATTTGGAGTTGCAAGGGGGATGTGAGGGGAGATTGGGAGTGGAGTAAGCATAGTCAAAATACACTATACAGATGTATGAAATAACAGATAAGTAAAATAAAATAATGAAAAGGGCAATAAAGTTCACTCTGGAACTTAACTGTTGAGCTGTGGCAAGCAGTTTTGCATGGATCTTATAGTTACATCTTCTAGCATTATCATGTAGATGAATGGTTCACATACTGTATAGCACTTCCTCGTCATTGTCACACTTGTTCCTATAGGTGTTGATCTTATATGCAAACTATGAAGGTTGAAACACTGATCTGGACCTTAATCCTGGCCACCTTTGAAGGCTCTGCCAAGTAGGACACAAGAAAAGTGGATCTGAGTTTGCAGAAAGAACATTCATACTGAGTCCCAGAAAAACACAAAGTCAATAAGGCCATTGCCTGCCTTTTATAAGTTTGGGGTTTATTTATCATTTATTCCATTCTAGATGTAGTTATGCATAAAAATCTGGCTATGTCTTACATTATTATATAATAGGGCATGGTTTGTAGTAGTTATTTTTCTTCATTGAGGTGACAAAATACTGAGCCAAAGCAACATAGGCAAACAAGGATTTCTTCTGTCTCATGGTTTCAAGGGAAGTCATAGGGAGAGGAAGTCTATCATGCTGAGTAAGACTTGGCAGCAAGAGCTTCAGTCTGCTCAGGCATATGCAGAGATTGTTCCCCCAGGTGAGTCTAGAGCTCATCAAACTGACAATCCTGTCAAGTTAGCCACTGCACGATCTATGGCAAAAAAGAACACCAGGGAAGCAAACAGCTTTTCAAATAAGGTCAAACAGAGTCAAAGGGTCCAGGACAGAAACCAGTGAGAACAACACTGGCCAAGGATGCTGAGTGGGAGGTCACCTCATTAACCCAAGCTCCCTCATTTCAGACTCTGAGGATGAACTCAATAGCCCACTGATTTGTACTCAGCCACTATTTTTATCCTCAGTTTTCAAAGCTCTATAGAGGTTATGGTATGGTTTATTCAGTCTTGGTCTCTCTCCTCAGTAGTGGGCTAACTCTTAACATACTATGGCTATTTGAGACCACATAAACAGCCATTCTGCAGATTGCTTCTTATAAAATTATACATAATGGGTGGGTATTACCTTTGGCTAAAACCACATTAAAAATAAAAAAGATGATATTTATTTAAGTACAGAGTTAGAGTTACCCTGGAAGAATGGACTAGGATCTTTGGTCCACACCCTTGGAACACCTGGTTTAGAAACAGCTTCCTGTCCAGCCTTTCTTTCCCCACCTCAGATCTCCGTCAATACTCATCACTCATTACACGATTTTTCAAGTAGACAAATGGTGTCACACGAGCTTGCTTTCAGTATAAATTGACATTGCGTCCAAACACCTTCACTGCTTTGTTCCTATTATATTTTAAAATTAGATGAAAAGATATTTTAGAGGAAATATATCTACCTTTCTTTATTGTTTGTTCTGGTTTATGGGTGCTCAATATACATTCAGTTATTCTAAAATAAGAGAGAGTTTCAAAAATAACTTCCAAAATTTAAAAAAAAAAAAAGAATGTGGTACAACACTTAGGATGGAACTTGAAAGTCAGAACATCAAATGGCAATCCTCCCTCTGGTTGTTGTTCTAAACTAACCAGGAGGTGGCCTGGTTAAACACAATGATTTAGATGTATTTAGATCCTCATATATACTATGTGAACATAGGGAATAATTTTGAAAATTATTGGGGTACTTAAAATTGCTGAGTGAATGAATTGCTTTAATCCCTTCTGATGGGAGATTTCACTACATCTGAGAGAGGGTTGATTTTGTTAAACTTGTAGATTCTGTATTTGGCCACATCAACCTGAGTGCATGATTAGAGTGGGGAAAGCATCTCTGTAGATGTCACCTTCCTGCTGAACCATAGCTGCATCTTCCTATTTGCCTCTGGATCACATCTGTTTACTGACAGAGACCCAGCCAGTGTTCTCATTCACTCACATGCAAGCTCAGTAAGAGTTGTGTATGCGTTCTTACAGTGCATCTTGGCCCCCAGTATAAGTTGCACTGACGTCAGCCTTGCAGTCCACACTGCTAGGAAATTGGCCTGGATTTTATCCTCTCTGTCATCAAGTAACTCTCACCTCAGTTTCTATACCTATGACTTTTCCTTTTCCGTGGGTAGAAGAAACAAATAAATAGCTGTAACTTGTTCTCCACATATAAATTAGGCCTATTTTAAGTCAGCTGAGATGACCAAGTTTGTCTTTCAAGTAAAGCAAGCTAGTTTTGTGGAGAGGTGGAAATCTACTGGTTAAAATTAACCCCCCCACACACCAATTGAATGAAGGTGCAGACCCATGTTCCATTCCCAGCACCCAGCCACATTCAGAAAAAAATTTTTAAATAGAGTACAATTTCCAGAAACAAAAGTGTGAGATTTTGCTCCAGAGAATCTCAGCCTATTTATAGAGGACGGGAATAGACATTGTTAATTCTTGTGTTGAAATTCTATCTTTAACCTCATAGTTTTATAAGCTGATGTTTTCTTTATAATGGCTAAACATTAAATGGTGGTTTTTCCTTTCCCCACTGAGGAAGAGCACAGATTTTTCTCTGCTTTGGTAGCTCATAGTTAAAAGGTTTAGCTTCCCCAAAATGTTAGTTCAAAAGACTATCAAGGCATGGCCATATGATTTTTGGGTTTTACAGGAAACCAACTGATGCAGAGCCTCAGAAGACATACAGTGACTAATATGGCAACCCAGAAGAGTCAAACTCTTTCTCTTTGCTTGGGGTGGGGGGAGAAAGGGCTGCAAATGACAAGAGACCCATGGGCAGTAAACACAAGCCAGTCAACAGAAGCTGCAATTCTAGCCATGTACGCCAGCCTCATGACAAACTTTGCCAGTATTCTTCTTAAATGAGACATAGAGGAGACTGAAGCCTGGTTTCTTATCCCTAAGCTGGGAATGAAGCTTTATCACTAGTAACTAAATGGAATAGTAGTGATAAAGAAACGCAGAACTCAAATATTAGTAGGTGGCTGAACAATTTTATTTTTATATACTAGTTTCTCAAAAAGTTATGAATTTAAGACTACGTACCATGTTGTTTCATCATTATAGTGAGAAGTCATTCAAGGCTGTTTACTGAGTGCATATTTTGTCTCACACTGTGCTAAATGATGTGCTTAGAGTAGTTGTGTTAGTTGCTTGTATCCTTGCTGTGATTAAATACCTGACAAGGATCGACTTAAGAGGTAAAGGTTTGTTGCTTACACTTCAAGAGTACAAGCCATTATGGTGAGGAAGTCATGGTGGCAGGCACCTGCTGCTGCTGGCTACATTGCATCCACAGTGGAGAAGCAGAGCGTGACGGGCGCTAGTGCTCATCTATCTTTCTAATTCCTTAGGCACATCAGCCTAAGGAATGGTATTGCCCCATCTTAGAGTGGTCTTCCTACCTCAGTGAACTGAATCAAGATGATCTCTAACAGCTGTGCCTAGAGGTTTGCCTCCTACATGGTTCTAGATCCTGTTGACTGTCAACGATTAGCAGTTAGAGGAGTGAAGGAAGCGATGGTGGAAGCTGAGATTCCTACCTCAGCCAATATGGGTGATGTCTAATTCATGAATTCCAAAGGAATAAAGTATGGCCAATTAAGTGTCTTCTTCTGCTTGGAATCTACCTTTTGGGGAAGAGACGTTTCATGGTTTGTCTTTAGCTGTGAGGTTTTAGGGAGTGTATTGGTTTACTTTCCTGTTGCTCCATTTCAATACTTTGACCAAAGCAACTTGAGAAAAAGAGGTTTATTTGGGCTTGGCTCACAGTTCAAGCTACAGCCCATGCTGGTAGAGAAGTGACAGCAGTAGGAGCTTGAAGCAGCTGGTGATAGTTTATCTACTGTCAGGGAGCAAAGGTTGAATATATGCTACTGCTCAACACCCCCTCTCCACTTGCACAGTTCAGGATTCTCTGCCCAGGGAATAGTCATGCCCATAACTAAGATGGATCTTGTAACATTGATTAAAACAATCAAAATAATTCTCCATGGTAGAACTAGAGGCCCATCTCCCACGTGAGTCTAGATTCTGTCAAGTTGACAGTCAACACTAACATCATCAGGGGCCTCATCTGAAAGCTGGGTGAGGGGGAGTTTGACTGCTGCTCCCCTAACATCTGGATGAGGAAGACTACTAATTCAAGAACAGAGCATTTGCACCCCCACGAGGTCCCAAACATTCTCCTCACTAATAATACAAGTTACACTTTAACTGCAGGACTCCTCAGACCATTTCTTGTTTCTAGTTCTAAGAGATTCTGTAATAAATGGGAATTTGATGCACTCAAATGTTTTTCTGCATCTCTGGTGACAAATGTACAGCTTTTCTTATTAGTACATGAATATAGGGGCTGCAGACATGACTGAGCAGTTAAGACTACTGGCTCCTCTTTCAGAGGAGCAGAGTTCCGTTCCAAGGACTCATATAGGGTGACTCACAACCTCCTCCATCTCCAGCTCTAGGACATCCAGTACTGTCTTCTGGATTCCACAGGCACCCACACATATGTGCATATGCATACACATACATGTGTACACACAAATAAAAATAAAATAAATCTTTTTTTTAAAAGAACATAGATATGGTGAATCCCATTGAATTTTATAAAACTGAACTAATCCTGAGATAAATGTTGTCCTTTTTTCCTTTTATTTTTTTCTTCTCCCATATAATACATCCAAACCACAGTCTCCTCTTCCTCCACTCCTCTCACTACCCATCATATTTCCCTCTCCCCAGATCTACTGCTCCTCCATATCCTTTCAGAAAAGAGCAGGCATCCCAGTGGTATCAACCGAACTTGATGCAATAAGATGCAATAAAACTATGCACAAACCCTCCTATCAAGGCTGAACATGGCAACCCAGTATGAGGAAAAGAATCCCAGAAGCAGGCAAAAGAATCAGAGACCCCCCCATTCCTACATTAGGAGTCCCAGAAACACTACAAGATAAACAACCAAAGCATGTATGTAGAGGCCCTAGAGCAGACCCATTAGGAGGCTCCATGATTGCTGCTTCATTCTCTGTGAGTCCCTATGTGCCCTGCTTAGTTGATTCTCTGTGCCATGTTCTCCTGGTGTCCTTTACCCACTCTGGCTCCTACAGTTTTCTTCCCTTCTTCCTAAGGGTTCCCCAAGCTCTGCCTAATGTATGGACTCTACTTTAATCATACTATATAGTGGCAAGATTTGGTTTGCTAATATTTTGCTGAATTTTTGTTTATATGTCCATGGAGAATGTTGAGTTTTTGTTACCAGAGTAATACTGATCTCACAAAATATGGGACAAGCTCTCTTTTTGTGTTCTGGAGTACTTTGTCTAGAATTGGTATTATTTCTTTATTAATTGTTTAGTAAAATTTACCAATAAGGGAGGAAGTTTTAAATTATTAATTTGATTTATATATTTTGCATAGAGCTATTTAGGTTATATTTTTGTTGAGAAAATTTGAGGAGTTTTACCCTTTATGAGCTCATTCACTTTACCTGCCATATCAGATTTATGTTTGTGAAACAGAGGAAATGCAGACATGGAAGGTAGCTGCTTATTATTCTTGAGATGTCTGCAGAATCTACAGTGATGAATTCTTCAAGCCTGATATTTATAACTCATCATTTCTGTCCTCTTTCCTTGCAGCATTTTAAAGATAATGCTTTCTTATTTTCTGGCTTGTATGGTTGTTGAAAAGGAGTCAGCTGTGATTCTTGTCTCACTTGACAAAACAGTGATTTTTTTTTCTGTTAAAATGCCTTTAAGGGTGGTCCATTTATTTATTTATTTATTTTGGTTTACAACAGTTTGTCTAATATGTACCAGTTTGTACTAGACTTTTCTTTACACACTTCCTTTATAGGTTTATCCTAGATTCTTGGGTCTAGAGTCTTGTTAGCTAACACAAGTTATTGTTAATAAGTCAAGTTAATATGGTCAGGACACAATTTAAAAAGAGAAGAACAAAAACTGAAGAGATCATACTGCATGATTGTCGGGAAAAGGGACCAGCCAAAGAAACACACTCTGAGCAGAGCCAAAGAAACACACTTTGGCCCTGCAACCAGAACCAAAGAAATGCACCCTAACCTTGAAACCAGTGCCAAAGAAACACACTTTGTCCCTGGTATCAGCATTAGTGAAAGAAATACACCTGGCCCTAAAATTAGAGCCAAAAGACTAAAAAGGACCAGTGAAAGAAACATACTTTGGCCCTGGAGCCAGAGCCAAATTTGACTCTGAACCTGAGCAGAAAACTAACTAATCCCTGAGCAGGAGATTTAGTCATTCTGAGCTCAGGGGTTGAAATCTGACCAATTCCCACCCAGGAAATCTCCCTGGAAAAACTCTACCACTAAGAAGCACTATATAAACCCTGTGCCTGTTCAGTTTGTGGCTGTCAAGCTGTCTCCTTCCACCCTGGCAGAGGCAGCCACACTCCTGTATTCTTCCCTCCCAATAAATCTCTTGAATGGGGTTTGGGTGAAGACTTTCTTTCACTGGCACAGAGACAACCCTGGGTGGAGCAGAGGAGAGCAGAGCAGGGTTATAACAGTTTAGGGGAAACCTTCTCTTGGTAAAGTGGAGTTGTTACACTTCACACTCCTGGGACCAGGGGACTTGAGTTGAATTGGAACTGTAACAACTTCACTGGGGAAACCCACTCCTGCCAGAGCAGAGCTGTTAAATTGGGAAGCCTTTCCCTGAAGCAGGGCTGTAAGCTGCTATGCTTACTGTGGCCTGTGGTATTCCTTGGCTCCTGATTGCCAGAATACCTTTCCCTCTGAGCTGTAACACTTAGTATTCTGTGGCTCCTGAGTGCCAGAATCTCTGTCCATCTGATACATCATAATGCTCACAATGATACATACACAAATGTCTCTCTATATGTATGTATATAAACATCTAGAGTAATAAAAATGTAGTATTGTGCGGAAAGCAGACTATAGATATCAAATTAGAACCCAAATTTGTAAAAGATCCCCAGATAATTTCTTTGTATATATGTCAATTTTGAGAAACAATGTGCTAGAATAAGAAACATCTGTACTAGATATCCTCCACCATAAAACTGTCTGTATGTTAGTTCATGCCTCTTAAAATGCCTTCACTATTTTCTTGTTCTTGGTCCAAGCTTAAGTATTATCCTTGGTTCTTTCTTCCTTCTCCCCTCCTTTAAGATCATATCAACCATAAGATATCATAAGAGGAAGTGACACAAACTGTCACTTATTCTTCACTAGGCTATTTCAATCAGGTCTCAGATCTGCAAATGCTACATATTCTAAAAGCCTTCCCCAAACCCTGTTACAAGGGGATTCATATCCTGCCTCAAATTCATATGCCAAGGTCATAGCCCCATAACTATATTCAGAGATAAGGTCTTTAGAGATATATCTTAAGTTGAAGGAATTCATAGTTGTTAGAGTCATAATGAAGAATATATATTATGTATCATAGATGCAAACTTACAAATAAATAGCATATCTCTAACTATAGTTACATTGGTGTTATGACCTTGGCATATGAATTTGAGGGAGAGTATGATTTCCAACAGGGATGTTGAGAAGGCTTTTAGAACAGATGGCATCTGAAGAGCTGGGGCCTGAGTGAGGCCTTGTGGAGAATAAGGAGAAGATGTGAGGCTCTTTCACATATTGGATGTGGAGTTCTCAGTAGTAAAGAAAATAAATAAAGCTAGACGTTTCTTTTTTTATTAATGGCGAGAGTTTGGTTTGCAATCAGATCTATCTTCTTCAGGTATGTAGTCAAACTAGCATTTAGGCAACGTTGGAAACTTTACAAGGAAACTGACCAGAATTAAAGTCTTGCTTCCAATCCAAAGTTAACAGTTCTCACAGAAACTGGTTCACTTGCTCTGCTAAGGGTAAATTCTTGGGATGTCTTATTAAGTGGCTATATGCCTGCTGTTGCATTAATGGTGACTGAAGAACATTTCCCAAAGCTACTCTGAAGAAAACTATCCTCAGAATGTTTTAAAAGTCTCCTTCACTGATATGCATAGAGATTCTTAGTCTCAGTCTTCTCAGTCAACTGAAAAAATATTTGAGATCACGTGTGGACAGAATCTTTGTATGGGCTGCCAGTTGAAGCTTTCCGCTGTAGCTTTCCGCTGTTTACCCAAGTAACAACAGCAGACAGATTATAGTTGAGACGTGTTCCCAGGCAGGAATGGGGAGTGTAAAGCACTGAAATCCTTCCATATGCACCAACCACACCCCATTTTCATTATCTTCAAGCAGGGAGGTGAACAGGGAGGACTACTAAATACAATAGGCATGCTTCATGCTTGGTTCACTCTTTCCCACCTCAGTCACTATCACATGCAGCAGAGAGCACCATGCCCAGTTCAGACCCAACAATCTCCTCCCTTTCCCCACAGTCCTGAGGCATCGATTCTGCCCCATTTGCTCTGTGCTTTCGTACAATGTCCATGGGCACATTCACTTTAGCCCTTACCTGATCAAGAAATCTGCTTTGAAAACATCTTAAATTTCATCAAAGCCCATAGCTGTCTGTTGAAAAGGAACACAGAGAGGATACACACTGTATACCCTGCTGCTAAAGAACATGCTGTGTTCTTGCCTGATGGATCCTCTCTGACACACTTCCCTGGAATACAGCATTGCTGGGAGGTTTTCTGAAGTAATGGCCAAGAGAATCTGACATTTAAATTACTTTATATTGCATTCAATGCTGACAGCAATTCTACATATGACTAACTAAACATGTATCTTATCCATTTTTCTGTGACTTAATTTGTACACATAGTTTAATTTTCCTCAACTGAGCAAAATTACAAAAGGTTTCTTTAAAAAAATTCCTATGAAAATCTATGTGATTGTAACTATTGCAATAACAGGAAAGAAAGAGTTGTACATTTCCCATCATATGACATGTAAAAATGTCTGTAGAAGCTGAGTGGTAGTAGTGCATGCCTTTGATCCCAGAGGCAGACAGATCTTTGTGAGTTCAAGACCATCTTGGTCTACAGATTGAATTCCGGGACAGCAAAGGCCATACAGAAAGAGAAAACAAACAAAAATTAGTCTGTAGATAAACAGAATTTTTAGAATTATAATTTTAAGCATGTATATTAAAAACACACATGCTGTTATTCCCATGCAGTTTCTTTTTAGTGAGCTGCAATTCTTGACTATTAAAATAATTACAAATTGTTTAAGCAATATTTAGTGGGCTCTCAAAGACAATTACTTAGGTAAACTATCTGCTTGTTGTAAATGTTTTCAGCAAAACCTGCTAATCTTCCATCAATTAATCCAATGAATCATTTTGAGATAATTTTCTTTTCAGTTTGTGCTAATGATCTTTCTCCCCTTAGAAATAATTCCAAGTTTACTTTAATACAGATGGTATGTGTATCCATGGCCAAAAACACTTTCTAAGATGCACCATGGCTCAAATATCTGGTTCTAAAAAGCATTTTCAATGGAAATAAACAGCCACAACAGAGATGCACAGAAAGCTAATCTCCCAAGTGTGTCATTTCTGGCTTGTTCCAATGCACGAGTCTAAGTAGGTTAGTGCTTAAGCTTCAATCTGGAAAATGAACATGTAAGAAACTGAAAATTGAACAAATGGTTCTACGCATAATTCAGTGTTAATGATAACTTATCAGCTTCCACCTATACCATACTGAAAACAGGATCATGTAAGACCTGTCAGATAAAAATGATCATAGCCTTTACATTTGCTTAGACACCAAGTATGGCAATCTGAGCTCCAGATGCTCTGTGGAGAAGACTGGTGAGTTCATGTTTCATAATTCAGATTTTTTCTCTTAGATCTCCTATTAGCATAAAATTAGTTTTTAAAAACTTGAAGGAGATATTGGTAACACAATAGTGATGACATATATATCTGTATCTATGGACTCTGCAGTAATTAATTAAAATACATAAGCATCTGGAAGCCAGTTTAATTCTTGTTTATCTCTTTTAAATTACATGGCCAATGAATTGTTGGTTTTTATTTTTTCCTAAAAAGGACTATTATTAGAATTTATAAAAAGAACTACAAGTTCCCCTTTGGAACTATTGTCAGCTGGTCCTGGTAGATTATTCTGAACATGTACTGCCACCCAGTGGAAAGGTGCCCAAATGACACCAGGATTTAGGTTCAAACACCAAAAGTTCTATCAGTATCTGTTGGGTTGGGTTGGTGTGCTCTAAGTCATGAGATAGAGAAGGACTCTTTACCTAAAACATACTTCTATAAATCCTAACCCAATAGCTTCATTCAAAATGTGGTCTAAGTTGGCTGTAGTGAAATTGCCTGTGAATAGCTGATGTGACATCAGGTAGCAATGATCATTTCACAGAAACTCTTCAGGACAAACTAAAGATGTCTTTTCCAGGTTATAATGAAACTGTGACACAAGGGAGTGAACTTGGGAAAACAACAACAAACAAATAAACAAAACCAAACAAAAAACCCTACTGGAACAAAACAAAGATTCTCTCATCAGCACTCTTCAATTTTCAGCCCCAGTTTCATTTTCAAGGATGATATGTGAAGGCCAAGGTTGCCTGAAAGGCTAATTGACTAGAATGTTCCATAAGGTCCCTTTGTGACAGAAGTATTTTAAAACGAAATAGTATAACATTTCTTAAAATCCCTACTAAGAGAAATCTATTCTGCACGATGTGTCTTCATTCAGAGCTTGAAATCACTATAGTTTTGTTCTATAATAAGTTTTTAGGGGAAAAGACCCTCCAGCCAGAAGCTTGCCCTGTGTAAAAAATTTCATCATTCAGAAAAGCAAAAGGTGAATTGCTAATTCAGTGAAATCCTGCTATGGAGGCCTCTTTTGTTCAAGGCATCAATTCATGTTCATGAAGTAAAAGAGGGCTCCAAGCACTGGTTAGGACCCACATGCATAGGAATCAGGGATCTAAAACAAAACAAAACAAAACAAACGCAAAGCAATGAACATTGTTAAGAGAGCCTAAGCTTAGCAAGACCCTACTGGGAATGCTTTAAAAAGATCTTACAAACAGCAACTATCTTTCTGAATTTCACATTTTTATTCATCTTAACACACAGTTCTCCAAAGATGAACAATATATCACGTGACAATTCCAGTTATAATATGTGATAGTCAAGATTCAATTGGTGTAATAAAATGTGATGATAATTTGTTTGGCAAACATCTCTGAGTTGATAACTTGTGTAGCAAAAATAAAAAGTTTAGTAAAGACACAGACTGATCTCCTACTCAAGGAGAAAAACTGTTAGGGCTTGATCAGCATGTGCTGTCCTGAGGTCTAAGATAGTCGTTATGGCTAGGTGATGGTGGCACACGTCTTTAGTCCCAGCACTCAGGAGGCAGAGGCAGGCAGGTCTTTGTGAGTTTGAACCTAACCTTGTCCACAGAGTGAGTTACAGGACAGGCTCCAAAGCTACACAGAGAAACCTCATCTCAGAAAAACTAATAAAAGAAAAAAATAAGAATGTACTTCAAATTATAAACTCCATCTTATTAGATGCAAGAGTAATGGGTCATTACATCATCTGACCACATACCTTGTCACTGTAATGAGAAACCAGCCTCCTGCACTGAAAAAAGAACTCTTAAAATGTTAACAAAAATGGTGACAAGGACAGTGTCTTTTTTGACAGAAAGAAGTTCACTTGACCAGACTAGATTAACACTAATAAACTCTCCTACTAAATAGTCATAAAAATTGTATGCATGTAAGATACACAGCGAACTCTGCTAACAAATTAAACACACGGGAACACAATTTCTCTGCTGGCTCCTCATTAATAAATTAGTCTCTAAGGAAGTTGCTAGAGCACTACAGGGGACTCTAGATGCTAATCAGGATAGAGCCTCTTCCAGGCCTCACTTGGAATTCACAGGGATTGGGAGTAAGTGGAGAAGGGTGTGGACATTTTAGTCTTGCCCAAATCACAGAAGGATCTCTCCTGTCCCCTGTTTGTCTTACACTTAATAGAATTCTCCAAGTGACTCCCTTTGAGTCATTCTCTTCTCACTTCTTACATGCTCCCCAGAGTACCAGTTATTAATTCCACTCTTGCCTTAAAAGCTTTCAAACAACTTGGGAGTTGAAAAAACCTCCCAAAAGGCACAAGCATCTTTCAGGGAGTAATTTGTGTCTAGGAAGTCACTGATTTTAATCTGTGTGGGGCTCACTTTATAGACCATAAGGTGAGTAGACTAATAAATATCTTCATAGACTATTCTTATTTTGTATGTTTATCCCTGGGGCTAGGGTTGAGTTCAATTTGCCTAATTTTATTCTGTTATCTATAACGTTGTCATCTATCATTAATAACCATAATTACACATTATTTGTAGAGTCCTCTGTCATCTTTTGAGATTTCCAACCCCTTTTAAGGGAGATATTTTGTTTTCATTTGTCAAAATTTATTTCTGCTCTTCTCTTCTCCAGTGGAGTGAGAAAACAAAGTGTTCTGTGGGAGAGGGGTATTTACTGTGCTGAGTCTGTTCTGTGACCTCATCTGGACCCTTTAATTTGAATTGTATACAATAAAAGTTAATTGTTTGGGATGATAAAAAAAATGGTGCTTAGGATAATGATTTTGTGATAAACCAGTGCTTTATGAATGGGAGAAAAACAAACCCCAGAAGTAATTAAGGAAGAAATGGCAGTGTTTCAAGATATGTGTGGTATTTCACCCATACTTTAAGAACACAAAGGAAGCAAGCATTTTGAGCATCTGAGATGTTTCCAGATCTCCTCTCATCATCCACTCTCTGACATCCACTCATACAAATCACCCTCTTTTTTTTTTGACTTTGAAGCCTTTTCTGTATCTTTAAGACCACGCACTACTTCTTGTTTGTCTGTTCTTTCCCATGGTCATTGCCCAATGACACCAGGGCCAGCCAACTTCCATCCACAAGGATCTGAGTTTGCCCACAGCTATGTCTCCCAACTGTCCTTGATTTCTGTTCTTTTCTGTTCTCTGTCCTCAGCTGCAGTCTGTCCCTGGAACCATTCCCAGTTTTAGGAAATAGTTGGGAGAAGTTGACCCACAATACAGGAGGACTAGGAGAAAGACTTCTCCAGCTTTTTCTAACTCTTTGGACCTGTGTGGTGCAGTGGGAGGAGTCAGCATTTGGCATTGTCTTTCTGCTGGTCCTTGTATCTTCTTCACCAGAATCCCACCAAGTAGATAATCCTTTTCTAGAGGAGGGGATGAAATGCCAGAAAGTTAAATTACATACCCACAAGGATACAGACAGTAAGACTCAGAGCCAAGACAGGAATCCATGTGTTCCTGGCCCTTAGAATCCTGCTCTTTGATCTTGGCAGGTCATTGAATTGTAGACATCCAATACTTATACAGTATAAGACAAATGATGTGAAATCCAAATTGTTAATCAATGTGTTTTACCTAACATAAGCATACTAAGTGCCTTGTTAATCCATTGTAGCTAGTATTTATTTATTTTTATATTCCAATCCCAGTTCCCCCTCCCTCCTTTCCTCCTGCTCCCCCACTTCGCCCCCTACCTCCCATCTGCTCTTCAGAGAGGGTATGGCCTCCCTTAGGAAGTCTACTAAGTTTGTCTCATCATCTCATTGAGGTAGGACCAAGGCACTTCTCTAACCCCCACACCCCTGTGTCTAGGCTGAGTAAGGTATCTCTCCACATAGAATGTGCCTCACTAAATCAGCTTGTGCATTAGAGTTAGATATTGGACCCACTGCCAGTGGCCTCATATATTGTCCCAGTCATGCAATTGTCACCGATATCAAGGGAGTCTAGTTCAGACTTACGCAGGTTCCCCATTTGTCAGACCTGAGTCAGTGATCTCTCGCTAACTCTGTCAGCTGATTCTATGTGTTTCCCCATCATGGTCTTGACTCCTTTGTTCATATTATCACTCCTCCCTCACTTCGATTGTACTCCAGGAGTTTGGCTCACTGGTTAGTTGCAAATTTCTGCATCTGTTTCCATCTGTTTCTAGAAGAGGGTTCTAGCTTCTCTGTGGTTGTGGATTATAAGCTGGGTACCTTTTACTTTATGTCTGGTATCCACTTATGAATGAATACATACTATATTTGTCTTTATGGTTTTGGTACCTCATTCAGGATTTTTTTTCTAGTTCTGTGCATTTGCTTGCAAATTTTAGGATGTCACTGTTTCTCACCGCTGAGTAGTACTCCATTGTGTAAATATACCCTATTTTCTTTACCCATTCTCCGATTGAAGGGCATCTAGGTTGTTTCCAAGATCTGGCTATTACAAATAATGTTGCTATGAACATAGTTAAGCAAATGTCCTTGTGGTATGAATGTGCCTTTTTGGGTATATGCCCAACAGTAGTACTGCAGGGTCTTGAGGTAGGTTGATGCCTAATTTTTGAGAAATTCCCATACTGATTTCCACAGCAGCTGTACAAGTTTGTACTTCAACCAGCAATGGAGGAGTGTTCCCCTTTCTCCACAACCTTGCCAGCAAAAGTAATCTATAGTAGCTAGTATTTTTTAAATAGCTGTGTGTGAGGAATTTGTCTATGTACATTATCTCACAAATATGATATATAAAGCTAGGTACTGTGATGGGAAGTGGTGGCACACACCTTTAATCCCAGCACTTGGGAATCAGAAGCCAGAAAATCTCTGTGAGTCTGAGGCTAGTCTGGTCTACAGCACTAGTTTTAGGAAAGACACAGCTACCAAAGCAACCCTGTTCCAACCCCGCTCCCCTGCCCCATCCAAAGGCTATATACCATTTTTGTTTTGTATTGAAATTAAAAAGAAGACAAGGCACAGAATTGTTAGGAAACTTACTCAGATTCAGAGGTCTGGGAGAAGCCATTTGAATGAAGTGCCTCATCCCCATGGTGCTTAGGTTTTAGATGAGTCTTATTTCTACAGTTGGTGCACTCTAAAGTTTGCATGGTGGAAGGAATTGTTTGTGCACTATTCATTAAGCTTTTCTATCAGCTTAGAGAGGAATAATATTGCCCATTTTTTAACAGCTGAAAAAAAATGACCTAAAAAAAACTTCCAGGATGACTGGAGATGGTATTAATGAGCTAAAAAAAGAAAAAGAGAAAAACTTCCTCATTCTCCTGGCAAGGCCATTTATCTTGGGTTTCTCTTGAAGCTCCACATCACTTCTGCAGTGTTTGAATCATTGGAAGAAAGATATTTATTGGACTGGATTCTGACTATTGGTCATAATTATAGTCGTGGCATTAGCATTTATTTTTACCTTCTCTTTGAAGGATTAAAATGGTTTTTAATGCTTTGCCTTTTCATTGCACACAAGTTGACTGTCATAGACAGACCATTAAAATGTCTGTCAGCAGCCACCTACTCCATCTTCCTGGGGTACAGAAATGTTTCTAATGTGACTAGTTTCCAATAACCTGAGGCTATCTAGTAGACCTGGACTGTACAACTCTGCTGGCTCTCCTGGAAGTGCCACAGGCTCATTCTGTGGTATGATGAGAAGAGCTCACATGATTCTCAACCTGCTGTATCCATTGTCTTGTTCAGTCTTCAGCTCTACACTCCCGGCCTGCGTGCTCTTTGTCTATAGGTAAAGTCTGAGGTCTCATCTTTAAAATGACACATCCTGTTTGGGAATGAACAGTTGTATGATTTTTTTGTTCCTCGCTCATTCCCCCACCCCATCTCCCTTCAGGCCAGATTCTTGGACAATTTCCCTGCTTCATATTATAATTCCCAATTGTATCAGTGTTCATATTTCCAAGTTGAACCTCATTTTATGTTTTTATGCCATATTTCTAGCCTCACTTTTCCATGGTGCATTATATTTTCTATTGTTGTAATTTTTAAACATCTGCCAACTTGGTACATTTATCATACTAGCAGGGGATACTGTTTACCCCTCACCCTTTACCAGAATAGGAATGAAGATATTAAATTAATCTGGTTCCCCTCCAATACCATGGAGATCTTACTGGACACCTTCCCTGCTCCAGGGATGGCCATTTATCACTGCTTTTGGATGTCATATCTTGGCTTGTTTTTGGCCTTTGTGACAGGCCTTCCATAAGAATAAATCCACTTCAAGGGAGTTTTTTTGTGTTGCAATGTATTAGCTGTGATATTAAAGGTCGGCCCTTTTAGGTCTACTGAATTCTTTCCTTCACACTAATTTTGGTAATTCATTCAAAAGAGGGATTAAGTGTGCCTGGCATTATGCACACTGTATTTTGTTTAGAGTTCCATTATCCCAGATGTTCAGAATAAGCAGCTGTGGGCATTTTCAGGAGGAAAATAAAATATTCCCAGGCACCCCATTATGTTCATAAATTCTAGAACTGGCAGATGACTATAAAATGTATGTTTTTGCATGTGTACACACTTATAGTCATATGTCATTTAAGTCAAAAGTGCATTCTAAGAAATGTGTCATTAGGAAATTTAGCCATGGTGGGAACATTGTGCAGTACACTTATAGCGACTAAGATGGTTTCAATGTCTCTAGGCAATATTATCTTATTGAACCAGCATATATGCTATCCACTATTGAGAAAATGCCATATACAACGTGCTATGGTAGAAACAGTGATTCGTCAAGCAGAAATAACTATAGGCCAGGAGGCCTTAAACAACATGTCTGGAGATGGGCTTCTAATCTAGGCTTCCTGTATATATATAGCTGTTGATCCTATTCAAAACAACCAATCTTGCTGCGTCTTGTATATGATGTGCCTAGATGAGTCAAAATTGTTCCTATAATGCGTCATATAGCATCTGGTTCAAGTATTTTGTTTTAATCTTTCTTCTATACTAATGTGTGAACAGTGTTTTGAGATCAACTCAATAAACTCGTGTTGTACCTAACTCTGGGTCTTCTTTGAACAATAAATTGGGGAACACGGTCTTCTTTGTTCAGAGAACCACACATTGGGAAGAAGAGGATGGGGGTTGCCAAAACCACTGGGGAAGATGAGTTTGTCACTCAGCCTAGACTGTCAAGTTCACCCTTAAGCTTGCTACTAAGCCTCAGTAACTAAAGGCTCCTCAGAGTAAAATGGAAACTTCCTTGCTTCCTGCCTTAGACTCACAGAACTGTAGGTGTGGGAGGGGATATGTGAAAGTCAGTTTGTTAAGTCTCTTAATTTAGAAGATCTCCCTTAATAGCCAGTGCAGAATTGTCCTCTGTATGGAAGGAGGTAGGGGCAAGAGTCCACATTGCAGAGGCGGTCTTTACCCTCCAGGTTGGCATGCAGCAGGAGCTGGGAACTTGCCTTACAGAGTGCAGTAAGCACAAGGCACAGAGGGATGTTCAGAGACTCTCCACCCCCTGAGGGAGTAGGGGAAAATGGCAAGGCCAAGCCAAGTCTATTTTCCCCACTTTTCTTTCCAAACCACAGCAGGGGATTTTGTCCCCTGTCTTGGTGTTTTGTCCTAGGGTTTTCATCAGGTCTTAATTCACAATTTAGCAGTAAGACAAATGTCCATGGCCTCCCATCTTGGTACTTTTCTTTGAGCTTAGAGTTCAGTGGAAGCAAAGAGGGACACACTATGGAAAACTAAGGGATTATGCCTACCCCCAAAGCACAAAAGAGTTGCAAAGTTGTTTATTCACATAAGCACCAAAGAAAAGTATGCACAGTGGTCAGCCAAAGGCATGTCATTTGAAAAATCATTTCTCGGGATAAGTTACAACCGTTTCTATTACCAATGAAATTGTCTTTTAATTAAGACATCACCAGTTCACAAAGTAATAAGACATCAAATATTGCAAAAGCAATATAAAGTCCCTGCAAATCTGCATCACTAGATTCTAAAAGTGGTTCCAGAAACAATGGGGTGCACTAATAAGGATGTGCATGCTATAGGAATGTGAAGGGGAGGATACTCACCACAGGACAGTGTCCAACTCACGCTGGTAAAAGTTTGAATGACTTTTCCTTCTTACCCTCTCTGTGGATGCTTTTCACAGCCTCTCTACACAAAACTCATCTCTGCAATCTAAAAAGGCAAAGCCAACAGCACGTGGGACAAATTTACATTCTTTAGCTCCTTTTCAGTTCCCATGTGATGTGATGTGGTCACAATTCAAGGTCCCACTGCTTTGACTTCCCCACCTCCATTGACTCTACCCTCAGACTGTGAGCAGGAGTCAAGCCTTTTGCTCTCTTAAGTTGCTTTTGTTAGGAAAAGAAACTAAGCGTACAAATAGCTTTTCAGATGCTTCTTTTTATTCTTTTGAGTATGTAATGGAAAGAATTGCTGAGTTACATAGTAATTCTACTTTGTCTTTCTTTGGTTTTGTTGGCTGGTTTTGGGTTTGTTTGTTTGTGTTTGTTTTTTTGAAGGACCACTGAACTATTTTCCATAGTAGCTATACCTTTTACCATCTCATTAACAGTGCAAGGGCTCCTGTTTATGCACATCCTTGATTTGTTGACTTTTTTAATGGTACCCTTCCTAATGAGTGTAGCATGTCATTGTGGGATTTTGCTTCATATTTCCACAGTGGAGATGTTGGGTATCATTTGTGTTAACTTGGAAAAAAATGTGTTGTTGATCATTTGTGCTAACTTGAAAAAATGTCTATTAGTACATGGTTTACAAATATTTGCTGTTATTATATTGAGTTGTGTTTTTTTGTCTGTTGATACTGATTCTCTCCTGGTATATACAAAACTTGACTTTTTATGAAGTTCAATTTGTATTTTTTATTTTGTGACCTGTGCCTTCCTGCCATATCCCAATATCATTATCAAATCAAATTCCATGAATCCTTATCTTGTTTTCCTCGAGAACTATAAAGTTTTAGGGCGGTCTGATTAAATTTAGTTAATTTTTGTTCACGTGTTAGGGGTTCAACTTTGGCAGGTTAATTCACTGCTTACACACAGCATTAGAAACCCAGCTGTGTTTTCCACAAGTAGGTATTCAGCTTTCCCAGCAGCATTGCTGAAAATGCACTTTTCCCTATTGAATGGTATAACACAAATAATAAAAGCTCAGAGACAGGAGTTCAAGCTTCAAGCTGAAGATCAGAAAAGCAAAGCAGCCAGCCACTAGCTCTTACCTCTACCTCAGACCAAAAGGGGTGATCCTGTCTTCACAAGCTCTCTACCAAGCCTCAGACTGCTGCCTCTCCTTAATGTGGTTGGGGACCAAATCTCAGAATGCAGGCTGAGACACTGGGCTCCTGTCTTAATATAGACCTCTCTGGGGGTTGAGATTAAAGGTGTGAGCAATAATCTTTTAGATTGATTCACTCTAATGTAGCCCTTGGTAGCCTTGTGTATCTCCTGAGTCCTGGGATTAAAGGTGTTTGCTACCACCACCCATTCCTATAGCTAACTAGTGTGACTGGATTTTCATTCTGATACTCAGGCAATCTTTATTAAATCATAAATAATATATCACCACAGAATGGTCTTAGCCCTATATCGAGAACCATTTGAACATGTGACTTTACATCTAGACTTTCTATTCTACTCTTCGTTGGATATACTTTTCCTTATGTCACTAACACAATTTTTGATCACTTTGTAATTGGTTTTGAAATTAGGTATAATGGGTACTCCAGTTTTAATCTTTTTCAAAACTGTTTTTGCTATTGGGAGTTTCCTGGGATTTCCCTATTACCTGCAACCCCACAAAAAAATCACTGGGGTTTTGGTAGGGATTTCACTGACTATACACGCTTTGAATAGTACCAACATCTAAGTAATATTAAGCCTTCTTATCCATGAACATGGGATATGTTTATAATCATCTATCCTCTTTAATCTTTTTCAGCAATGTTTTGTAGTTTTCATTGTGCAAGTCTTTTGTCTTACTTCTGAAGTTAACTTCTCAGTGTTGTATTCCTTTGATTTTATTTTAAATAGAAGTTTCACTTATTTTTAAAGATTGGTCACTGGTAGCATATAGAAATGCAGTTAAATTTTGTGTTGACTTTGAATTCTGGTAATTTTTCTGATTCTAGATTTTTTGGGGGTGTAGAATCCCGAGGTTTTTCAACATAGAACATTATACCATCTGTGAAAAAGTAATTTTTGATGTTGAAACATTATTCACAATTTCAGAAAATCAATGCTGTCACAAACCCATTCTTGGTGTTGCGTTCTCAATATATAAGTCACTGTCAAACGACATATGTAATGTCACATGTACGATTCAACATACAGCTATGAGTATCTGGCTACTTTATTATGTCTTATATTGTTTCATGCATTTACTAATGGAATCTATAGAGGCTTTTTATAAATTACTTTCTTTTTATTTCTCTTTTATCATGTTACTAGGGAAAATTATAGTTTTGTCATTTATTTATGTGAAGATTGCACTTACCTATATATTTTATTAATAAAAAGAACATTGAAAAATGTTTTTTAATTTTTGAGATTTAAATATATTTAAATTTTTTTTTAAAAAAGATAGAGCTGACAAATACTTCCGGCCCAGTGATAATGTTAACTTAGTGATTTCTTTATACTTAACCAACCATCTGTACTACTTTCTTTACCCATGGGTTCAGATATCATTAGGTCCTTATTTCTACCTTCCTTCCACTCATCAATACTATTGACTTTTATTGAGTAAGTAGGCCAAGGGTGCTAGGTGTCACAATGAAATAATATTCCACATCCATGAGACATGTTTGTAGGTGAAACATGCTTAAGATAAAGCATTTCATCTCTTCTATTGTTGTTGTTGTTGTGAGCCTAGCTTTTAACAGCTGAGTCATTTCTCCAGCATTCTTTTCAACTCTTACTTTGAAAGTCACTGAAATTAAGGCATTGTATTTGACTGACAATGGCATCTTCTGAGCCTGGGGCAGGGTAATCCCATTTGACTTCAGTTTGAATCAACCCCATCAAAATGTTTCCCAGTACTGCCACAGGCACCTTTTTTCTGGGGTCACATGTATTATTTCATGATACACTATGCTCTAGAGTCATGTATGTAACATGCTAGCTTCATGCTTTGTAAGGATAACCAAGTGTTCAGGTGTGGTGGTGCCTCTGGAGGCAAAGGCAGGCAAATTTCTAAACTCAAGATCAGCCTGGTTTACAGAGAGAGAGAGTTCCAGGACAGGCAGGGTTACAAAGAGAAACCTATCTGGAAAAACCAAAACCCAAACCAAATCAAACCAAAACAAAACAAAACAAAACAAAACAGAAGAATGACAAAGTGATATGGATGTCTTTTAGCCTCAATAAATGACAAGACCAACAGTTTATCACCAACACTGCTATAGTTTGGAGGTACATTGCCAAATTCTTATTAAAGTTCAATTGTTGTTGCAACAATATTAGAAGATAGACCTTTCATATGGGATCAGGTGATGGACTGAGCCTTCAGGGGTGAATTAGTATGATATAAGAGCTACTTAGCTTTGTCTGGACCCTTCATTTTATCTCTGTCTCATACATGTTTCCTTGTTATTCTGTCATGTTATAAATCAGCATGGGGTCATTATGGAAATGACCTCTCTTCTCTGATATATGAGTGATTGTACCTGTTAGCCAAATAAACTTTCATTGTTTATAATTTACTCAATAGTAAAGTATTAGACAACAGAATAAGACAAATGCCACATACCTAAGATTCTTATAGAAACCAATTGTCAAGTACATTAATACAATTTGACATATTGCACAAGCCTAGCTTTATGACTACTGCCCTAGGGAAGTTTTAAAATTGTCCCATGAAACTAATGCCAATGATTACCCACTAATTACCCACTTCTACACTTTGGTAGACTTCTACAGTCTTCATGTTGCCTATAACACTGGTAGAAGGATCACATTCTATTCACCTCCCTGGCTGCCCTCACACTGGTGATTTTAGCTCACTTCCTCTCCTGGCTATTCAAATCCTCCAGATTAAACCAATTCTGCCGCCTTGTAGGGCTTAGCTCCCTGGAAAGGAGTCCTAAAGCATTTCCAAGAACTAAGGATTTGCTTCTAGCTTGTGTGTGTGAAAGATTTGTTGGCATGAACTCATCTCTGATTGGTATGTCAGACTTACTTTGTACTTCAAAGCTCTGGTTTTGGACTGTACCTGAATAGCTTCACACCTTGTTGATTTGAGGCCCAGCAAACCACTGTGAAATTCTGGTACTGTTAACAATATACTTCCCAGGTTATGCTGCAGTCTTTACCCTCCTAGCTTGAGCCTGTGACTTGGCTTCTGATGAACTGCACAGGCTACATTTACTGAAGTTTCTTCTGCTTCCATTGACCAGGTTCTCCCTTGAAGGATCACATAACTCCTATACCATAAAGAAGCACATTCTTGAATGCTATTCTTCTTGTCCTTTTTTCTTTTTCTTTTCCACTTCTATTTATTTTAATGTATGTATATGAGTGTTTTTGTCACATGTATGTCTATGTGCCATGTGTAAGCCTAATGCTGAAGGATAGTATATTTTTCTTGTTTTGAATAAAACTGACTTCATCAAGGCAAAAAGATACATAATCTCTTTTAGTCAGTCTCTTCTAGCCTGTACAAATGCACCAGTTCATATTTAAGACAGTCTCACTGGGCGCCTAACTATGATTGCAAAGCACTCAGTTTTTGTGTGAAGAAGGAGCTGTGGCACTTTGCTTCTGGCAGACCTAAACAAAGCTATTCCACTTTAAAAGATTATTAAAATTATATTTATTTACCTGTATGTGTATGGGTGTGTCTATGCGAGAGCATGCATACAACACAGCACTTATGTGGAGGTTATAGGATAACTTATGGGGACTCCATTCTCTCCTATGATGTGAGCTCGATTATCAAGCCTGGCAGCAAGCCCCTTTACCCACTATGCCATCTCTCCAGCTTGGCCATATCCATTGCACTGATAACAATTTCCTTAAGTTGTTGGATCAATTTGTGGGATGCTACCCAAAAGCTTTTAGATAGCATCTAATTTTGAAAAGGTAATAAGTAGGCAGTTGTGAAGACCTGCCTAGTTTAGTGTCAGTATATTTTTATACAAGGTGGTAGAGGTTGTGATGTATCAATTTCAGGATACAGGACTTATTACATGGGCTCTGAGGCATGCTATTGAAAATGGCCTTTAGGTGTCAGCCCTCACACCTTCTTTACATGGTGGCCAACACTCAATGCAGGGGAATATAAACATCTCACTCCTCTTTAGTTTTAGATGACTAGAAAAGAACAGACTATCTTCAGAATCATCCATATAATATACTCATTGGCTTGAGCTTCCTTTGAGGCTATCATGAAGGTTTAGCTCCTTCCTCTAGGTGATTCTGCTTCTTCCTTTGCCTTTCCAAAGATCTCCACATCAGCAATAGTAAATTTTTGTTTCAAAGTTTGTTCTGCAAAGAAGAAAGCTTCAATAGCTGCTGTCATGAGTACTCTGAGACAGTGGATGTGGGGATATGACTTTGAAACTGGACCACTCACTACCATCTTGATGACAATGGGGCTATGCCCACAAAGGACTACAAGATTAGACTTCATATTCATATGGTCTGGGGAGATCCATGTGCAAGTCTGGATTCTGACAGTATACTTTAAGGAAAGAGGAGTGTAATGTTGGAAGAGGGAGAATCTATAAATTTGGGCTCATACTTCTCAGATACATTTAACAGTCTGGCTGTGGTGCATATTAGTGATAGGAGTGGTGCCTAAGAAAGTGATGGTGTCTCCACTGAGACAGAAGTATCAAAATTACCATGTTTGATACTGAAAAGAGAGATTGAAAGATGTAAATAATAGGTTGTGGTTTCACCCTATAAATTTTGTATTATTATAACTTGGCTCAAAAATATCTTTATTAATCAAAAAATTCAACTCCTTTTCCCCATGAAAAATAAGTTTGTTCATTCTCTTCACACAGAAATCTACACTTACAGGTTAAACAACTCTTCAATTCTACCTCATTATATTGCTCCAATTAATATAGTAAGTGACATCAATGACTGATAGATTTGAGAGAGACTCAGAATAAAAAATGTTTTTGTATCAGTTCCAACTCTCAGTGCTATCAGGTCTACTGATCTCATAGTATGATCTTAAGAGCTTCTATCAGTGGGAAAAGCCACTTGCAGTGGAAAGTGATATGCTTTTTGAAGATCAATTTTACAAGGGTTCTGTGAAACCCAGAGATGCATCTGACCATGAGATACCAAATTATCATCCTACTCGAACTACCATGAATACTATCAAATCTACCAAACTCTAAAGACAAGTAGGTTCAACATGAATCAATGCTAATATTATGATGCTTTCATGATGTTAGTATAAGTGGTACCTCCAGAAAAAAGGACAGATAGGATCTACAGGAGAAATGCAAGTACACAGAGCTTGTAGCCCAGACCATCTACCATGTGTTATATGACTAATAAGAGGACATCTTAATGATGATCAGAGAATTGAAGTACAGACCCAGTTCTCCACTTTGTGTGTATGAAGAAAAATACCCTGAATACTAACATTCACTATATACTTAGGCTTACTCTCAGTACTTACTCATTTGCTCTGGAAACCCAGAGATGAGAATGTTTTAAGTTGGGGATGAGTGGGTTCACAGGAGCAGAGGTAAAGTATGAAAAAAATTTTAGCTCCTGCCAATGCCTATCATAGAGCATCTCTCACAAAAGTTACCTAAAAGTAGGTAATGATCATGCAATCAAAATGTCCTAGCAAGAAGTGTCAGCCAAATTACATCTTCTTCTTGGGGTCACAATGAACATAGGAATAAGAATTCCAATTTGGAAAAGACTCTTTTGGAGTTGCAAGCGTGAGTTCTCCTTGAAATTAAATATCCCAGCCAGAAAGAATAGATTGACCTGGAACCTAGGAACAAAGGATAGTCTGATAGTAAAGATTTGGTATTTATTGATATACAGTTAATATGTTATAGCTGGTGAATGAGAGAAAACTCATTGTTTTAATGAGTTAAGTCCCAGCAAATAGCAATGAAAGGCAGACAAGAGAATACTACTAAAAGGATGCCGAGAAAGTGAAGAATAAGACATTTAATCAAAAGAGGGCACTTCATAAAATAAAAACCTATGAAAAAGCAGTAATTTGGGAATTAGTACATATTCTTTGTTTTTATTCAATACATAGGACATTACAAACTTATCTGGGGCAGTTTCAAAGAGAGTTGAAATGTGACTGGGAACTGAAGAAAGGAATGCAATGTGCACAGATTGAGATAGAAGGCAGCATGCATTGTGGGAAAAGAATAGGTGCAATGCAAAGAGGAAAGAAGTTATGGAGCTAGTTTAAGGGGGCCAGTCATGTACATAAACATGGCTCATCAAACATGGCTCATTAAAGCAAGCTGAGGCCAAATTCTACACATTTGCATGGGCAACAGTCAATGAGAGTTATGTTTCCTGGCTTTCAGGAGGCAGGGGTTTTTGGATTGGTTAAGAATTAATACAAAAACCAAGGTAATCATGTGCTGACTTCACATCAACTAGTATAGCTCCTGTCATTAGGAGTCTTGCTTCTGCTTTATTCTTTCAAATCCTGCAGCCTATGAGAAATAGACACCTTCCTAGGAGTGAACGCTAACTTCCTTGATAGCTTTGCTTCTTCATCTTCTAGCTCTGTGCTCTTGTTACCATATCCTACACTATTTTAACTCTGGCCTGAAACTTGGTTCTTAAAGTTTTCACTGTTAAGTCGCCTATGAAACAAATCAAATGAATCATTGATTTTATGGAGTCAAAACTTACAGTAGACTGCCTTTACAAGAGAGCTGAGTCATGGTCTCAGTACAGGTGAACTTAACTGACTGTAAGACATCCTAATGTATGCAGGTTGGTTAATATTTCCTATAAGCACTTAACACATTTATACTCTGCCCTTAGGAGCTTTGTTTCAACTATGAGAATTTTGTTAAAGAACCAGTAATAATAAGTTGAGTTTTGTTGACAAACCAGTAGGTACAAAATTCCCACTCACATCTATATTAAATTTTCTTATGGAGAGGATAATTTTTTAGGCCAGTCATATTCACTATTCTCTTATCTAGCCTGAACAAACATAAAAGGTCTAGAATGACAGTGCCAAATGTTGGCATTCTGCAACATTGTTACAGGAACCAAAGAACTCCACGAAAATTGAAAATTAAAACGTTTATCCTATGAAGGAAGGGGAGAGAGAAAAGGAAATAACATCACATCTAATTGTTCTAGTTCTATAACAGGGGACAATTGCAGGAACTACACATTGCAGCCATGATTGAGAGTTTACCTAGTGGAATACCACCTTCCAGAACAGTGAATATCTGTCATCTATCAGAGCAGAGAAGCACATGAGGGAGTTTGTAAGCACATGAGAGAAAAGCTATCTATTAAGCAAGTGCATTTTACTTTCAACTTGTGTCCCAATAATCAGATTCCTCCTAAACTAATCAGTGGTGCCTTTATTAGTTTACGTAGATGAATACTATTTTGGCGAATTATGAAACAGTTTGTTATACTTTCAAAAAAGCCAATAATACAACATCTGATTCTTTTTAACAAAAAGTTTCTTCCTTTGAATACTTTCATTATTTTTTTGTCTGTGGATTATAACCAGTTGTTATTTCCATTGAATAACCCAACTTTTCCAGTTTCTGGCTCCACCTAACCAGGGTCCACTCTACTTAATTGCATTTAAAGAAGACTGGAGTTAACTAGCTGAACTCTGCCTTTGCTCCAGCCTGAGTGTAACTGTGCCTTGATGCACATTAGCTGCCCAGTCACTTCGCTGGCTGTATATTGTATCTGGGTGTTCCCATAAAAAGTAATTGGACAGGGTCCAGAGGAATACCCAACTGATTCCCAAATCATTAGTCTTTGGATTAAGCTTTTACTTTGGCAACATGCATACAAATAAACAGACATGGCTGAAATTAATTGATTGCATTCAGAGACATCTGTAATTCTGAAGTTACTTGAGGAGAAAGAATTAAACAATTTCATCTTTGACCATTTCCCTTATTTTCCAGCTAAACAAATCCTGCCTTCCTAATTACTCATATTGTCTCTTCCAGCTGATAGAAAAGCAAAGGGCCTTATATAACGGGCCATTGAATTTGTAAATTTAAGGACACATAAAATAACAAGAAGACAAAATATATCATGCAAGTCCAGTGTGAGGAGGAATTAAAGGCTGGTGCTTCCTTCCTGAAGTGTCTCTTTCTTGTGTGTGCCAAGCCAGGAGACAGACAGAGGTTTGAGATCATCCGTTTAGAGCTCTCGACTATGGAGACTGGTGGCATCCTATCCTGGGCCTGAGGAGTTAATTCAACATGGTTTCATTTCATATTTCCTTAAAAATTGCCATTCTTTTAAAAAGAGTAAAAACCATGGCAGGAGAAGTGTGAGACAGCATGTCAAGTGCCCTTAGTCTTTTCGAGACTAAGCAAAGCTTCAGGGCTGACCTGTGCCAGTATCAACTTCTTTAGGTCCAGAAAGAATAACCAAAGGCCAAAGAGAATCTAAAATAAATAAGGATACATGACATTCCTATTCTAGTAACTATCCAGCTGAATATTTAGAGGTTATTATTATAGACTCAGAAAGACTAAGATTTCTCTCAAGGGGGGCCAAGAGCTCCCCCTTGTTCAGGTCAGCTGTTACTGTGGGGTTTATCAGCCTGGTCTTAACCCCTTTGGTCATCACTCCTCCTTCTCTGCAATGTGGTGGTTTGAATGAAAATGACACCCCTCCACCCCCTCTGGAATTTATGTATTTGAATATTTGGTCCCTATTTGGTGTTTGAGAAGGATTAGGAGGTGTGACTTTGTTGGAAAAGGTGTGTCACTGGGAGGTGAGTTTTGAGGTTTCAAAAGCTGATGCCAGACCCAGTTAGCTTTCTCTCTCTCTGCCTTGTACTTGTGGATGAAGATATTATGTCTCAGTTGCTGCTCTGGTGCCATGCCTACCTGCTTGCTGTCATGCTCCCCACCATGGTAGTCATGGACTTTCACTCTGAAACTCTAGGCCCCCAATAAATTGTTTTCTCTGTAAGTCGCCATGGTCATGGTGTCTTCACAGCAGTAGAAAAGTAAAAAAAGTATGTCAGCAAAATTATTAATTCCAAGTGACTATTGGGGAAATGTGCATGGTTCTCAGTTGTGACTACTAGAAGGCTTTTAGGAAGAAGGGAAAATGGGGGCAAGGAAGGATGTACATCCAGTGGTAGAAGACTGGGAGACAGGAGAAGGAAGATATTCTTTTATTTCTCCATTTTTATTTAAATTAGAAACAAGATTGTTTTACAGGTCAATCCCAGTCCCTCTCCCTCCCCTCCTCCCCTGTCCCCACCCCCATTAACACCCTACCTTTCCCAAACCCTTTCTGTTCCCCAGGGAGGGTGAGACCTTCCATGTGGGGGGGGTCTTCAGAGTCTGTCATATCCTTTGGGATGGGGCCTAGGCCCACCCTGTGTGTCTAGGCTGAGGGAGTATCCCTCTATGTGGAATGGGCTCCTAAAGTCCATTCCTAAGCTAGGGATAAGTACTGATCTACTGCAAGAGGCCCCATACATTCCTGAGGCCTCCACAGTGACATGCACATTCATGGGGCCTCGATCAGTTCCATGCTGGTTTCCCAGCTATCAGTCTGGGGCCAAGAGCTCCCCCTTGTTCAGGTCAGCTGTTACTGTGGGGTTTATCAGCCTGGTCTTAACCCCTTTGCTCATCACTCCTCCTTCTCTGCAACTGGATTTCAGTTCAGTTTAGTGTTTAGCTGTGGGTGTGTGCTTCTACTTCCATCAGCTGCTGGATGAAGGCTCTAGGATGGCATATAAGTTAGTCATCAATCTCATTATCAGGAGAGGGTATTTAAGGTAGCCTCTCCACTGTTGCTTAGATGGTTAGTTGGTGTCATCCTTGTAGATCTCTGACATTTCCCTAGTGCCTGATTTCTCACTAAACCTATACTGGCTCCCTCTCTGATGGTATCTCTTATTTTGCTCTCCTCTATTCTTCCCTCTACACAACCTTCCCGATCCCTTATGTCCTCCTCACCCCTCCTCTTCTCCCCTTCTCATTCTCCTAGCTCCATCTCCCCTCCCCTCATGCTCTCAATTTGCTCAGGAGATCTTGTCCCTTTCCCCTTCTCCAGGGGACCATGTATGTCTCTCACACTCGGAGTCCTCTTTGTTGCCTAGCTTGTAAAAATGGCAATCTTGCCAAAAGCAATCAATGCAATGCCCATCAAAATCCCAACACAATTCTTCACAGACCTTGAAAGAACAATACTCAACTTTATATGGAGAAACAAAAGACCCAGGATAGCCTAAACAACCCTGTAAATAAAGTAACTTCCAGTGGCATCACCATCCCTGACTTCTATGGTCCTGAAAACAGCTTGGTATTGGCACAAAAACAGACAGGTAGACCAACGTAATCGAATTGAAAAACCTGACATCAACCCACATACCTACCAACACCTGATTTTTGACAAAGAAGCTAAGATATACAACGGAATAAAGAAAGCATCTTCAACATATGGTGCTGGCATAACTGGATGCTGGCATGTAGAAGACTGAAGATAGATCCAAGTCTATCACCATGCACAAAACTTAAGTCCAAATGGATGAAAGACCTCAACATAAATCCAGCCACACTGAACCTCTTAGAAGAGAAAGTGGGAAATACCCTTGAACATTACACCTGTAGCTCAGACACAGAAATCAACAATTAATAAATGGGACCTCCTGAAACTGAGAAGCTTCTGTAAGGCAAAGGACACAGTCAGCAAGACAAAATGACAGCCCACAGAATGGGAAAAGATATTCACCAACCCCATATCTGACAGAGGGCTGATCTCCAAAAATTTACAAGGAACTCAAGAAGCTAGTCTCCAAAACACCAAATAATCCAATTAAAAAGTGTGGTACACAGGTTGGAGAAACCCACAGCAACAGTTGGCCTAAACAAGGGAGAGCACATCGACCCCAGATGCTGTCTGGGAGGCCAGTACAAGACTGATCCAGACCCCTGAACATGGATGTCAATAAGGAGGCCTCTGCACTCCAGGGAGCCTCTGGTGGTGGATTAGTATTTTTCCCTGGTGCAAGAAGGGACTTTGAGAGCCCATCCCACATGAAGGGTTACACTCTGGCCCTGGACACATGGGGAAGGGCCCAGGACCAGCACAGGAAGATTTGGTGGACTTTGCAGAGCCTCCGTTGAGGGCCCTACCCTGCCTGGGGAGTGGTGGGTGGATGGGGTGGGGGGTAGGTTGGGGGTGGGGAGGAGGGATGGGGGTGAGGGGAGGGAGAGGGAGAGGGAGAGGGAGAAGGGACTTACATGTGAAACAAGCTTGTTCCCTAACTAAAACTAATAAATAAATTTAAAAAAAAGTGTGGTACAGAACTAAATATAGAATTCTCAATAGAGGAATCTAAAATGGCTGAAAGACACATAAGAAAGTATTTATCCTTAGCCATCAGGGAAATGCAAATCAAAACAACTCTGAGATACCATCTTACTCCAGTCAATATGGCTAAAATTAAAAAAAAAAAAAAAACACCAGTGATAACTTATGCTGGAGAGGATGTGGAGAAAGGGAAACACTCCTCCACTGCTGGTAGGAGTGCAAACTTGTATAGCCACTTTGGAAATCAGTATGGAGGTTCCTCAGGAAAATGGGAATGAGTCTACCACAAGATCCAGCAATTCCACTCTTAGGCAGATACCCAAAGAAGCACATTCCTATAACAAGGACATCTGTTCAACTATGTTCATAGCAGCATTATTTGTAATAGCCAGAACCTGGAAGCAACCTAGATGCCCTCAACTGAAGAATGGATAGAGAAAATGCGGTACATTTACACAATGGAGTACTACTCAGCAGAGAAAGAAAATAATGGAATCTTGAAATTTGCAGGCAAATGGCTGGAACAAGAAGAAACCATTCTGAGCAAGGTAACCCAGTCACAAAAAGACAAAAAGACAAATAAGACTCATATATGGATTTTACACATAGACCAAAGGATTACTAGCCCACAATCCACACTACTAGGGAAGCCATTCTTATATTGAGATGAGAACTGTATCGGCAAAGGGAACACAGACCAGTAGCCTCAGATGCTCAGGGACTATAGACCACACATAGGGCTCTCATGGCCAAACACTATCATTCATTTACATATTCTTGATGAAATGAACATACAAGGTGGAAAGGAACTTTTAAAGGAACTTTTCCCTTTCTGCCCAAGAATCATTTTATCCTATTCGGTGCTATCTTCAGAGTTCGGGAAAAATAAATTATACGGTACAGTTTTCCATATTGAATACTTGTTCTTACAACAACCAAATTCATCATAATATGTGGATTTTATGGATAAGAAACTAAACATCTGATAAAATAATATGTCAAGAAATTTTCTTAAGTCTGACAGATAGATAAAGAAGACCCATACTTGATCATGGGTTTGGCTCAAAAGCCAGGTAAGTTTTTCTATCCTTTCCTCTAGTCACAAAACAACTTCCCCCAGCCACAAAGTAAATATGCTTCATTGTTCAAAAAAATTACGATTCTTTGAGAAAATGTGATATTTAATTATATGCAAAATAAAATTTCCTTTTTTGTATTCCTGAAGATCAAGACATGACTAACCCATAGATTTTCTTTGGATGTATTGAGGACAATCCAGTGATGTAGAGAACAAATCCCCTAGTGTCTTTTTGGAATCATGCAGATAATTTCATGACACTTTATTTGTATTTTAATTTATTTTCTCTTCTATTAAGATTGTATCACTAAAAAAGTGAGTTAATATGATGTATAGAGCTAAAAGCAACTTGTAAGTCATCCGGTCCTAGAAAGGAAACCAAGTCCCCAGAATCAGAGTTAGCTAAGCATTTCCATACTCTTGAATCTCTCCTTACCAGACTCTACAATCCTTTGGACCAAAAGTTGTTCCCCATCATTACCCACTGGTGCTTGGTGTGGTAGGCAGCCAAGATCTGTTGAATTCATTTCTGCAGACACTTTTTGATGGTGTATATAAATGCGAAAAACTTCTACAGAAAAGAACCTGATAGATAACCTCACAAAAGAAATACAATATTTTAGAGTTAAGGTTTTTTGGTTTTTGTTTTGTTTTTTTGAAACAAAAAACAGGGTTTCTTTGGTAGCCATGGCTAACCTATAACTAGCTGGTAGACTAAGCTGTCTTTGAACTTACAGAGCTCTGCCTGTCTCTGTCTCCCAAGTGCTGGAATTTAAGGCATGAATCAACATCGTTAGGCAGAATTGAGTCTGAAGTGCAATGATGCAAGCATAATCCTTTTATTTTATTTACTTTTATTTTCTGATTTTTTGAGACAGGGTTTCTCTGTGTAGCTTTGGGGACTGTCTTGGCACTTACTCTGTAGACCATGCCTGTTTCCGCCTCCTGAGTGCTGGGATTAAAGGCATGTGCCACCACCACCTGGCTAAGTGTAATCCTTTTAATGAATTAGAAAATAGCTCTTTTGAGTCTTCACAAATTAATGTTACCTCAGAGGGAAAACACTCCTGCATTTTAAAAGCTACCACTTTTAACACATTTTTCCTGGATCAGTAACAGTATAGTTAGCCATTTCTGCCTTTTTGTTAGATGCACCAATAGCAAACAGAGGGGCTGTTTGTAAGGTCTGTGTTCTTCTTTGATCCATCAGAAATCATGTGGGTTTGGCTCATTGTCCTTGATCTCTGTACATTTTGGCTCCTTTTGTGTTGGAAGCTTTTATTAATGATTTGAGAACATAAGAAGAATAATCCACAGGTTGGTTTTATCTTTATTTTAGATTGTATGGTGTGAATGCTAACATTCAAGGAACAATTACAATTCAATACTAGATGCATTAGCTGTGCCAGTGCAAGGTAGATTGTAGATAAACAATGATTGCTTAAGGGACAATCTTTAAAAACATCTTTTGAAGTCCTAGTTTTGTAAGTAATTTGCTAGCTGTTCATTTTACTTTATTGCATTGTGGACTTCAAAAATGATATATAACCACTTAATTCTAGAAAGGGTTGCAAGTCAAGGATGTGGCTTGAATCACAGCTTTTTAAAAAACTTACATTTACTTTATACAGTTACATCAACCTATAGATAAATTGTTCTACTTTTCCAGGCATCCATTTTAGCATGTGATAAATGAAGTAATTTTGTGGTTTGAGTTAATTCTTTCCTGCTGTTAATCTGTTGGAGGGACAAGTTACCTGCATATGTGTAAGGTAGATGGGTTTGGAATACAGCTTTGCCATTTCCTGTAAATTAGATTAAGAAATTTTATGCACTATTATAAACACTGGTCATCCTACAACTATTTAGGGCAAGTTGGGAGGGGGGTTGGAGGATGAACTCTTTTTGGTGCATCATTTCACTAAAGAGATAAAGAATTTTTAAAAAAATCACTGCTTATCTAGTATTAAAATAAAAAAATAAAAGATTCCTAAAGCTGTCAAACAACAACAAAAAATTTTCCCAGTACCAAGTAAACTTCATCAGAATGTACATGTTAGTCCAAAAATAAGCAAACTTTGGAGAAGTTTGAATCTCTTTTTAAGTTCATTTTATTTAAGTAACATTTTTTGTTTATTTTATATACTGACCACAGTCTTCCTTCCCCCCTCTCCTTCCATTCCCCCCAACTCCCACCCACTCCTTGAGTTCCTTCCCAGTGAACTGCTAGGCAAGTTTTTAACAATACTTGTTTTTAAGAAAGGTGGAGAACAGTAGGCTCTGTGGCTGCCAATTGTTCTATTAGAGTTTGTAGGTCCAAAAATCATTTCTAAAAGACCATTGATAATGTCCTACCATTATAAACAGCAAATTTACAGTGAGACAGTGACTAGAATTGATACCTAGCATCAAGCATGCAAGTGTTGGGGGGAACATGGAAAAAACTTAGACATCCAATACAATGCTCATGACACACACCCTTCTTTTTCAGATGAACAATGCATGATTTCTTTTCCCCTCTTCTTTCTAAGTCTTCACTCCCATTACAATAGAGATATATGATCAGTGGTGCAATTTGTTCCATAAGTAAAAGTGAATTATAAAAGTCAGGCATGACTAAGCAGCTTATACTGTTCAGGGTGTTTTTCCTGTGATTCTAGAGCAAGCTGTGTTGTTCTTCTGGTGACAGCCAGTTAGCATTTTTCATACACCACACTAATACACACTAATACAGATTTCTTACTGACCTACAGAAGAGTTTCTAGTACACCCAGCTAGCCAATTGCATGGGGATTTTTTATTTGTTTCATATATCAGTTGGCAGTGAAATATTTGTCAAACAGTGGTTGATAATGTTAATCAACTCTACAAAATGTATTTTAAAGGTATTTAAAATCTGTGTCTGTTAAAGAATTAAGTATTGGAAAAAAAGATTGAGTATGTTTTAAGTTTGTCCTCCCATTTAAAATGTGAGAATTCAAATTTGGAATTAAAACACAATCATTTGTTTATTATTAATATTCATATTTTAAGGGAAAAACTACAGATAGTGAAGGGAGAAGACAATGGCACCTTGGTCTACCTACTGCTATTCTAACTTCAGATTCCATTTATTTGTAGGGTGAAATAAAGTTCAGGTTCCCAAGCCCTAAGGGAGCTGAGAACTTTCCAATGACTGGCCAACCTCCTCCCTAAACCACAGAAATAGTCGTTATGCATCTTTAGTTCTTTAGAAACATTATGGCTGTTCCCAACAACAGAAAGAACAAATGAGTATGACTAGTCGTTCTAAAAGGCTTGCATTGTATGTCGGTTGACAGTGATAGAACACAAGGAAAGTCCCTAATCTTTGATTTCTGATTGGTGAAAATTGTAACTGTAACTTGGCAATAAGCGTTTGCGATTTTTGTTCTTATAAACCTTGCTGTTGCCCCTGCTGAGGTCTGTCCTAAGAAAAAAGGCTCCTGAGTCTTTGTTCTGCAGCTCTGATCAATCAATGACCCACTTATGTGGTGACTTATTAAAATCTTTGGAACACATAAGTGTTATCTCTCTCCTTCCTCGTGGTGCACAACAGACTGGGTATAAGGATAGTTTGAATAAATATCTCATGAATGACTGAATGCATGGTTGTTTATATCATATAAATATAGTTCTATTGTTGTCTTTATAATAACCTACTCCAAAACTGCTTGGTGTTATAGAAAGAGGACTAAAAATGTCTAGAGATGGGATTTCCTGTACTGGAAGCCTGATTTTTGGAGAATTTTGTTCTCAAAGGTTATATACAATTCTGGCACCCTATTTCATGAGAAGGTTAAGACCTTTAGTTTCTCAAAGATAAACAAAGCAAAGATCCCTATCCAAACTGTGGTCACGGGGAGATTTGTAATTGCCAGGGGAGGAAGGGCAGCTAGGACCGATGGGCTATTGGTATGCACATTCTCCACTCTTTAAATCCAGCAAGAAGTCTAGTCTTTGGCCCAGAGAGCAGGAGGACAACATACATATATAATAAAATGTGGATGAGAACACTGAACTATATGATAGGTTAAGCAACCAGGTGGAGAAACGTGGCTGCATTGAGCTTACCAGAAATTATGTTGTGACAGTGATTAAGTGAACCATCATGAGAAATAGTTATTTTTATAAGCATCTTTCCCACTTAAACTTTGGTTTCTGTATCTCTACAAAAATAATAGATATCTAGGACACTCTAATGGTCTCATCAGGGTCAGATGCTGGGAGGATTTTATGGTGCAGTGAAATTGGCAGCAACTCTGCCCTAGACACACTGCTTGTCTCTGCAGAAAACTGAGCAGGGTTGCTCAGTACCTTCAGTCATCATATTGAGTCTGGCTTTTAACTGCTGGTTCAAGCCAGTGAATAGTTCTTTATGTTTGTTGTGATCTTACTGTAGGTATAGGAAGATTATGGTTGAAGGTTGTGTTGCATGCATCTGCCTCATATAAATGCTTCATTTCATTCATTTCACTTGGAAAACATTCAAATGTTCAAGAGACCATATTTTAAAAAATGTTATAGACAGACAAATGATGCTTTGGGTCTTCAGTATAATAAGGAAGTGTTTAGTTTTTCAGGGGTAATTAAAAAGTGTCCCTTTTGTTTGTACAAGAAGTCGTTATTGTAAGGGTACATTTTGTTTGTTTTCTTCCTACTTAGAGTCAACATACATATCATTCTGATTTCTTGAAGTCTTTTCCTCCTTCTTTTGCCAAATTTCATCCTAGGATCCTTGCTAAACTATGTTTGAAGTGCACATCTTTCAGGGAGATCTCTGGACTGACCCCACCATCCTCCAGACACAATATTCCTGTTGGGTTTTCCTTATATTTGGTAAGACTCATTAATTCATTTTAATATATGTGTTAATCATAGGTTCAGGCACTTAACATATAATACAAAACAAAACAAAGGATTTTTTTTTCCTTGAAGGGCTTATATTTCACTAAAATCTGTGACAGATTTTAACTGTTACCTTGGCAAGGTGATGGCATACAGTAATTGGTCAAATGCCAGTTTAGATGTTACTATGAATGTGTTGTTTTAAACAATAAATTACTATTTAAGGTGTAGGTGGGCCTAGGCCCTATCCCAGAGGATACGACAGACTCTGATGACCCCCTATGGAAGGCCTTACCCTCCCTGGGGAGAAGAAAGGGTAAGTGATAGGTAGGGTTTTAGTTGGGGGGGGTGGTAGAGGAGGAGGGGAGGGAGAGGGAACCGGGATTGACATGTAAAACAATCTTGTTTCTAATTCAAATAAAAAAATACTATTTAAATTAGTAGATTTAGAGTTGAGAAAATACCTTGATGTGACTAGAACATCCAATTAATTTAAAAGGCATGAGGAAAAGGTTAAGGTCATGCCAGGAGGCGATACACATCTTTACTCCCAGCAGCTGTAACTCTATGAGTTCAAGGTCAGCCTACCCTTCACAATGAGTTCCAAGAGAACTATGGTAACAAAATGAGGACACAGTTAAAGACTGGGACCCCTGAGTTGTCTTCTGATTGCAGTAATAGCAGCCCTGCCATGCATCCTCAGATTCCCGATGTCTCTGGTATCCTGAAGAATTTGATCATGCTAGTCCCCCTAATATTGTGAGGCAAGCTCCAAAACAAGCAAGCAAGCAAACAAGCAAACACCAAACCAGTGCTATTTCTTGATGTATCTAGACGCACCACACCAACTCAGCACATGCATCTTATTGTTAATTGGTATAGGGAACCTGTAGCCACACCTGTTTAGGGGCTGGCTACAGGTCTGCCTGACCACGCCTCGTGGTCAGGGTGAAGTAGAGTAGAGTAAGAATTTGAATTGGCTGAGTTTCGTTTTCAGTTTCACCCCCTTTCAGCTTGCGTACAGACTGCTGCCATGCCTGCTGGCTAGGTCGCTCTGTAAGTAAGGCTTTTCCCTATTAAATACCCTTATATTTCTGCTTGGCTCTGTATTGGTAATTCCCCACTATAAATTGGGTTTTGCTCCTCTGAAGAAGCCTGGCTGCACAGAGAATCCTATGTTGATAGTGAGCATAATAACTGTACAAATCAGGGCACATGAGAAAGTGACAGGTGTGGGAGAACAAGTAACAGCAAGTACAAAGGAGATGGGTTGATGGAAATGGGTACTGGGTTGCTCTATATAAGAAGGAAAAGTCTCATGAGAAAGTGAGATTGAGGAGTGATAAAAGATACTGGGAAGGATAATGAAATTTCAGGCAGTGCCACTAGTGGGGGCAAAGGTCCTGAAGCAAGTTGTGCTTAACGTGTTCAAGAAATAGCAAGAGGGCTGGTGAGGCTGGAATGGGAAACACACAGGATTGAGTGGCTGCAATTATGTGAACAGCAGTAATATGAAGGGACAATTTTAGAGGTCATTGTGAGTCCCACTGTACAGGGAGTCAATGATTGTCACCATGTTTTCAGAAACTTATTTCTGCCTTCTGGATACAAGGATAGGCTTGAGTTGACCAAGGTAACAACAGAGATATGTGTCAGGCAGTTGTGTCCATTAGCTTTTCAGAGTAACAAACCATCTCAAATGTTAGCTGCTGAAAGCAAGAACCAGTAATTAGCTTATGATTACGTGGACTGGAAAATCAGTCTGGATTCAAGCAGGCAGCTCTTTTGGTCATTTAACGGTAAATACATTTCCAACAGGACCTCAAATCTGACATTCTGCAACCTGGCATGTTCCTCATTGTTTTTTCCTTGCCATCAGTCTCTTAGTTCCCCAAATCCATTCTGTAAACCATTTTATTAATCATATTAAAGCCTTGCTTTTGTGCCATTTCTCTTCTGAAAATCTGCAGTAACTGCCTCTTTCCAGCAAGATCCATTTGATCCCCACTCACTTGGGCAGGTTGGCTAACACAGGCAATAGCATTTCCAATTTTCCCTTTGACATCCTCACCTCAAAGGCTGGAAAGAGTACAGTTTTCTTTGCTCTATTTCAGCCGCAAAAGTCCATTGACTCAGCTTTGGACAATGTGATATAAGACTACTGGAAAATTGTAGGAAAGACTTTGTTTTTCTCTCCATGGAATATGTGCCATTGCCTTTCTTTTTCCCATCTTAAATATAGACATGATGCCTGGAGCATCTATCCTACAACCATAAGGAGACAGATAGAACAAAAAGTCCTAAAGTATGGCATGGGAGAAGTAGAAAGCTTTCAGTCCGTGAGAACTCTGCTGACATGCTGACACAACCCCGAGATTGCCTAATTCTGTTTTTTTTTTCAATTAAGAAAATGAACATTTTTGAGATTAAATCAGGTTTTCTGCTTATTGACGATGACATTACTCCTAATTAATAAGGCCTGGTGATATTGAGATACCTTCACTGCCTTTTCAAGGCTTCCTTTCCACACACATCCACCTTTAACTCATCCACGTTCAGAATATTCACTGGGTTTCATTTCTGTCTGGTCCCTTTTTGATTGTAGCTCAGGCTCCTGCTTCCCCAAGGGAGTCTTCTTTTGTGTTTTTCCGGTACCACCTCCCTTCTATGTCTAGAGTTTGCTATCAAGTCCTCAATGTCCGGCCTGCATCTGTCTTACCCCCTTCTGAAAGCTTTCCAGATGTTATGGTTTAAAACAATTTCCAGACGTGGAAATTCTTAAAAGAATTTGGCTTTGTGTGATAAAGTTAATAACGAAGCATAAAACAATATATTTGTAGTCTCATTTAACAAATTTTAATCCCTGACTGAAACTTGATCTATCAGAATTTCTTCTTGGAGAGGGATCGAAATGCCACATTTCAATATTTTTCCCCTAGATAAGTCAATGAATGGGTGGGGTATAAGTATGTAAAAACACAACATTAAGTTAGAAGCAACAGAATCGAGAAATGGTAAAAACCCACAGGATTCCATCGACAGGATCAGAGAACAAAATATTCAATCACTATTAAGAGGTCAGGGGAAGTTCCACAAAGGTACAGGACAACCTAAATGACATTAGGGTCAATGGCAAAGAGGGAAATAGCTCTTTGGTCTCATCACATTTTGACTGCTGTGTGTGGTGAGTTTTGTGCATTCTTCTCATTATGTTTAATGGAAATTGGGAACATAATTCTATATATTGTACAAGGAATACTGGGCCATAAAATATTCTAATTAAAAATTGTATTCTTTGTGGTTTCATTCACATGTTTTCTTCGTATTATAACCTAATATGATTGCTTAGGAAAACACATTTCATTGTTTTTGAGTCATTTCCCCATCTTGAGTTTATTAAACTTGAATTAAAATAAATTATCCTTAAAAACAAAGCAGAAGTTTTTTTTTTTTTGCACTGAAACACAAAAACCTTTGAAACTAAATAAAGTTAAAACTCGAAACACAATTTAACTTTTAAAAATGGTAAAGTCTTGCCCATCACTAATATAGACATTCATTATGGTAACATGGGAGTCACTTTTGTCTCCTGGACTTTTCTAGTTGAGGCCGTTTGATTAGTGTGATGCATGGCTAATATTAGGTAATAAATTAAGTTACTCATCCTATTCCTAGCCTCTTCCACCCACTTCTAGCAGCAAAGGGTAGCTGAGTATAAATAATTCTAAGCAGAGATATAAATATGTTATATTGATGTGTACTACAACATGTCATTTTTTCTTAAAGAGAAAGAGAGGAAAAACAACTTTGGAAGAAAATACTTCAAATGTTTCTTTCTCTCTCCCCTTTCTCTCTCCCTATTATGTTTTATAAATATGTATTGCAGAAGAAAAGAATTCTCAGCAAATTAGGCAAGCTCACTAGGAATCCCCAAAGACTGCTGTCACTACTAGATCTTGATGACAGCCAGCATTCTGAAGAAATATATCTAAATCATGTATTTTTTTTGTTTTTTGAAAGTTAAGAAGTACAGAAAAGTCATAGGTCCTGATTACAGATTCTGGCACAGTCTCAACAAGCTTGTAGACATCGTGTCCTCTCTGTTGGAAACCCACATATGGGCCTTTCTCTAGCCAAGGTTTTCATGCAAGCCTGGAACCCTATCTACTCCTTTCTGATCTTTCAACAGTTTCAAGGAGTCAGCCTTCCTTCTTTCCAGAAAGCAACCACCCACCCTTTCAATTTTGTGTCACTAACATTACTCATCACAGGAGAGGAATAGACAACGACAATTACATGTTTTTAAGCATTGGAAATACACCAAGGTTCTAAATCTCTCTGAAAAATTGTCGAAGTACTTCCCCAGCCTCTGTTAATTTCCTCAGATGTCATTAAAAGTTTCCTTAATTTGTTCTTCCATTCACTCTTTCACTCAACACGTTTATCAAGCACCTACTGTGTGCCAGGCACTGCTCTGGGATTAGGGGATAGATCAGTAGATAAAGCCCTAACGGAGTTTGTGTTATCATGGAGGATAAATAGTTATATTAATAGATAAATGCAAAGAAAATGGGTCAGGTAGTGGTAAATGCTGTGAGAACAACAATCATAGTAATGTGGAGAAAGAAACAGACACAGCTGCTTATGGGCACTGAGAGGTCAGCAGAGGGTGATCTGAGCAAGACCAAAAGAAACAGAGGAGCTCCAGGGGACAGATGTTGGAGATGTGAAGAGAACAGAAGAAAGAAGAGATGTTGGCTATGTTCAGGGCATGTCTGGGGCCAGTATGGATGAATGAGATGGTCAGAGTTGGCGCAAATGACACAAAATAAGGATGGTGAGGATAGATCACGGACCTGGATCTTTTAAAGGCTCTGGGATTGGTTTCAGATGAAAAGAGATGCCTGGGAGCTTTCAGTGGAGACAGTGCTATGGCCAGACTTAAATCTCTAAAGTATGATTTTGGTTTTGTGTTCAGAGCTAACTGTAGAGGTCAAGTTCACAAACAGGGAGGAAAGTTAGGAAACAACTGTGTAATGCAAATGCTAGATGAGTGTTCTCTTGGAAATACACAGATCCATAGATGAAAAGCTGCAGGGAACTAATGGTTGCTGAGAGAGGAAGAATCAGTCTTCTCCAGGAACCAGGAAGCCCTTTAACTGGTTGTTCAGCACCAAGTGGTCAGCCCTGAAATAAATACTTAAGAAACACCATATAGACGCATCAGGTTATATTTAGATGTTAATGTGTATATACGTAACAATAATAATTAAAGATAAAGAGTCCATGAATTTGAGAGAGATCGGGGGATGAGGAAGGAGTTGAAGACAGGTAAAGGAGGGGGAGTACTCGTATAGAAAATTCTCAAAAGATAAATATTAAAATAAAAAAGAAATACACATATCCAACCCAGTCTGGGTTCAATGTCAAAACATGATGCTCACCTCATGGCCAGTTTCTCAATGTAGCATTTTCTTAGAACCACACGTAGTCTGCTCTGATCTCATTTCTGTATGTGGGCCAGCACTTGTCCAGTCCACCTCCACCCAAAACACTATCCAAGGAGAGGAAGACATTTGGCCTTTTGGCTCAAAATGCTTTTTCTGTGTGTTTAGAAAAGTTGTGTTTGTAATGTTTTCCTCTTCCAAGGAATCTCAGATACACTAGGCTTTCATGAAATTCTGTCTTGTGGCTGGATTTATCTTTTCACTTTGCATCCTCTTGGTCTCAACTGTGGCACATCCAGCTGTATGTCACCAAAGCACATTGCTGCTTCAGCTGATATTTGGTCTCCCTGCCCATCCCAGGCATGCCTGAAAGAAGCCTTCCCAAAGCTTACATGTGGCGAGTGACATCATCCTAGGGATACCGGTACCTCATTCTTCAGCATTAGTAGAATTTGACTTGCTTCTTCTAGTGCTCAGACCTCCTACAATAGTATTTCCAGCCTGAGAGACATCCAGGGCCCATTTAGCAGCAATAATGATCAACAATCCCAGAGCCTTCATCCCATATTTCAGCTCTGACCACCTTCTCCCATTACCTATGCCAGAGGCTGCTGGCAACCCACCAGCCATATCAGCCCACAGATGTGCTTTGTTTGGCCCTGATTGTGCTTAAATTTTTTTGAGTAGTTGCCAATGCTTAAAAATAATGAGATTTTTGTGAAAAAGGGAAGTTGTCATTTATCTTGAGAAATTGGAAGACTTGGCTAAACCAGGTGTGATGTTCACATGGCAACAGTCAGTAGGAAGGGAGTAGCAGCTGCATCCTTTGACAGGCACTCTGCACTTCTCAGCCCACCCAGATCTTCCACATTCTGCCAAGACCCCGACAACCTAACCAACTCCCTACATATTTCAATGAAACACCTATGGCTTCTAATTTTATTGGTCCTTATCACATCATGCTTTCCAGAATTATCCCATGGTTCAGCAATCCTAAAAACTTGGGGATAGTGAACATAATGTATTTTTAGAATTAGACCTCAAGGTTAAAAAAAATACCTCCTAACATCTAGGAAAGAACAAAAGACATAAATCACATACAGGAAAAGTGACCAATTCTCATGTCTTCTCCAAATGAAGCTCCAAGTTGATTCTTGAGCTGTTCACTGTAATGCAATCTGAGCAACCATTAGACCTACACTATAATCTCTCTGTGGTTGACTCTCAATCTCTTCTATCAAGACTTCTGAAGTGGGTTATCTAGGAAGACAGACAAGGTGGTGTGGCTGTGAATAGGAAGGTACTAGTGCCACGTTCACCATGGCTGCTTCTAATCTGATGCCAAAGTTTCTGTTGATTGTTGGGCCATTTTCAGCTGCCTGCCTGAAGAAGGAGAAATTCTCCAGTACCCCATTAGAGCTGATGAACAATCCACTCAGTGTGGTGTAAATACATAAAGGATTTATTTCTTCCAGGCACTGCCTCCAACCATGCCTAATCCATTCTTCATTTCTTGTCACTTAATACCATCTGGGATAGATCCTGTAAATTTCCAGTCACTTTGAGCCACTAAGACCCATTACACTTACTTTAAAGCATTAATCTCAATTTTGACTTTAATCCTTTCCCTCTCTTGGGATCTTTCTTGTGTGGTCTACACATAAGTCTCCCAGTGGGTTCTATAGGACCCTTCTACTCTGTGGTTGTCTGTCCAGGAGACCCAGCTGTTAACTATACTGCTTCTACTTCTTTTATCCATCAAGACCTTGTGCCATAAACCTTCAACTTTGTATTACCAGAACTTTCTGTTTGGAGCGGTCACCACCATGGGTAGGACAAGAGATTTGGATGCTATCTACTTTCTGCAATACCTTCTTGACCCACTTGTCTTTGCCATGAGTGATGGCAGGAATGATCTCTCTCTATCCCTTTCCTTCTCCTTCTCTCCAACCCCTGTCTCTTTTTTGTGGTACTTGGAATTGAACACAGTACATTTCACAGACATATAGGTAATTGCTCTACCACTGAAATATATTCTCAACCTTCTTGTTACTTTTCATTTTGAGGAGGATCTCCCTAAGCTGCCTAGGTTAGTTTTAAACCACTCTGTACTTCAGACAGAAGTTGAACTTGTGACCTTTCTGTCTCAGCCTCCCGAGAAGCTTGGATTACAGGCCTGTATCACAGATCTAGCTTTGTTGACTCTCTTTGGCTGCTTTTTTCCCCAACCCAGACAGGAACATGTACACATCAGATAGTGGGACTTACACTGGCACCTAGCCAGGGAAACCATCTTTCTTTTGAGTAAGAGTCTGCAAGCCCTAAGCTCTGAGCCCTTCTATTGAGCCATCTTATTTGTCTTGGTGGAGGAGTACCTCCTTCTCTCTGGATAAAAGAGAGATAAAATCATTTGTGATCTGAAACCCTACAGTTTCCTCAATGAAAGGGAGTACACGGAACTCCACCCTCTCCTCTCCTCAGTACTCTTGGTTCATACAGACTAGAACATGGAGTTACTTCAGTTCTTCAGCCTTTATGTATATCTGGAGACTGATCTGATCCTTGACCACTCTCTTCCTAGTGCCAAGTCTGAGAAAGCACTGCCCAATATCCTCATAAATTGTTCTGCTTGAGCTTGGTGGATCAGCTTGGGGACTTCTCATTAGGAGGGACAGCGAATCTGACCAAACATGGTTCTGCTGGTGAAGAATCTAAGCAATAAGACCTGCTTCATGTCACACTGATTCCTAGCTCCCAAGACCCCTACATCCACTCTTCCTCTAGCTTTGTTGATTTCGCATGACATCAACCAAAGAAAGAGTTGATCAAAGAGTCTCAGGGTTTTTGTGGAAGCGCAAGAGACTCACACCATCAAAGACAAGCTATCTCACTGTTCATATAAATACCCTGCAATATGACCTGGCTTTGTACATGTCCCTGACCACAGTGCAGTGCTCAAGGATAAATTATGCTACTCCAAGAGTGATTTGAAGTTTGGAAATAGCTCTCTTTCATCCCTTCTCCACTTCGCATGACATCAACCAAAGAAAGCCATGCATTTTGCACATCCAACCACATTCCAACATATTTTACTAGATACATACAAATCTAAGCTGTGAACTTGGCAGTATCATCAAAATGCTGCTGGCAGTGGGTGTTGAACATATAGGATGTTGGGATAAGATTGACCTGGATCCAAACCCTTGCTTAGAGTAAGGAACCCTTGTAAGTACTTCGTTTCTCAGAGACTCCATTTTCCCAGCCATTAAAACAGTGCCATTGATAATACCTAAGTTTTCAAATTGTTAAGAAGATAAAATAAAATGTGCCTGATATAATTAATCTTATACAATACTTAGCAGAGCTGGGCACTAAATAATTACCATCTTTATTACTAGGTACCTCCACCTTCCCTCAGAGAGAAATACTATGGATAAATATACCAAATAAGAAGGGAGTTCCTGCACTCCTTAGAACTGGTTAGTTTGATAGTGTTATCCTGTACAAGAAGCTTGTTTTCTTGCCATTTCTTCTGTTACTCTTTGGATATAGCAAATGGAGAATAATGTGTTGAAGACCTAGAGGCATGAGTTGTCTTAAGTAATGGTAAATGACTACATGTTTTTATGTATTCACGTTGGTCATTAAGACCCTCAAATTAGATCCAAGCCAGGGGACATCCATAATTTCCAAGAATGATACAAAATACATTGGTGGCTCTACAAATTAGGGATACCTATTGATTTAGCAATATTTCAAGACACAAAGGAGCCACTCAGTGAACTTTTAATGTTTAAAGCAATACAGTATTTGGGCATTTTTTATTTATTAAATTGTAATATCGGTAATAATGTTAGTTTTTATTTCTAAAACATATTTCTTTCCCACTTATTTTTGTAGGACCTACTTATTATGTAGGTCTCCCAGAAGAAGTCAGCTGGCCTGGAATTCACTATGTAGCCAAAACTGGGTTTGAATTTCTAGTCTTCCTGCCATAGCCACTCCAGTGTTGGTATTACAGGCATGCACCATCATGGTCTGTTTGATATTTACTTTTTAAAATGAGATAATACCATGTTTAAGTTTCAATTTTAGTAATCTGAAATGTTACTTTGAAGGAGACAGTAGTAACAAAGATGATCTTTCTAAATAAATTTGTGTGTGTAATGAATACTTTGCATTACTACATAAATAAACAGCTCATTATTTCAAATTAGTATTCTGAGGATAGGTTATCACTAGCTCCCTATTGTGGAACTATTTTAGCTGTTGGAGAAGAAAATGTATAAAACAGCATTACAACTGTCTCTTTTTCCAGGCACTTGATGGCTTCAAATTAATTGTATAGCTTTTTTTTCTTAAATACACACAATCTAGAAAAAAGAATTAACATAGCAGAATGAATGTCTATACAGATTTACACTCCAAGGCTTTTTCTTGTTTTTAGCTAGCATTATTTGACTGTCCTAATTTGAATTAGACCTTGTTTAATTACATACATTTATATTTCATCCCAAAATGTTGAACCAGATTAAGTTCATTACAATATAATTGAGATGCTCTACAAATCCTGTGGAACAGACCCTTTGGTGTCTTCATCTGCTTTGTTCTCCAGTGGCATATGACCTGTCAAAGACTCTCTTGATGGTGGGAACCCAGGGAACAGTTCCCACCCAGCTTCTGGATATATATATATCACTATGAAAACTTTCAGAATATATATATATATATATATATATATATATATATATATATATTCCTACTTGCTGAAAACTGAAAGTAAATCTCAGACTGTAGAATTGTCAGACACTTGATTGGAGGGAGGGTGGTCAGATGCCCAATAGGCACTTGGGAGAACATATTCAAGTCTGGTCACTTATTTGGACTTTCTAATCCTTCCTGTTTCCAATGATTCTGGTGCTCACCTATTCAATCCAGAATCTAGAATCTGAGTGACCTAATTACCTCCGTTGCTGTTTTCTAGTCCTAACATGGTTACGATGTTTCAAATCCTACAGCATGGATCTTCACCTTTCTCTGAAATTATCCTTCTAAGAAAATTATCCTTGGAATCTTTAAAGGGACATTCCCATTGTACACTGACAGCAAATGGACTATGGTAGTGATGCAAGACTCCATTATTTTTAAGTGATTGTGTTTAATTGGGGACTATATTGGCTACTTCTAGTAGCAAGTTTTCAGGTATGACTAAGAGTGACATTCAATGCAGACCAAGAAAACGGCAATACAGAAGGCAGAAACACACTCATTCTAGGGTCTCATGAAGCACTCTGGGGTTAAGGGTCTGTGTGGCACTTGAAGCACAAATAGTTCTTTGCTCTGTTTCTTGCTAGATAAAAGGCCCTGAGTGTTTGAGTTCCCTTTCACTTATAAAGTAAAAATTATATCTCACCAGGCTTTTTTTGAAAATTAAATATTACTAAATATTGGCTGCACTGAGCATGGAACCTGACATAAAAATGAGTCTCTCTTAGATAGGGGAAGGAACAATTTAAGGAGTGGGGTCATGGCAGGAAGTCTTGCTGTCTAAGATGTTAATAAGCAATGACAGCAGATGACACACTAAATAAAATTTCTTGGATATGATTATGGTGTGTCCACTCATTTTTTCCCTGATAGTATTACCTTGTGAATCAAGGGGCAATATCACAATCTTCCATACTATTTTTGTAATATTCTGATGTGGGCTTACTATTTGGGACACTTTGATTTCTCAAATCAGGACTGGCTCTGTGGAAGATCCTTAACCCACCTGGAATTTACATCTTCATAAAAACAGAACACTGTGCCGTGTACCCCTTTCTTTTGTTCTGGGGGCAGCTTCAAAAGATGGTAGCAAAACCATCAGGAAAACTCAGCTCTCAGTCCTCACAGAGTGGGGAGGATCTTGAGGAGTCTTGGTAGTTAAAGTTTAAATATGAAATAGTTTAGAGTCAGTTATGGAGTTGATCAGGCCTACAACCTGGGTGCTCGAAGTTCATGCTGGAGATTCATCTATGAAGATGAATCTAGTGGCATTCAAGAGATGCATCCTTAAAGTCAGACTTTGGAGGCTAGTATTTGTAATTGTTAGTTGAAGTGGTGCCATCGTGTGGTGTGAGCAGAAACAGCATGCATTTAGCCAGTCAGTACTTCAAATAGCATTTTCTTTTTCATTTTTAATATATTGCTCTTGGGTTCTCTGTCTCCTCTCCCTCTCTCTGTTTGTCTCCCTTTCTCTTCCTCTTCCTCTCCTTCTTTCTCTCTCTACCACTCTTTCCTTTCTTCTCTCTCCTGCTGCTCCTGTCTCTGGAGGCTGGTCTCCCCCATTCCCTTTCCCTTTTCTATGATCCCTTTCCCTAATAATAACAATAACAATAATAATCATCATCATAATCATAATAAAAATAAAAACCTTCTGCTGGAACCCTGTCACACGGCATCTTTCTCTTATGAACCGCTTTTCTTAAAATACAACATTGGTTCCCTGATTGGGAATTGAACTCAGTGTCTTCTCCTGCCCTCGGACAGTTTGAGGCACAGTAGGACCCTGGAACCCGGTTGGCATAAAACAGCCTTGCTTCTCCGGATTGCTGGGCCCTTCCATCCAAACTAGTCATGATTGGACTACCAGCTGTGGTGATGGGAAAGGATCAGGTGCTTTAAGCCTTAGGGAGTCAATTTGGAGCCCCCAAGAATGGCATTTTGCCAGGTCCAGGAGGCACCTGATGGCTCCTCAGAGCCTGGACAATGAAGTGAAACAACCAGCTACTCCAGGACATGGCTATCACCCCAGCTTCCCCAGGTCTCTCAATGAAGAGTGACACCCCCAAGTCAACAAGAAGTAATCTTGAGAACAAGGTATCCTCATCCCCGTCTCACCTGCTACCCTTTTCGAACTCCTCACCTTTTTATAATAAATAAAAATGGAGGAATGTTAGTATTAAGGCATCCATACTGGCCTGCCCTTGGAGTTCTGACAGGATACGCCCTCAGCTGCAGCCACTAAGAGCACCACCACCTGTGCACATTTACTATGTTTCCTAATACTGGACAATTTTAAATATGTGCATAGTAATTCAACTGTGTATAAAAGGCAATATCTAAAATGGATTGGGAAACTAAGTCATTAAATGTCAAGGATCCTGGACAATGGTTAAAAGGCATTATATTGCTGTGATTTGTTTTAATCCCTGTAGCGATAAGTCTTTACTCCATCGGCCCAAGCCCCACCACCACATGGGCACCCAAAATAATACACAAAGGCTTATATAGGTTTACAAATGCTGCTTGGCCAATGACTAGGATTTCTCATCTCTAGCTCAGTCTTAATTATCAACCATAATCATAAAACTTATCTTATAGTGGACACAGGCCTTTCGTCCTGTCTTCCTGGTGGTTACATGGCAACTCCACAGAGAGGAGTAGGAAGAACAAGAGAATGACTTCCTGTTTGTCCCTGCTTATATATGAGTCTGCCTGCCATGTCACTTCCTGCCTGTATCACAAGACTTCTTTTTACTACATTTCCCAGAATCCTCCTCGACTCCTAGTTCCGCCTAACTTGCTGCCCCATTGGCCAAACAGTACTTTATTCAACAGTCAATAAGATAAACAAACACAGAAGGAAATTCCCCATCAAACTTCTTTGTAGTAATTTGATTTAATATTTTGTTGTTTTGTTTTTTCTTTAATAGTTTTTGAATTTTAATCAAAAGATAATCACATCCTTTGACCCCTTTCTTTTTTCCTTCAAATCCCTCCCATTTCCCTCCAACTCCCTTTCAAATTCATGGCCTTTTTTCCCCTTTGGTTATTATTGTTATGTCTCCTGCTGTATGTCAATCCAGATGTAGAACTCTCAGCTAGCTCTCCAGCACCATGTCTGCCTGTGTGCTGCCATTCTACCAACCATACTGATAATGGACTACACCTCTGCACCTGTAAGCAAGTTCCAACAGAATGTTTTCCTTTATAAGAGTTGCCATGGCCATTATGTCTCGTCAAAGCAATAGAACATTGACTAAGATACCACCTGTGGATTTCAACTTATGGAGTAGGCTTTAAGTTGAATCAGAAAGTGGTTGGTTACTACCATGACATTTGCCACTATTGTACACATGTTCATGTCTCAGCAGGTTGGTCATTATTGTAGCTTAAAGGGATCATGGATGGATAAGACTGATGATTATTCTTGCCCTCTGGAAGCATGCTTAGCACCTTCCAGTACTGTGAAAGCTAGACAGTATGAGTGAAGCTTCTAGGTTAGTATGATTTCTCCATGTTGTATGATTCAAATGTATGGTGTCTTCAGTAGGTTTTTAATATCTAGTTCTGGAGTGTAATCAAGAACATTGGCAATAGCCTGTAATGTTTAGGGACCTATGGGACTTCAGTGGTCAACAATTCCAAAGAGGTAGTCCATTCCTTGCACTGGACTTTTTGTTAGAGTGTGGTATCTATTAGGGACATTGCTGTCCCATTCTAGGATAATTTAAATTCTTCTTGAATATATGTAAGTATATAATGTGTATGTTTTAGGAAGCATCTAAAGTAGTAGGTTTGCTTCTGAGTGTTTTCAAAAGGTCTTTAGTGTTAGTTATCTATCTCTTTGTATTTCTTCCTCTGCATACACATCTCCTACCCCATTTATCACTTCCTATTCTATTATTCACCTTTAAATTCCTTGTACTTGTATAGTCTATCTATCTACCCTCCGTTAAAAACTCCCCTCCATAGCCCCTTACTGATTCCTTAGCCTCTATGAGCATTCCAAAAGAATAACACATACATGATGATTCAAAGCTAACACCCACAGATGAGAGAAAACACATGGCATCTTTCTTTCTTGGTCTGGGTTATCTCACTTAGAGTAATTATTTCCAGCACCATCCATTTACCAGAGAATTTCATAATTTTGTTTCTTATTTCTCAATATCTGAATAATATTTCATGAATAAGTGTACTGCATTTTCAGTATCCATACATCAGTTGATGTATCTAGACTTTATCTATTTCCTGGCTATTGTGAACAGAACTGTAATGAACGTGTATGAACAAGCAACTTTACAATAAACTATACAGTGCTTTTGTATTTATCCAAGAGTGAAATAGCTGGATCATGTGGCAGCTCTATTTCTATCTTTTAAACTACTAATCTACTGATTTAGAAAGTGGCTGTACCAGTTTCACTCTCACCAATGATGAATAAGTAAAAGACTTCTAAGTTCTAGACATTCATGTCTTTTTATGTGTAGAGTTCCACAGAGCTTCAAGCCCTAAGAAACAAGCCAGACAATGTGTCTTTACATTTCAATCCAATTGTGGTGTGAAAAGGCTTCTTCTGGTCAATGTAAAGTAAAATGGTCCAGCTCTAGCCTTCCAATGAAACAGCTAGAAAACTAGTAAAAGTCTATGAACCATTGTTTCTCAGGATATTAAACATCAGGCAGTAAGGACTAGTCTATCATGACAATTTGGAAGCAACAACGGAGTGTCTCAGATCCTTGATAGAATTTCTATACTGAAACACAGAAGGAGAAATCTAGGCAGAAACCCATTATCTCCTTGAGTAAGAAAAGTCAAGTAAGCTAGACACCTAGACCAAATATCCCTGGCCTCAGAGAATGAGCCCTAAAGACCTGATGATGTTCTCTGTTAAGCATTCAGTTGGTTATTGATCAATATGTGGCGTGAAGAAGTTAATCACATAGAGAATCGTTATAGAAGATTAAAAGACTAATAGGGCTCACAGATCCAGGGTGAGTATCTGTCATCCTCAGATTACTGGGAAACAAAGTGAACAATACAAAGAATCAATGAAACAGAGAAAACTAGAAGATTTGTTGGACAGAGAACCTTAAACAACATGGTAACATGTTATTTCTTTTTAAAAATTCAATATTTACTTTGATCCCAGCTTCAGCCTCTTGCCCAATCCTCCCCTCCCAGTCCTTTTCTCCAATTCCCCCTTCTACCCCCCAAATCTTCTCCTCCTTAATTTCCATCCAGGAAACTTGTAGGTTTCCTATGAGTATCAATAAAGCATGGCATATCAAGTTGCTGTAAGACTAAACACCTTCCCAAGTATTAAGGCTAGGCAAGGTGACCCAATATGAGAAGTAGGGTCCCAAAAACCAGTAAAAGAGTCAAAGACAGCCCCTGTTCCTGATGTTACTAGTCCCATAAGAGGATCAAGCTACATGATGGTAATATATATGCAGAGTGCCTAGGTCAGTTTCATGCAGGCTCCCTGGTTGTCAGTTCAGTCTCTGTGAACCCCTATGAGCCCAGGTTAGTTGATTGTGTGCACATTTATGTTGTGTTCTTGACCCCTCTGGCTCCTACACTCCTTTCTCCTCTGATTACATTGACTGGTTTTCATATGTTGAATCAACCCTGCATCTCTGGGACGAAGTCTACTTGGTCATAGTGGATGATCTTTTTGATGTGTTCTTGGATTCTGTTTGCCAGTGTTTTATTGAGTATTTTTGCATCAATGTTCATGAGTGAAAGTGGTCTGTAATTCTCTTTCTTTGTTGGGTTTTTGTGTGGTTTTGGCATCAGGTGGTCTCATAGAAAGAATTTGGTAATGGTCCTTCTGTTTCTATTTTGAGAATAATTTGAAGAATATTGGTATTAGCTCATCTTTGAAAGTCTGGTAGAATTCTGCACTAAAGATGTTGAGCCCTGGGCTTTATTTGTTTGGGAAACTTTTAATTAATGACTGCTTCTATTTCTTTAGTGGTTATAGGTCTATTTAAATTGTTTATCTGGTTTTGATTTAACTTATGTAAATGGTTATTTGTCCATTTCTTTTAGATTTTCCATTTTGTGGAGCACAGGTTTTTGAAGTATGACCTAATGATTCTCTGTATTTCCTTGGGTTCTGTTATGTTCCCCTTTTGTTTTTTATTTTCTTGATTTGGATATTCTCTCTGACTTTTAGTTTGGATAAAGGTTTATCTATTTTTTTGATTTTCTCAAAGAAAATTTTCTAGTTTTCCCTGTTTCATTGATTCTTTGTATTGTTCACTTTGTTTCTATTTTACTGAATTCAGTCCCCCATTTGATTATTTCCTGCCATCTACTCCTCTTGGGTGTGTATGCTTCTTTTTGTTCTGGAGCTTTCAGGTGTGCTGTTGAAGTCAATAGTATGGGATTTCTCCATGTTGTTCATGAAGGCACTTAGTGCTATGAAGTTCCTCTTAACATCTCTTTAATTGTGTCCTATAAGTTTGAGTATATTGTGCATTCATTTCCATTGAATTTTAGGAAGTCTTTAATTTCCTTCTTATTTCTTTCTGGACCCAGTGGTAACTCAGTAGAGAGTTGTTCAGTTTCCATGAGTTTGTAGGCTTTCTGTTGTTGTTGAAATCCAGCTTTAATCCATGGTGGGCTGATAAGATACAGCGGGTTATTTCAATTTCTTTGTGTTTGTCGAGACTTGCTTTGAGGTACATGGCCAATTTTGGAGAAGGTTCCATGCAGTGCTGAGAGGATGGTGTATTCTTTTGTGTTTGGGTGAAATGTTCTGTAGATATCTGTTAGGTCCATTTGAGTCATAACATCTGTTAGTGCCATAATTTCTTTGGTTAGTTTCTGTCTGGTTGACCTGTCCATTGGTGGAGTGTGGTGTTAAAGTCTCCCACTATTATTGTGTGCGGTTCGATCTGTGATTTAAGCTTTAGTAATGTTTCTTTTACAAATGTGGGTGCCCTTACATATGTGCATAGATGTTCAGAATTGAGACATCATCTTGGTGGATTTTTCCTTTAATGACTATGATATGCTCTTCTCCATCTCTTTTTATTAATTTTGGTTGGAAGTTTATTTTGTTAAATATTAGGGTAGCTACACCAGCTTGCTTCTTAGGTCCATTTGATTGAAAAATCTTTTCTAACTCTTTACTCTGAGGTAATACCCATCTTTGATATTGTGGTGTCTGTTTTGTATGCAGTAAAATGTTAGATCTTGTTTTTAGATCTCTGGCCTCTGGGGTCCCTAGGACAAGCCTGGCCTGCAGTACAGATGGCAGCTGGAGTCTCTATAGATCTGTCCTGTGCTTCAATAAGGTTGAATTCTTCTGAAGCTGTAGACCTGTGGTTTCTAGATCTGGCCTGGACTCTGTGGTTCCTAGGATCAACCTGGCCTTCCATAAAGCTGTCAGCGCTGTGGGCCCTTATATGGAGCCCAGGGAAGGGTGTGCAGTCTGGTGTTGCTGTGCAGACTCTAAGGAAAGTTAACTGACAGTGGGCTGTGTCTTACTTGATAAGGTTCTTTGATCCTGCCTAGTGGAGATAATGGGACCCAGGGGTGGGGGTGTGGTCTGGGGTTGTTGGGAGAATTAAAGGAGTTTAGCAGGAGATGGGCATTGTCTTCCCTGGGGTACATGGGACTGCTCTGGCCTCCTCTACAGCTGCTGGGAGCTGGTGGCCCTAATGTAGAGAGTCCAGGGGAGTGGGTGCAGTCTAGAGTTTCTGGGCAAGTTTTAAGGGGTGTTAGTGGGGAGGGGGCAGTGTCTTACTTATCAGGGGTCCCTAGATTCAGCCTGGCCCCTCTCCTCAAGGCCTCAATTTCCCTGGGTTTCTGCCATTTCTTTGTTTGTTTGAACTTTATGTTGTTGTTGCTCATTTTACAATAGGTTTTCAAAGGGAGAACAGGTAAACACATGTGCCCGGGCCACCATTAGATTTTGTTAGAGAATTCTACTTCAGTTAGAAACCCTTGAATACAATGTGCTGTAGTTCTGCATAGAATAGTGCCTTTGTGCTCATGCTTGCTTGTTTTCCCCTTCCTAGCCCTCTCTCCCATCTTCTTAATGCTTCCTAGGAGAATTTCCTTAATAAACCACTTATACATGAGCATCAACTTCAGGTTATACATCTGGAAAACCAGGCTTAAGGTAGTTTGGCTTCCTGTATAGTTATTATCTGTTAAGTTGTGTTTCATTCTATATGGATAGTACCATGAGGTCACCTAAGTTTGGTTGTATATTTGAGTAGTTTTGATGTTTATACATGGTCAGTGTTTCATTTTTAAAATCATGATACTTTGCTTTCTGTATGGGTAAAGTTTATTATGATGAAAGTAGCTCCATGTATACTATATAGTTTCATAATAGGGGCTACTTATTCCATATTTGTTTGGTACTGAAAATGCCCATCCACCTGACTTGTAGGCGTGGTTAAGCAGACCGGCAGTCAGCCCCAAAGCTGGCGTGGCTTCCCCTACAACCTTCCTAGTTGGACAACAGGTCTGAATGCAATATATTTTGGTTCAGTTCCTCTTGCAAAGCATTTTATGGATATTATTACCTGTCTTCTAAAGCTAAATGTCATTGAGAAGAAAGCACAAGTCATTTTTTCTTTGTATAAATAGCTTTGCTTATTCTTGCTGGAGACCAAAGGATGCTTATCATAAAAATTCAATATGTGTCAGGCATGGTGGCTCACTCTGTCAATCCTGGCACTTGAAAGGTAGAGGCAGAGGATCTCTGTGAGTTTGAGGCCAGTGGGCTCTGTATAGAGAGTTTCAGGCCAGTCAGAGCTACATAGTGAGACACTGTCCCAAAGAAAAATAAGCATGAACAAGAAAAGTTGTCATTGTACATTAGAATGTCTCCACATTTTATTAGACTACACAGTGTCCTTAGACTATCATGTAATTTATTCCTTTATTTGGCAAAGTCTCCTTCTATTACAACTTAAAATGCATGTCACATCCCTTTTGCTGTTTCCCGAAGACATAGATTGTCTTTATGTGCTATGATGTATACATCTATTCTGCATTTATTATGCTCTTTGCAACTATTTAGTATCCTTTCCTTTGTTCACTTTAATTACCCCCAGTGCATCCTTCATACTTGGAAGTCAATAAATAGCCACAAGCAACATGGGGCTACTTAAACTAAATTGATTAAAAATTTAAGGCCATTAAAGTTCAACTCCTTGCCTGCACTTATACACATTTCTACCATGCAGTATATGCCTATGGCTGCCCTGGGGGCCACAGGTGTGGAACACTTCACTTATTTCACGGAAGGCTTCTGGAGACAGAATTCTCAATCTTTGTGTTGTGATGCCTTTGGGGGGCGGGGTCAAATGACCCTTTTCCAGGGTTGTCTAAGACCATTGGAAAACATGGATATTTACATTATAATTTATAATGGCAGCAAAATTATAGTTATGAGGTAGTAATGAAATAATTTTATGTCTGGGGGTTACCTCAACCTGAGGAATTTTATTAAAGTGTCACAGCATTTGGGAAGGTTGAGAACCACTGGTCTAAAACAATAGAATCTGACACTTGTTATGGTTTTCTTCTTATTTGATGTTTGGTTCTCAAATGGTATCAATATTTCCTTAAGAATTTCATTTCTACTTTGTGGTTGTGTATGATTCTTATTTGTAAATTTTTAATTTGTTTATTTGTGTATGTTCACATTTGTGTGTGTTTGTGTGTATATGTGTGTGAGGGGTGTTAGTGTGAGCTGTAGCCAGCATGTGAAGACCAGAGGACAATTTGCATTAGTCAGTTTTCTACTTCTATTGGGTCTAGGAATTAGCATAAGCTGTGAGACTTAGTGATAAGTACTTTACACCCTAAGCCATCTCACCACCCTGGCTTTGACTTATTCTTGAGGTGTTCTTAACATAAGTTTGAGATCTTGCTACATATTTCCCACTATTCAGAGTGGATACATTTCAAGACCTCCAATCAATGTCTCAAGATACATACATGCATACATACATATATAAATATATATATATATATTAACTCATAATAAAACAAAACAATAATAACAATATGTATAATAACTATCATAAATATAGTCTCTCTGTCAGCACACCTCTGTAGCTACTTTTCAAGGGATGAGGTGATGAACAAGTCAGGCAATGTGATGTAGGATGAGATATGCATGTGACAGGCACTGTGATAGGATATGGGAATGCAGCACTGTGATACCCTGACTGTCACTATGACAACAAGGAAGGCTACCAAGTGACTAACAGGTAAATGGGTATATTGCATGAAGGGGCAATTTATGATTCACATCCCTGGAAAAAATGATAACAAAGATTTCACCAAACTATTCAACATTATGTACAAACCAAAAATTGTGATTTTTTTCCTGGAAGCTTCTATGTAATAATTTTGTACTGCAGTTGACTACATGTAACTGAAATTGAAAAGTGAGACCATGAATAAAGGTAACTATGGTAACCTCTCTCAGTGTAAACACACTGAAGACTTTTCTTTTGAAAAGCTTGCTTTCTATTATGTTTTCCCATGTCCTGTTTGAATGCTGAAAATTTGCAAATGAGTTTTATTTATTTATTTTTCTTGGCTGTAATATATTTCTCCCAGTAGACTGATGTATATTTTATGTTTCTTGTTTTATGTAAACTTCTTGAAAAATTTATCCTGACCTATTTATTATAATTATAACATGTCTCAGTTCTGCCCAGTAGCTCCTTGTCTTACCTCTCTTATTTTATGAGCTATGCTGCAAAGGTTATCAAAGATAGCCTGTGGGGACAAATGGACTCACCTATTTGGAAATGAACTGTAAAAGCTGTGGTCATTCAGCTTATATTGCCACTCGGATCACATGCTGGGGCAGGTTAAATCCTTACCGTCTTATGCCTCACAGAAGTCTGCTGAGTTCTAAAGTACAGGGAGGGGACAAACACCTGGAGTCTGAGAGCACAAGGCTGGGTGAGGATAGGATGGGAAAACCGGCTTCAGGCATATTGGTTTTCCGTTCGTCACAGCTTTTAAAATGGGGATTTTGTCCAGCTTTACGTCATGTCTCAGATCAGGTTGCCATGCAATGTGCAGTTGCCCTTAATATCCATGGCAGTGGGAAGTTTGTCCCAGGTTCTTCTGGGGCTGCCCAAAGCTGCAGATGCTCGTTCCCTTATATGAAATAACATAGTGTCTGCATATGATTTATCTGCCCCCCCCATACAAGGCTGACTGCATTATAGACTTATAAATAAAGGAAATTTATAGCTCACTTTCTGGAGGTCAGAAGTCTGAGATCTGGTGGCAAGAAGTTTGGGTTCTATTAAAGAGTCCTCTTCGTGCTGTAGGCTGACATCTTCTTGCTGTATCTTCACATTATCGAAGGAGCAATCTGCTTCTGTAGGTTCCTGCTTACAAGGGCACCAATCCCTTTAACAGAGCTCTACTCTCATACGATCTATATATCTTCCATATACCTATCTATGAATGCCATCAGCTTGCTGGGGGGGGCAGGGTTTCAACTTAATGCATCTTGGAAGGATGTAGACATGTAGTCCACAGTGCCGGGCAAATACTCCTTGAGTCCTGAAAAAAACCTGGGCTTCAGATCATATCCAACTTCTCACACTATTTCAATCTCTATAGGTTTTTCTTTAAACACACACACACACACACACACACTTAAGGAGAGACATTTTGCTTGTGTTCTTGACTTGTATTCCAGTATCAGCCACTGCTTCTGACAAAGGCTGAGAGGTGTGCAGAGGGTAAGTTTGGCTTCCTTATGGAGCTTTTTTTATATTTATATCTATGTTTTATTTCTTTTTTATTAGAAAGAAGATTATTTTACATGTGAATCCCAAGTCCCTCTCCTTCCCCTCCTTCCCTGCCCCACTAACTAACGCCCTACCCATCCCATACACCTTCTGCTCCCCAGGTAAGGTGAGGCCTTCCATGGGGGGGTCTTCAAAGTCTGTCATATTCTTTGGGATAGGGCCTAGGCCAACCCCCTTGTGTCTAGGCTCAGGGAGTATCCCTCCATGAGGGAAGGTCTCTTCACTGACACCGACATTCAGGGGATCTGGATTAGTCCCATGCTGGTTTCCCAGCTATCAGTCTGGGAACAAGAGTTCTCCCTTGCTCAGGTCAGCTGTATCTGTGGGTTTCACCAGCCTGGTGTGGACCCCTTTGCTCATCAGTCCTCCTTCTCTGCATCTGGATTTCAGTTCAGTTCAAGGTTTAACTGTGGGTGTCTGCTTCTACTTCCACCAGCTGTTGGATGAAGGCTATAAGATGGCATATGAATTAGTCATCAATCTCATTATCAGGAGATGGCATTTAAGGTAGCCTCTCCTCTGTTGCTTAGATTGTTAGTTGGTGTCATCTTTGTAGCTCTCCAGACATTTCCCTAGTGCCTGATTGATTCCTCTTTGAACTTATAATGTCTCCCTCTATTATATTATCTCTTATCTTGATCTCTCCTGTTCTTCCCCCAACTCAACCTCCCTGTCCCATCATGTCTTCTTCACCCCTCCTCTTCTCCCCTTCTCATTTCCTAGTTCCCCCTCCCCCCATGCTCCCAATTTTCTCAGGAAATCTTGTCCCTTTCCCTTTCTCTGGGGTACCATGTATGTTTCTCTTAGGGTCCTCCTTATTTACCAGCCTTTCTGGCAGCCTGGGCTGCAGGCTGGCAATCCTTTACTCTATCTATGTCTAAAGTCCACATATGAGTGAGTTCATACAATGCCTGTCTTTTTGTGACTGGGTTACCTTGCTCAGAATGGTTTCTTCTAGTTCCAGGCATTTGCCTGCGAATTTCAAGATTCCATTGCCTTTTTTTTCCCACTGAGTAGTACTCCATTGTGTAAACGCACCACATTTTTTCTATCCATTCTTCAGTTGAGGGGCATCTAGATTGTTTCCAGTTTCTGGCTATTACAAATAATGCTGCTATGAACATAGTTGAACAGATGTCCTTGTTGTATGAATGTGCTTCTTTTGGGTATATGCCTAAGAGTGGAACTGATTCCCATTTAACTGAGGAATTGCCATACAGATTTCCAAAGTGGCTGTACGAGTTGGTACTCCCACCAGCAGTGGAGGAGTGTTCCCACTTCTCCACAACCTCTCCAGCATATACTGTCATTGGTGTTTTTGATTTTAGCCATTCTGACAGGAGTAAGATGGTATCTCAGAGTTGTTTTGATTTACATTTCCATGCTGGCATCCGACAGATGGCTGATCTCCAAAATTTACAAAGAACTCAAGAAGCTAGTCTCCAAAACACCAAATAATCCAATTAAAAAGTGGGGTACAGAACTAAACAGACAATTCTCAATAGAGGAATCTAAAATGGCTGAAAGACACATAAAGAAAGTGTTCAACATCCTTATGGAGCTTTTTAAATATAGGACTTTACATGGGCTATTCATGAAGCCCAGACATAGCCTGTACCCTCCCCAGAAATGGCTCCCAATCTTCTATTCTTTATCTTCTAAGAGAATGGGTCTTCTATTTCTGCTTCATCATTTTCAAGGATTTCTTTCCCTCAAATCTTCCTCCAAATGATTCCTAAAGGTTGATGTGTGCAGCTTTCTAGATTCTGTACTGTGGTCCTTAAAGGAGATTGGCTAACAACTATTTGACCAGCTTCCTCCCCTCCTCCCTCCCTTGCTCCTCCCTCTTTCCCTGTGTGAGCATCTTCTATATCTCTAAGTACGTTTCTTAGATTTTGCCAAAATGAAAATTTGAAATCTGCCTTTTCTTTCACACCTTCAACTGGAAGATTGCATATTGTTTTTCAAAAAATGTTTTTGAAAATGATCAAAGAATTTTTAACAGCTATCTACCTACTTTTTGAGGTGAAATATTTGTAATAGAAGGGATATGTGTGCTTCTTTTGATTTTATTTCCTCCAATAAACTAACAAGTATATGGAGTTTATATGGGGTTTGCTCTTTACTAATTACTAATGAATAGAATTATACAAGATGTATGTCATTTTTCAAATGCTCCCATCTGATCACAAAGCCAACTCAATAATATTTGTACACCTACAAGGTGTGCCATGTAAGGCATTGTGAAGCGTGCTCAATACTAGCATGTCTTTGCACTAGGGATGCATGTCTTAATAAAAATATACCTTGAGAAGTTATTAGTGTGGATTGTGTTTGAAATTTTGGGTCACATGCTAAAATGCATAATTTCATGTGGTTTTATGTAAATCTAGCCTTTCAAAAAAGTAACTATCGTGCCATCAGTTTTTCAATGGCATCAGAAATAATTTAAGGACATTATTCCAGTGTCTACTCAACTTACACCAGTCTCCAAACATCTTCAGAAATATTTCCACTGATTATAAATTCTTTTATAATCAAAGAGATATGTAGAGACAGCAATTTGAAGATCTATACTCTGTATTTTTAAACATAGCACATGATCATAGACCTCAAAGTTTTCCAGTCAGTGAAGCCAAGTGTCATCCCAGCAGGAATCCTTGATGATATGCAGTAGATTCCTAAGGTTAGATTAGATTTAATAGCTAAAAACAGATTACAGAAATGTTTCTACAGACATAAGAGTAGGCTGTGGCTAAAATGTTTGGTGAGTATTCAAATATTCAGATTAAACAAAATCTCTGAACCAGGTGATGGTAGCACAAGCCTTCAATCCTAGCACTCAGGAGGCAGAGATAGGTGGATCTCTGAGCTTGAGGCCAGCCTGGTCTACAGAGTGAGTTCCAGGACAGCCATGGCTACAGAGAGAAACCCTGTCTTGGAAAACAAACAAATAAACAAAAACAAAACAAAAACAAAAACAAAAACAAACCCAAAACAACAACAACAAAACAAAAACACCAATCTAAATACTAAAACAAACCCATATAACAAAACAAAACCAAAACCAAAATGAAAAGTCTGCAATAGGTGGATAGGTTGCATTTTAGAAACAAAAGAAAAAAATTTTTTCACTTGAGGCTCAGCTCAAGTAGAGGCTAAGCTGTTGTTTTTGCTTCCTTTCTGTGACCATGTAAAACACCCTGACCAAAAGCAACTGAGGGAAGAAAGGTTTTGTTTGGCTTGTGGCTCAAGTTTACACAGGGAGCCACAGCACAGCAGAAACCTGAGACAACTGGTCACTTCACATCCACAGTCAAGAGCAGAAGGACATGGCTGCACTGCACTGCCCATTTTCTTCTCACTGTCTTCATTCTTATAAAGTCAAGGCCCAGAATAGGGGACAGTGCCAGGACAATCAAGGGAATTCTCACAGACATGTCCACAGCCAACCTGATCTACACAATTTCTAGGAAACTCCCTTTTCAGGTAATTCAAGGTTGTGGCCTATAGATGTTTAAATTAGCCAGCACAGCAGCAATGTGCAATAGGAATGGTGGAAAGTATTTGCACAATATTAATTGGACAGGAAGTGCATGCAGTTACTTATGTATTCAGTTTGTTGGAAATTCTAATGAATAAGTACCTGGAGTCACAGGAGTGGCCAGGTCCCCTTCTCCAAGGACCACTAACTGACAGGTTCTACCTACAGAATACTCCAACTTCCCTCACTGCTTGACCCTGTCCCACCCTACAAAGTAGAAAGCGCAATCTCTGGATATGAAATCCCACCAGTCTCCACCCTGGAAAGCTCCACCCTGACAAGTTCCATCCACTTCCCAAGAAACTCTATATTCAGTTTGCTGCTGTTTCTCAACTGAGCAGAAGTCACCCTCCTGGTTCTCCCCTCCCACAATAAATCTGTGTGAGGTTTGTTGTGCAGTGTGACTTTGTAGTACTCTTTGGATACCTTTCCATTCAAGCTATAGTAGTTATGATAAACCCTGATCCTGTCAGACATTTCTGGGAACTATTATTTTGAAAAAGAAAATGAACATTTTTTTGAAAATCCATTCCTAAGATAAAGTTATCTTTATTAAATCTTAATAGATATTTTTGAGAGGAACCAAAATTCTCCGACCTTTCTAATATCACAGAATTTAGCCATTTTTAAAAATCTGGAAATAAAATGGAAGAGTCTTTATCTGAACTCATGTTTTTATTTTTAACTGAATGGCATTTTTTTATAGTACAGCTGAGAAAATGGTGGCTCTAAATACTTTTTTTAAATAATGAATTGTAACTTAAGCAAAACAATTACCTTGCTAATGAAGAGGTTTTGCTGTTCCTATTGTAATTTATTATATTCCATTCTGATCACCCATTTATGTAATTAAAATAATATCAAAGTCTTTAGCATAACATAAAAATATCCTGGTGTTACTCTTGCTTGCAATCCAGAACTTAGATAAAGGGTTGCATGCTTTTTATTCATTGGGCAATGAGAGAAAAAATGGATAGAAACTTGAAGTATAAGAGTAAAAAAAAATATAATAAGGTTTACACCACTAATAACTCAGAAATGAAACAGCAAGATTCTCAACATAATTGAGTGACAAAGATGTTATTTTTTAGCCAAGTCATTAATAAATCCATCAGAAAAAATTGAAGGTATTTTAAACTCTTATTTTAACTCCTAAATGATTTTTTAAAATTTATTTTTCAGTGCTGTGCATGTGACTTTACACTAAGTAACATTCGCAGCCCTAAGAATCTTGTAAAATAAGTGCTGTCATTATAAAAACTATGGAGAAACTTGATGTTTTGTAACTACATACTTCAATTCTGGGCAATTTTCATTAATGTTTTAAAAATAAACGACATTATTCTGATGCCATGAACACTTTAGTCTATAAACATGGTCTCATAATGAACTTTTTTATATTTAAGTGGATTAAAACTTTACTAATCTTTGTTTTTGCTATTACTGTATTACTGTGCTGTTTAGTCACACTCTTTAATGAAATCTTTCCCAAAGAAGGGGTTTTGTCATTAAGAAATTTATTTATTTATTTATTTATTTATTTATTTATTTATTTGGTTTCTCAAGACAGGATTTCTCTGTATTGCTTTGGAACCTGTCCTGGAACTTGCTCTGTAGACCAGGCTGGCCTTGAACTCAGAGATATGCCTGCCTCTGCCTCCCTAGTGCTGGGACTAAAAGTGTTCGCCACCAATGCCAGATCTTCATTTTAACTTCTGTTTTAATTAACTTCTAAAGTAAACAGCAAAATGCATGAAGTTCAAAGTATTTTAAAACTAACTCCTTAATCATACAGAATATCTTTATCACATAAGTTACTCTCCTTGTGCAGTCAGCAAAGAATTTATTTTTTATGTGGGTGGATGTTTTTCCTGTATGTCTGGGCACCACCTGTGAACCTGGTACCCAGTTAAGCCAGAGGACAGCATCAAATCCTCTTTAACTGGCATTACAGATTGTGAGCTTCCACATGGATGCTGGGAATTGAAACTTGGTCCTCTGGAAGAGCAGCCAGTGCTTTTAGCCTGTGATTCATCTCTGAGACCACCAAAGAAAGTTTTTAGTTTTTAGGAAGGGTTCTTCTTGGGTAATTTTTGAGCCCCACCCCCTATCAGGAGCAATTGGCTTTGGCCTTTATGTGTACAGTCTGGCTACATAATCACATTGAGCCATACCTTATTTCTTAACCTCTTGTACCTAGAGCTCATTGCTGTCATTGAATGCCATTGAGGAGCCGAGGGTGACAGTCACAGTTTCCTTTTTTTTTTTAGTAGGGTGTGGACATAAATCTTCAACCTTAGTGTTTCACAACTTACCGAAATATATGTTGATGTAAATTATAAATCAAGCTTATTCTCCCGCCAGTATTTCTTTTCTTTACTTTACCTGGGAACACCCACCTTGCCAACTGTTTTTCTCCTGGGTATTTATTACCCAATTTTACATTCTTATGGCTTGACACAGAAACGTGAAATGTTTCTTCCTCCTGTATTTGTTACTATTTTGGCAAATTTATTTACACAAGCATCTCCTCGGTGAGTCTTAGAGCAGGTGACTCAGCCACTCCTGGTTCCACTGACATAAAATGTTTTTTTTTGTTTGTTTGTTTTGTTTTGTTTTGTTTTTTTTTCCCCCTAGGATTACACTTGGGACACAGTTATCATAAACCTTTAGAGTCTTCTCTCAGGACTGAGTGCCCAGAGAGGGCTACTTAAATCTATGTACCTATGTCAGAGACTTGCAGCTAGGAAGTCTTGATGGAGCCACTGACTGAGAGACTACTGAGCGCCCAGAGCACTGTCAGATATGGTCCCCAGGCTGGGATAAGAACCTGAACCTCACACTGGGTGGAGAGACCGCAGAGGCGAGACCAGGGAAGGGTAAGGACACCGGGCCAGATCATCAGCTGACCTGCAGATCAGAGACCTGAAAGCCAGGGAACTGCAGCACAAAAGCCGGTTGGGGCAGAGGGAGCGGGGCGGGAGGAGAGGGACGGGGCGAAGTGTGCGCACGCGCTGTGTCCACAAACTCTGTGTGGCGCAGAGCGGAGCAGGTGGAGCATCTGGCTGCGCATGCGCCTTGAGTCAGCCGGCGCCTCTGCGGTGGTAAACCGGCTGCGGGATGGTTCCACGGTGCCAGGTAAGAGTTGGTACGCGCAGGCGAACTAGTCTGGGCTTCGGACTCCACCATAGGACAGGAGCTGCTCGGGAGGCCCTTTCTTCCCCTCCCCTCCCTGGCTCCGGGCCTTGAGCCTGCAGCTCACTGAAAGTCAAGTTCTGTCCCCGAGCTCTGGTGGTGGCCTGCAGGACCGACTCCCTTCTGAAGGCTCCTCTACGTTTTGTTTTCCTGTCATTCCTGATGATTCATTTTGACAGACACACTTTTTACAATTAGGTCGCACCAAACTAAGAATTATTGGAAGAAAATGTGTGTTCCCTATGGGTTGACAGGCCCTGGATAATTTGCAGAGCCCGTGATTATTGCGTAGAGACTTAAGCACTGAGAGACAAGTGAGCCGTTTTTTTGCTTGGTCACGTCCCTTGGTTCCCAGGCTGATTGCACAGGTTTGGCCTAGTCAGTACCAGTTTGCCCTGTAATTCAAGCCCATTTGCTTTGCTGCATGTCAAGTTTTGTGTGTTGTGTAACTTAATCGTAATGCAGACTGGAATCAAAGGTCATCTGACCACCGTGAAATGAAAGCTAGGCCTTTGCTGATTCTGTCGTTTATTTTACTTGTGTAATTCACCTCCTGACCCAGGCTCATGCTCACTGATTTATGATTTACCAAAGAATCACTTCTATGTCAATTGAAGTCAGACTTACCATGTTTTTTAAGGAAATGCATTAGGATTTAATGATGCCACACAAGCTTGTGACAGGTTTAAACAGTATGAAGAAATCAGAACTGAGTGTAAAACGTTTGTCTCAAATATGAACCCATAGATGTGTTGAAATTTTATGAGCGATTACACTTGGAAACTTCTCAGTGTGAGTTGTTTAAAGCATCCTTTCTCCTTGCAGATTGAAGTGTTGTATTTTGCAAAAAGTGCTGAAATAACTGGAGTTCGTTCAGAGACCATTTCTGTACCCCAAGAAATCAAGGCGTTGCAGCTGTGGAAGGAGTTAGAGACACTACATCCCGGGTAGTTAAAGTTGTAGAATGCATATAATGGACCCTTGAATGTTTTTAAAATGTGTAAATTATATAAATCTCTCTCTCTCTCTTTTTTTTTTTTTTTTTTTTTTTTTTTGGTTTGGTTTGGTTTTTCGAGACAGGGTTTCTCTGTGTAGCTTTGGAGTCTTGGCACTTGTTCTGTAGACCATGCCTGTCTCTGCCTCCCAAGTGCGGGTTGGGAACTTTTTATTTCTTTTTCTTTTTTTCTAAAGTTTTGAATATTGACTCCTGTCTAGTTTGGGGATATTTGTTTCTTTTCATCCAAACATTAAACTTTTCAGTGAATAGTAATCTAATCTGTCTTTGTAATCGAGTGTCTTCTTCAAGGGATGTACCCTCTACAGAATGAGAGTTAGATTCATACCTTTGTGAGTGGTGAGTTTTTTGATGCAACTGAGCAGATGTGAGGTACAGCTCACTTTACAACTTCTTCTTCTCCTCCTCCTCCTTCTCCTTTTCCTCCTCCTCCTCCTCCTTCTTTCACTTTGCAACTTCTATTCAGACTGTTTCTCTTTCAGATTGGCTGATGTTAGAAATCAGGTGATATTTGCTGTTCGTCAAGAGTATGTCGAGCTTGGAGATCAGCAACTCCTGCTTCAGCCCGGAGACGAAATTGCCATTATCCCCCCAATTAGTGGAGGATAGTGCATCGGAGCCATCTAGGTATGGGGTATCTCTTTTGTGAGGGACCTTACGCATGATAACTTGTATATGGTTTGCTGTCACTATATGTTCTTTGTGAGTCTGTCTGCACCAACCCTTTGCTGATGCTGATACAACAGTAATTGAGATAACTGCACTGATGGAAGGTAGCGATGAACACCTGTCTCCCATCACTGCTGCGATAAGCAGTTGAATGTCAGTGTGACATGTTCGTTATATTCATTTAACATTGCTTATTGAGATCTTCTTATGCTTGTATTTTGATGGTGGGGAAACAAATTCAGAGAAGTTAAAAAAAAAAAACCCTCATCTTTGGGGGCCAAGGGGGTCACTCCATCTGTAAAGTGCTTGTACAGACACGAGGTCTTGGGTTGGAGATTCAGCACCCCTGTGAAAGCCAGATGTGGCAGCATATACATTTCATTGCAGCACTGGAAGGCAGAGGCAGATGGATCCTGGGGATGTACAGGCCTGTGAGAGCCAGACTCAGTGAGAGACTCTGTTTTGAAAAATAAGGTGGAAAGTGATTGAGGGAGACACTAATGATGACATTTGGCCTCCACTCAAACATACATGCTGTTCAGGTTCATGAATATACACACACATGCCTGCACATACACACAAAACCTCGCTTTGGTCACATGGTTTAAATGTGGCCTTAGGTCATAGTGACAGAACCCAAATTTGAATTTGTCTTTGTGATACGGTCCTGCTTACTCCTTGACAAATGCGGTTGCTCAGACCTGATGCTAGCTTCCTCAGACATAAAGAAATTATACAAGTAGGGAGTGAAATGGTTAATGTCCCATTAACAAGACAGTCAACCATTGCCCAGTCAAGGTGCAGCTTCGAAGCTGTGTTGCATTGTGGCTTCACAGGCAGCTTTGCTCACTGTGGAGTGGGATGCATATTTACTTTCTTTCGGGTACTTTGGGAGCATCAAGCTTAAGGATGGAGTCAAAACAGCTTATTTTATTGTCAACTGAAGATAAACTGCAAACTATATTATTATTGATTAGAAATTCTTTAAGTTATGGGTAAAAAAAATCTGATAGGAATTTTTCCCCCTAAAACAACAGTAAATATCCTACACAGAGGCAATGGTTTGTCAGAATTAAAGACAAGTCGAAGGTGCCAGTTTTCCTCTACATCACTTTCCTGGAAAGATGTATAGCAGATGCCAGCATGTCCACACTTGGGGGTCTTAGGCCAGACAGTCTTAGGCCAGCTGTCTGGACATGAGAGGATTCCCTGTTAGAGATGGGTTTTAATTTCATATGGACATTCTGATCAGTGTATCACCATGGTAACCTCAGGGAGTGCTGCTTTTAAAAGCCTGTGCCTGTAGTTGCAGCTATTGAGAAATGTGGGAAAGATTGCTAATAGCATCATATCATGTTTGAGTGATTTGTCCTAGTGATTAGAACCTGGGGGCTATGCTTTAATAGTCTTGTACAACCAGAGGTATGAGGACTCAGTACGGTTGGAAGTACATAGGTGACCTATTTGGTTTCTGTGTTATCAGGAAAAAAAAAGTGGGGTAAGGCAGAGGTTCTCAACCTGTGGGTCACGATCCTTTTGGGAGTGAATGACCCTTTCACAGGGGTAACATATCAGGTACCCTGCATATTAGATGTTTACATTGTGGTTCATAACAGAGGCAAAATTAAAGTTATGAAATAGTGATGAAATAATTTTATAGGTGTGGGTCACCGCAACACGAGGAACTGTATTGAAGGGTCACAACATTGGGAAAGTTGAAGACCACTGGTGTAAAGGAGCTAAGCCCCTCCATTGGCACATGGAGATATGAGAAATCCTGGGAGTCAGTTGGATAACAGGGAAACAAACACTGGATTAGGAGTTCTTAGATTCTCAGGACTTTGAACATGTCTGTAGTGACTTCTCTGAGCCTTCTTTAATTTTTCTAATCAGATGAACTGTCATGGGATTTCTAATTTTGCTTCTCATGACCTCTTACCTGGCCAGCCTTAGGCTAGCCTCTCCCCTTTACTCCTGTGCTTCTAGGCACATCATATTCTTGATCGTAGCAGAGTCTTGAAATTTGCCACTCCCTTTTGTTACCTACACCCTGTTCCTTTTCTTCATGTGGTTACTTCTTATCTCTCAGGTCTCAACTTTGAACATTACCTCTTTAGAGAGACCTTTGGGATCCCTTTATCTGCAATAGTTTCAGAGACCTGTTTGAGAAATTCATTTATTTGTATTAAGTTATCTCGATGTGGTAGGTTTGTGATACCTCTCTCTCTCTCTCTCTCTCTCTCTCTCTCTCTCTCTCTCTCTCTCTGTGTGTGTGTGTGTGTGTGTGTGTGTGTGTGTGTGTGTGTGTGTGTGTGTGTGTGTTTGTACACATGCCACAGGATGCATGGGAGGTCAGAGGACAACTTGTAGTAGTTGACTTTCCTTCCACCATATATGTCCTGAGCTTGAAACTTGGTAGTTAGGCTTGATGACAAGTACTTTTCTGGCCGTGTGGTTCTTCATTGGTTTGCTTCTCATAGTCACTTATGAGCAATCTGAGGCCAGGAGACTGTGCTTTTGTTCCCTGAAGACCTGTGCCTAGGGTAGTCTCTGGCCCTTAGAATTTCTATTTCTGTGGTGAACACCATGACCAAAAGCAAGTTGGGAACAAAAGAGTTTATGTCTGCTTACAACTCTCAGGTTGTACTCCACTGCTGAGGGAAGTCAGGACAGGAACTCAAGGCTGGAACTGAAGCAGAAGCCATGGAGGAGTGCTGCTTACTGGCTTGTTCCTCATGGCTTGCTTATCATGGCTTGCTTTGACCACTTTCTTAGAGCACCTAGGACCACTAGCCTAGGGGTGACACTTTGCCACAGTGATCTGGGTCCTCTCATATCAATCATCAATCATCAATCAAGAAAATGCCCCCCAGACTTACCTAAGCCAATCTGGTGGGGGCAGATTGAGGTTCCTTCCCCCAAGATAACTCTAGCTTGTATCAAGTTGACATGAAACTACCCAGCATAGTATAAGCATATGGCTTTGCATAGTACTGTTTGATGAATAAATGAAAAACTAGAAAAGACTTTACACAATACCTAGATAATAGGAGGTCACACTTGTTACCTTCTTTCCTCCTTGTCTTACTAGGCTTAAGCCAGATTGTGAAGGGCTCCTTGTTCCAATGGAATCATCATCCCTTCTCTTTTCCCTTTTCTTCCTTGAATAAAGGAAAAGGGCATTCTAGGTGTGGGGCTCAGCTGCATAGTGATGTGGGCTTGGTTACATAGTGGTAAATGATGTTCTAGGTGGTATGGGGCTTGGTTATATAGTGGTTGTTCTAGGTGGTGTGGGGCTTGGTTATATAGTGGTTAGTGATGTTCTAGGTCGTGTGGGGCTTGGTTACTTAGTGTTTCCTGATGTTCTAGGTGAGGGGTTTGGTTACATTGTGGTTAGTGATGTTCTAGGTGGTACGGAGCTTGGTTACTTAGTGGTTAGTGATGGCATACATACAGATGAAAGTGGTGATAGCTCAGTTGTATTGTGATGAGAGAGATGAGCAATAATTACATTCTTGGGGGTATTTTGGCACATGATAGGGATCATGCCCATGTTGAATTCCTGTAGACTCATGAGGGATAGTAGTAGTTGTATTAGTTTGTTAAAACTTTGGACTTATCACTCAAATCCTCCTCTTTCCACCTGCTATAGAAAAAGTGGACATGGAAACCACATAAAAGTGGAATGTGTTGCTTCTGACATTCTTGCTGAGGGCTGCTGCTGTCTTGTTTCTAGGGAAGATGTGGACGAGGTTGAAGAGAAACCTAAGGACATAATACAGTTCAGTGCCAAGAAGCTCTCAGTGGATGAAGTCTCACAGTTGGTGATCTCCCCGCTGTGTGGTGCGGTGTCTCTCTTTGTAGGTGAGTTTGTGATGATCTCTGCTTCTTCAGAGTAAAAACCAGTGAGTGCCTTCCATGTTAGTGTCAGCAGTCAAAGGACACAGAGTACCTTCCATGTTAGTGTCAGCAATCAAAGGACACAGAGTGCCTTCCATGTTAGTGTCTGCAGTCAAAGGACACGGAGTGCCTTCCATGTTAATGTCAACTGTCAAAGGACAAAGAGTGCCTTCCATGTTAGTGTCTGCAGTCAAAGGACACAGAGTGCCTTCCATGTTAGTGTCAGCAGTCAGAGGACACACAGTACTGAGTGGCAAACTAAGACTGCCATGTAAGTGGACAGAAATTCTTCAGTTTTAGTTTTATCTTGGTTACTTTTTGATTAACAAGCTGTATTAAATTACAGGGATAATAAAGGCATGATAAAAGTAAACCCTAAGAGAGAAATTTTGCACTTTCCAAATATTGAGCTAAAATGTCTCTGTTGATAATACTGGGAACACAGATATTTTCCTGGAAAGAAGAGGAACACAGCTTGTTTGGGTATATGAATGCTTTCAGAGAGCTTGCTTAATTATTACTATTTCCTGATCATCTTGGAGATAATTAACTTTTGTTCTCCTAGTCAAGTTTTTCTTGTATAAAATTTAAAGTAGGTTTTAGACAAATGTACACCACTTATTTGTAAGTTAGAAATAATCCTTTTTTAAAAAAATGCTATAATGTAATGTATTTCTATTATAGGAAAAAAATCTTAGTTTCACTATGTGATTATGTTGGTTTTTTCTTTTTCTTTTTAGGGACTACAAGAAATAACTTTGAAGGCAAAAAAGTCATTAGTTTAGAATATGAAGCATATCTACCGATGGCAGAAAATGAAATCAGAAAAATTTGTAGTGACATAAGGCAGAAATGGCCAGTCAGACACATTGCGGTGTTCCATCGACTTGGGTAGGATTTCCTTATCTTTCAAATGTTGTGTATGGTTGTCTGTATATTGATACTGACTCAGACTCTCCCTTACTGAGAAAGGAAGGCTTGTCCCCACACCCCATCCCTGTCCTTCCTGCCCCCACCCCCCTAGGACAACAGAGAAGGCTCCCACATCTGCCTTGGCTGCTTGTTGGATTGCAGCTTTGGATGCCCTCGTACCCGCTTTTGCTTTAATGAAATTTAACCGCCAAGACCTTCAGGTCCTGGCCTGCTTGCCTGTGGGAATGTCTCTTAAATCCTTGAGGCCTTTAGACAGTTGTTCTGGGCTCTGGGCTTCATGTATTTTGAAAGTTGGCTACAGATCTGAAGCCATTAAAAACAATTCATTTTTCATACCACCAAAAAGAATGGCATTCCAGGATTTTAGAAGAAGCCAGCAGTTAAGACATCTGTCATTATTTTGTTATTAGTTATAATTTTATTACTAACTGCTAATTCTACTGGGTGTTGCCAATCCTGTTGCTTAAGATTAATTGATATTTATTATTTTTAATTGTATGTTAAGTGTACACGGTCACTTTAGTCTTTATATACTATCTTATACTGTACCTTTTTTTGAATTAGATATCTGTTGAATTAGAGTAGTGGTTCTCAACCTATGGGTCACGACCTCTTTGTGTACTCTTTCACAGAGGTTGCCTAAGAACATTGGAAAACACAGATATTTACATTTCAATTCATAATAGTAGCAAAATTACACTTATGAAGTGCCAAAGAAAATAATTTTATGGTTGGGGGTCACCACAACATGAGGAACAGTATTGAAGGGTCACAGCATTAGGAAGATTGAGAAACATTGAATTAGAGAGAACCTTTTCTTCTTAGTCCCCATCCAAGTTTTATGGATAGAAGCTAATTTCCACTGATCTTAACTGACATAAATTCTCATTTTCTAGTTAAACTAGATACTCAAAAAAAAAAAAAAAAAGAATTACATACATACATATTGTCCCACCTTCTTAGTGGTTTCTTTAATATGTGAATTGGGAGATGTTGGTAATTTTCTTCGTCATCTTGTTACAGTTTGGTTCCAGTGTCAGAAGCAAGCACAATTATTGCTGTGTCCTCAGCTCATAGAGCCGCATCCCTTGAAGCTGTGAGCTATGCCATTGACTCTTTGAAAGCCAAGGTGCCCATATGGAAAAAGGTAAGTGAGGACAATACCTCATTTTGCCATGTGGACATGATTTTATTTATAGATCAAGGATGTTGATGAAGAATACATTCAGAATTTGGCTTCATATGCCTTGTATACCTGTAGAATCTTGTTTTCCTTATAGTGTGTTTATGTAGAGCTGTTTTCCAAGTTTAAGCATAAACAGATATGCCCCAAGGAACGCATGGTGTAGAGAAGGCCTCCGTGAGTGCTGGCAGTTAAAATTACTAATCCATACTGTTTCTGCGCTCCATAAGGCAATCTCTTTCAGTTAGGACTATTTGACTAGAGGTCTTTCTTTGGAAAGTGACAATAATGTTGGCCGCTTAGTCTGGATAAAATAGAAATCCCTTAAGGCAAAAGAGCCTTTATCTAGTGGTTTTTTTCTCAGGGTGGGGAGTGTATATCCTATGTATATACACATACGTGTGTGTGTGTGTGTGTGTGTGTGTGTGTGTGTGTGTGTGTGTGTGTGTGTGTGTATGTATGTGTGTATATAATATATATGATAAAAGCCTTAATAGGACATTCTGTTGTGTTTTCTGCCAGTAAGTCAAGCTAAACAAGAATACAAGAATGAAGAATTCTCTGGTTAATGGAGCATTCTGAAGGGACAACCCCCCCCACACACCTCCACAGCCCTCTCCCTAAACACCCCCCCTCCCCAGAATGTAGCAGCATTGAGCAGACAGTTCTACACTTGGAAATCTTGGAAATGTATACTTATGCATCTGAGTCTAGAACTCCCAAGTTGCCCTCAACAGTGTGGCTGTTCCCAAAGCTGAGGAACTAATGCCAGCTCAAAGGATCAGAAGAGCCACACAGGGCCAGAACTGTCCTCAAAGGAGTGGCTGGCCTCAGTCAGTGGGAAGGATGATCAAGTGGGATACTGAACCAGGGTCTGGGAAATTGAGTGGACATGTTTTCTGGGTGAATTTTGATCCTCTCTGTGGGCTAAAGAGTTTAGGAACTACTTTGGGATTACGGGATAGGTTATGTGTAAAGACTTCATGATTCTGAGAGAATGGGAGGCAAGCCTGCAGGAGGGAGAGGACTTAAGAGCATCCCCAATGAGGTTCAAGTCAGATGGCAAAGATAGCTTTCTTCACTGGAGAGGAGGGGACAGACAAGACAGCTCATGGAGGCCTAGCTCTGCAACCAAGAGCAAGAGGCAGGAGTGGGCATGTACCCTCACTTTATGCTTCCAGGAATAGTTGGATTTTCTATTTGCTTTTCCTGGTTTTTAGAGGAGTGGGAATGTACAGGTGCTCAGAGACAGTTAAGTAAAGCAGGAAACCCAGACCTCATGCAGAAACAGACACAAGGCATTAGTGACCCACCCCATGATATGCAGTGTAGACCTTTCAGACCAAGGATATAAAATGACTGTTGTAAGGAAACTGAGAAAACCCAGGAAAAGCAATTCAGCAGTTTAGTAGAGAGGATGAGAGAGACAGGAAGGGAGGGAATGGAGAGGGGGCAAGGGAGGGAATGAGAGAGGGGACAAGAAGAGGGGAGAGGAAGGGGAGAAAGGAGAAGAGAAGAGTCTTAGAGGTGAAAACTACGGAATGAATTTAAGGGCAGTTGAATCTGGATTTCTCACACTGTAGAGATGAAATCTGGCCAGTGTGGGAAGAGACAGTGACTTTCCTCTTCCTTTTGGGTTGTCTGAGTTCCAATCTGATTCTTTGCCTAGTTCACAATTGAAGATTATCTGAGACACAGGAAAGAGGGCTGCAGGCAGGTAGAGGGGACTGCATAGAGGTCACAGGGGACTGCAGAACATGCCTGTTTAAACACTTCCCAGCTAGTCATGTAACTTCACAGCTGGTGGAAGTCCAGTCCACCTCTAATTTTAGGAACATCCAAGTAGTTGAGTTTGGAAATAAAAAAGGATTAAAGCTAAAGACTGCATTTTCTCATTCATAATTTAGCTCTGGATAAATAAATAGAGATGAAAGAGGTGGGTGGTCCAGATGGAATTGTTTACTCTTTCCTATAGTTGCATCTTGTCTTGTGACAGCTTCTGGCCTGTCATCTGTGTTTGTGTTCTTGGTGCCTCATGGAAGTGTCACTTAGATTGGTAAAAGGGGTGGGTGGTAGCAGTAGTTGTACTATTCTCTTGTCTGACTTGTTCGAGTGTGTTTTATTCTCTCTTGTTAACATGATGCATTTTGATATCTACTGTGGTTTTGTTTTCTAGGAAATATATGAAGAATCAGCATCATCTTGGAAAAGAAACAAAGAATGTTTCTGGGCAGCTGGTGATTAGTCACTTGATTTTTTGGTACTCTAAGTCTTAAATGTGGTAAATAATCTTAGGTTATGCCAATGGAGGAATAGCAGAATGCATGAGTGTGTGAGATGAGGAGCTGTCTAAAGATGGGAAAAAATGGCTTACTTTAAATATGAGATAAGGTGTCTGTGCTAGAGCATCCTTCAGTGACTAACTCCTAATTGTAGTCAACTCACAATGAGCTCTGGCCTTCCTTCTACAGTCAATTGTCCCAGGAAGACCTCTCTGTCCCACAGTGTATTGACAGCCTTGTTGTTAAGCATGTATTACAAAAAATTGGCAGGATCAGAAAGTCATTGTCAGTTTTGATAATATATATTTTACGTAACCTAAAAGTGAAGCTAAACAAATCATGATTCAAACAGCTTAAAAGTAGATCTTGTTTGTTTATAGTCATCGATAATACCTAAGAAATTTTATATCACAGAGACTGCTATGACTTCAGAATCTATAATTATACAATAAAGCTTTTTATATTTCATTAGTTATCAGTATTCTTATGTCTGTACAAACTAGCATAAAATTGTTGTAAAACTAACTAGTAGCAAAGAGGTTTGCATTAATATGGTGTCTGATGTTTAAAAGTTGGCTCACAACTATTTAGAGAGATTATGTAATAATTTATTAAAGTAATTTGGATAGTTTTCATAATGTTTATATAACATTAGCCTATGTGAAGTTATTACTAAAGAAATTAAATTTTCTGCAAGATTATTATACCAAACATCTAGTTTTTGATTGATCAAGCTGTCATGGCAGGTTTGAGTGTAAAAGTCTCAGACAATTTGTTTTGAATTTTTTGGCTTTATTGACTTATAGTTGACAAGAAAAATATAGTTAAGTTCTATAATGTGGTGTTAAGATGCTTGTGTTGTAATGGAATCATCACAACCCAAATGAATAACACATATGTCACTTCATATAGGTTCAATGTGGGTGGGAGCTTAAGGAGCATTCTGAGCTCATAAAGAATTAAAATATCAACATAATTGGATAATTGACATCATCATAGAATTAGGAACATTTATACTAAGAATAAAAACTACTTGTAAACACTTACACTGAAGGGTTTTTTTCTTTTTTCTTTCTTGGCAAGTAGCTTAGTAATCCTATTTATTATATTCAGGAAAACCACATTTTACCTAATTAGTTCATATGTTCAACAGATGGTTTCTGAAAGCCTATCATATGACAGACTTCCACCCCTATCCCCACCTTTATTATCATAAGAAGATTATTTGTCCTGATGGCTGTGAGCAACAGAAGAGCCATGCATCCTCAAGGACCTCTTGGTTACTTGGTCTCTTTTCCTTGGTGCACCCCTAAGGATTGCATCAGAAGGTTACTTGGAAGAGAGAAAAGTCTGTACCCACTTCCATTAGTGTCTGGGGTCATCTGTATAGGTCAGCCTTCTCACTTTAGAACCTCCCTGTCCTTCCCCAAGCTTTAGTCTGCATCTGTGGGGGATCAAGAGCTGGGTGTTGGAGTCTGTTACCCTAACCCTGAAACCACATTAGGTTACTGGGCCACTGTGTATTTTGCAACCCTGGTGTTAATGTGTTGCATTTAATGTTAATGCAAGATGCTTTCACGTTTTAAGATATCTCTACTACTGCTGAGAGTGGCGGTGCACACCTTTAATCTCATCACTAGAGAGGGTCTCTGTGATCCAACATAGTAGCTAGCCTTCCTCCTCACCTCCCATCTTGCTCCAGGCTTGCAGCTTTGCTCTAGCTGGTGTCGGCAAACTACTCCTGCTTCCTTTAGGTTGTTCTGAGACTTATGCACTTTGCTTCTTTCCTTTGTTCCAATCTCTGAGTGTTATTTGCACAGAGGGCCTGTCACAGACTTCCCTGATTAAAAGTAGAATCCTGTCCATTTCCTGTGCTTATGTTTTGTTATGGTAACTGATGTTCTATGAAGTACTACATCAGCAATTTATCACCATCATTAGCTTCAACTCCTTGAGATCAAGGGCTTTGTCACCAAAGTACATGAGCTTATAGTATTCACTCAGATATTTGTTGGATGAATGCTGGTGCTGTTGGTTTCCCATACTGTGTCTCCAATTAAACACTCCTGACATATAAGTTGTACCACATGCAGATATGAAAAAGCATCTAGTTAAATGAACCAGTGGGCAAATGTAGCTACTCTATTCCACTGTGTCGTAATTAGTGGAATCATCCAGCAGAGGGCAGTAGATCCAGCCCTATAACTGTGACTAGAACCAAAAAGTTGAGTTTAGTATAGCCATTCTATAAGGCTAGAGTAGTTCTTATATGTGACCTAGTGTTTAATCCTTAATTGGTATCTTATTTAAAAATTAAGGGTGAGGAGCAGATTTTTAGAGAAATTTTGTTTGTAGTCTTTAATACTAATATAGAACAGTAAAAGGAATCAATTACCTTTTTTAAATGAGTAAATACAAAATTATTGTACAGTTATCTGTATGGGAAAAGATGATGGTTTTAATACAGGTTTTAAAATGCCATCAATGAGAAGGGGAAGTGGGCATAAAGGCCCACTCTGACCAATAAGCTATTTGCAATTGATCCTTGCCAGGAATTGGGAAGTTAATAGACTGTCATTTCATCTGTCAACCACACCCCAGGGCAGTCCTGTGCCCAGGAGTAGTTGGCCAACACAAAATGGATTCCATTGTTTTGGTGCTGTTTTATTTGTTCCATTTTTTGAGGGGGGTGGGGAGAGGAGAAACAAAACCGAAGTTGGATGAGTAGGGGGATGGGAGGGCCCAGAAGAATCGAGGGAGGGGAAAGCATGTGGTCAAATACATTGTCTAACATTTTTAATAAAAAAGTAATATAGGTCTTTCCATAAAGAAAATAAAAAAAAAAACAATGACAACAAAATGTTCTTTCTTCTGGCTTATCTCGTAAGCACATGTTTTTCTATAGAAGGCTGTCAATTTTGGGGTGGGAATTCACCATGAAGGAATGCCTGATACCTGAATAGGAGATGATTTATCATTGATACAGATGGTGACACAGTCACAGCCTATCTGAGCATTGCAGTGGACTGCTCTGCATTAGCAAGCGCAGTCTGCAAACTTAAGTCCATTTAGCTTTAGTTCTTCATTTTGTTCATTTCAGTGTGTATAATTTTTTTCTTAACATTTAAGTCACCTCCCGCTTCATATTAAAATGTTTTAACTGTGCTTTGATTTTCTACCAGACCAGAAACTTAGGCTACTGACAGCCAGAGTCTTCTTAAATTGAATCTTGAATGTGTTCTGAAGCAAAAGTAGTCCCTAAGACATATTGAAATTTGTAACTTTGTAATAAAAATCCACATAGAGTAGCTTACTTTCAAAACAATTTTAATGATATTTAATGACAGAATATGAAAATAACAATTTACAATTAAATAAAGCTTTTCTGTCTGGTCCTTGTGCTTTGATATCAGAGAAGCTTTTATTTATGTCAATTACTGCAATTTGATTGTCTCTAAGAAATCAAATAAATTCACCAAGTTGGTGTACAACAAATACATTCATCTTATTTACTTTTGGTGGACAGAAAAATGACAAAACATACTTAATTCAAACCTGTACCATTACATCTTACCAAGATTACTCATCTAATCATCATGTGTGAAGTAAGATAATCTCCTCCTTTAAAAATAGACAATTCTAATATAGTTGTGCAATATATACATTTACATTTTGGCTTCAGTTGCCAAAGTCAAGTACAAACAGTACAATATGTATTTACACAATGACTACATCTTTATACTTTAAAATTCAAAGTGGTAAATATTTCACTCCCAAATTTGCCCCCATGTTTATCTTCTAACTCTAGATGTTTACTCTTCCATGTTAATGAAAATGAACATTCCTGGGTGTACATGAAGGACATAGTCCTAGGAGATTGTATACAGAATTGTTCTGTGTGAAAGGAGCTGGGAGCCCTACTGAGAGTCCCACCTTCTATTTAATGGAATCTTAATGAGATTGTCACATGTTAGGTTGCAGCGCTTTGTCAGGATAGACACAGTATGACATTATACTTTATAATTTAGAGTAATCACTGTGCACCTATCATAAAATGGCTTTCATTTTCTTTATTCTTCACAGTTAAAAGGCAAGTTTCACTGTTTTATAAAGTAACACTGCTAGCTAGAAAAATATCTGTTCAGTTAGGCATTCCTAGTTTGCTGTGAAGATGAGCAGTACATAATTTTAAGTGAATCCAGTATCTTTATTACACTATTTTACCTTGCTGCTGTTTATAGAATTGTGTGGTTACCAAGCAGGAAGCGACTCAGGTTTTTAAGATCACATTTTGTGATATACCATTTATGAAATGGAAATTTTAACCTGACATCTCTTGAGTCCTATACTTACTTTTAAATCAAAGGTATGATTGAATGGACTACATAACTTCCTTTCAAACACTGCCTACCCGCCAACCCCTCCCCCAATAATTTCTTGAGAACATTCATCTTTGCTTAAAATTTCTTGAAAAATACAGGAGTCCTTTAGTAAACACTGGGCATGGGACTCAATGGGGACATTTGTTATTGTCATGACTGTGGGGGAAGATGCAATCTGTCCCTGAGTTGGTAGAGGTAATGGATGCTGTGTCAAACCCTGTAAGGAACAAGACAGCCCCTCCCCTCATAGAACTACCTGCTCCAAAATTACAGTATTGCTAAGGTCACAGACCCTGGGCTAGTGTGACAAATGGTTTAGAGACTGTGTCAGGGTCTTAGTTGTAACCCAGCCTTACCCCTTAAAAACTGAAAGTCAAGGCTCATCAAAGGTCTCAAGCTCTGTGTGTATAGGAGTAGATAACCCCAGTTTACTGCCTGTAGGAGGAGAGGAAGGCAGTAAAATAAAGGAAAGGTGTGCCATGGGCACTGATAAAGCACACTAGAAAGCTAGTGTGTGTGTGTGTGTGTGTGTGTGTGTGTGTGTGTGTGTGTGTGTGTGTGTGTGTGTTAGGCTAACATAGCATGTGAAGTATTCTCTATGAACCTAATGACTGTTTTCTCCAGTCTAAAAGAAAATTTTGGTTAGAATGACCCACTGACTCTACACAGCTCTTAAAAGAACTGGTCTCTGGATCTACTAAGAGAGTATCAAGCTGTTTTTGCGGTGCCTCCCTGACATTTACGGCTAATACTTTTCCCCTTCCATTTGTCTGGCTTTATCAAGAATGAAGTAAGCCACTAACTGGTCCAATTAGCTCTGGACCGACACTCAGGAGCCTGGCCATCCATACACACACGGGCAAGCTGTTTTTCCTCTGACCTCTCTGGTTTCCATTCTCAGATGTTGTGCAGTAGGAAATCCTTATGGTAACTTCTAACACTGAGTCACTTCTGAGCCTCCCCCCCCCCACTTCCCCTTTCCTAAGGAGAACAATGAAGTTCCTAGCGGTTAAGGATTGGGCCAAAGCTTCATGCATATAGTGTGTGACAGAGTGGTTTCTACTGTTGTTCCTTGAACCCCTTTCTTCTGGCTCTCTTCTGGAGAATGTATAGGCTCAGAAATAAGCTGCAAAGGGTGGAGAAGGTACAACTCCCTGGAGTGCAGCCTCTTTACATCACCATGACTGGCTGCTTGTCAAAAGGAGGACCTTGGGCTTTCGACCAGCCTGACCTAGTGAGAGTTTAAAGACTTAATGCATAGTTTTGCCTGCCTGAGTCAAGCACAGATGGCACACCTACATTAGTGGTTTCAGCTGCTCCTCTAATCTACAAATCCCTGAGCTGTTCCAATTCCCTTATTTATAACTGCTACAGCTACACATCCAGGCTTGGTTTTCTTTCTTGTGTAGCAACAAATGAAAACAGTCCCCTAAAGCTAAGGAGTGTGGAGAGTAATCACAGGTGTGTGGACTAAACAGGGGTCTCTCTCATCCCAACACCTGGGGTGGTGTGTGGGTGGTGTGTTGGGATTCATGGTGTGGGAGATGGGGCTGGCAGATAAAGGAAAGTGATAACTGCTGGAGAGAAAGGCAGGCCCCTTCTGTCATTAAGGGCAGTAGGGAAGGGGAGACATGGGAAGCAGTTAGCAAAATAAATTGTTCATCTCTAGCAAATGCACTAGGTTCCTCCCAGCTAGCTAATCAACTGAAAGAGAACTCTTGCTATTCCTAGAAGGAGTGCCCCTCCCCCTTTCCTTTGGCAAGGGATGGTCCCAGCAGACAGTTATACTATAAATTTGTAACAGTATAGACAGTATAGGTTACTAGTAAATTTTCATGTTTTGGCTTTTGAACTGGCCCTTGCCCAGCATAATGTTTTCTTTAGTAGGTCGTATATTTATTTTCAAATATATATATATATATATATATATATATATATATATTCTGTATTTCTCTTGATAATTCAAGCATGTTTATAGTAAGATAGGACTCAGAAGAGGCAGTCAGGGCCTGAAAGAAAGCAGTAAGTTTTATTTTTTTAAGATCCTGCTAAGTGAGCACTCTATGATTAAGCTATGCCCCAGCATCATTTCACCTTTTGCTTTTAGACAGGATCTCCTTAAGTTGTTCAGGATAGCCTTGAATTCACTGTACAATTCAGGGAGACCGCGGCCTCAGACTCCTGTCTTAATTTCTCCGGTAGCTGAGATTACTGTCCTGCAATAGCAGAACCTTTTTTTTTTTTTTTTTTTTTTTTTTTTTTTTTTTTTTTTTAAAGAAACTAGTTTATAAATAAGATTGTCATTTAACAGTGTCCTCTATGGCAACCATGGATGAGCAGCATAAATTGAAAAAAACAATCTATGCTGGTTTTCTCTCTTTTTAACAAACATTAATATTTATTATAGTAATATAGTTATATATATGTGGAAGTACTCAGTATTATATATATTATCTACAATATAAGTTATGTCACAGTTTTATATATACATATATGTAATATGTACTTATATATGCTATATTGATAATATATAACATACATAATATGTGTTATGCATTATATACATATCAGGTACTTTCCACTTTTTCTGATACTGTTAATTAAATTAAAAAGAGCATTCCCCATGCACTTTACCACCCCCCCATATGAAAATGTTACAATTTTCTTGAAGGCTTGTCATGCATAAATACATCCCATCTTCCTGACACAATAAATGTTAGCATGTAAACACTGGACTAGCCAGTCTAGAGATTACTCTGTTTTCCTTTCTATATAATGTCTTTGGTCTTCCTAGCCCTAACCACCACCCACAATGTCTTCTTCCCCAACTGACCAGCAGTTACTCTAAAATTATCAGGCTAGTTTCCCTGTTAAATTATTTAAAGCTGGACTGTAAGAGAAATCCATTCACCACACAGTGAACCCTAGCAGGGATGTCGCCAGCCACCATGCCGTGGTGTCGCGGGGGTTTAGCTGTTGAGTTCTGTGGTCTCATCCGTCTCATCTGGATTTTGGATTATTTTTTTATATTGTCTTTTGAAGAAGCCAAGCTGTAAGGTGACAACATAGCCTGTTACCACCCTGTGACTACAGTTACCTTTGATCATTACCCAACAAGCATATCTATTCTCACGGCACTGTGCCCAGAAAAAGAATGACATTACCACCCATGACTTCCTCAGCATGTGCCTTTGACCTGCTTTGTTGCCCATTTATCTGCAGCCCATCTGACTGCCTGCAGGTTTAGAGGGACTGGTGCAGAGGCTGCTGGCTAATGTCTGAGCACCCATATGTTGAGGAACTTTATGTCCAGAGAGTTAAGTTTCATTGTACGAAATTGAGTATCTGTCATAGCTATTTGAAACTGAACAAAATGTTCAGGGTGCTGGGTGACAGGGAGGTTAAAACAAAAACCAAGTCCTTATTGGATTTTCAAAGACTTGAGTAAGAAAGTAAAAACATCCTTGTATTTCTTTTCTCAATGGCAAGACATTCCATGCCATGCAACACAGGGGCCTTTGGTAGTACCACATTTTAGCCATGAAGTTTGCTTACCTTCCACAAACCTGCAACCAGAGCCAGCAGCAAGAGGATCCCAGCAATTATGCTTCCTATTATAACCCCTGTTGGTACTTCTGCTTTCTCAGTGGGTTTCATTATCATAAGGGGAATCTGTAAATGCATACACATGCTCACACTGAATTATCTATGTAGCAGAAAAGTAATATGGCCTAACACAGTTCAATAACTTATACATATGATCTACAGTTCTAGAGGGGAGCTGTAACTTGTCATCATGGCATTCGTCCCTCAAGCATCATATGAAACATACTGCAGAGACAACTTGAGAACTTGTAATGCACAATCTTTCTACTTTATCTTCTTCAGCTCTATTGCTGTCTTATGGCTGTGCTGAGCTGAAGGCATCAAATGCTTTCATTGTTTAAAGTAGGGACTTCAGTTTCTGGTGCACTGTGTGTGTGTGTGTGTGTGTGTGTGTGTGTGTGTGTGTGTGTGTGTGTGTGTGTGTGATCAAATGAGATCAAAGCATCCGAGGCAAGGGGTTGCAAATATAGCCTCATCCAACCCTTCAGTCAATAACTCTGTATCAGTTTTTAAAATACTGATTTCGATCTTATTCATGTTTGATATAACACACTTGGAAAAGTAGAACGGATAGAATATTGCAGGGGTGAGGTTGACATTTTCAGTGATGACATTGTCCTTGGGCACATTTATGACTTTATGCCCATGTCCCACAATGATCTTTGTGGCAGTGGAGTAGAATGGCAACCCCATTCCAGTGACACTTTATACTCTTTTTCTTAGTTAAGAAGAGGAATCTCCACAAAATATTCTTAGAGTTACAGAGCAAAGGGGGACAAAAATTTATTTACTTGATACCATGTTAAACTGTAATGACAAAGGAGCTGTCGTTTTTGTTTGTTTGTTGCTTCTTGTTTTGTTTTGTGAGACAGGGTTTCTCCGTGTAACCTTGGCCATCCTGGAACTCATTCTGTAGACCCACCTGGCCCTGAATTTAGAATTCAAGAGATTGGCCTGTTTCTGCTTCTCTAGTGCTGGGATTAAGGGCATGCATCACTGCCACCACCTGGCAAGCTGCTTTTCATGGTGGGATAAATAGGAAGCCAGCTCTGTGACTATGTTTCTCCTCTTTTGTGTTGAAAAGCTAAATTGTTCTTTTATGAATGAACAATTTTATCAATGAAGTTACTGTGAATTTGTGCAGTTCACTGCTGTGTAGTAGTATGGTACCAAGGTCATATTCCAGAGCCCACCCATCTGACACTTGGATCACCCTGAACCCTTGAGCACAATGCCTCATGTGTCTGATTTTGAAGTGGGCCTATGAAGGTGTGTGCCAATATATTATTTGGGTTCCAAGAGTTTCTCAAAAGGTTATCCAGATTATTGTTTGGATTACAGGATTTCCCAGTCACAAGTAGAAGTCAGTCTCTGCTTTTAATTAGTACTGCATATAGAAAAACTAGGAAAGGAAAATTCTGGTGGATTTGTGAAAATGAAACTTTGAATTTTCAGTTAATATCTTCAATGGCTGCTTTCAGGAAAGGAAGACTTTAGTAGAGTTTACCTATCCCTTAATGCTACATTTTTCTAAAGCCAGCTCTGAGAACAGTCTATACTGCTTTCTTCAGTCACTAGGCTCACAGCAGTTCGAGTTTGGAGCCTGCACTTCCTTTGGCTCTGTTTCTGGGTTTCCATGCCCAGCCTCTGCAGAGAGGGTGTGGGCTTTCACAAGGGTTCCCAAACCAGAGGCAGAAAAGCAGCCTCTATTGTGTGGAATCATTTTTCGTAGGACAAGAGTGGGACAGCAGGGCTGTGAACTCAACCCAGGCTTTGAGAGAGGCCCAGAATTCGTGGGGCCCTTGGCTTTTCAACTGATCTGTAGGCTGGAGCACTGGACAGAGGCCAACTGTCCAGCTGGCCTTGGGGACAGAGTTGTGAATTGACTTCCAGTTCTAAACAAAAGCTTGGGGAGGAAAATGCTGGGGGCTCTGCCAGCAGATTAGCTGGGTATGGAAATCCTGCTGTAGCTAAAAATGGTACATGCTAGCCAGAGGCTCACTGCTGAGGAAAGTTGCCTCTGCCAGCCCCAGGAACAGACAGCCTTTGTCTTCTGTAAAAGGACAATCCTCCATAGTACTCCCCCTTTTAAATAAAGGTGACATTTGTAGTTCTTTAGACTGTGAGGCCATGAATGGACATGTCACAGTGTCTAGTTTTAAGAAGTACTCTTTAGAAAAAGTTTAATAGATGCCTTATTTACAAACTCATTTATAATGCTCTAGATCTGATTCATGAGTTAAGTCAGTGCTTCGGATCCTGATGGTTTCTCACTGCACATGAAGAGGTAGTGATGCTACTTGAGGCATGAACTGTCATCATGGTGTCACACATACTACAGAGCCCCTCTGCTTGTACCTATTTGGTGGGTTGTCACTTCTAGAAAACCAGCTTTGCAGCATGGTGGGCTAAGAAGAAGGCAAGTGTGTCACTGGACTTTCTGAGTCGCAGCCACCCTGGCCACATCTCAACCTAATAAAGCCCAGGCTTTCAGCATGTCCACCAGAGCCTTCTAGATGCACAGAGTTGAGAATGACTGTTCCATGTTTTACGCACTAGAATGCCCGTCCCAGGGAGTCACGCAGCACACACTCACCGTGACGGTTTTGTCCTCGATCACGTATAGCTGGGGGTTGTGGGTATCCATTTCTGCTGCTGCTGTCAGTTGCACAGTCTGGAAAGTCGACTGGAACACAGAATAAAAACATTGCGTTCTTGCAGGAGTAAACACAGAAAACCTGGCAGGTTTAAGGCTGTTTAGTTCCTGGCAGAAAGTCACAAGAAGAAAACCCAGTTCTGAAGACTCATCCTTTGCATGCTTGAACTCGCTGTGTGGACCAAGCCTGCCCATCAGAAGTTGCTGAGCAGCCTTTGAAAAGTGCAGCAGTTGGAGCCTGTTGCTGCGAATTAAACCAAAAACTCAGGGTGGCACCCAGATGGGAGCTTTGGAAACACCTCTGAACATTATTCAATTTTGAAAATGATTCAAAGAGAAGGCTTACAAGGCCTGTTTTTAAGAGGAAAAAAATTGTCACTGAGATTTTTCATAAATTTAATGATGCTTAATGCATGAAAGAAAATTGCACATAATACTCTTTTACCTGTACCTGAACAAGGCACATAATCAACAGGACACCAGCATTTGAGTTTCTTCTTCGATTGTATAAAATATTACTATCTCAAAGTTATACACGTTGTCTGCAGAAATCTGGAGCCTTCTTACATGTTATATCACATTAGGAATGATTTCCCATGTCTCTATCAGGTGATGCTGACTGGGTGGATGTATAAGCGCATACATGTGTGCTAATGCTATGAGTACGGATATAAAGTAAGCTCACATGTCATCATCAATTTGTTTGTGGAAAAAGAGTCTGCTCAGTGGGAACATGATGATCCGAATGTCTTGCTGTTAGTGATTGCTATACAACACAAATTGTGGGCCTGATAATGATGTGTGATAGAGCAACACCCAGACTTTAGAGACATCTTCATGTGTGCTGGCTATTAGGACTCCGTTGTTCTGGTTACCAGGGCACACAATTCAACATCTTCATGAAGTAATTTGCTAGACTGTATCCAGGAGCCAGCAAGAGAGAATGCATTTCCAAAAAGTGAGCAATTTGTTTCCTTTCTGCTGGCCCACTCTATGGTTATTCTTAATTTTCTCAAGATGGAAGATCACATCATATGTTAACCCTAAATGCTGATCTTTTAACATATACTATAGGTGAAACATTAGGAGTATTCACATGGTGTGTGTGTGTGTGTGTGTGTGTGTGTGTGTGTGTAGAAATGGTTCAGGGATTAAGAGCCCTCCCTGCTCTTGCAGAGGACTCCAGCTCAGTTCCCACCTCCAATTATAGAAGATCTAATTTCCTCTCTTGACCTCCAAGAGTACCCACATGCATGTGGTACACATAAGCTCATGGATGAGCATACATGCATGCTCACATACATTCACCCCCCCCTGCACACACATACACACACACCCTTTTGTTTTTAAAGTTCTGACAATGGTAGGAATTTAAACAAAAAGTGGCAGTCACATGAATGCTAGACTGTGTGAGGAAATAATTGTTCTTAAAATGATCATATAGCTGCCCACACAGAGTTGGCTGTTCTTACACATGCTCAATATTCTGCAATAGTAATTAGTAGAGGAAGGCATACTGTACTGCACACACCCAGAAGAGCAGAATAACACACTTGCTAGCATTCACCAATGTATTCCTTACAAAAAGGCAGCCTTTTGGGGAGGACGGGCAATCTGTGTGTGATGAGATACTTGAGATGTTAAGCTGATGTGCACTGCATCAGAAAAGGGATTAACAGGAAGAACTGCATAGTGAACCCCATCCAGGAAATGAGACCCTAAGCTCAGACTGCAGCATCTACTTGGCTGGTAAAATAGATGAAAGTAGAGCAAGGGTAAAAAGTTGACCTAGCATGGAGGAGAAAGATGTGCTGGGCTTGACACCCAGTAACTCTGAAGGTTGCTTTCTCCATTTAACAACTGTAACTATTGTGGAAAAGGATAAATTCTTCACTGCTTAAGAACTTGGCTCCCAGAAAGGAAACACTAGCCCTGAATCTACCGAGAGTCACTTTCACACAGCCTGATGGCTAAAATATTGTAGCTTCTAGCAATCTCCAGAAAACCCAAATACTTTTCACAGAGATGGAGCGACAATCTTTTGATGTGCAGAAGTCTGTTTTTCTTCCCACTTGGCAAAGTTGGTTACAAAAATATTTGGTCTTCAGGTCTAAGGAGCCAGGAACCCACTGAGTAGTACCAAGACAGACTGAATACCAAGACTGAGTACTAAGACTGAGTACCAAACTGCAGCATCTGGGAGAGTGGTGGGGCCTCCAGCATCACATCTTAGGACTTAGATGTCCTAGATGCTGTAGAGCCAATGCAGCTGGCAGTTCTGTAATCTTTCCCTAAACTCCCACCACTATTTTCATATTGTGTCTTTACTCAGTCTTACAGCTTATGTTTTGACTCCAGGGCCAAGGTAGGAGGGCGAGCTCTAATCTAACACAGAACTCCAACTGAGAGAATGGGGATGATTGCGATGTGAAATGGTGAAAATGGAGGGATCAGAGTTCATTGAGATCCAGTGAGAGCCACACAGATCCCTGGGAGATCCAGACTAAGACAATTTGTCAGTGCTCAGAGCCAGCATTGGAAAAGTTGTTAGCTAGCCATTCAGTCAGTAAGGATTCAAGTAGGCTGAGGCTTGCCCCTTCTTGTGTTGTCTGTATTTACGTTGTTCCTGCCATACTAAAATCATGGCTACCCAATCCCTGATTTACTCTTGCCTGCTATACAGAGAAACAACACTGACAATTGTTTTGGTGTTCTTTTTCATGGAGGTTGAAATGGCCTAAGAGTTGTATCCTTTCTGTGTTTACCATCAAATGGAATTAAACCAGGAAAGTAGAGTGTCTGCCTGTTTATTAATAGAGAGAGATGGAATCTTACTCTGGATTCATCTTTGCATGGTTTAAGATCAATGACATACTTGGCCGAGAACTCAAGAATAGGGACAGGGCATGGACATCCTGATTCAGGTGTTACTACAAAAAGAGAGCTTTGGGGACATCATGAGGGAGATGAAGAAGATGTTGTTTATGGCAAGGACTCCAAAGGCATCCTCAGCACCATTCATATAGATACTATGGACTAGTGTGGCGTTTAAGAGGCAGACCCCTTGAGCTCTCCAGATGATTCTGAGGCAAAGCCAGACAGGGCAAGCATTGGAAAGGGATGTGAACTTACTACCTAGAGTACAGTTGCTCTGGCTTGCTTGGGCATTGCTGACTGCAGGCAGGGTGCTATTCATCAAAAAAAGGGGGAAGATTTTTGGCAATGAAGCTGAATGCTTTCTTGCTGTCCCTTGATAAACCCAGTAGGTAAAGCTGACACTTACAGCAGCGAAGGTCCTGTTCCAGACTCTGGTAGTCACATTGATAAAGTACTCTGTTTTTGGGTGAAGTTCCTTCAGCCAGCAGGTGATGTCACTGCAGGAGGTGGTTGTGCAGTCCTTTCAGATCAGAGTCCATGGGGGAGAAAGAGAGAGAGAAAATGGGTGTTACAAATGCTAAAACTTTAGAAAAAGATAAAATAGTGCTAAGAAAGACCTGTGGTAACAAGCATTATCAAGCTCTGTTAGTACTTATATCATTGTTTGTGCATTTATATCTATTATTATTTATATTAATTTATATGAGTATTCATATCTGTTTATTAGTATTTATTACTGGTACTTAGCTCTATTAGTGTTTATAGCTATTGCTAGTATTTATACTAAATTATTACTAATTATTATCTTCAAGGGATTTTGCTATCATGTTTCAGAATATAAAGAGAGTTGACAGCTTTTTTTCCCCAGATATTTCCTATTTGTATGGATAACTTCAGAGATAACAGGACTATGTGAAAAGAAGAGTGTTGCAGAATAGTTGTTTAACCATGTAAAAATGTGTTGTATTTGTTTAGTTATGTAAAGATGTGTTGCTGTTTTACCTTGTCTATCTAAGGTACCTGATTGGTCTAATAAACAGCTGAATGTCCAATATTGAGGGAGGAGGTATATGTGGAATTTCTGGACAGGGGGAGGAATTTAGGCTTGAGGAGAAAGAAAAAGAGACACCAGAGAGACCAGTCAGCCAAACACAAAGGAAGCAGGGAAGTAGGGTATATAGAATGAAAGAAATGTAAAAATCCCTGAGGCAAAATATAGATGAATAGAAACAGGTTAAATTAAGTTGGAAGAGCTAGTGGGACAAGCCTAAGCTAAGGCTGAGCATTCAGTATTAGTAATAAGTCTCCGACTTTATTTGGGAGCTAGTTAGTGTCCTGAAGAAAATTCCAACTACAAAAGGGCACAACCTGTTCATTATACTATTTATTTATACTATATACAACCTGTTCAAATATACTACTATCAGAAATATGCTAGGCAAGTAAATTATTGAACAGAAACAACAGGTCATATAATTTAGTCATGAAATGTAAGGATAATAATGAATTTCCTAGATTAAGATATGTCAGTAAAAGAATCAGTAGTTATCAGGGGTTAGGAGAAAGAGGGAGGTGTGAATACACACAGCACCATAGGTTTGTAGGGCTGTTAAGCTGCCATAATTAATGGACACAGGTCATTATGCATTTTAAACTCCACAGTGTGAATATTTGAAATTCCAACCATGAGCTCTAATATAAACTATGGCGTAGGCGATATGATCTGTTAGTGTAGGTCTGTCACTCATGACAAAACCTACACTCATCATGGGGCTTCGATGGTGGATGAAGCCATGAATATGTTAGAATAGGAGGTATATGGGAAATTCTTCTACATTTTATATCATTTTTTAATGAATTGCTTTAAAAAGTAAAGGCTTTTAAAACAGTTTATGAGGCCTAAAGAGTTAGCACAGTGGATTAGAGTACTTGTGAACATTAGGACCTGAGCATCCACATGAAAAGCTATGTGTGTCTGTAGCTGCAGTGCTGGGTGAGGCAGTGCAAAGATCAGTGAACCCTGACAGTTCTCTGGCAATCCAACCTAGCCAAAAATGGTGGCCATCCAGTGCAGTGAGAGACCCTGTCTCAAGGTAATATGATAGAGTACAATAGAGAAGTGCCCCAGCCTCATACTCCTGTCTGTGCAACATATGACCACACATACACACACACACACACACACACACACACACACACACACACACACACACACACAGGGACACACATACTGTACTATATAAATAGACACACATTGAATAGAGACATAGGCACACACCATGCTCCCACAACACACACTGCACACATACACATATTCTCCCCCCACCCCAAACCCTGAAAACCCAAAAGCACGGTCTATAACATTGGCTTGCTTATGGCCTAAAATAACATGGCTTACTAATACAACAACATCCATATACATCTACATATTAATACATATAGAAAAAAGTTTTATTTTTGTCCTTTTCTGTTTATTCCATCCATCACAATATAAAAAAATTGCAAATAAAGCCAGGACAACTTCAGTGTCACTGAAGTTGCTTGGGGTTTATTGTTTACTTACCCGATGGATGACTGAGTCTGTGCCAAGAACCATGCTAGCTACTACACTAACCCCACCCTCCCCCCAGAACAGGGCTGAGCTGGGAACAGGCAGTAAGCACATGGGAGTCCCTTTTTTAAGTTAGCAGAGGAAGTGTTGCTTTCCACCAGCTGTTTTCCTACCTGATTGTTTCTGTCAATTCTCTTTCCCTACTCACCATCCCTGACCCTTTTGCATCCTCCACATCCAGGAGCCCCCTTTTCACTTCCATGCCACATCACACATGTCCTGCTGATGCTGTGCATGGTTGACCAGAGCTCGAAAACCGGTTTGCTATATATATATATATCCTAATTCACACTCAATATCAAAGGCAAAAGGGCAGTCTAGAGTGTCCACTGCTGGTCTAAAACAAGAGCCCTGGTTCCAGGTGCAACAAATACCAGATCACTTAAGGCAAATTCGGCAGGAACATTGACATCTCCTCACCAATTCTTTCGTGTGCCAGAAGTTTTCACTCTTGAAAGCTACAGGAAAGGACTCGTGTCCCAGCTTTAGTGGGTTTATTTCTGCTGTGCAACTGATATCACCAGCCTACAAAGAAGAAGACCACGTCAGATGTGGAAAGCAAAATGGTTAGTGCCATTCCTTTCAGCCTGCCAGGAAATCCTGCCATCATGTGGGGTATGGGAGGGGCCCTGGGCTCCTTTCTCAGGGGCTCAGTGGCTAGATGCTTCAGGAAAGTCTGAAGTATTGCAGTCAGCTGATGTGACCTGATGAGACAGGCCAGTTTCTTGTAGCCTGTGCCTGTCATGATTTCAGTGTGGCTTGTTCCTCAAAGGGCACACATTAGAAGTGTGATCTTCAAGTTGGCAGTGTAGAGAGAAGATGGGACCTTCCGAGTTGAGTTTCAGTTAGAACGTCTGCAGGCTAATTGGAAGGATGTCCTAAAAAAGGGAGTTCAGAATTCTAGGCCCTCTCTAGTTTCCTACTTGGTGATGTACTGCCATTTCCCCCACCTCTTGTACCAACTACCATGAGACCCTCAGGAAAGCTGAAATGATGCTGGCATCATATCATTGAATTGCAGGAGCTGAGGGTTAAATAAGCATCTTTATGTGTAAAATTAATCTAATCTCAGGCATTTTATTGTAGCAATGCAAAATGAGCTAATACTTTTCATGTATGACATGAGACCAAGGGGCTGGTCCTGCAGACCCATACTTGTAGGATCTTCAGGACACAGGAAACCAACAGGAGTCCCAGTAAGGGCCCAGCAGGGATAGTGTAGCAGAAACCAGCAGCCTTGAACCAGCTCAGTGACTCTTTGCAATGAACACTTGCAAGTTAAGATATATGGACAAGAGGGTTTACTGTGTGATTCACTATGCCACACTACAACTGACGTGATGGGTTTTTCCTTTTCCCTCTTAAGCTTTATTTATTTGTTTATTTATTTTGGTGGGGGAGTTACAAGGGCAGAGGGTAGATATGAAAGGATAGGAAAATGAATGGGATAGAGATGCATGGTGTGAAAGATACAAGAAATAAATAAAAAGAAAGTTCGTTGTTTTCCTTTAAAAAAAAAGTTTATAGTAAAATAGGACACACACCGAGTGGTTCAATTCAAGGTTCTTCTCTCTGGAACATTTTAGGGCTTTAATTTCTTGAAATCTACTATGCATATTACAGAACTCATACTACTGTAAGACCTGCTAAGTGCTCAACTGAAGAAGAGCCAATGTTAAGACATATGGCTATGTCAGGCACTGCCTCTTGGTTCAGGCTGCACAGAAGAACCCATGTCTGTAACCTTTATGCCAGTGTTCTGGCCTTGTCTTCAGATTCTGAATCCATTGCCTTGATGTTTCTCCTTAAAAGGAAACTGGGTGACTAAAATGAATAGCTAGGACTGACTCCTCCTGTGTGAAAGTCCCATCTAGCTCCTTGAAGACTAGCTACTAATTGCAGCTCTCAAGACCTACTGTGTGCCCACAGTAGACTGAACTTGTCACTTTTGAGTATCTTCTCCTAGCAGGGTCTGACTGAGTCAAATCCTCTCCTCCCCAGAACAGATTTTTTATAATAATTTCAGCCACCAGAACACTGTTTTCTTAGGACAGAGTTCTGCTTATAATATGAAGTCTGATTCTGGTTTGTTGGGGTCTGGGATGCATAGAGTTCCTGTTTGTTTTTCAGCTTTTAGGTGCAGACACAATCACCCTTCAGTCATGGGTTGTTTCTATCTGTATGGTCAGCTGTATTGTCCTTACCTCATCTGTTTGCACCCCAGTCAGATACAGGAGTGGGTTCTTTGCCTTGGTGTACTGAGGAATGTGGATGGTTACTGATGCCATGCTTACCGGAGAACTTCCTGTTGTTACCTATATAGAGAATAACAGGGGATGCAAATGCTGTCAGAAACACCACCCCTGATGCTAGTCAAGGTGAATGGAGAGTAGTAGCGTGGCTTGGGCAAGGAACTGAATCTCCCTAAAGATCAATTTTCACATAAAAATTAAGGATCACCCAAAATTCAGCGGCCATGTGCTCCCATGCTGTGTGTTCTCACTGGTGGGAATTAGGCTGTTAGTGTGTAAAACACGTGATACAATGGCTGATGTTTACACTCTTAATAGTGTAATTTTTAAAATCATGGATTGATTAAAAATCCTATAAAGCATGTGGTTACCATCCTCATTTTCTGAAACACAATCTGGATAACAAATCAAGATTCTTTTGTCATTAAAGACATGAACTAGTGTACCAGTGGAAATGCACAGAGACGGGACTGGTGTTGACTCAGGGAGGCAGGTGGATTCCTATTTACTTTTCAAGGTTTCTATAGTATTCTTTTCTAAAATAGCTATTCTCTTATAACTTAATTTATCTGTCTCTCTCCATCATACTCTGTGGCCCAGACTGGCCTTAAACTTACAGCAATCTCAGCTCAGCTTCCCAAGTTCTGGGGTTAAAGGTATCTTTCTTTGAATTTCTCCATATAACTGATTCCGATCTGTAGATTAATAGTTACCTATTCACAAATACTTACAGTCATGATGCACTGAATTGGCTCAAAGTATGTTAGATAGTTGTCACCATGACTGCACAAAAGCCCTATTTGTACCATGTACAAATGATGAGTTTTGCAAACAACACTGGTCTCCAGGCATAAAGTAGTGTAATGGACGCACCCACAGTAATGCTATGTAGCAATGCCTTGCTGGTTAATCTTGAATAATTGCTTTGAAAATATATCATTTCGATCTTACCAAGAACACACAACTAAACATAAGTTCCTGTACTTATCTGTCATCTACCTCAGTGTTCTCAAAGAGTGACACCCAAACTGGCAGCATCTGCAACATGGCCTGTGGCCTTGTCAGAGATGCACAGTTCCAGGGTCACCACAGAGCTTTTGAGTCAGAAACTCGAGATGAGGCTCAACCGTGTATGCTTTACCACGCTCTCCTGATCTTCCTGCACACTTAAGACTGACAGCCACTGGTGCACTGCAACCTCCTGTTGCTTTCTTCCCATCCTATACTCCTTTATTTCGTTCCTCCTCTTCCTGGTTTGTCATCTTTATGACAAGTTTACCAACCTTGAGAGAGAAGATGAATTTAGGTCCAATTTCTTCAACACTGTTTATGACAGAGGGAGCATTCTTATCCGAAGAGATTTCACAAAAATTTATGTTGGTGGATCTGTTGGGTGACATCAGTAAAACCAATTATTTTTGTTTTGCGGTTGCTCTTGAAGCATTATATTTATTTCACTTAAGTAGCTTCTGGCTTGGTTTACCATCAAAATGGTTCACTTTTACTTACAGAAGCACCAAATGATTATTTTTAAGCTTCCACACGAGAGGTTATCAGAATCTGTCTTTCTGCTTGACTGGTGTCTGGGGAATATAGTAATGGCAATTCTACCTACCACTGATGTCATTTGAATGCACATGGACACACATATATAAAATCTTGAGCCCCATAAATACTTAGAATTGTTAATTATTATTATGCAAAAGTTAAAAAAAACCACATGTGAATGAATGCTTGTTAGAGTCCACAATCCAATGAATGTTTCTGAGACTAAAACAACTTCCTTTCAAATCATTCCCCATTCACTGTCTGTCTGAGGAGAGCCTGTGTGTTTATCAGTTGTCAGGTTCCTAACATAGGAATAAAAGCACTGCTTTAGAACTGACAGTTTCGTTAGTCTCCAGACTTCTGTTACATTAGCAAGTGTGTTGGAAAGGTAGACACTTCAGCTTTGGAGGTTGGATTGGATCTGTAAGCCAAGATCTTTTTCACTTGCTGTATGTAGTACAATGGTGGGTACCAGCTATTAGCTCTTGCAGTATTCATTACTAAATACCTTTCAAACAGGGCATGAATTTATTTTATTAATCTTTCTCTAGTTTTAGACCAACCCAAATAGTTGGCAATGAATTGAGGGTGGATTGAATTTGTTTCCATCATCATAGAACCACTCTTAAAATTCAAGATTTTATTATGAGATCTTGACTGCATGATTTAGGATTCCTGATTAATGCCTGCAAGTACAGCAATGCCCAGGCCAGAGGATTCCCCAGGACACTGTTCAGATGTGGTGAAACTGTACACCTTTCCATTTTCACACTTAGGTCTGGTGTTTCGAGGCTATAGTCCAGCCAGAGCAGCTTCTTTGCATTGTGTGGAATGCAAAAGGGCTGGTAGCCAGAGTAGGATTCTGCAAAGTATTCTGCATATCCTTCCATACATCCCAGGGGACAATTAGTCTAAATTGTAGGATGCTCAATCCATTTCCTAAAAGAATGGACTAGACATTTTCTGAGACAGAATGTTTTCTATCCTCTGGCACCTCTGTCTCTTTCTCTCTTTATCTCTCTGTACCTGTCTCTATCCCTGCCTTCCTCTCTCTGTCTCTTTCTCCTTCTCTCTCTCTCTTTCCCTCCTTCTCTGTCCCCCTCTCTGTCTACCCCCATCTCTCATCTCTCTCCATTTTTTTAAAGAAAATTCTTCCAAAATTTCCAAAGGAAAACCTGTCCCAGGGAGAGTTAAACATATTGGTATTTGTCAGGGTTTTATGTGTATGTGAGGAAACAATGATGTGTCAGCCTTTTATGGAAAATGAGAAAAATGACTGGGACTTGAAACAGAAAACCCAGCTATGTGTGCATGAGCTATCCTTTTTGCCTTCCAGATGTTTATGCAAGCCCCTAAACAGAGCCAACTCTTAAATTGATTGATAGGGTCTGCTTTTTGTATTTTAAGGAGATCTGACAATTTTCCACTTTTATGGACATTTTCTCTAGATTACTTAAGGGTTATAGTACCAGTAGTCTAATGAGGATCCTGTTAAAATAATTCTATTTGTATTTATCATATGCATAGAATATAATGACATAAGTATACAATATTATAGTGGCTACAGAGGGACATGATATAGATGGGACTTTTCTCAAAGTTTTCAAAATCTTAAAACTTTCTTTACAGTATTATTTTTGAAGGTTACACAGGCAATAGTGTGAAACAACCAAATATCTAATTACTGCTGGAGTGGTTACATGGATTGTGACTTATCTGGAAATAGAATGAATTAGATATGTATATCCTGCTGTGAAAACCACATAAAGATATAAAAAAGAATGTTTTAGTATTACATTTTAGTAGGTAAAATGATGGAGTGTGTGTGTGTGTGTGTGTGTGTGTGTGTGTGTGTGTGTGTGTAACGTCATAGATAAATTAACTCTTTGTATAGAAGATATTCCAAAATAGTCTTGTTAGTCCTTTATGAGGACTGTCATGAAGGTGGTGGAGAATGCTAACATCACTTTTCATTCTGTGTCTTACTGAAATGTTTGTATTTTTCAAATACACTCATGTAATTTTTTTTTTAAAGAGAAGTATGTGGGGAACCATCTGGGTGTAGCATGAGAAGTCATTTCTTTCAAATTCTCCATAACAATTTTTTTTACCATATATCTTAGCATTTTAAGACAAACTATAGACTGTAATATGAGAATGAACTAGAATAAAAATTTCAATCACAAAAAACACATGGCTAAGATGTTAGTAAAAGTAAAGTCCTATTTTAATCCCATATTCATTCCATGTCAACATACCTGAAAAAAATATAGACTCTCACTGATTGTGTTTAAGAGACTACAGAATTGTATACATTAGAGGGAAAAAGTGATGTGGTAACACACATCACCTTAACTTTGTCATAAATTAACTTATTTTAGCAAAAAGATTTTTAGAAACTCTAGCTACTGATACACTGGGTAACATGGGCTATATTTTGTTTCTATATGTGCCTTTGTGACTCACTTCATACAGACATGTTCTTTTTATCTTTGCTCATGTGTCTCAAGAGGATGCCGTGTGTGTTCTTTTCAGTTTTGTTTTGTGATTATGAGCTTTCATGGGCTGGGCTGGCAAGGTAGCAGTTAGAAAATGTGATTGCCTACATACTTACTGGGAAACCAGTGCTGCATGTTTTCAGGGGTCTTTGATTTACACAGGGAAGTGGCCTTAGTTCTGAGAGTGAACTAAGATGGTATCTGCCTATAACACCTGTAAGGTTTATGTGTTACCCATTTCCCAAGACACCTGCCTCTTGGAACAATTAAAGGTAACTGGTGTCTACTGGTAACATTTTAACCACTGTCCTCAGGTTGACCTGTGTTGGAAGGCAGAAAAGGAAATAAGAAAGAAAAAGGAATAAAGCCTTTCTTCATGGATGACTTCCTTTGGAAAATCCCTCATTTCCTCCTGGTTGGAAGAAAACCGTCACCAGTCATGTCTGGAGTTTTCCGTTAAGAAGCTGGACTTGGTCTAGTTTCCACATCAGCTTATTCATTTTTTATTTGTTGTGCCCCTTAGATGTCCAAAACATGATGCTGAGGACTTCCATGTCCAAAAAACAGGAACTCTCACAGCCTCCTAAGTCTGTTTCACCATCTTAGTTACAGGCACCTTACCACCTTCAGAGGTCGTTGACCTATGGCATGTGATGAAACCACGTTTCCTCTGGTGCTGTTCCGAGTCAGTAAATCTAAAACGTCAAGTGTTCCTAGGCATCAATTTGTCTTCATGTTTCTGGTCTAGTTGACAAGTGGGAGATAAACCCATGTGCTTAAACTACAGTCTTAACTGTAGTTATGAGCTCATGATTTATGTACCAGGGTGCTGTCGGGTAAAAACCTACCCACCGTGCAGCAGACTTCACCTACCGGGTTAGGTGAATTTCGGCATCATACAGAAGAGGGATCTTGAGACTGACTGAGTTGTCTGCTTTGTTTGCCTCTTGGCTCTCACTGTTAAAACAAGTATTAGAAATTACTTAAAAGGAACTCACATAAAACCCACCAAGCATATGTTTATGATTGCATTGCATCTTACCTGAAGGCTTGAAAATGGATGGATGCCTGATTATGGAGGTTTTGAAAGTTGAAGTCAAAGTTGATGGTAAAAGTCACCTACACATGACATTAAAACCCATCAATCTGTGATACTTTATACTAGGAAAAATGTTCCCCTGCAAGGTGAATCTATTCTCGTATAACTCTCGTATGAGTTTCATGTCTTAAAAATTTTAAGTTTGTATCTGTCTGTCTTGCCTACCTGAGAACCAGAGCTTAACTTCTATCAGATATGTATGCCATCCAGTTACACTTGTCAGAATTGTCAAGCATTGTGGTGGTCTGAAAGTTACTTACAGCATTTTGACCAATGTTAGTCATCATAATCACATGGGAGAGCATTGCATGCTGTTTGTACACTTGGGAAAAGGTACGTGGGGAAACATGACCTTTGTTAGTGATTTAAAGAGAGTAACCCCAGCGAGGGAAACCTTTCTAGCTACGTGACTGGGATTTTTGTGGGGTCTGTTTAATGATGATGCCTGGTAAATACAGTGAGTGCTCTCAGGTGTGGAGAGCTTGGATTAGATGATGCAAGCTGTACCTCCTGTTCACTGTTTAAGGCGGGATATCCCACATCACAGGTAACAGATTTCTGCGATGCGCCAACCTGGCATGATACTTCTGTTCCATCGACCTGAAGAGGACCAGAGAAATAACAATTAAGTGTGTGTGTGTTCCCACACTGAAAGGCAGACATCTTACCAGTGATACTGGTTTATAGTGAAATAGTTTGTTGCTCTCAAAGAGTTGAATATCTTGTATTATCCGAGTGGTTAATGTGTTTTTATTGCCAACTCTAAAGGATTGGGGAAATGTACTCTTAGATGGAAATCAGTTTTTGTATTTCAGAAGCACAAATATCTTTAACATAGTATTCAAAAGCCTTATATTTAGTAGTACTTTCTTCATAATGTATTTGAAATGCATCTTTTTAAAAGAAGAAAAGTACATTTTGGTGTTTGTGTTTTAGATATCTAACAGATTTTGCCAATTTCCCACAGTTCCTTTTGTCTTTCATCTAGGAACTGCTATCCAGCACAGGCCATTTAAACACGAGGACAGCATAGGCTTGGAATTCTAAATTTATAAAGTTCACATGAACTTGAAACAGAAACATTTTTATATCCTTTAATCAAGCAGCCCGGTTGGAAAATAGCTTTCCTTCTTTTCTGTTTTTTTTTTTTTTTTCCTCCCCATGGCTTGAGAGCAGGGGAATTAGCAAGGGGCTCTCTTGGTTATGTCTATTCCTGGTTTAGTGATCAGGTCAACAGAGTGGCTGTGCAGGAATGCACCATCTTAGCACCAGAAGTAGCAGCATCGCAAAGCAGGGACCACATTGTGGACTGGATGCCACTGAGCAAGTGCACCACATCTGTGGAGCCCAGGATTGACAGGGGGCCTCCTCACAGTGCAGATGGTTGATGTTAGTAGTTGCTGCCGCCAAGGCCTGGGCTAAAGGAAAAAGTGACCCTGACTGCAAGCAGAGCGGCCCTAGATTCGGAGCCAGACTGCATTCTCAGGAGGGTTTACTAACTGGAAGCCACAAGGTAGAAGTGAGCATGCCCAGGGTCAGCTCTGTGTTTTTTTTTTTTTTTTTTTTTTCAGACAGCTCGGAGGACACAGAGGTCTGAGTATCAGAGACAGCTATTGGCCGAGCGGAATGCTGTGAGGGGGTGGTCGTTTGTGGGAGTGCCTGTAGGGTTAGGGGGTAGGGATTTGTTTGTGTGTGTGTGTGTGTGTGTGTGTGTGTGTGTGTGTGTGTGTGTGTGTGTGTGTGTGTGTGTGTGTGTGTGTGTTGGGGGTGGGGTTCCTCATGTACCGGCATGGAAAAAGAAGCAAAAAACAAGTTCTCTGAAAATTCCGCCGCGACTGCAGTGTTGTATGCGCTCTCCCCTCTGTTCTTCAGTGTGATTGAAAATGTTAACCTTTTGTTCTGGTTGCTGACAATAAAGGGTTGATCTCTGTTTAAACAAGAAAAGAGAGAAAGATAAAGCCGCTGAAGTTGAAACTACCCCTGTATTTAAAAACTTTCTTGATTCAAGAAATTCTTAGCATTTTTTTTGACGATTACTTAATAATGAAAGACTTTCTTCATAGTAAAATGATGCTGACAAGTAAGCAAATGATGCTGGATTCTGATTCTTTGTTGCTTCTAATTTTTGCAGGGACGAGAACTGCTCAAATCCAGCAGTTTGGTATTTCTCGTGGTTTTACTCTTAGGAGAATGGTAGAAGTTGAACTTCAGTTTTAAAATGTCTTAACTATATTCAGAAAACCTCCTCTGTAGAAAAGAAGTCCACAATTTTATCTTGAATGAAGAGATGTAATGTGCCTTTTATTTCTACATTTTTCACAGAAATGCAAATTCTCACATACTGAATGGCTGGCAGCTGTTGGACATCCAGGATCAGGTCAGAGATGCAGAGTCCATCGCTGCCACATTCTTTATAGAAAGGGATCTACGACAAAAGTAAAAGCATCATTCTATTGGGTACTCTTGGGTTAAAAACTATACATACATACATATATATATATATATATATATATATATAAACTAGTATATTAGTGTACTAGTATACATGCAAATGTTTATGCAAACAGGATTATATATATACATATATAATATACATAGATAATATATTAGTGTATTTTAGTGTACTAGTATATATGTATATTATATATATGCATATACATATATATAATCCTGTTTGCATAAACGTCAAAACTATGGAAAACCAAACAAAGTTTTGGTTTTAGGAGACTGTATGTTGTTAGCATAATCATAAAGGAAAAATATTGAAAAATACAAAATTCAAGACAATTGTTTGTTTTGTTTGTTTGTCTGTTTTGAGACAGGGTTCTCTATGTAGTTCTGGCTCTCTTGCAACTTGCTCTGCAGATCAGGCTGGACTCAAACTCAGAGATCTGCCTGCCTCTGCCTCCTGAGTGCTGGGACTAAAGTCGTGTGCCACCATGTCTGGTTGGTAATAACTTGTTTATGGGGAGCTAAATTAAAATAGACATAATGGAGAGAGACCAACAATTTCACAGGCATCTGAATTTTTAAGTGAGTGTTGAGTACAAACAATTTGACCTGTTTTATTCTTTATTTCTTCATGAAATTTTGTTGAACACCTGTAGTGGCTTGGCACCTCTCTTGGAGACAAGAGGAAATATCTGCTTTGGGGATCTGAAATGCCTGTGAACTGTGTGCATCATTACATAGTGCTACATCCTTAGTGTCTTTAATACCACAGCTGTCAGTCAACCTCCACTTGGAAGGGCAAGCCACACTCACGCTGAAGACTTTGACAGTGTCAGAATAGGCTTCAAGGGCAGGGCTAGTGCCAGGGTTTTTCAAGCTGATGTCCACACGCAGATCCAGAGGGTTGACAACATCAGAGGGCTTCTAAATACAGAAGGAGGGGGATGATAGATTACTTAGTCATAATAACTTGAAAACAAAGTCCGAAAATGTGTTTGTAATTAAAAGTACCATCAGTTACAGAGAAGAGGATTGTTCTGAATGACCAAGACTTCCCCTTTCATCCCAATTCAGAAATCTAAGGTGACTTAATTACATTAAAAATCTGAAGCAGCGCTGGACATTAGTGTCGCACGCCTTTAAGGCAGTGGCAGACGTATCTCTACGAGTTCGAGGCCAGCCTGGACTCCAGAGTGAGTGAGTGAGTGCCAGGATAGGCTCCAAAGCTACACAGAGAAATCCTGTCTCGATAAACCAAAAAAAAAAAAAAAAAAAAAAAAAAAGTAAAAATCTGAAGCAGCAATTCTTACTGGGTTGGTAAATAATCTCATTATTTACACACAAGTAACTGTAAGTATTTAGATATGTCCTATGTCAGTGCCCTGCTCTTGGGTGGATGGTCTTGCTTCTCTTTCCTAGCATAAATCTCTCTTCTTTCCATGAAATCTGTGATTGCATAGGTAATTTGATCCTATAGTAGACAAGGTCTGGAAAGAATGGAAGCCTAGTTTCTTTCCTGCTCCTTCTCCTTCCTCCCTGTCTTCTCGCCTACCACTCGACCCTTTGTTCCCCTCCATTCCTAGCCCCTTCTCTTACTACACACACGGTGTGTGTGTGTGTGTGTGTGTCTGAGAGAGAGAGAGAGAGAGAGAGAGAGAGAGAGAGAGAGAGAGAGAGAGAGAGAGAGAGATGAGAGAGAGAGAGAGATGATTCTGGGGGACCTTCAATAACTAACAAAAGCCCCAGGGGTTCATGAACATGAAATCTTCAAATCAACTAATAAATAACAGAACTTATTTTAATGGATCAAAATTTCAAGGGATCCACCCTCCACCCAGTGTTCTGCTTAACATCGTGTGTGTGTGCGCGCGCGCATGTATCTATGTGCCCATGTGCTGGTGTCTTCTCTTACTTTTAAGGTATTAGTACATATTTGTTAAGGGGTTGTGTTTCATATAACTTACAAAGCAAGTTTCTGATTGTAAAGTTTCCCCTAAGAAGCATTTTTTTCCTACAGGAAAGGTTTCCTGAATCAATGTGAACTCTAGCAACTATGGCCTAATAATGGAACAAGCAATCTTTACCACATAGCCTACCATCATTCACTTAGTGCAATGGTTCTCAACCTGTGAGTCATGACCCCTTTGTGGGGGGTGGGGGGGACGGGCACATATCACAAATCCTGCATATAAGATGTTTACATTACAGTTTAGAACAGTAGCAAAATAACAGTTCTGAAGTAGCCACAGAATAATGTTTTTGTTGGGATCACCACAGCAGGAAGAACCATATTAGGAGGTTGCAGCATTAGGAAGTTTGAGAACCACTGACCCCAGTGCAAAGCAATAGTAGAAACCACAATTGAGATTTTCATTTTCAGTACCTTAAAAATGACTACAACTTTTACCTGATGGGAAAGATGTCATAATAAAATTGCCAATAGAAAGTTCACCCAATTAGCCATTTAAGAAAGCCCCATCTTTCATTTTTTCAAAATATCATTTATTTAATTAATCTATTTATTTACTTATTCAATGTGTGTATGGGGGGGGGGCTGTGTGACCATGTACATGTGTGTGTGTGTGGTATATGTGCACATATGTGTGGAGGCCAGAGGAGGACATCAGGTCTTCTCTTTCATCATGTTCTACATTTTTCTCTTGAGACATAGATGATCCTGGAGTTAGGCTGGCAGCCAGCAAGCCCAGAAACTGTTTGTCTCTGATGTTCACAGCACTGGGGTTACAGGCTCACATACAGTCACACTTGGCATTTCTACATATGTGCTAAGGATTTGAATTCAGGTCCCAATGCTTATGCAGCAAGTATCCTTACCAGCCCAGCCATCTCTCTAGCCCCCCTTGTTTTATTTCGTTAGTTGTCACTAATACATCTAAAGTCGGAATGTGACCATAAGTATTAGCATAGAAAATGTGCTTCTTGTTCACAGAGTTAGACAAGAAATGCAGCCACCAGAAAGGCAAGCATTTTCTAACATCCAACTCTCATTTCAGACTTCCTGTATTCATTCGTCCTTTAGAAGAAAGGGGTGGGGAGAGGTAACCCCAATGTCTCACCTGTATGCTAATGTGGTACTCAGAACATTTCTGTACTTGGGTTACAATCACATTCTTCTGCAGGAATCGTTCATTGTTTTCTCTAAATGTCCCCCTGGAGGTTACTCTGGACGAATATCTGTCTGCATCAAGTGTCATGTTAAACAGGATGGCTATGACAAAATCACAAAGAGATATGTCAAGTGAGCTCTGAGGAAGAAAACAGATAGCCTTTTTTTATTGTATCTTATTGGACAAAGCCTGATATCAAGAAAATGCAGAAACTATATGGCATTTGTAATTTCATGTGATTCAATCTAAGAGGATACAAAAAAGAAAGAGGCAGAGAAATGCAGCTTGCAGCAGTTGAAAACAACAGTTGCCCCAGGAAATCTATTGGAAAAACCTGGAAAAGTGATCCCTTTCCTGTGTATTAGCTTCATCTGCCATAGCCTGGGGCGCACACAGGGAAGAAGTTGCCATTATGGAACGCTTCCAGTTGAACACATCCTCATATGCTACCAACTCTACAGTAAACCTGGACACTTGGTATCCTGGTGCTACTGTTGAAAGAACAAGCCAGAGTAAATGAAACACAATAATTGGCATGAGTTCACTCAGCTAGGACAAGGTAAGAGATAAAATTTGAGTCACTCTGAAATGAAAGTTCATGCTCTTTCTATTCCCATGCCATTATAAGAACTAAATGTTATTAAAAGAATTAACTGTGATCACTTAAAAGAACAGGTACTGTGTCTGACATACTGTAGATGCTTACGTGGAGAAAGACTTGCAACATCGCAGCTCGCAGTTTGAGCCAGATGTTCTTAGATTGAACAGTAATTCTACAGTTTATGACGTCTTTGACTCTGAGCACTTTACTTACCCTCTTCGATTCTCTCTTTCTCTAGGAATCAGAAATTATTAATATTAACTCAGGGGAGTGGAAATAGAAAACTACTATGTGATGAAAATTAATGACAGTAACCAAAATCTACATAGTCAGACCAGCTGCCTTCAAGAAAGTCCATGGGCCACATGCCAGAAATTCAGCTGGTTATAGCAGCTGTCTTATTTGGAATTACTTTATTAGATTTATTCAGTATTTTAAGTTGAGTATATTTCCTAAGACAATATATGTGTTGCCTTTAATATATCTATTGAAGAAACTTGAGAAATTTCTGTGTTTAATGAAACCAATAAAGATATAGAAAAAATTGAGTGGAAAGATTAAAAGTAAATGATAAAAAATATGGATATGGAAAACTAGTAACAGAGGTTGTGGAACTGTCAAAAGGACAAAGTTAGTACACAGCATGTGTTTTCTTCAAGTAGCTTGGTAAAATAGATATATAGTTTCATAGACCATATGGTTTTAAGCCATATGGTTCATTCTTATGTACCGTTATTGTCAAGTAACAAAGTGAAAAATTATGACCAGCTCATCAGTGTAGAACTGAACACAGCAGGATAAAGAGTCAAAGGGAAAGGTTCCTTATGGCAAGAAAAGCTCCAAACCCTCACCAGCCAATCAGTTGGAAGGGAATTCTCTGAAAGTCCAGGTTTTTCAATATGTGCCAACAGAATATATGAAGAACATTCAAAGTGTGGAAGACACACAGAAATATTCATGCTTCAGGGCCAAGATAGCTGGGCAGCCAGCCACATCTGCCCAAGAATACATTTTCCATTTTAATCTTTTAAGCAGACTAAAAATGTTGATATGGTGGCAGTTTTCTGCTTAACTACGGTGGCAATTCAGATGGATGTGTGCTCCAAGGCAGGCCCGTGACATATGCCATTCAAAGGTGGGCCAATGTCTGAACATCTGAGATGAAACCCGGAAGCCGTGTCAGTTGCATATCTCTTTTGCTTCTCTCCTTGTTCATGTATTTCTTGCTATGAATCATGACAAACTACTGACCCAATTGCTTTCAGCCTTTAAGTTAATTTGCTTGCAATTTCATTAAGTGCCACTAGGAACTAAGTGTTCTGAAATGAACTGGGGTCTGATGGAGGAGAGATTAGAACCCAATGATTAGCAAGGGGAAACACTCAGCTTTTAATGACATGTTGCTTTGCTTGCTGTCTGCAGAAGATACTGAGATAACAGAGCTAGTTGTTTGGTTAGAAATGGCTTCAATGAGGATGTAGCACCTCAGACAGGTCCTACAGGATGACCTGGTGTCTCTAGGGAGAGAGGAATGACAGCTCCTGCTGACATTTGCCCACAGTCCTGCCTGTGCTTTCTCCCACCCAATGGGACACACTTCAGACTCCTACCATGCTAAAATGATGGGTACAAGTTGTATATTCCTTTCCTGTTTTCTTCTTCTTCCTTGGTAATAGGAATAATATTCAGTGCTTTTACTAAGCACACCTGTGTAGTCAATGGCATAGACAGTGGGTAGCTTGCTCATTTAGAACTTGCAGCAATTCAATGAAACCCATGTGTGCTGAGGATCCACAGAAGGGAGATGTAAAGGCAGAGCCCATCATTATGCCCCAGTGATTACAATGTTCTCCATCAGAACTCCACCAGCTAGAACTGAGCAAGGACGCTCTAAACAAACTGCCATACCTAATGAACTACTCCTAGGTATTGTATGTGTGAAAATTTAAGCATATCCAGTGAAGATCCTTATTTCTTCTGGTCTGCAAACCAAAACCTCTAGCTAAAGCTGTCGAGGCAAAGCCATCTCTGAATGGGTTATTTCAGGTCTACTTACCCACTTGATGGTTTTGCCCAGTAGGTTTAAAGTTTGCTCTGAAGCAGAGTTTGAGGGTTATCTTAGCTTCCTTGTTGAGCAATGTGATTTTGTCCGGACTGAATGAAGCTTCGATAACCACATCAGCAATGCTTTGTGACCTAAAAGACATAAATGGAAACACATGAATGTTTTTGTCCAACATACCAGCATACACATGAACTTCACATAGAGAACCCAGGGCCAGTATCACTTAATTTTTCTCTCCATTGTCTTAGAACTTGAGCAATTTTTTTCTATTTGGAAGCAAAAGATAGCAGCAGGGATGAATGGATTTTTGCTGCTAACTGTGTAGCCTGTAGATATATATATATATATATATATATATATATATGTATACATACATATATATAATCTATTTATATTTAAGTATATACATATATTTAAAATAACACTTGAACCTACACAGAATAGAAGCCTGAAACCTCTTTGCAAATGAAATGTTAGGTCATGACCCCTCTGTCTTCCCAGCTGGGGTCGGTGTCGCTCTCACTCTTGAGATGGCAGGAGAGAGAGAAGGTAGGAAGATGGAGGTGCCAGAGCTACTGAATATTGCCATGTCTTCTGCTTTGTTGCCTCTGTGGTTAGCATCACGTCTATAATGGTGACAACGCGCATGATGGCAGAGGATGACCGAGGAGTCCATCACAGGGTGCAGAGCTTTGTGGCCCTTTATATACCTGAGACAGTCTTATTTGATCCTTCAACATTGTTGTAAAGTAGGAAAATATCAGAGACAAAGGTACCTGAGGGCTCACCACTTCACTGGGTACTTGTCACTGAGGAAATGGAACCTACAGTCTGAGTCCCTCCGTTACTGGAACTTGAACATCACCACAATGACCCCTGCATACACCTTCCACTATTTATAAGGTAGCAAGCAATAATTCGTAATTTCACTGTTTTGAAAAGTACCCCAAATAGATCCAGAAAGTTCTTTTTATTTTCAGACATCACTGGAAAGACTGTTTCAAAAGTTACTACGCACATCTAATAAGAAATGTAACATGGCTTCAGGTTATAATCGAGTGCTTAATTGAATTTTAGCACAGCTATTTGAGAGACTGACCATGCATTCTAATACAGATGACATTGATTTACATGTTTTATAAATTTATTAGACATTATTCCTAGAGTTATCCAGAAAAAGCACTCAGTACTTCTTAGGAATGTGACCACAGAATATTAGCTTAGCTTGAATAGTCAGCTCAGCACATTTATTTGATCCCACTTGTTTTGACTTTTCTGAAGAATCAAACATACCTTGTAAAACAGAAGCTTGGTCACACCACTGACTAAGCTGTATCACAGTAGAGCGAATGCAAAGACAACACGTGGGAAAGCCTGCCTAGAGGCTTACATGGTGTTGTTTGCTGACAGGTATGTGTTTTGATACATTATTTTAAATGAAGCCACAGAAACTCTATAACATTCTTAGCATGCTTTCTTTAATAATTTCATCTTTATTCAGTAAATGTATTTTCTGGTTTCTCAGTCTTAAAGCTATCATTGGTTTTCCATGTAATAGTTTCATTTGTTAAAAATTTGCATTTTACTCTTGAAAAGCACAATTCACATGTGTACAGAGTAGCATCAAACTCAGAAATAATATAACATCCATGGCCTGTGTTTCTATTCCCAAGTCTGGACAATTAAGGCATTTATTTTCAACACAGAAAAGTGAATGCATGAGTATTCCTGACTAAATAATCAATATTCTTTCAATTGCAGTATCTCACTAGATCATAGACCTAAGTTTTGTATGTATGTGTCTGGTTCTTTTTTTTGCATGCATATTACGGTGTGTGTGTGTGTGTGTGTGTGTGTGTGTGTGTGTGTGTGTGTGTGTGTACATGTGCATCTGGATGCCAGTGGTTAACCTTGGATGTCATTCCTCAGGTACCCTGTTGATTGAGACATGGTCTCTATGCCCTGAAACTTGGCAGTTATTCTAGGTTAGCTAGCTAGTGAGCTCCAGGTATTGTCTCTGCGTCACCCTCACTGGGGTCATAAACACATGACACTATGCCTGGCTTTTTGTTTGTTCATTTATTTAAATGGTCTCACTATACACCTATGGCTGTCCTGGAACAGTCTATGTAAACCAGGCTGGCTTCAAACTCACAGACACCCACCTGTTACAGCCTCCCAAGTGCTGGGATAAAAGGCATGAGCTACCTCACCTGGCTGTGATTGGCTTTTTGGCATGGGTTCTGGGCATTGAACTCAGGTCCTCATGCCTGTATAGCAGACTGCTTCACCAACTGAGCTATTTTTGCAAGCCCTTCATATAGCTAGTTTTTAAAACCTTGAACCATGCTTCCTTTGAGTCCTGATTTGTTCTCTCAACTTTTACACCAATGCCAGCAATGAAGAGGTTAGCTAAGCCAAAATAATGGTTCCTATTCATGACTAGCAATTTTAAAATATGCCTTTTAAGCACTTAAGAAGTTTCACTTTGTTTGTATTCTATGAGTTTGTTTTCATGAGGTTTCCTGACTGGAAGCTGAAATGGAGCTGTGTGTAAGAAGACAACATTTAGAAACATGTGGAGTATCATTTCACGGGCTTTATCTTTTCTACCTTCTGATTCTTTTCACATAAGGAGAAGAAAAGCATGATTCTAATGATAAAGAAATCTCTCTATATAGATGCATATATTATATGCATTATATTATATGTATGCATCTCTCTATATATATGTGTGTGCCCAAGATACATGCCTGCCAGTAATATATATGCACAAATATGTATACAATAATATATATTCTCCCATCTCAGGAAAACCATACATATTCCTTCCTTTATGCAAACTATGACAAATACATTTCCTACAGTCTTACACAATACATTGATCATTACACACATTATGCAACACTGCATGTCATTTTAATTATCCAGTCTGAATCTTGCACTTACTGACTCACCAGAGTTGAACCACTTGCCCCAAAGCACCAATGGATACATCAGTGATGGAATCCCCATTTAAATCCCCATAGCCATCCAGGGACCTTCCAAAGAACTGGAGATGACTCTTGAAGGCTCCATCAGATCCAAGGATTTTCTGAAAGAACATATTTAACATGAAGTTGTGGTACACACAGCCTACACAAGGAACGATGGCCTTTGCATGCCCCCTACATCCACTATACAGTCATTTTTTGGTTGTCTGGTCCAGGAAATTCTACTGTTTTCTTCCTCCACAATTAATCTGATTTCTATATTACCTTTACAATGATTCTTTCATCAAGGAAACAACATGGAACTCTAATGTGTAATCACAAGCCAGTAAAAAACGGCAAGAAGTCTGTGGGCTTGGAAAAAGCTGAGACAGTTTCAGGTCTTGATTCCCATCCTAGCTAGCTTTTCTTAGGACTTACACAAAATTGCCTGTTAGTGAGGCATTCTTCACCATCCTTTGGTCATCTGATACCTCTCATAATGCATTAATGATACTTAATACTTGAAAATTTGGCTCTTAATTAAGTTCTTATGTCTTATCCTTGCCATTTGTTATTATCTGTAACACTACAACTTATTTCTTTTATTCATATTTCCTCTATTGGAGTATAAGGTCAGAAAAAGCAGAATTTTGTCTGTCTTATTCTGTACAGCACTCTCAGAGCTAGAATAGTGTTCATCACATAGTAAAGCTTTACTGTTTTTTGATGGAAAGAACACAGGTTTAAGTAAGAGGCATGGTTTGGATGATGCTGTCTAGCTCTAGCATTTATATACCCAATACATCGTTCATGGTTACCTGGGAATACTTGGTGTGAATGGTACCCTGGTGACCATTGTAAATGTACACTGCTCCAGAGTTCTCATTCTCTACAGGTGAACCAACAATCACATCATTAAAGCCATCCATGTTGATGTCTGAAAGGGCTGCAATTGCTGAACCAAACCGAGCATTTCCAGTGCCTTCAGGTCCTTCGAGGAACTGGTGCTGATTCAAGATGCCCTTGAGAAAGGAGAAGGCACTGTTGCAGCAAAACTCTCAATATGTATCATGAAAATTCAAAGCAACTACATCCAAGATTTCAAAACGAGAAAATGGATAGGGGTTTAACCTTAGAATTGATGATATCCTATTGTGTGATGAGAGTTAACAAATTAATTTTCCACTAATTCAGGTCACAAGATACCTGCTCCTAAGCCAAGATTAAAGGAGGGAATAATTGTCTTTTCTGTACCTGTAAACCCTGCATAAAATATTTGACCCCTTATCTCCACTTTCTGTCAGTTTTGGAACTGTCACCTCTTTCCAAATCTTTGATTTAAAAACTCCCTGGTGAAAGTCTAATATGAATGAAATTACGATAGGTGCAAAACACAAGGAAACGTGATAATTTAGATCTTATTGGTGAATGGTCACATAATTATAATGGGGTAGGAAGTGGAAAATGAAGTCACTGTCATTCCACAACAAGCAACACTAAATGATTCTGTACAGAGGAAAAGATACTTCCTTATTTTGTGCTCAAGTATGGAAATACTTAATGGCTTTGCAAGAAAGCAAAGTGCCTCAACTAGGAAACTGGGTCAGTGTTGATTCTTTCTAAGTTTATGGTAATTTCATAAAGATTAATTTTCTTCTGAGTTAGATAAAGCATTAAGAAATAGTGTTACTGAGACTGGTGAGGTGGCTCAGTGGTTAAGAGCACTTTTTGCTCTTGCAGTGGACCTGGGTTCATTTCCCAGCACTCCATTATTTTAACTGCTTATGTTAAAGGGTGAGCTTTTACATTAATATATAGTATGTATCAAATATAGAAAATATAGGAAATGCCCCAACAGTGAAACTCAACTCTCCCTGCCTCCCACACCCATCTGTTTTCTTATGTCAACCACTGTCTTTCATTTGCTTTTCTTTCTGTCCTTGCTGAGCTCCAGATTCCTATCGAAATAGATTTAGAATTCTGTCTACAAGTTGGAAAAACGATGCCTCCTCTCTTTGAGTCAGTTCAGTTTTATGGCAAGGATCTGAAATTCCAAGAGTTGGACGTACACCTAAATGTGACACCAAACACTGGAATTTTCTGACGAACTAATGTAGAAAGCACTCTAGGTCATCTGGAGGTTGCTGGAGTTGCTGGGATGATTGTTTTCACTGTGAGATGAAGAGGTCAGCACATCCAGTAATTACTGTCATTTCAAGGAAATGTCACAAGATGCTTTAAAAATGAACCAATATTTATATTTACATGTATGCCAAAATTATTTATGCTTATAATGGCTTTATTTGCATAAGAACGCATATCGAAAGACCTCTCATAGAAAAGGGGAATACACTATATATTAAACTCCATGCCTTTTAATGCATTTTTTTAAAAAAAAATGTAACCATGGTGTCACCTTGAGTTTGATTAAATGCTATGTATGAAAATTAGCAATTATTCAAGAATGAGTGTCCTTCAAATTTCAGATTAACTTATTTATCAATACTAGAGCCAATTAAGATGTCTGTTTGTGATGTTACCTTTGTGATTGTGAACAGGTAGACTTTTCCCTCTTCTTTCTTGAGGTCATTCATGTATGTGGGAGCACCTACCAACAGCACATCTGTGATGGAGTCTCTATCCACATCAACTGAACACAGCACACTACCAAAATAGGAGCCAATCTGGAGTAGCAAAGCATATTAATCTTAGGAGTCATATAATCACATATGTATTCTAGCAATGCAACTCTAGGTATTATTGATGCCAGTGAGCCAGAGGCCACATTCAAAAGAGGAAACCTTAATAGCTACCTGAGCTGTGATTTAGAGAAAAAGAGGAGGGATAGGGCCAGCCAAGGACAGCAAATAACCATGTTCCCATGAGAAACAAAACAAAACAAAAACTGTTATAATAAAGATATCAGAGTGTAGGGAGGGAGTGGGGGGGTCAGGGAGGGAAGTATCATTTGAATGGTATCTTAAGGGACAAAATGAGTTTTCTAGGTAGAGGGAAACATGAGTGATGTAATGCCAGTGGCATGGCCCAGACCAGGTGATGTTGCCAGGTAGAAAAGATAGGAGAACTAGGAAGAGATGAAGTAAAATTAGAAGGGCTGGGAATCTGAATGCCATCCTATCCTGCAATATTCAGTGAGTGCCTGAGTGAACATTTATTAAGGATTTAAAAATTTATTTCTTTTGTAACACTTGTTTAAAGTTTTTCTCAAAATGGAAATACCATTCTTCAAGCTACCAATGAGGCAAAAGCTATGTGGTGACTAGTTTGTGGTTCCCTTACTCCCACAAAATCAATGGCAGTAGCAGGATCAGACTTAATCCCAGTGAACTTTCTGTTGTTAGGATTTAACATAGACATGAGTAAATTCAGATGACATTCTCAAACACAGATGAACCACTCAGTAAACACCAGTGTCCACTTCACCCACTCAACTGTCCACCTGCCCAGTTATCCATAAAATTAACTTCACTTGCTCAGTGATGATATTTACCTGGTCCCCTCTGTGAGACTGAATCACCGTGACCTTGCCATCCTTGTTAACACTGTACAGCACTATCTGGCCAGTATAATTTGCCCGAGGAGCACCAGCAACAAAGTGGACACCCTTTTCAGTAGAAATTGCAGCCACAGAGTAACCTAGGAGAGAAGACATTCTAGGTTGAGCACCACTAATTGTCTCTGCCAGAGAGGGCTTTTGAAGGGAGCATAGATGCTCAGAAGTCTTGATGTTGGATGTGATGATTACTCATGTTCCTGAGATGAATTGTCCTGACCTTCCTTTGTAGCCCTGACCACCATAGACAGGACCTCAACATGTAAAGCTGTCCCTTGATCCTTGGTTGTTCTTATCAGCCACCTACAAGCCTGGCTAATTGCTAACTTTAATTGTCAACTTGACACCATCTATTATTACCTGAGAAGAGCATTTCAGTGAGGGGTTGTCTAGATCCAGTGTTCCCTTGGTATATTTGTGAGGAATTAGGTTGATTACATTAAGTGAGGAATTGAGGTGGGAAGAGCTGCCCACTGTTGGTGACACCATTCCTTAGGCAAGGGATCCTGAACTGGATAAGAGTTGAGGAAGCGAGCTAAGAGCAAGAACACACCCATTCGCTCATATTTCTCTGTTCATAATTGTTTATGTAATGGGACTAACTGCTTTAAGTTCCCACTACCTTGATTTCCCCACATTGATGGATTATAACTTGGAATTGTGAGCCAAATAAACTCTTCTTTAAGTTGCCTTTGCCAATGTATATTTTCATAGCATCAGGAAACAGAACAAAGACACTGGCCTTTAACAAGTGTTTAATGAATGAACAAATGAATTTAAATGGCAATGCTGCTTCATGGAAAAAACACAGGTCTTGGAATTACAGAATTCTAGGTTTGAATTCTGGATTTGTCATTTGCTAGGTTGATAAAGTTGATAAAAGTTATTAAGGTCACAGGATTTTGGAAGGATTTGTGTAGCTAGACTACAATACCCCTAAACATCACTGGATACTTATCATATGAATAACAGCAATAACAAACACAAACACAGAAACCACTAAGAACTCTAAAACAATAGAAGGACATTAGTTTGTGTATCGCCTTTTAGGAACAACTTCTGTTTTGGAGAACAACTGTGTTCCAGGGATATCTGCATGAACAGATTTGCATGTTTTAGAAACAGTGGAGTTAAATAACACCATTGATCATATGAGCGCAAAAGATCTCTACAGAGATTTGTGTATAAAACCCAGCTTTCCTTACTTATGGACTGAAGCTTGACTGGCAAAGAGGTAACATCTGTGGATTACAAACATGGAAGTAGAGGACAGTCCAGAGACTCTGCTGCACTGACTTGAGAGTTTAAGGAAAAAGAACCTGAGTTGTTTGAGCCAACCTTGGTTGTGCCTCACCTAAAAATGAACTGTGATTTCTATCCTGCAGAACGTGGTCAAAGGCTTGTTTAGGAAAGATCAAGTGCTCGTGAGATGTCTCCTGGACAACAGTTCCACTCCAGTCAAAAGCTCCCACTGCACCTAACATAAGAATATCCTGAAATAATTGAAAAAAATGAAGATTAAGACAAATCACCTTCAATGCAAGATAACTCAGTGTAATCAAACCATGTAAATAAACTATTAAAATTTAAGGAAATTTGCAATATATATATATATATATATATATATATATATATTTATATCTTAGAATTGGTTTGATTTTACTGGAGAACAAGCTTGCCATAAGCTGTGGCAGCAGTTCTCAACCTGTTGGTTTCAACTGATTTGTTGGTTGAATGACCCTTTCACAAGTGTCACCTAAGATCACCCTTCTTAAAAGGTATTTACATTATGATTCATAACAGTAGCAAAATTACAATCATGAAGTAGCAATGGAAATATTTTCATGGTTGGGGGTCACCACAATATGAAGAACTGTACGAAGGGGTCACAGCATTAGGAGGGTCGAGAACCACTGAGCTAAGCTTTCTTGGAAGAAGTTATTGTCATGCATTATGTAGAAATCTTTACAATAGACCATGTACAGGATGGATGCACAGTCATCTTCAATTCAAAGGCACACCTTTGCAAATGCTGAACCTTTCAGAACTTACAGATGAATCACATGAGAACTCATCCCATGTATTTATAGAAAAGGCTCATGATGAATATGAGATACACTAAAGCAATGGGAAGTGCTGGCCTCAGAGCAGGGAGGGGATGCTGCTCTTCCCAAGCATGTCTTGGGAAACCTTCTGACCTGTTGCATTTTCGACTCTCATCTTTGTATTTTTGTGGCATGTTTTATATGTATAAATGTGCATGCTTGTACATGAAGAGTCCAGAGGAGGACATCAGGTGCATTGCTCTATCCCTCTCTGCTTCATTTCCTTGACAGAGTCTCTTACTGAAGCTAAAGCAAAGATGGCAGCCAGCAAACCTCAGTGATCCTCCTGTCTCTGCACTCCCCACAGTGCTAGGGCTACAGGCAGCCACACGCCCCTTCCAGAATTGTGGGTGCTGGGATTTGAACTTGGGTTCTCATGCTTGTACAGCAAGCTCTCTTACCCACTGAGTTATTGCTCTAGCCCTCACAGCCCTTCATTCTTTTCTTCAGTCCTTTCCAAATGTTCTGGCATCTACATCCCTGTATCCCATGAGTTTAATCATAACACAGCCACAAAATTCACCTGTAGCTGTGACAGTCAATGTAGTGGATGGAAAACAAGCCTAAGTCAGGCACAGGGAGGACCAAGCAGCTCAGGCTCCTCTGCACTGCTCAAACTCAATTTAAATATCAGAGGCTTCAAGTTATTAGGAACACAGGCTTGGTCAGAATGAAAGATGTTATTGTTAAGGGTTTTGTATATAAGGAAACAATGATATGATGATACGGGGTTAAAAATAACAAATAGGGGAAAACATATCTCCTTCTGAGGAAAAAATGTAAAATTTTTAGAATAAGCATAATGTAAGTACAGACTAAGCTAGGGCTATATGAATGGGCTCCAGGGAATGGATAGTAACCTCGTGGAATTATGTGAAAATATTTCTATAATATTATATTTATTTATCTTTTTCTATGGAAAAATTCTCTAACTTTTGTCAACATCTCTAAGGCTTGTCGAATCAGTAACCTAAGCATCTTTTATTCCAGGTGGAGGATGAGCTGTTCTTTGTCCTTGGATCTGGTTGTCACCCTCTGACTTAAAATTAATTGAAGTCAGACAAACACCTAAATATTTCCCAGAATCTATTGTCATTTTGTCTCCCATTTGTCTCCAAGGTCCTGGGCAGAATTCTGCTCCAGATCTAGAGGGTGTTTCTGATGAACTCCCTGAGCTACCAAGACAGTAGATTCCAGGCCACCTCAGACTTCACAAATCACCCATTTTCAACAATTCTCTCTCTCTGCTCTTAAAAATGTTAATATGGCAACGTAGACAGCAAATGTGTCCGGGATAAAAAGGCTTGTTTCTCTGACAAATGTTTATGGTAGTTAATTGAGTCCCATGAAATGCTTATGAGGACGATGCCTGGAATTAGTATAGTGTCTTTGTCATAGGGAACTCAAAGCCTTTATTATAGCTTTATATTTTCTTCTGACATAGCGAAGGAAGAATTTAGCTACTGTTTTTGTAAGCTTAGTGACTGGGCCCAGGAGTATGAATCATTGCTCACGCGATGGCTGTTTTCCTACTATGTTTAAACTATTGTGTTTGTGCGTGATCTGGAAAGTGACAATATTGTCTTAAACTTCTCTGATATACATACATTTTGAGGAGAGTAATCTGCACTGAATCCTACTTGTGCCATTTCCATCTGGAAGTTGTCTCCTCCTTGAAGAGTACCTGTAAAATATCATTTTCAAAAATTATATTATTGTCAGCAATTTTAAATCAAAATTTCAAACACACACATGTAAGCATGTGCATTCATGCACAAACACACACACTCACATTCACATACACTTTCTTATAACAATGTACAACTGTAGCATGGAGAATTCTAGGATGAGGAAACACTAAGAAAGTATCCAAAGAAGTGTTCAAAGTTGGCTTTGATCTCCAGTAAGCAATAATTAACACTGATTGCATAGAGACAGTTTGGGGGAGAAATAGGTTTGTGTTCCTCAAAAGTCGTCAACAACAGTAAATGTCCCAAATCATTTCAAGTTAGCCTGAAATTACATTGCAATTACTCTTACTCATGGACCTCAAGAGCTTTGCTCATACAGATGCATTAGTAGTTTTGAATTATGAAGGAGGCCTTGGTTTTTTTGGTGATGCTTTAAATAAATCAGAAATAGCACACTTCTGCAATAGAATTTGGGGTGGGATAGAAATTTCTAGTGCATCATCAGAGGATCAAAGGATGGACTACAGCTGTAGAAACCTCTGCAATACCTTTGAAGCCAGCTTCTAAGGTGGGACCTGAGATGTAGGCACACAATTAACTACCAGCTTTATTGCTGAGTTATTTGAGTTAAGCTCCTGGAACCAGAATTTGGGTCATGTGGCTCTTATTTTTATCAACTGTAAAGAGTGTTCCAGTTCTCCTGACTGTCTGCATGGGTGACAATTCTGCCCCGAGGATGTTGCAAGGGGCTATGGAAGTAGAGCTTCAATAAGGCAAGCCTTTCCCCCAACTGAACTGCTGGAGATCATCACTGTAATTTCATTATTTTTAGGTATTCAAGAGTTTCTGAAATTATATAATTAAAAATTATGATTATAATAGATGTTGCAAGGTTGTTCTCTCAAAAATTGAAAAAAAAAACATCTTCTGAACCACGTGTGAGATTTGCAACTCAAGAGATTTCTGGAAAATTATATAGTGTTGATGTGTTGTCTTTTAGGTAAAACACAAAAGTGGTTGGATTCATATTTTTCTTCTGCTCACTAATCTCTTACACTTTTCTTAGAAATTATAGATTCATGTATTTTGTCTATTTTTCTTGCCTGACTTATCTGAGTTATTTTTTATGCACAGCTTATAAGTTAATATCCACATAGTAAATACATTACATAAAAATAACAAATTCTCCAACAAAAAGTATTTGAAGGAAAAATTTGAGATAGGCCTTTTTACCTTCGATGCTGAAAATGTGCTCTCCTAGTGTTCCAGCCTTTTCCAGAAGAGCCGCTTCATCGGCCACATTGAAAAAATATCTCTCTGTTGGAGTACTAGCAATTGCTTTGATTTCTTTGATTAAATTTTTAGTATCAAGAGCATTTCTGTTTAAATACCCAAGAACCTTGAAAAAAAGAGAGTATGACAAAGGTCATTCTTCTACTTCAATGTACCTATCTATTCATTTCAGTACATTTCTGATCACCACAAACATCTTGAAAACATTTCTACTGCCATCTATTTAGTTGACAGGACTAAAAGTCAGCAGGAAGCAGAGAGATTGTACAAAGTGCAGACTGGAAAGTGATGGCATACAGGACTGTGTACCCATCAGCCAACAGATATGTCCAAACAAAAGCTACTTACTGCTATGCCGAACCTCAATATCTCATTGTCATTGCATTTCTGGATCTCCTGTTTCAGCATCGACCCATCATGGGATTCACCATCAGTCACAACTACCATGACTTTTGTAGCACCTGGGCGCCCACCAGAAGATGGTAAATAAGCATGCTTTCTGTGACAGATAAAAATTGCTCATTATTAACAAAAGCTAAGATGTAGACCTCTGTTTTGAAAGGGAAACAGGCAATTAGCATCTTTAAGCGTATCAGTCACAACTACGTTGTGCTTTCAATGTCAATGACCTTCTGTGACAACGCCATTATCATATTTAAAAGCATTCTTCTATTTGTAGCTTCCTCAGAAATACATAAAATATAATTCATGTTTAATAGTAATTTAATGGATTTCATGGTGTGTGTGTGTGTGTGTGTGTGTGTGTGTGTGTGTGTGTGCAGTTAGCTTTTCATTGCTGTGATAAAACACTAAAACAAAAAGAAAGTTGGAAAAGAAAGAGTTTATTTTGTGTACAGGTTATGTCTGTTATCATAGACATAGGCAGAAGCCAAGGCAGAAACTGAAGGCAGGAGCTCGAAGCAAAATCTATGGAAGAACAACAGAACAGCTTACCAGCTTGCTTCACCTGGCTTGCTTGGTTACTTATAAAGCCCAGGCCTACCTGCCTAGGAATAACACTGCCCACAGTGGGCTGGACCCACCTCCACATATACAACATCAATTATTAATCAAGGAGATGCCATGTCGTCATGTCCATATGTCCATAGAGTAGTCTGATGGAGGCAATTCCTCAGTTGAAGTTCAACCTTCTCAGGTCTCCTCCCTTCTCTCTCTGTCTCTGTCCCCCCGTCTCTCTCTCTCTCTCTCTCTCTCTCTCTCTCTCTCTCTCTCTCTCTCTCTCTCTCTCTCTCTCTGTGTGTGTGTGTGTGTGTGTGTTGTATATGGGCCATATATGCTTTCTTGTATATATTCACAGATACACATGCATTAGTGAATACATGAGGGTCAGAGGTCAACATTAAATGTCTTTTTCCACAGTTCGACACTTTAGTTTTTAAGACAAGGTCTCATTAAACCTGGATTTCAATGACTCAGCTATACTGCATGGCCAGCAAGCTATGGAGTGTCATCTTTATCTCTCCTCCCCAGTTCTGGATATAAAGACACATACCACATCTTTTCCATGGGTTCTGGGAATCCAAAGTCAGGTCCTCATGCTTGTGGAGAAAGCACTTTACCCAGTGGATAACTTTCCAGCCCCACTTAAACCTTACTTTTATATTCACAGAATCCAATTCACTAATCCATTTTCTTGTATTCCCTTTATATTTGACATAGTACTTACAAAAATGCATGATCTCTTTTTTAAAAACTCTAAAATTATCTTTAAAATCTAATGCACATGCTTAATCCTTTAATGCTTTGTTTTTTACATTTTGTATTTTTTTTTTCTTGAGGCAGGGTCTACCATGTAGCAAGGCTGGAATCATAGGCATACACTAATATGCCCAGCCAGACTGAAAATTTAATTCAGCTAAAATCTATTTGATGCAAGAAGCAAGGTACATTATTCAACTTCATTTTTTTCTATACAGCCAGCCAACTAACAAGTTATTTCTCTCTGTCTTTTAGACTCTCCTGTGACATTCTTCCTAGGTAATGTCACCTATTTCATAGGATAAATTAGCAGCTATCTATATAATAGCGTCTATTTCCTGTTCATCTTTTGTATCTTCATATTTATGTCTTCAGTGTTGACTAAACATTCTACCTATTTACCAATACCCTAAGCCAATGTTTATGAAGCTGATAAATAATTTTGCTATACAGAATATTTTATGTGTACTGTATTAGGAAACAGAACTGTAGAAATATATTTTATATTTTTCAGCCGGACAAATTTTCGTCATGGAGCTCATGTCATATCCTTTGTAAAAAGTGAAGTTTACCCTTTGTGGGTACAGCACACATCAAGAGTGATTTGAAGACAGAACTGCCTCATTTAGTTTTGATTTCCTGCATTGTATAGGGTGGTGTCTTGTAATGGTAGGTGTTCAATCTCTCTCTCTCTCTCTCTCTCTCTCTCTCTCTCTCTCTCTCTCTCTCTGTGTGTGTGTGTGTGTGTGTGTGTGTGTGTGTGTGTATCTGTGTGTTTTAGGAGGTATTAATTAGAATTTGGGTGGGTCCTGATTTTTGTTCATTGGGAAACTATTGTGGTAAGGGGAAAATCCAGGGTTTTAAAAGGATAATAAAACACAGACAAGCCACACCTCAATAAACAGTGGATCATGCCCTATTTTGGAGAGGAAAGTTTGCCAGGTCCCCAGGTTCCTTCCTTGGGGATAGGCCCTAGCTACATTCTCTGCTGAAGACGGGAGTCATGTAAGGCTATCTTGACAACATTCTTTTCCTTAGTCTGAGTTTACTGGACTGGAAAGGGCTCCACACTTAATGATAGGTGACTCATTTTTATGGTCAAGCCCTCAAAAAGCTAGAAACAGGAATGATGAAGCCAAACTTGTCTTTTCTATGGACAGTGTCTTTTGAGACATAGAAGAAAATCTCACCAGTTGATGAAAGCAGCAACTTCAGTATATACACAGAAAATAGATAAAAAAGAGGGCACAAAGAGATAGATGTGCCAAATGTGATGGTGGCCAGATATGTGCCTAAGGGGAAGTGGGAAGAGGAGAGGCAACACTGAACATCATGAGCAGTGAGGGAAAGGAAAGAGGCTGCTTGAGGACATAGTGAATTTTCTGACATGGTACTCCCAATAAAGATGCTCAACTTCAGTGAGATGCCTGATGGCTTTGGGGAGAGAGTTAAGAGGTGACATATGTAAAATTCATAAATTATTTTAAGTGTAAATTTAATGAAAATATAATTATATCAATTCACATCTGGATTACCCCAATGATTTGCATTCCAAATGTTTCAATATTCCCTCATCTATAATATAACTGCCATTTGATAACTGTTGTTACATATACATTTTTCCAAATATATATGTATGTATATATATGTATCCATATATATATATATTTATACAAAACAAAAATATAAGTACAGAAATTTAGTGCAGCTTAATTGCTTATGATTATAGCATTTCAGATCTCATCAGGTTACATTAAACAAGAAATAATAGACATAACCCATGGCACAGGGCAATTTTCTTTCTCACAACATTCATTAGGTGTCTAAATTCTTTGTTTAGGGATTTGACATGCATGGACACTATCAATTGGGAAAAAAGATATTCAGCAGCATTCTTCACTTGTGATGCATGGGTGCTCAGTACAAAAATGAAGGATTCAGAGGCAAATAACACCAAGGTTGTATGACATTTCCTCAAGAATATATGTTAACTTGTATTTTCCTGCAATCTTACACCAAAAAAGTATATGACACATTAAAGAAGCAATGACTTTATGGTGACAATACTAAACCAAATCCACAAAACAAAACAGAGACTAGCAGCAACCTTAGAACCAGCATCTGAATCTTCACTTAAAGTTGCATATATAAAATAAAAATTATGTTCAATGAGAAAACTTTGACATTTCTCTGGCTTATCTGTATCCCTTGAAATTCATGTTTTCTTAGACTGATACCTAAGACTTCAAGCAGAAAACAGAACGGGTATGTAGAGAGTGAGTATTCTATATTTTCCCAATCATACGGGAATATTTTTGAAAAATCTCCAATTAGAATGATTCTTTTGGTAATTTGCAAGCTAAAATTATATTCTGTTATATATAGGGATGTTCCTCATACTCCATAATTTTTACCATGAATGGATATATTATTCTGTAAAAAGCCTTTTTGCATCTAAATAAATGATCTTGTGGTCATTTTCTTTAAAAAAAAAAGAGGTGACATATGCATTGGGGGGGACCCACATAGGGTTGGTCCTCACATGAAGGGTAGGGACATTATTCTTAGAAGAAAGGACTGTGGATGGAAGGGGGTCTTTGTTCAGTGAAGAAAACCCAGGAGAAGGAGCCAATGAATAGGTTGGAGTTGGTGGGGATCCCAGAAATTTATGGTGTTCAATGAAGACTGAGTCCAGAACAGCAGTGTATGTCTGCCCTTATCAAATGCTGAGAGGAGCTAAGGTTGGTGAGCTTGAGATAAGAGCACTAGACTAGCTGATGGCAGAGACCATGTTCACCCAGTGGCAGAGCTGCAGCCTTCAAGGAAAAGGCGAGAAGACTCAGACAACTTGTTTTAATGGCTTTTGAAAGAATAAAAACATGAGATGGAAAAGGCTGCGAGCAGGTTTCAGGGCAGGCATGTGATTTTCATTCAAAAAATGACAGACAAAAAATAAATGATGAAAAAAATGACAGGCAGACATTTAATAAAGTGTCTAGTAAAATTGACAGGGCAGAAAAAGAGAAACTGAGGTAAGGAGGCGGTGGATGCCATGCAATTGTAAAATTCACAATCCCTGTATGTTGCAGGAGGAATAATAATCTCAACATTCAGATTCTTGTGTATAATACACCATGAGCTTCATTAATGTGTACAAAATACTATACTAGCTTAATTTGTTTGAAGTTAATATTAGCAAATAGTGACAGATTGTTTTACTTCATACTACTTTAATCTAAGACCTTTGTATTTTATGTAATTCATGAAAAAAAATCATGTATCAGACTGTCCCAGAACCATGGTGTGTAGCTTCATATCCTCTGTGACATGTCAAGGTACACATGTCATGGAAAGCTCAGGCTTGTCCTTGCCCTTGTTGTTTTGTATTGGCTTTTCCATCCCCCTTTTAACTTTTATATTGTCAAAGTGTTGACCTGATAGCATCAAAACTTACCTTGCAAATTCAATTGCTTTGAAGGTATTTGTGAGGTCACCACCATATTGGGAGGTCAGGGATGTGGCTTCAACTATTTTCTCTTTGGTTTTGTAAGTGTTGAAGTTAAATATAACCCTTGGCTCATTGGCATATTGAATTAATGCCACCTTCAAAAGAGAAGTTTATTCATTATCATTAGCTTATAAACAACTTATATTTAGCCAATATAATAAGAAAGGTGAATTTAGATGAGTAGTCTGATAGCTTAGAGGAACCAATTTCAATTCTGTGCTTGAAAATTCTTCTTCTTCCTGTGGAAGTGTCTTTGCTAGAGGTCTTTAGTATGCAGTAGGAGCATGGCTGCCAAGCAAGAGGACCTGTTACAGCTTACACACTTGGTTCAGAAGTAACCATAGATACTTAAAGTACTTCATTAGTGTATTCAATGCAAAAGAATGTTGGGTTCAGCTTTCTGACACAAAGATTAAAATAGATACAAATAAATACACTTTCTAATTATCAGTGGGTACTAGCTTGAAGACAGCTGTAAGCAATCATAGATGGAGGGTAACATATTATTAATTGTGAATAGTTTTGTAACAGAGTCGGCGCTGAATTGAAGAAAAGCTCATGTATCCCTTAGCTGTATGCTCAATTTAATTGACTATTAGATTTCCCCTATTGTGGGATTGAGTGTCATTGGAGCAAAAGTGTTAGATATGTATGTGGGACAGGGAAACTCTAGCCTTCAGAGGACAAACAAATTGAAAGAACCTTATTTGAAAAAGCAACAGAAAGATAATCATCTGAACAAGGTATCCAGGGGACAGTTTCCAATCCTTTACATTAACAAACTCACCTCTTTTTATCACTATGCCTATTTCTGAGCATTAGAAGAATTCTCCCAGCCCGGGAGATGGGATTGTGTAATCAGGAAATAGGGATGTGTGGTAAGAGGCTCTCTGAAAGACACAAGTCTCTCTGATGTAAGGCTATAAGGGAAGTGGAAGGATGGCCCTTGATTGCTGAGTCCAGTTTGTCATTTTGCCTGGGAGGTGGTATGACAGCCACTGGGAAGTCATGAGGAACATGGTGATGATCCTGTACATCTTCCTTTAAGATAAGACGTGCAACTGACTCAAAACTAAGTGATGATATGACTTCTATGACATAGCTGTAGACCTGAGTGCAGAGTAGGGGTTAAAGATAAGGTGTATTATTAAATATGGGCCATAAGAAGAGAGACTGAACTCAGCTTCTTCTAGAGAGGAACCAATGGATCATGGTAGGAAGACACAGAAGTGTGTCATGAAGTCTGGATACTATTAAATTGGCTGGAACAGGTATAGTAACTGAGACAGAAAAGTAACAGACAAATTGGGAAACTTTCTTCTTAAGGAGATTTAAAAGTCTTGTTCTCCAGAAACCAGTGTGATATGTAGTCTTCATTAATAGAATTTTCTATTAAAAATTCACAGTGGAATTTCCATGGTCTCTAAAGGCATTTTGCCCACTATCCTGGTATAAAAAAATCAACATCAAAATTATTTATACATATAATACATATGAAGTTGATATATATGTACATATACATACATATGTTTTTTTTTGAGACAGGATTTCTCTATGTAACAGCAGCCGTGGATATCCTGGAACTTGCTTTGTAGACTAGGCTGATCTTGAAATCACAGAGATCCACCTGCCTCTGCCTCCCAAGTGCTGGGATTAAAAGGCATGGGCCACCACTGCCCAAAACTGGAAAAGTGAATTTTCAGTGAAGATAACTACAAAGTCTAGGGGAAAGTATCCCAATAATTGTTTCTAGATGTGAGGCTTTGTCCTATCAGATGCCAGCTAGGAACGTGCACTGGGAAATCAGTGAGCTGCACCCTGGGGATACTGCTGCTCCAGCCAGAAGGACCTATTTGTGGTAGATCCAGTCAGGAAGTGGAAAAGGAAAAGAGGAGCATGGTGAAAGAAAAAAGAATCTCAAAATATCCAGGAATTGTCCCCCTCCTCTTTCTCTCCCTACCCTACTCTCTCCTTCACCCCAGGGCCTTGCTATATTGTCCAGGCGAGACTCAGAATCTTGGTTTCCAGAAATGTTCTTGCCTTTATCTACTTAGTAATGTGGAATATAGCTGTCACTTTTAAAAATGCATGCTACTTAGTCTTGGGGAATCATGAAACTTTTATTCCTGTATTTTGGGTGCCTACATCAAGAAGATTGCATGGAACTGACCTAGCCACTCTGCATATATGTTAAAGTTTTATAATTTGGTCTTCTTGTAGGATTCCTAAGAGTGAGAACAGGGCCTGTTATTGACTCTGTTACTGGCTTTGGGACCTTACTCTTCATACTGGGTCATCTTGCCCAGCCTTAACACGTAGGAAGGTGCTTAGTGTTACTGCAACTTGATATGCCATGTTTTGTTGATTCTCATAGGAGAACTGCCCTTTTCTAAACAGAATGGGAGGAGGAGTGGATGGGGGGGTGGGAATAGAGGGAGGTATGGAGGGACTAGGAGGAGAGGAGGGAGGGGAAACTGTAGCATAGATGTAAAATAAGTAAATAAATAAATAAGATATAAAAAACAAAACAAAAGGAGATATAATAACATCCAATTGAGACTTCTGAAAACATGGAAAATGATTTTGAATTATTGAAAATACTTTCTCTTATGTAAAAGATTTTCTAGTTTATAAACAAAAACTATAAACTAATATCAGAATTATGTTTACTATTTTTTAAATTTCACCGAATTCAGATAACTCTTTACAAGCAAAGTGTAAACAAGAGGAATTCACTATTCATCAAAATAGCTATAGGGAAAATATGTATCTAATTCTAAAACATATTATCCATTATTTTGTATTTATGTGTATATGTGTGTGCCTATGTGAATGTATGTGCACCATGTGTGTACAGGTGCCTATAGAGGACAGAGGACTTTGGACCTCCTGGAACTGGAGTTGTAGGCTGGGAACTGAACCTGGGTCCTCTGCAAGAACAGCAAGTGTTCTTAACCACTAAGCCATCTCTCTATTCCCCATATATGTATTATGAGTAAACCCATGGGTTAAAGAATTAAAATAAGCAGTTTTTTTTTTTGTTTTTTTTTTTTTTTTTTGGTTTTTCGAGACAGGGTTTCTCTGTGTATCTTTGGAGCCTATCCTGGCACTCGCTCTGGAGACCAGGCTGGCCTCGAACTCACAGAGATCCACCTGCGTCTGCCTCCCGAGTGCTGGGATTAAAGGCGTGTGCCACCAACGCCTGGCCAAAATAAGCAGCTTTTAAAAGAGGCATAAGTGCTATACACCATTCTTTTGACGACTCTGTCAAAAATAAAACTAAAATCAGCAACACTGAACAAAGCCATAGGCCAAATACTGGCCTTAGAAGTTTATGTTTCGATTTTAATTTCCCAGGTCACCATTAAATGCATTAAAATGAATATTGGACAAATGGAAATTTTAAGACTTCACATCTAACATCATTTTCCCCAAAGGAGATCCATGGGCTCATTTATGATTTTTGATGTCCTTACCTGAGTCTTTTTGGGTCCTATATCCAGGCCTTGTACAAATTTTTCCAAAAAATTCTTCACTGCGTCCCAGGGATAAATACTGTTTGATTCATCACATACAACTACAACATCTACGAGGGAAGGGCAAGCTACATAGGAAGAGATGAAAAAAAGAACACATTTTCCAAAGATAAGTCAAACTTCATAACAACATGAACTTCGGACTTACAGAGAGGTTGGGTTGCACTTGACACCCCTCCTTTTAATTGTAAGGCATCACTCAGATCTCCTTCATGTCCATAACTTACCCTGAACTGCAGGTGAGAAGCTGGTCAGGGACTGAAAGTCTGGACTGATGTCTGAACAAATTCCAGTTGCATAATACTGATTTCCACACTGATGTGCCCACAGAGGACCACAGGTCTTCAAAGAAAGGAGAAAATAATATATACACAGGAAATGTAACATTCACCTCTTATTCTATGGAATTAAGACACCATATCTATTCTTTCCCAAGACAGTAGGATTCACATACCCATACATGTACACATACACACATGGGCACGCACACACACATGCACATATGTGTGGATATACATACATATATACACACATTATGTATGTGTGTCCACAATATACATATATGTATATATATGGACACATATGTGTGTATAGATGTGTGCATATGTGTGTATATGTATGTGCTTCATCTATATATATGTCTTTGTGATTCTTTTGTGCCCAGTGCCCTTGGAGGCCAGAAGAGAATGTTGGGTTCTGGGATTTGAAACCAGGTTCTTTGGAAGGGCAGCCAGTGATCTTAATCACTGTGCCATCTGTCTAGCACTTTCATCTCTCAAAACTAGTAAGTCCAAAAAGCAATTGGAAGGCCTGGAGAGACAGCTCAGTGGTTAAGAGCACTTCTGTTTCCAGAGGACCCAGATTCAATTCCCATTCCCCACACGGCAACTGACATTCTTCTATGGTTCCAGTCCCAGGAGAGCCGAGACCTTCCTTTGGTTGCCATAGGCACTGGCATACAGACATATGTTCTGGCAAACATTCATGTGGTTGAAATAAAAACAAACTCTCAAAAATCTTCTTCAAATGCTTTTGAGTGGCCACCCTCTGGGAAGGCTAAAAAGATAAGGAGAAAACAACAGATGTGCTACCTCAGGGTGGACCTTCAGGAACAGAGATGGGGCCATCAGGGGTAGCTGTCAGTAGACAAAGAGACCCTGGGATTCCCCTACCATACTACTTCTAGAAAAGTTCAGTAAGAATTTAAAAGTCGACCTCATAGTACGTGATTGAACAATTGTTTATAAGCTTCTTTTTCTAATCTGTGATAGATTATTGAGTAGTAGACAAGCATGTTTCTCACTCTGGTGACCCCAAGTCACTTAAATCTATTCTTAATATTTTAACTTTCAAAATCATAAAGTTGGAATAGTCTTTCCTTCCTTCCTCTATGTCTATGCTGTATTTTAGTTAATATGTCACAGTCATAACAGTATATGTTTAAATAAAAATAACTGAAGGTTGCCTAAAAAAAAAAAAGTTCAGTAAGAAAACTGAATGCAGGGCCAGGAAGTGGTGGCACAGGCCTTTAATCCCAGAGCACTCGGGAGGCAGAGGCAGGCAGATCTCTGTGAGTTTGTGGCAGCATGGTCTGCAGAGTGAGTTCCAGGATAGTCAGGGCTACACACAGAGAAACCCTGTCTGGAAAAACCAAAACCAAACAAAACAACACCCCCCCCCCAACTGAATGCAAAGTTGGATCTCATGTGACTCATTTATAGGATAAATAAGATAATCATGTCCTTTTGTTTGCATGATTGTAAAGATTGACTGTTCAATGATCCATAGACACAGAATACGCAGAACAAAGTCAGGGAGGGAGCTGTGGCTGCATTACTGCATCCACTGTGGTTGTTTGCGAATCGGGTCTCCTCCTGTCCTGTTCATCTAGGACTTCTCAATAGGAACCAAAACCCCAACAGCCTGTTAGGACAGGCAGGGGTCCTCCAGAGTGCCTGGGTCGTGCATGAATATCACACTTCTTTCATTCAGGGACAGACCACTGTGTCCCTGTTCACCTGATATTTTAAATCCTTTTTTTTTTTTCATTCTGAGATTATGAAGGCAAATTTTGAGTAAAACCCCTTTATTTTAAAATTAACACATTAACACACTAATTGACACAAGTGATGTAATGAACTGCTACCTTTTAATCTTGCAATAAACTATTTCTTTATGTTGAGCTCCAAGGTCCCTAGCTGACTGGTATTTACCTCCTTGTCTAAAGCATACATACACCAACTCCTACTAACTCCATGAACACAACACCAATTCTGCCCTTTATAGAAGCCATTCTATGAGTGCTGAGAGCTGTGGATTGAGTTGTGATTAAAGCAAGTGGGACACATTAGACTCTCTAATATTAAATTTTCTAGAGGAAAAGAGAAAAATTCGGGAACAGAGATCAAGTCTAAAGATACTAAAAATTACCTAAGAATTTCACATTATGTAAAGCTGTGGCCCACGCCTAGAGCATTGAACTGATGGGCACACAAGTAATTAAAACTGAATAGAAAAGTGTGCACTTAGTATAGGAAGTAATTGGAAAAACAAAAGGATTTTATTTGACCCAGTTTAACTGTCAGTGGCTGAATCCTAGCAGCTGTACTCATATTTCATGCTCAGAGGGCAAGCATGGTTTCCCTCCCGTAAAAACTGGAACATTTTGACAATTAGGAAAAAGTCATTTGTTGCTTCTGGCTAGTACACACACACTCAACGCACGCATGCATGCATGCATGCATGCATGCACGCATGCACACACACACAGTAGATGACAATCATTCATGCCCATGTGTGCATCCGCAGTCGTTTTTATCACCTTGGCAGATAATTCATGATGTATGCAAGAATAGAAGTTCTTTTTCATAAGCAATGGAAAACAGAATTAAGAAGCTGAAGTTACAGGATGCCAATTGTTACTGCCAACACATTCTTGCTTTAAGCCCAGAACTTAAGAAGGTTCAGAAATATGTGATGATTGCCAGTCTTCTTCACATAATTCTTATGAGAAGCCCGAGACTCTGACCTTTTCAATGTGTAAAGAAACTCAGGTCTCCTCTTCCTTCCAGCTCCCTTACACTCGCTACTAATTCACTTGGAGTTTGTTAAAAAAAATTTATTTTACCTAGGATTAAGGATTAAAACTTTAATGAATATCTACAATCCATAATTCTCAAGTTATTCTGATTTAGCCAACTGAAAAAATAAACAAATCAAGTCTATTATAAAGATCTCAGAATACAACACAGCACAAAGATACCTTGCAATAATCATTTATACACAGATCTGACACATATAATAACCAATATTTAATTGGTTTAGTGGTAATAAGTTTTTCTCAATGTAAATAACTGTTACTCTAACTAAAATGACAATATTGGCTAAAAATCAGTTTGTTTGTTTTTTTAAGCAAGATTTTAGGTGAGAATTTCAATCGCACAGACAACCTGGGCTTTGAAGACAAGTTTTCAGATCTGTTTAACTAGGATATTTTTATATGAACCAGAGGAAATTTCAAATACGATTTAGTTTTTACTTGTCTTTCAACTTTGGGGGTCACGTGATTTTTTCACTGTATAATCAAATATTTTCAGCAATTTCCTATATTAAGTCAAAGCTCAGAAAGTCTTTTTTCCTTCAGAAAATTTCCTCTGCTAGCAGATATGTGGCAGGAGAGACAGCTCCTCACTTTAGATAGGAGCAGAGTAGCCAGAGTAGCCAGAGTAGCATGGGTCAAAGACAAGAGCACTCCTTGGCTTTGAACCCTGGCTGCTGAATGGAAGGCACCTGAGCATGCTCCTAGAGGAAGCAGAAACAGGACCTGGGATTTTAATGGGATCCACACCTGCTCAGCACACCTCCCAGGCCTTCTCCTTAGACTACCCATGTCATTCAAACATCCCATTGTTTGCTGAATACTCAAGAAGGCTCCACATTAAAACTGCTAATGTTTCCTTGGTTATCCAAGTAGCATAGTTGACCATAAAGCAAACTTGAACGTTTAAATCTCCAGATTGCGTTTGCTAAGATGGCAAATGCTACAATGGCAGGACGACACTGACCACAAATTCTCTCCAGAGAAAGGAAGATCTGAGAGGCAACACTTACTAGAAAGCCACCGGTTCCCGAGTTCCTGGTGAGGGTCAAACCCAGGCTCATGTTGGTTTTTATCTCCGTAACATTTGAGATGCTTGCTGAATCTTTTGGAGAGAAAGAGGTGTTTTAAAATATTAAATATCTATTGTTCATGAGAAGCTATAATAAAACCAACAGGCAGACTCATGTTTTTACATGGCTTGAGTGTAGCATAACCTATCTGGAAACAAGCATCATATCATGACGAGTGGGGATGTGGTGTCTTCAGCCACTCCCAGCTCACTCCTGTATGGGAGGCAGTTGGGCAGAAGCACTGACAGGGCATTTAAATATGTGTGTTTAAAAGGACAACATTTTCATCAAACAAAACGCACAGAGAGGGCACCATGTGTTTCTGTTTGTAACCTTGCCTCCTGCTTTTTTCTGTTGTTGTTATTGTTGTTTTGTTTCTTTTTATATCGGGACTGTTTAAAATACTCTTAATGAATACCATTTGATAGACCCTAACTCAAAACAGAATTTCAAAAAGAAACCATGGGACCAGCCAGATAAAATGAGACATGAATCTGTCTCTCCAAGCTATGACACCAACATGATTTACATGTTCTCTAGTGCCAGCTGGGTTGTTTCCCTCATGTCCCAGGGTGACTGCTGTTAGACTTCACTCTCCCTCTGAAGCCTCCAATTCAACACTGGTTCTGCCAGTCTCAGTGAGGAGCTCACACACTGTGGCATGAATCACTCTCTCCAGTGACCTTGGTTCCTCAACCCTGATGAGGGTCACTGCAATGCCTTCTCCCTCCCCGGTTCCTTTCTGTCTTAGAGGAGGGGGATTTCTCCTCAGACTCTTTCTCCCAGGCACTGGTGACACTTCTCTGGCTATGTGAATGCTGCACCGTCACTGACTAATACCCACTTCATTTGTTCCACCCCTTTACACTCTCTGTCTTTTTTTCTGGAAGGAGTTCTTAGTCTTGTTGTCCCCTAGAGCTGTCTTCTCACCTCTCCTGTATTATCTAACTTCTAGAAATGGAGACTGGCTATCAATCCTGTACTTGTGACTTTCTAAATTGTTTATTCTTTTTTTTCTAACCTCATACCCCACTGGACATATAACTATTAGTTACATATGTTTTGATAGAATAACAATTTCTTTGGTACAGAAAGAAAACAATGAAACTCCTATGTATATGCTCTTATTTTTATGTAACCATATTGCTAATAAGGCAATGTGCCAGTACGTGTTTTAGCTTAAAATTAAATATGTGCACCTGTGTCTTCTTAACTCCTGTGTTTTATTCAAAATCTTCTATGATTGTTTTGCTGAATATCCAGCTACACACCAACAGGTTTATTTTTCCTGGGCCATCCAAACAGTATAATTGGCCCAAAAGCAATCTCCAATGTTTAAATCTCCAGGTTTTATTCAAAATAGGGGTAGTGAGAAGACACTGACCACAGATTCTCTCCAGAGGAATGAGAGTCTAGAAGAAAAGTCTTACTAGAAAGCCACTGCCTAAATGTTCAAACATTAAGATGACACAATGGATCGAGGTGGTAGAATAAAATTGGTGATATTTGGGGTTTTTGTTGTTACTGTTGTTTTTCTGTAATGCTGGGGATTGAACCCAGGCCCTCACTTATTCTTGGATCTACCATTCAGTTACACACCCAGTTGTTACAGTAAAAATTTTGAATACCATTTCCATATTTGGTGAGTGTTTAGAGTTCTATCACCCACATCCAGTTTACGTAAACTGAAAATGTTTACTCAGGCTTCACACTTCAATCTCTAGCATTTAACATCACTGACCACATGGCTCACACACACACAAAATATGCTTATATATAGCACCTACTTCGGGGAAGAAATCATGCTGCAAATGTGTCACATAGAGCTATGTAAGGGGCACTCCTGCTCTTTTTTCTAATTGTGTGTGTGTGTGTGTGTGTGTGTGTGTGTGTGTGTGTGTGTGTGTGTGTGTGTGGTCTATGTGTATGCCTGCATGTGGAAGCCAGAGGACAAGTGTGGGTGTTGTTCCTCAGCCACCCTCTACCTTTCCTTTTTAGACAGGTTCTATTACTGGATTAATTCAGCTGGACTGGCTGACCACTGAGCTCATGAAACCCAACTGCCTACAACTTTCCATTGCTATTTTTGTAAGTCTGAGTAAGCGTGACTTTTTTTTTTTTAACAATGTCTGACTTTTTTACATATGGCTGTTTTAATTTTTTTAACTTTTATTCTTCTCTTATACATTACATCCTAGCTGCAGTTTCCCCTCCCTCTACTCCTCCCAGTCCTCCCTGCCACCTTCCCTCTCCCCCAAACCAACTCCTTCTGTTTCCCTTTAAAAAAAAAGAGCAGGTCTCCCAGGGATATCCACCCAACATGGCCTAACAAAATACAATAAGACTGAGCACAAACCCTTATATCACAGCTGAATGTGGCAATCCAGTGGAAGGAAAAGGGTCCCAGGCACAGGCAAAAGAGTCAGAGAGACCCTCCCACTCCCATTGTTGGGAGTCCCACAAGAACAGCATAAGGTATATGCAGAGTACCTAGCTCAGACCCGTACAGGGTCCGTGTTTGTCACTTCAGTCTCTGTGAGCCCTTATGAGCCCCTATGAGCCCTCGTGGTATTCTCAATCCCTCTGACTACTGCAATCCTTTCTCTCCTTCTTCAGGGTTCCTCTGGCTCCATCAAGTGTTTGGCTGTGGGTCTCTGCTATCTGCTCCCATTGGGTTCTGGATGAACCCCCTCTGCTGACCACTGGTCCAGGCACTGGTCTGAGTACTGCAGAACATCCTTAGGGATCATTTCATTGGCTTTTTTCCCCTGTCATGTTTGGTTCTATCTTGGGACTCTCGGCTATCCTGCCTCTGGTTCCTGGCCATCCAGGCAGTGAATGACTGACTGTTTTTATTTGACTTTTGGGCATTGAACTCAGGTATTTGTGTTTGCAAGGCAAGCACTTTACTGACTGAGCCAACTCCCAGCCATGTTTCTAATACTTAAGATCTGTCTTGAAATCCTTCTTCCCCCTAACTGAGTTTTCTAACAATGTTTTTTCTCCTTTCATCCCTTGATGATTTAGGAGGACTCAGGCTCAGCAATGTCTGTGTCCTCATGACTCTACTGAGGGGCTAACCATAGAGTTCAATGCTCCCTAACTTTCTTCAGGAAATACTGTGTGGGATATTACTCATTCATTTTTTCTAGTCCTATTATTTTTATTAAATATTTGCATTGCAATATAATACACCTGCAATGTAGTAAATAAAACAGCAAATAATTTTAAGTTGTATATTTTAAATGGAATGTAATTATTCAGCATAATCTTAAATACATAGCATTTCTTGAAGCCTTCAATCTCAGCCCCAGAACTATTGTTTTTGTACATAATAACTTATTCTGGAAAGAGGGGACAGAGAAATATCGATAGTCTCAGATTTCTGGCCATCATCTGGAAAATAAAAGTGGTAGAAACCAGTCCATGGTCTAAGGCAAATGGCCTAGGAGGTGGAACATCACCTATGAAAATTTATTAAACCAGGTCTTCAAACTCATTTAAAAATTTGGATACAAACTGGTATCCATATGATTAAATCAACAAAGGCATAAAGCTTTCTTTAAGGCAAAATTGGAATCTTTTTGTCATTTTGTCAGAGTTGATGACAAATGAGTCTTTGCTGTTTGTAAAGAGTAGCATTGCTAAGTACCACTCACTTTGCAGGTTCAGCTTTTCACACCGGGCAGTGGGTACATTAACAGGGCATTTGTACACGTCTCCCATTCTGTTCTCAGGAAAGCCGCTCCATGGAGACCCAACCAGCAGCCTAGAAACAGGAGGTTCTCATGAGTCACAGTGTGGTGTAGACAGATTATTAAAAAGAAAACTGACCACAGATCAGCAACATCACGTTTAACTTTAATCTTATATAAATTCATAGCTCAAATGTGTTCAGTTATAATTTGACTTGATTCCTGTCCTTACAGCTGATCAGGACACTTAATGAATGTCTGTGAAGTGGCTACTTTACAAAATACCCTGAGCTGTCTCTCCACAGCAGCTAGAGAAGCATAATGCTTGTCACAGCATGAGTTACACAAATCATTTCAGGTTTTCTGCTAGTCAGTCGCATTAATAATATAAAAGTGGCAGTCAAAATTAATTTTAATAATGTATTTTAACTTCATATGATAAAAACTAGCATGTAGTCAACATAAACTATTTCAATGAACTACTTGTACTTTTCCTCTACAAAGTCTCTAAAATTCAGTGCATATTTTGTACTGAGAACACATGTCAATATGTAAGCAGGATTTTAAGTACAGAAAAGGCACAAGTAGCTAGATATACTGCAGGTGCTGGCGTAGTGCTGAAGAATGATATCATACTCATTCATACCCAAGAGTTACAACTAACATTTTTGGAGTTCTTTCTATACCTTAATTGCTGTCATGGGCTGTGTTATTAGGCAGCAGATGGATTATCTAGGTGGCTTTATAGTTACTGCCTTTATAACAAAGATACTTAGCAGAACTACTGAACACAAGTATCTTGGAGATCTCCTTACTGATTGCAATATTGGGTGCATACCTAGAATACAGGATGAGTCTGGTATTCACATCCTTCCTTTGGTTAACTTTGTTGTCCTTCTAGAGACTATGCTGCTTCTCCCTACAGAGATACTCATATGCACACTCATATGGTACTGAACAGGAAGAGAGCATGTACTCTTTGATCATTTCTCTCTTATGCCTGTGTGTGTGTGTGCAGATGTATGTGAGTATTCGTGTGTGTGTGTGTGTGTGTGTGTGTGTGTGTGTGTGTGTGTGTGTGTGTGTGTGTGTGTGTGTAGGCCAGAAAATAACCCAAAACACTATTGACCTCCTAGGAGACAGGGTCTTTCCTTGTCTAGGGACTCCTCGGTTAGGCCGCACTGGCTGGCCAGAGAAGACCCAAGGATCCACCTTTCTTTGCCTATCTAGCTTGATTAATGAGTGAGTCACAATGCCCAGAATTGGGGCTCAGGGTCATACTTTTGAGACAAACACTTTACCAACTGAGCTATTGCCCAACCTGATAAACTTAATCTTCAGAGGCCATAGCATGTTATGTATTGTGTAACATTTGGTTGTTAAAGAAGTACATTTGCTTTACTGTTAGTTGTTTTTTTAAGTTGAGAAGGTTATCTATGAAATATTTTCATTTTCATGAGCCGTCTTTGTTAATAATTTGCTATTTTCATTTATACTTGTGCTCCATGCTAAATGCTATATAGTAGATACACAGAAATCTAAGACAGATCCTATCTACTAAATCCAGCATAACTGTTTAATATACATAACCAATAAAGCAATTATATGAGAGAGATGAAGGACAGGAATTAAGCTCTTCTGCGAAACAAATGTTCAGATGATCAAAGATGGCAAAAATAGGCAAGAAAGACTGAAGTTTATACTTCAATGGTAAAATTACATTATCCATTGCATAAAATTATTCTTAGAGAACATTCTGAATACTTTAATTCAATTAAGTTTAAGGTCACAACTGAAAGATTCTGTCCTCTTATAAGCAGATAAGTTAGCATTACCTATTAAAAGTTACTTTTAGTCAACACTTCAATCACATTAGGCACATAGGTTAAGGTTCTTGCAAAGTCAGTGATCTGAGTGATAGATATAAAGTTTTACCATATTCATTTTAGTTGGGGGACTGCTGATGGCATTTGGCATGCATGTATGAGCAGATCTGGTGCTCTTCATGACCACTTAGAGGCAGTTAGGAATCTCCTTTGTACTGTAAAAACTGTTTCAACAATAGTTCAACCATCTCCATCTTTAGTAGTTTCCTAATATTCATTTACCAGAGGTCTGCACAGCATTCTGATTTTTGTGCACAGATGCATCTTAAAGAAACAGGTGATAGGCCCCCGATTTCCTGTCCAGCCCTGTCTTATTCTTGCATTCTTCTGGGGTTGAAGAGTCCAGTCTTATGGCACTCAGCTCTCTAGATCAGAGTTTTCTCTGCTTCTAGACCTTCATACATGTCATGCCATTCCATGCATGACAAGCTCTACTATCTCCTGTTGGATAACTTCCCCACCAGGAAACCATTTGGCTCTTTGAACTCTGAGGACTAGATCCTCCAGTAGATATGAAGGTTGATGAGGGCCAGAGATTCTGTGCCTGAAGTACCTTAAGACAAGCAGTTACAGAAAGTGTGACTCTGGCCTTTGGCATTCTGTATGGCTGTGTGGTACTGAAGGAAACCAGAATTCAGACATGTGACATGGTCACCTTTGTGAGAGCACATATTATTGTCTTCATCTGCTATCTTTTTTTTTTTGGATTTTTTAATTTGAATTAGAAACAAGATTGTTTTACATGACAATCCCAGTTCCCTTCTCCCTCCCGTCCTCCCCTACCACTCCCCCCAACTAAAACCCTACCTATCACATATCCTTTCTGCTCCCCCTGGATGGTGAGGCCTTCCATAGGGTGTCATCAGAGTCTATCGTATCCTTTGGGATAGGGCCTAGCCCACCCCCGTGTGTCTTGGCTCAGGGAGTATTCCTCTATGTGGAATGGGCTCCCAAAGTCCACACTATGCTAGGGATAAGTACTGAACTACTACAGGAGGTCCCATAGGTTTCCAAGGTTTCCTCGATAAAACCCATGTTCCTGGGGTCTGGATCAGTCCCTTCATCTGCTATCTTCAATTATTAACATAAGACAGGAGAAAACAACGTAAAACCTGTCCATTTTGGGTGCACCTGAAGAACAAGGGAGTCCTGATCACACATGACTCATTCTGCAAATATAGCACATTATGTATCCACCTCCAGGCCAGCAATTCCAGGGGAGGTTCTAGACCACTGCCATGGCCTTTACTGGTAACATTTCCTGCCCTGCAACAGATACCTCATCACACCCACAGGCTTTCATGGAATCCTGTTCCTTACAGCTCATCCTCATGAGAGGAGGAGGCTATGAAGTCACCAGAGGCCACTCCTAGGGAATAATGGCATTATAATATTAAACAGACAGGAAGTTAAGGAGACTGGTACTATCAACCATAAAGTTTTATGGAATATAGCTGTAACAGAAAGAAGTACAAAAGGACAAATGTTACAACGGGAGGCATGGCATCCACAGGCAGGAAAGCCATGTTGAAACATGACAGAAATTCTTTGTAGTTATAGATTTCATAGACTCCCAACCAGAAAATAAAATAAAGCTGTGTGAATAGCCATGAGTGCTGATTCTCCAAACCAAACCAAAGCCCCAAATATAAACTTCTCCTTCTCTACAGTGAAACGGGGAATCCTTCCAAGACTATCTTAAATAACACTTACTGTTCAATTATCATGTGGGAAAATAGTGATTATGTAGACTCCCAAAAAGTAGCCAATTTGCCCACCTCCAGTGGAATTCAAAGTGCTCTGTTTAGTTAGTAAACAATATTTGTGGGGATGTAGGTCAGATGATTTTAAACCCACAATCCAACAGCTGCTAAAAATATCTTCACTTGGTCTGTGGGTCTCTAAGCTCTCCAGGCATTTCTTCAAAAGTAAGGATTTTTATAGAGATTGTAGATGGAGGTGTAGTTAAGACAATATGGTGTCATCAAGAAGTGTTTAATGAGTGCCTATGGGATGGGCATGTTGTACAGCCCCAGGAGGCACCATTCTTATGTAGACTGCGTGTCCTGGCCCTGTGCAGTTGACCAACTTTGAGGTTGTATATGGTGACAAGACCTACTGTCTTAGTTAGGGTGACTATTGCTGGGCTAAAACACCATGATCAAAAGCAAACTGAAAAAGTTTATTTTTACACTTTCATTTTGCTGTTCATCACTGGAGAAAGTCAGGACAGAAACTCAAACAGGGCAAAAACCTACAGGCAAGAGCTGATTCAGAGGCTATGGAGGGTTGTTGCTTGCTGACTTGTTCCTCATGGCTTGCTCAGCCTTCTTTCTTATAGAACCCAGGACCACCAGCACAGGGTTGGCACTACCCACAATGGGCTGAGCCCTCCCCATCAATTACTAATTAAGAAAATGCCTTATAGAGTTGCCTACAGCTGATCGTATAGAGACATTTTCTCAATAGAGGCTCCCTCCTCTGATGACCCTGGCTTGTGTCAAGTTGACATAAACTTAGCCAGAACACCTATTATGAACCACACTCAATTATAACTACTAAGGATACATCATTGATTAAGTTGCTTAAAAAAAATTCTGGCCTCAATATTTACATTCTAGGGAGAAGATAGATAATAAATCCTATAAGTGAACCATATGGTGGCATAGGAAGGAGGAAAAGTGGAGTAGAGTTAGGAGCGTGAGGTGGAGTGTGGTGTAATCTTTATTCGAATGGTTAGAGAATAAAATAAAAAAAAAGTATTCAAGACTTAAGGAGACTTAAAGGAGATTGTTTTTTAAAAAGTCAGGAGACTTTGGTGGAAGAGTAGCCTGGGGGTGCAATAAGCACTAATGTTCAATGGCAGGGACAAATGGCAACGGGGTCAGATTACATACAGACTCATGTGTAATTAGCCCCTGTTTTTTCTCTAAGTAAGAAGGGCTTCAGGGGGGTTGAGCTAAGTGATCATAACGTGACACATTTGGGGAACTGACTGGTGCTTCCTCAAAATGATTGCACTGAAGCTGCAGGGAAGAAGGTGTAGCCTCTTGCGGTCTCCTGGGGAGAGGTGGCAGAGGCTCAAAGAGGTTCAGAGGATTCCGGTGGTGAGCACTTGTCTTGTTCAAAATAGTTGGTCAGCAGGATTTCTTTAGGTTGTTTTACAAAGAAAAACCTGAACAGAGGAAGGAAGAAAGAGGGACAGAGGGATGACCACAAGATCAAGGAAAATCCTAGGAGTTGGGAAGTTAAGTAGAAGGGGTGTCATGACGAAGGACACTGTCAGCAGAGCAGGACATTGAGATGAAGAAGCTCAGTAGCTGTATGTGAGACACCGAGACACCTGGAGTGTGAGATGTCCTCTAGACCCCGAAGGGGTTACCTTACTAGTGACTGGAGCCTGCTCTATGTAATATCTATATTAACATTAGAAATTCCAAAGCCCACAGTGTATAAGAGTGCCATCCTTTTATAACTCTCGGTTATTGACAATACAGGACATCTAGGAAGTTATAAACAGATCCGTGCTCATTGTTAGTAATTTGCAAATGAAGGAAGTCACCTATGAAATGTTGCCCCTTAGGGAAATGGGGGGCAGGTAAACTTTAATTTTAGATTATAGTGTTGCTATTTCAAACCCAATAACCAAAGTCTTTGGCATAAGTTAAAAGCATTATTAGTATTTCAGCCTCATTATGTGACCACAGACTCTCCAGCTTCCAGATTGTTCCCTGAAGTGGGGAGATGGCAAAGCCCTTAAGGTCTTTTAATGTCACAGCACAGTCTACTGACCTCTATCTCTAAAGCATCATAAGTCTGTTCTGCTTCATAAAAACCCTAGAAATTAATTTTCTTACTGGAATCAAAGGATCCAATAAATACCAATTATTGCTTCAAATCATCCTCCATGAAGTTTTCCTGAAATTAAAGTCAAAAGCGGAGATACTCACTATAAAGAGTTATGGGAATAAAAATCCCCTCAGATATCAAAGCCCATGAGACAATACCTTTCTGCCAGGTGCTTTGGCAGCTATTTTTTTAAAATCAGAGCTAAACACTTGAATAGCAACAGCATTGTAAACTACATAACGGTTAGTAAAGAACTCTTATATGAATTATCTGCTTTGGTCCTTACAATTACCTATGAAGTGTTGTACCTATTTCTGCTTCTGTATAAAGACACGGTGTCTATGGTGGTTTGAATCCTTCCAGGATTCAAGCATTTGAACACTTTGTCCCCAGTTGGTGATGCTGTTTGGGGAAATTTGGGAGGTGTGGCCTTGCTGTAGAAAGTGTATCACCAAGGACAGGCTTTGAGAATGTATAGCCTCATCCTCCTTCCAATTTTGTCTCTCTTCTCTCTGATTTTGGTTGGGATACGACCTCAGCTTTCTGCTCCTGCTGCTTGCTGCCATGTCTTCTCATAGCAGACTCATCCATCAGGAACTATAAGGCCAAGGAAACTCTTCTTTCTTAGGTTGCCTTGGTCACCATATTTTATCACAGCAACAGAAAAGTAACTGGTAGCATCTAAGTGGCAGCAGAATCTAGATTCACTTCCATGTCCTTTACTTATGAATCCACAAGTCCATAGTTCTGGCTCTTCTTAGAACTCTTCTAGACAAGAATTCAATACTTGCTCATCATATGGAACCTAAAAACATTCACAACTACCTCCCATCTATGAACATTCTGATGGAGGGAAATGTTTGAGATGGTTGGATGCCAGGAAAGTATGTGTGTTAAAGCTCTTTACTCTTGCAAATAAACTTTGTTCTGGAGCAAGCATTTGATACTGTCATGAGGAATTTCTGACATGATGTCTGGAGAGCATGGAGGATTTTCAATAGATCACACATGTGTCCCTAGCATTCTAGGACAGCAGGTATCTTTCATGTGTTAGTCACAAATGTGGTGTGTGTGTGTGTGTGTGTGTGTGTGTGTGTGTGTGTGTGTGTGTGTGTGTGTGTGTAAATGAGCTCCACAAAAAAGTTTAGAATAGATGTTGGGAAAAGCAAGTCAGAGCAGGGGATATTTTACACACATAGCCTTCGATGCCTGCCTCCAAAGTGAACATACCTCACTTCTTTGGGACTTTTTATTTAAATTTCTCTCACAGAGACATTTGTTGGGGGACTATCACACTTATAGTAAATAAAGAACTTTACTAAAACTTCTCCTAACCAAAAAGCTAAAACAATAACACGTGCCCATATATAGAGGTAGTGTTTCTTTTTGCTGCAATATTCATTCATAGTTCTTCTCTCCTTTATAAGGAAGTAGAAAGCACCAATCCTTGACAAAACAAGAAAATACAGTTCCATGACTGGAAATACCCCTCATTCTTAGTCTTCGTCTCACAAGTGATTTCAGTTACAATGATTTTGAGTCATATAATGAACTCAGATTGTTCTTGGGGCAAGCCTTCAGTTTACACAAACAGAAAGAGTGCATATTACCACTAGTTCCAGGAAATGATCTTAAACATGTCTCAGGCCCTTGTAGATTGTTTGTGATAAGGATTACATCATCATGTTGAACATCCGGTGTATGAAATTCAGGCTGGAGGCAGGTTGACCCTCCTCTGCCTACACCAAAGGAAAAGCACACCAGGCTTTACTCTTAGCCAGAGGGCTGCACAGCAGCTCTGCTTGGGAGGTCAACTTGCTCTTAAAACTATGCTGTTCACAGAGGACTGTGGAAAAGGCTCAAGAAGTAATAGAGATGTCACCAATACTGTTAAAGTAGATGTCTAGGGTGTAATAAAAATCGAATAAATAAAACTGTGAAAATAGCCAAGTTTGCTTCATTAAAATCTAGTAGATCTTGAAGTGAAACATGCCTATATTCCTAACATCAGACACATAGAACAACTTGAACTGCACCCTAAAATAACAGTGTGACTAGAACCTCGAATATGTTAGAAGAAAAGGGCAGAGAGATGGAGTCAAGGGTAGAAGAGGTTGTAAAGACGTTAAAGTAAGTGGAGGTAAAGGAAGAGAAAACCTACTGCAGAGTAAGTAGTAAGACAATAATGAACTAAAAGGATCTGTGAGTGTGTGTGTCTGTGTGCGTGAGTGTGTGATGAACTGACTCAAGAGCAAACACTCACAATTTTATTGAAAGAATTCCTAGCAAAAGTTAACTTCATTAGTATCAGAAGGAAAGTTAATATTTAAACAGTTTTTCCCACAGCTGCTATTTCCATAACGTCTGGGCAATTGTCATAAATTAGGAGTGGGGAAGGGCACAGTGCCAATTGTCAAAACAAATAGGCGATTCTGGAGCCCAGGTTTCGAATTATTTTTCTTCCTCCCTGTGAAGGCAGCCTGTCCTGAATGAGGACTACCTAGCCCTGGCGCGTTGTACCCAGGGAAGGCCAATGACAGGGTTGGGCTAATGGCAAAGGCCATGAGGAAATCTTGTACCTACCTCTAGTGTCCTGGGCCTTGGAAAGGGAAAATGAGCTCTCACTGTTGAGTTCATGGAGGTAGAAGCATGAAAACAGGAGCAATTACAAGGCTTGGCACTGAATTAGCCCTTCTCTCTTATTCATACATTCCTATTCTGTATATAAATCTTCCTTCTAGACTGTTCCACACTCCAGAGGGCAAGTTCCATGCTGTGTTTCCTACATCCCACATAGGCACTGTATCCCATCCATTGTGGCTTAGGTAATTTTGTCAGTGGCTTAGCCTGTTCTGTTTCTTTGCTTGGCAAGACCAAGACAGTGAGAGGTTTCAGACAGGCTTGCACACCAGCTTTGCTCTCTTCCTTTCTGCTTTGTACCTTCATATCATTCAGCCCCTTAGACAGACATGAATTGTCCCTCCTCCTCTGTGTGGTGCAGTGTGTCTGTTCAGGCTGATGATTAGATACTAGCTGAAGGGAAGGAAGGCTGTGATCCTAAACTAAAAGTTACACTTTACCAGAAAGTTCCACACTGGTATTCAAGGCACCAACTCTACCAATTATAGAGTAGGGCCTTGTTTCCCAATAGCCATTACCATTATTTATACAAGGAATATTATGTGAAGGCTAAGGCAGGATTTAGAATTATCTGATGTACCTGGTCTTGACATCACCCGATCAGCACTGGAATTTCAATATAATCCACTGACACCAATGCCTTTTAACAATATCTTGAATTCTTACACAGAGAGAAACGAAGGGGCTGACTCTCATTTTCTCAGGATTCCTCCCGTTAAGGTCCCTGTCATCTCTTTGACATTTTAGTCTTATTCAATTGCCACATAGCCAGTGGTTGAGTTCTTCCCCAATCCATAAGTGTTTTTTGCTTAGACTTATTCTGCCCCTGAAAAGATGATTCTGAAAACAAACCAAAACAATCTCAAACACAGTGCCAGATTGTTCTTAGCTAGGTTGTGCCTCTGTAGGAGACCACTGGTGTTCACATGCAGCTCTTAGTCGGCCCATGTATCCTAAGTTAGTCTCAAATAGTTCACCTCATAGGCTCTCTGTGGTGAACCATTTGGAAGTAGGCCTTTCATTTAGTCACTCAACAAATGGTTATTCTCTTAAAATTTTAAGACGTATTTTAATTATGTGTTTATATATGTGTGCAAATGTGTGCATGTGAGTACAGGTGTCAGATATCCCTGGAATTGTAATTATAAGCACTTGATAGTCATCCAACATGGATACTGGAAACCAAACTTGGGCTTCTACTATAGCAGTATACACTTTTAACTTTGGAGACATCTCTTCAGCCCTAGCAAATAGTTATGCATTTCTTGCTTAGGTGAAATTCAATCTTGGGGTAGCAACCTACAAAAAGGGATTCTAAGGTCAAAACATGGCCTGTATCACCTTCTAGCTTGTTTTCTTCTCTATGCTAATTAAAGAAAACATGATAATTGGTAGGACTGTGGCTCCCTCCTGTATTCCAAATTATTACAGTAAGTGCTAGCCCTTGATTGTACAGCTTGGCTGTTCTCTCCAAGGCTGACAGACTATTCTCAACAGAGATTGCTGTCTCGATCTCTGATCTCGATCAGAGTAAGTAGTTCAGGCTCTTCTCCAGTCCACCTGTCTCCGTCATTTTAAACCTAGCTCAACATTTGCTTTGTCTAAATGCCTATGATGAACCATGATAGTTGCCTTTTCTTTCCTCATCACACAGATAGGCATGCATCAATGTGGCAACAAACAACCTGGATGTAAAATAGGTGTTTTTTTTTTTTAATTTAGTGAATTAGAGAATCAAATGTAAGTTCACAGCATGAAAGTTCACATTGAAAGTCACCTGAAGTTCATGTTATACTTTAAAAGCATCCATAGAGTGAAGATCAGGACTTAAAGCTCCAGGCCAAGTAGACAGAGCTTAAGTCTTTGTGCCCCAACAGAGAGGTTTGGTTCCAAGAACCTGTCCATAAATGGGCATCAAATTGTAGAGGAAAGAAACTTGCCTTCCTCAACATAATTTTCAGAGTCATTTCCTTGAGTTTTTTCTATTACTGCCCCAGTAAACTTAAATTAATAATGTGTATGTATATATCCATTATATATATTCATTATATGTATACATATACATATATAGATATATATTTTCCCCAGTTTCTCAAAGGTAGTCATTTTTCACCAGATAATAAAGCTCGGTTTATAAATGTAATCCTTTACATTAAAAGTCTTGGGTAAGGACATAGAGGGATACTCCCTGAGCCAAGACACACAGGGGTGGACCTAGGCCCTATCCCAAAGAATATAATAGATTCTGATGACCCCTATGGAAGGCCTCACCCTCACTGGGGAGCAGAAAGGATATGTAATATCCTTTTAGTTGGGAGGGTTGGTAGGGGAGGAGGGGAGGGAGAGGAAACTGGGATTGACATGTAAAACAATCTTGTTTCTAATTCAAATTTTAAAAAATCTCCAAAAAAAAAGGGGGCAAGGTCCAGCTAGTTTTATATCAACTTGACACAAGCTAGAGTTATCTGAAAGGAGGGACCCTTAATTGAGAAAAATGCCTTCGGGAGATCAGGCTGTAGGGCATTTTCTTAATTAGCAATTGAAGGGGGAGGGGCCAGTCCATTGTGGGTGATGCCATCTCTGGGCTGGTGGTTCTGGGTTCTATAAGAAAGCTGGCTGGGCAAGCCATGATGAGCAAGCCAGTAGGCAGCACTCCTCCATGGTGTCTGCATCAGCTTCTGCCTCCAGCTCCCTGCCCTGCTTGAATCTCTGTCCTGACTTCATTTGATGAGAACTGTGATGAGGGAGTGTAAGCTGAATAAACCCTTTCCTCCCAACTGGGTGTGCCTTTAATTCCCAACACACCCTGAAGATGAGGCAAGCATATTTCTGTGGGGTCTGGGCCAGCCAGAGTAAGATGGTGAGACTTGTCAAGGGACAATATTAAAGCACTTCCCATTAAGAGAATAGTCATTCAAATATTATATTTATACAATTATATTTTATTGAAATAATAAGAAAAAATAGACTTACCAGTTGCCCTGTGGGGTTTTGAGCTGCTGCACTACATAGCCAAACTGTTCATTTGAAGGACCGGAAAATATTTTTGCTCCTGGGAGACCAACATTGTATGCCAGACAACTTAAAATACCTGTTTAAAAATTGAAAACATAGTCCATATTTACAATGTTTAATGTAAGCATATGATTGTTAAAGACCATGTTCAAATAAAGCAACCTCTTTTGATCTGATAACCATTATCCTTATCTGTGTTGATAAGAAATAATAGTTACTACCTCTAATGTACTTATGTGGGCCCTGGCATGGGTCTAGACACTCATATACATTATTCATTGCCTTAACTATCCTCCTGGCATCCCCAGGAGACAGTTGCCATTGTGATCTTTGCTTCACAGGAATTTTTGAGGTGCCAGGTTCTCATTTTGAGTGATAAGGAAAGACCAGGATTTGAACAAGAGACTTGGCTCTTATAAACTGTTGTACTATTTCTAAGCATTATGAAGTGACTTAAATTCTACTCATGTTTCCTTACAGAGCAAGACTTACGCTACTCACACACAGTGTCTGAATGGTGCCGTGTTCTTGCTATGGTCTCTATATGAAATGTGTGTTAAAAATGCAGTTCTGACTGAGGAAGGGGAAAGCCACAGCCTAGGAGATCAGCATCATTTTCTTCTAGATGAAAATGATGCTTTGTAGGCTAAAGATTTAGGAACTGGTGCATTATCTTTTTATTCCAGTGGGAACAGCCAACAGCACTTTTGTCTTCTCATTTATCTTCCTTAAGGGTCAATAAATGACAGTCACAGAAAACAGAACAAACTGAAGGAGACAGTACCTGATAGACTTTTAAAAAGCTTGTTTCTGATTTAAAGGGAGAGAAGGGCAGAGTGAATGCCCTCTGGTATAGAAAGCATGTATGCTGGGAGTCCTTACCACTGTAGGAGCTAGGCTTTGTGCACTTGGAAAGATGGTGGTGTGCTGTGTGGCTTCAGCATTTACCTTTGCAGAGCTTAAAAATCCTGGACTTATTCAATTTAATGTCACCCTGTAGGAAGGTTTCACTTTTAGGGCAGAATTAAGGCTGCATGGACATCTGTAGTTACACTGAAAGGCTGGATAAAATGGCTTGCTTTACCGCTGTGCTTCTGAACTTATGGAAGGAGATTCTATAGACTGCTCCAAAGGAAAAATGAAGTCACTGGTGACACTTTGGGGAGTTGAAGTCAATGTGCCTTTCTAAGTGCCAAAAATACTCTGCTGGGCGTTTGCTCACTCTAAAAAGCCCAGCTCATTATTTCTTAGAAATATAAGCTTGCCAGGAAGAAAAGGGCACATATTAATTTTTAAATACACTGTGACATAATCTGCACGGGCCAACATTTGGAAGTTTGACCTGAAACATCTATCTCTTCATAGGACCACTGTTTCTTTTCACTGAGGAGACAAAATGCAAAAGGAAATAACAGCTCAAAAAATTTCAATGCCAAGAGTGGCATTCAGAAGGCTAGTGTTGCTCATCAATACTCACCTTCACCCATTATGAGAACTCAGCAAATGCTGTTTGAATATTTATCAGGTTTTATGTATTCTAGTTAAAGCTTGAGAGGTGATGTCAAACTATTGCCACCTTAAACATATCTAACACCAGAAAGAATGTATGTGGCTGGACATAAAATAATGCAGCTCCCTCCAACTATTAAGTTAGACTCTGGCAAATCATGTAATAGGAAATGAATCAGGATGGAGTTCATTTTATTATTTAATGTTACATTTTGTAATACATTACATTTATAGGCATTTATTTCATATAAAGGCAAGTGTATGTTTTAAGAGATGTGCTGTTGGGTGCTTTTGTTATTATGCAATCATAAAATATGCATAAACACACAAGATCACTATTACACTCTTGGGAATCATAATCTTTAAAATTTTTGTTAAAGGTTTTTCATACAATATATTTTTATTCTACTCTTTCCTCCCTCCTAACTCCTCCCCATTTCTCTACCCAAGCAACTTCATGTTCTTTCTCTTAAGAGTCTACTCTACTCTATGTCATCCATTTTTTGACTAAAATGCTGTTACATTGCATAGACATGTAGCATATTTATATTATTATATATACACATAGACTTATATGATGATTGATTTACAAAGAAGGAAATTGGAGTTCACTTTAAGAATCTAATTGTATTATAAATGTATGTATATTATCAATGTATGTATTGAAAACATTTTTTAAAATGGAAGAAATAATTTATTCTTTCTGTTTAAATACCCCAAGATCTTGCTGTAGCACTGAGAAAATCAAGTTTCCTCACAGGGCTTCAAAGGTCCTTCCTACCTGATGCTCATGTAGCCTCCTGGCCTCATCCCTCCACTTTTCTCCTTGCTTCACTGGGTCCCTGACACATCCATTTTCCTTCTGTCCTTGAACACACCTAGAACATTCCAGTCATGGCTTTTGATACCTGTCTCACTGCCTGGAACTTTCTCCAAATTCTAGGTTTAGGTTTTGGAAATCATTCATCATATTGGCCTGTGTTTGAATAGTCTCTATTCTAAGGAGTTCCTTAATCCCTCCATTTAGCAGCAGTGTTGTCTTCCAACACTATCCTACTTGGGTGACAATTACTAGCAGTTTGCTGAGGTATCCATATTTCTTGATGTTTGCTTCTGTCAACTAAAATGCAAGCCCCTTGAGAGAGCAGACTTGGCTTTTAATCACCAATATTTTTTCAGCACTCAAGGTGTGTGTGTGTGTGTGTGTGTGTGTGTGTGTGTGTGTGTGTGTGTGTGTGTCTGTGTGATGCACCTGGCTAACACACATGCCCATGCACACATGGAAGTCAGAGAACAGTTTTAGGAATCCTGTTGTATCGAACAATTGAGAGAGTCTTTTACTGAACCTGGAGGTAGATAAGCAGCTGGTAAGCCCCAGCACTCTCCTGTCTCCACCCACTACTTGGTGAGGGACACTGAGGTTACAGCTGGTTTTGCATTGGCTTCACATGGGCCCCAGGGCTTTGCACTCAGGCCCTCCTTCATGTTCTTAGCTGCTTAGCAATTTCTACAATCTCAGCACCTAAGATGATGTCTACTGAACAAAATACAGTTTAAATTAAGACGTATTTCTCAATGATGATTTTGAATATAAAAACTGAGGGAGAAATAAGAAAACCCAGAATCCCATTTCTCATATTTGAGAAGTATAATTGTTTTTAAAAATATTTCCTCACAGTATTTTTCTTTATATAGTTTAAGCCATAGTACATATCCTATTATCCACTATCCCACCGCATTCAGGATCACACTAAAAGCCTGTTGTATCTTAATGGTCATGTATTAATGCCTGGCAGAATTATCATTACATATTTGAACCCCAGAATAACCTTGTGTGATTGCAAAACCCATTACCACCAAATGACAAATAAGGGAAATGAAAGTCATGAAGGTTAAATGTCCTTATTGCTTATGTCCAAGTTTTTCATCAAGTGTTGGCATGGCTCATTTTCTCTAACATCACTGTTTAAAAGTTTCTTTAATAAGTGATCTGTTCATGTTCTCATAAAACATGTCACTCGTCATCACCATTCCTTTATTCTACTGATCCTAAATTCTCCTTTTCTGCTACTTAAATCATTTCCTCGAGACTCCGATTCTTTTGATTGATAAATCTAAATATTATCAAACACACTTATTTCCCTCCTAAAGTATACTTACATCTCAGTATCTTCACCATCCATTCACACTGAACAGAAGTCTCTGTTTCTGTAAATCTAATACTTGTATATGGAGTATACAGTCTAACTCAATATCTATTTCTCCTTTGTAAGCCCACCATTTGTAATGATACTTTCTTATCATCTATTTAGGACCATATGGGTATTAAGAACTATGCTTAACTCACCTTGAACTTCCATTTTCTTTTTTTATTAATTTATTTTTTACATTCCAATCCCAGGTCCCTCTCTATCCTATCCTATCTCTCCCCCCACTCCCCCTACCTCCCATCTTCTCCTTTAAGAGGATAAGGCCTCCCCTAGGAAGTCTACTAAGTCTGTCCCATCATCTCATGAGGCAGGACCAAGGCACCTCTCCACCCCCCACACACACACACACACTCCTGTGTCTAGGTTGAACAAGGTATCTCTCCATATAGGCTCCACTAGGTCAGTTTGTGCATTAGTGTTAGATCTTGGACCCATTCATATATTATCCCAGTTCACACCATTGTCACCTATATTATGGGAGTCTAGTTCAGTCTTATGTAGGTTCCCCATTTGTCAGACCTGAGTCAGTGATCTCTCACTAGCTTGGGTCAGCTGATTCTGTTGGTTTCCCCATCATGGTCTTGACTCCTTTATTCATATTATCACTCCTCCATCACTTCAGTTGTACTCCAGGAGCTTAGCCCAATAGTTAGTTGTGAATTCTGCATCTGCTCCCATCTGTTTCTAGAAGAGGGTTCCACCTTCTCTGTGGTTGTAGATTGTAGGCTAGGTACCTTTTGCTTTATGTCTGGCATCCACTTAGAGTGAGTACATACTGTATTTGTCTTTCTGTTTTTGGGTTACCTCACTCAGAATGTTTTTATCTAGTTTTGTCCATTTGCCTGAGAATTTTAGGATGTCATTGTTTCTTACCGCTGAGTAGTAAAAACACCATGTTTTCTTTATCCATTCTTCAGTTGAGGATCATCTAGGTTGTTTCTAAGATCTGGCTATTATAAATAATGTTGCTATGAACATAGATGAGCAAATGTCCTTGTGGTGTGAATGTGCCTCCTTTATGTATATGCCCAGCAGGGTCTTGAGGTAGATTGATCCCTAATTTTCTGAGATATTGCCATACTGATTTCCACAGTGGCTGTACAAGTTTGTACTCCCACCAGCAATGGAGGAGTTGAACTTCCCTTTTCAACCATGCCTACATGTCTATAACCACTAAGGAATATCTCATTCAACAAATATTTATGTGAAACCTTTGTGCCATGAACTTTTCCACATCCTGAGGATATAGCATACGAACAAAACAAACAATATCCCTTTTTATCTCCAACTTTCCACTCTTGTGAGCTGAGAAAAAAACGAAAAATTATATCATAACATGACAAACATAGAAACAGAGCAAGCTATGCCAATTCTCAATACAGTTAAATAAGTTAAGTGTTAAGACAAGCTTGAAACAGCGGCAGCTAACCGAGTTGTTTATAGCTGAGTTGGAATTGACTGTGTACAGAGGAAGACAATCATGTCCAGTGGCCGGATACGGGTACAGAAGAGAAGACTGTGGTAACGGTGAATGGTTACAGCTCAAAAACCATAACTTACTTCATTTATGTAAATGTTCCTAGTTCTATGGCAGATGCATTAAGTGTCAAACCAATTTGACCTTGGCCCTGCCAGAAGCACATTTTTCCCTAGACTATAACATTTTAGTTATCCAGTAAGAATTTTTAAAGATTTCCACAAAGGTGATCTTGTTAGCCAGTTGTTGACAGTAACCAAGCCAAAATAAATCTCTTCAAAATACACTACAGATATAAGCATTGTATCTCTGGCACATGTGACAGGGGGTAGGTGGGTGGGTGGGGTGCCAGTTAACTTCTTCCCCTACTTTCAAAATAAAAAGGGGATACTGTTTCATCCTTGATTTTTATTTGACATGCTGCCATTTTAATATAAGTGTGTCAACCAGATGACCAGATAGTTAAGCATAAGCTAGCTCATGCAGATTAGGGGTTATTTCTCATTTAAATAATTTTATGAGCCCCCCTCTGAAAGTTGGCATATGCTAATGAAATAGTTTTTGTTTGTTTGTTTGTTTGTTTGTTTGTTTGTTTTGTTTTGGAGGGGGTTTCAAGGCAGGGTTTCTCTGTGTAACAGCCCTAGCTGTCTTGGAACTATCTCTGTAGACCAGGCTGGCTTTGAACTCACAGAGATCCCTCTGCCTTTGCCTCTCAAGTACTAGGCTTAAAGGTGAGCTCTGCCACCGCCTGGCTGAAATAGTTTTCTTAGAAACCATAAACATTTAAGAATTAAGTTTTGGTGAATGAGGAATTTATTTTCTCATCATATTTTAGAACTCAATTTTAAGTTTCAAGGTAATTGAGTATAGTTGGGGGTTGAACAGATTTAACCTTACAAGAAACTTGGCTTCTTTGATGTGATTTGCAGAGCTTATGGAGACATATTCATAGCCGTGTTTGGCAGTAGAGTCTAACCACGTGCCCTGTGGAGATTTCAGCCCCTCTGTGTGCACTGAAGGACAAATGGGGTAGGGAGGGATTCCAGTGAAGGTTCCTTTACAGGAAGACATGGATATATGCACAGGAATAATTTGAGTTAAGAAAAGAGTCACGAATGGAAGTGAGAGATGGCCTTAGAATCAGCCAAGTTGTTTTGACAGTTATTTCTCGGATCCTAATGGGCCCTTTCCTACAGAGCTATGCTTCTGTTTCAGGAGTAAAAGATGATGGCCAACATGAGGAGCACACACCAAGCTCTCCATGAGTCTAAAGCACAAGCTGTCAATACTCTAAGAAAATGGGACATAGTTCTACCACATTAGTGGATCCTGGTCATCAGCAGCTGTAGAAGCCAGCTGTGCATCAAGATTTATACCTAGGAAAGGGACAGCAATGAACAAGGCATGGGGACACTCTTAGGGGCAGCAAACATTTCCAGGAGAACAATGTTCAAGGTCCCAGGGGATATTCTGTTCTCACAGAGTGCAAACTCAGTGCCTAGGCACCCACACTCCCCTGTGATATATGGCTGAACTACAGATATACTGTGCTAGTAATCACTGTTTTGTATATTATTTCTTAGGTGATGTAAGAAAACCTACTCTGTGAATCTTAAACAATTTAATGATTTCTAGCAATCTACAGGATTTGTTTTTAAAACATTAAGGGCTGGAGAAATGGCTCAGACATTAAAAACACTTGTTATTCTTACAGAGGTCCTGGGTTAAATTTCTAATACTCATATAGGGTGGCTTATAACCACCTGGAACTCCAGTTCCAGAGGATCTTATATCGTATATAGAGATATATATGCTCAGGCACACACACACACACACACACACACACACACACACACACACACACACACACTATTAACATTAAGAAAAATCATCATCATAACTAACATTCCCAAAATGTCCAAAATAAAAGGTTTGAGAATGCAAAATGTAGCACATTAACTAGATGGAATTTGGCACTGTTATTTAAGACTATCTTATAGTCCTCACAATTACTGTATAGTCCTCACAATCACAGTAATTGTGAGGACTATAAGGTAGAATGGAAATGCTCAATTAAAAATATAGTAAAATGACTTTCAGAATTAAAGTGTTCAAAATGTATACAGAATATTAACATAGTAAGTTGAGGTTGCCTCCCTTCTAGGTTTCTCAAAGTGCATTATAATATTCTTGAAATAAGTAAAGATCAGGTTAAAACAAAACAGGTATTTTCCCTTCCAACTCATACTAGTAGGAAGACACACAAAGTCTGTTTTCTTCAGCTTTGATTGTTTCATATTTTCATCACACCCTTGAAAATATCATAGATAAATGTAAAGAACAATTCTGCTTCACTGGAGTGACTTTGATTCTTAATTGTATGTGTGATTTAAGAATCATATTTCTGGAAATAAATGTTATCATATTCAAAAGACAATGGGTATAAATGTTTTTCATATTTTCAATACCTGCATGACAATTCTTCAGTTCTTTGGAAGTCTATATAATATTTCTCTGTGAAAGCTTAGTTATATTCATATGATCTGTGGTTTACTCTGGCCACAACTGTCCATAACACAAAACTGATGGATTTATTCACACATGTGTTTACTAAGAATACTTATCTCATTTGTTAACTTTTTATTTAGTCAACAAACATTTATCAAATGCTTACTACATAATTCACACCACTCTTAGTATTGGTGGGCCTGTATCTCAGTTACTTCTCTATTGCTGTGAAGAGACACCATGACTAAAGCAACTTATAAAAAGAGGTATTTGATTGTGGGTTTACATACAATCTCTGAGGGTGAGTCTATGACCATCATGATGGGTAACATGGCAGCAGACAGGCAGGCATGGTGCTGGAGCTAGCAGAGCTAACATCTGACCCAATAGGGCCACGCTGCCTCTTAATCCCTTCCTAAACAGTTCCACCAATAAGGCAGAAAGTATTCAAATCTATGAGCTATTCTCATTCAAACCACCACAGATGATGATAGTGAAACACCTTCTCTTTTATAAGTTTCTCACAACACCCCAAAGCTCTGAAAAACATCTGCGACTTCTACCAACTAGGACTCTCGGGAGTAGAGAACCAGGCTCCCCTCTCCTGATACAGTGGTATCCTGTGCCCACAGAGCTGGAGATTTGGGTCTTCCAGCCTACATAATGTTGGTCCCTCTTTAAAGGAGATATTTTTCCTCTTCACATACCAGCATAATTCTGCAGGAACGGACTAGCATGAATCTGATAACTCAGTGTTCAGCCTACTTGCTCATCTGTGTTACATTCCGTAACTCAGAGGATTGTGAGTCACACAAAAGAAGCAAGTACCGGAAGGAAAGGAGACTGAGACTTACCTGCTGTGCCCCATGGGCACAAGTTTCTTACCTTCTCACAGACTCAAACTTTTAATCTCTGAATAGAAATTCTATTAATAAACTTTCTCATAACACAAAGTAATTGGAGATGCTTATTGATATAAATTTCTCGTTGTATATTTGTGGTTCTTAGATGATTGTCTCCTTATTTAAATGATTAAATTTATTTCAAAGCTTTTTTTTTAGAAGCAATTGTTTGAAAGTGTTTATAGAACATCTCATTGATTTTAGAGATTTAAGTGGTTAGTGTTAATTATCAATTTGACAGGATGTGGAATCACTTAGGAGGAAAGTGGAGGTCATTTATTCTCTGGGCATTCCTGTGGGGGACTGTCTTGATTAGTTTAATCTGGGGAACTGATTAGATAATGTGGGAAGACTCACCTTAACTGTGGGGGTGGGGCCATTCACTGAGCAGGGGCCCCAGACTATACAAAGGAGACAGGGAACTGGGCACAAGCACTTATCAGCCTCTGCTTCCTGACTGCAGATGTGATGTAACAGGGTGCTTCTTGCTCCTGCAGCCATTAATGACTGTACCTTGGACTGGGAACTGGAATGAAGTCTTTCTTTCTTGAGTTGCTTTTTTTTGGGGGGGGGCTGCATTATCACAGTAATGGGGAAAGAAAGTAAGAAATGAATCCCCCAAGAACAGAGGCAACTCTTAATACAGTTTCATGTTTTTCTTTAAGGAGTTAAAAGAAATCAAGTGCATGTATGTGCATGTACTCCAGTGCATGGGACAGAAGGAAGGCCAGGCAGATATCAACATCCTTAATTTGAAATGATAATTTATACATAAATAACCCTTTATTGTTCAAGCACTCTAGAAAGCCATTCCATTATGCTTTCATTGTGTTCCATTTATAATTTTTTTCACTTAGTGATGACAATTGTAGAATGCTTATGCTTGCAAATTCTGCTCTTTGACTTTGCTATCCAAACATAAGAGACTGTGTTCTCAGCCTTGGAGATCCTGACTTTCAGATATGAGGAGGTCTTCTTCCAAGATTCTTCTCTCTCCTAGTTTTCTGCTCTCCCCTGACCTTTCCTGCTCATATCTCCTGTATGCACAATCTCTGCTTTCAATCTTAAAGTTATTTTAAACATATCATTTGTCTTATGTGTTTTTAAATGTCAATGCTAGGGGCAGAAGAGCATTCTCTGTGGTTAAGCCATGCTTACTATTCTTACAGAGGACCCAAGTTCAGTTTCCAGCATCCATGATAACCACTTGCATCTACAGTTCCAGGGACTATGAGTCCCTTCTGGACTCTGAGAATACCTGCATGCACATAGTGCATATAGACCCACAGAGGCAAACACATAGACACAAATACAAATTATAAAATGTCAATGCTACAACAAATTGCTATGTAACAGGGCAATCTTATATAACATAAGCAGAAACTATGTTTGCTTAGGGAACTTTTTGATAACCTGCTGAGAAAATAAAAGTTGTAGAACAGAGACAATAGAAGCAAGGCTACTGTAGAGATAGCCTCAAGGACGGTAGAGCTAGTGAGAAGGGCATAGAAGAGAGGGAAAGAAGAGACAATTATAGAGTGATGCAGGTGAAATTTTATAAGAAGAGGGATGTCACACATGGTAGCTTAGTCTGTATTGGTGCCATTGGCCTGCCTTTTATCTTATATGGCTACAACAAAGAGTCACAAATGGAGGTAAACTGAATCAAGATTTTAGTCAACATAAAGCAACTAGCAGATGATCAGTGCTGGAGGAGACAGTCTCACTGGGTTTCTTGTCCTTATGCTTACATTATAGTGGATATATTGGGTTCCTGTGGCTACTGCAGAAGACAATGGCTCAAAACTATAGAAACTTGTTCTGTAAGAAACTGACAGTCAGGCTGTCAGCAGTCTGTAACCTTCTTGAGACTCCAAGAAAGAATCTATTTCCTGATTCTTTTAGCTTCTGGGGACTAAGGACACACTTCAACTTGTTCCTGAATTGCCCTAATCTGTTGTCATGCTGTCACTCCTTGTTTTGTCATATCTGCTTCTGCATCTGTCTTATATGGATACTTATTGTTGGGCTTAGGGCCTTCCAGATAAAAATGGATGTTTTATTTCAAGAGCCATGACTTAATTGCACATGCAGATGCCTTTTACCACATAAGATAGCACGATAGCACTTAGTAAGTGGTTAGGACATGGACACTTTTTATTTCTTTTATAGGAATGACCACTAAGTCTATTTTTCTCTACTGCCTACATCTCTGACAAGTCACATTCATGCTACATGTAAAATGCATCATATTTCTCCAAAAGTTTCAGCTCATTCTCAACTAACTCTAGGCCCCAAATCTCACCTATTATCAACACTCTACAGTCACAAATTTATCATCCAAATCAGGTGTGAGTGGTGGTTGGGTATTATGTCGCAGAACAAAATTCCTTTTCATCTCTAAGCTTCCAAATTTACCAAATAAATGATCTACTTCCAACATATAATACGAGGCAGATGCAGGAAAGTTGATACCATTCCAAAAGACAGAAATCAGAGTAAAGGAGTCACCAGTCTCAAATTGCTTGACATGAGAAGGGAAGTTTTTATTAGATCTGAGAATAATTCTGTTATTCATGACTCTATCGCATGAACTATTGGCACCACAGGCCTTCCTACCCATTGCAGTGGTCTTGGGTCCTTGCTCTTCCTATTTCAAGTGGTAGCATTTCTAGTGGCACAGGGCCCTTAGAAACCTTTTAAACCCATAATACATATCACAGGGATCTGTGCCAATAGGTAAGCTCTCATTGGCACATCTTTCCTGGGTAACCCCTTCTGTGCTGGATTGTCTGGGTCATCAAGGATGATGATTCCTGGTTCTTCTTCAGTTTGCCTCTTTTCAAAGTTGCTATGTTAGTGAGGAAAAGACAGCCTTTGACTTCAGCATTATATCTGGAAGGTGACTCAGCTAAACAACCCAAGTTTAAGCTTCACAACTGTGTTTTCTGACAATATATAGGCATAGTTAGATCTAATGTTCTGCCACAGTACAAGGAAAGTCACATTTCCTCCAGTTTCCAATAAGGATGTTCCATAGTTCTTTCCAAGCCTGGAGGCAGCTTGAACATCTGTGCTTATATCCACATCCTCCCGTAGGTTCCCTACAGCCCAATCTTAAGGAGGCATTTTCACAATTGAGATTCCGTCCTCTAGGATGACTCTAGCATTAGCCAAATTGACATAAAAACTAGTCAGTACAGAAATAGATATAGGTTCTAGGGACTAAGTGGTGACTTATTTTTGAGGGTCACCATTCAAATCAATAAAACGGGTATGGGAAGAATGTGGAATCTTTGCTCTTTTTTCCACAGGGTTGGGCTTACATTGGACTACACTGGTGGATAATTATATCACCTCAGGACAAAGAATAGGCTTGCAAACCCTTGCAGTAAAAAGGCAAGTTCACAAGTTCATCCCCCCTTTCCTGTAGGACAATGCACTCCATGGGCAGATGTTCAGCTAGCCTTTTCATGCAAACACTACTAGACTAGCTGAGGAGTGTCAAGGGGTGCCTAGCTCAGGCCACTCATGCTATTTGCTAAGCTAGAGTAGTAACATCTTTTTCTGCTTTACAAATATTTGTTTACAGTGAATGTATATATCATGTATTAGGCAATTAAATAATGGAAATAGCATCACTCGCATGATCAGAAATAAACATCTAAATATATTATGCAGCCTCAGGGAACGCTGTGGGCTCCACTCAAAAGTCCTACAGAGAAGCTGGAGTTCCCAGTGTGAGTGAGTGCAATTAGAGACTGGGACTGTCAGGAAGTGACTCAAACTGAATGAGGCCATCACAGTGGAACTCTAACACAACATGACCAGTGTCCTCCCAAGAAGAGGAAGCAACATCAGGGTTCTTCTCTCTCTCTCTCTCTCTCTCTCTCTCTCTCTCTCTCTCTCTCTCTCTCTCTCTCTCTCTCTCACACACACACACACACACACACACACACACTCACACACAACACACACACACACACACACACACACACACACACACACACACACACACGAGGAAGGACCATGCAAAGACAAAAAAATAGATGGCCATTTTCAAGCATCTCAGTAGTTGTCCCCAAAGCATTTAGGATGCAGGCCTCCATCACTATTAGAGAATACATTTCTGTTAGTTAAGGTATTTTGTCCTCAGTATCTGTCATGCAGTGTTAGCAGACTAGAGAAGGGGAAGTTGAATTTTATCAGAAAATTTCAATTTATGGCTCCAGGTTTCAGAGATTCTGTCCATATAAGCACATATATAAATAAAAGGAAAGATATATATATATTCCAGATGTTTTAGAAAATATTCATATTTTAATGAAAAATTCATAGTGGTGTGTGCGTGTGCCTGTGCATGTGCGTGTGTGCTTGTGTGTGTGTGTGTGTGTGTGTGTGTGTGTGTGTGCGTGTGTGCGTGTGCGTGTGCGTGTGCGTGTGTGTGTGTGTGTGTGTGTGTGTGTGTGTGTGTGTGCGCGCGCGCGTGTGTGTGCGTGCGTGCAAGCATGTGTTTAGGGGAGCTAGCAGTGAGCAGGGGAGGAGAAAGAAAGAGAAGAGAAGCTTCATCAAGTCCTGGAGAATGGCTGCAGGCAGTCAGGTCATTTCAAGGCCTTTTCAAATTTTAACAATTCAAACTTGAAATGAGGAACCATCTCAAAAATCTCACTGTAATTGTTTCTTGCATTCATTTACTGTGACTTGGTGCCATCTAGCAACTCAATAGATTTTCTTCATTTTGAAAGGATGCAGGAGGGTGAGTTGCATTTGGCAGACTTGCTGTCTCCTGACAGTGAGCTGGAGACAGTGAAACAATAGTGCTGGCCCAAGAGTTTCTGTGAGAGCTCCTTGAAATCCCCGCACTGAAGTGATGGTCTATTTTCGACTTCTTCCTAAATGTAAGAGAGAAGGCCCTTTCCTATCTGGTCTTCCCACTATTTTTCTCCACCTCCTGCAGTTGGCAAGTCAGGGGTCTGTTATCTGGTGTGCTCATTATAAAGTGAACATCACAAACCTTCAGACAGTATATGGGGGGAAATAATAATTAAAATGAGAAGGGCTTGTTACATCTTGGCCCACAGGGAGCTTTACTAGAAAGTCTTTTTAGAAATAATTTTTCATACAATGTATTCTGATCACACTTTCCACCTCCCATACCCTCCCCTGAGATCCTCCAAACCTTGTACCGCACCCAGTTCCATAACCTATCTTTCACTACAGTCTTAAAAAAAAGTTTTGCTTTTTTTCAGATTATACTCGAATTTAACATTTCTCTCTTCCCTTTCCTGCAAACCCTACTATATACCCCACCCCTTCTCCTTCAAATTCATGGCCTCTATTTTCCACTAATTGTTATTATATGCATGTGTGTGTGTGTGTTTAGGAAGATCATCTATCTATCTACCTATCTATCTATCTATCTATCTATCTATCTATCTATCTATCTATCTATCTATCTATGTATCTACCTGTTCAGTCTGCATAATGTTACCTGTGTGTATATGTGTATGCTCTCAGGGCTGACTCTTTTGCATTGGATGATCAATGGGTGTGATCTTCCCTGGGGAAGACCACCTCTTTCTCTCCCAGCTTTCCTCAGTTGCCTGTGGTTCTTTGTGTAGAGTTGAAGCCTCATGGGCTTTTCTCCATCCACTTCCACATGCCTATTGGGGTCATTGGTGTTGAGGTCACATTTTGCATGGTCTTCCCTGGTCATCTGAGCCTTCCCTCACACACCTTTTTAGTATCTCCTTGCTGAGTCTTCAGTCCTCTGCAACTGTGTCTCACGAGGTAGCTTGCTTCAAAGCTGCATGCTCAATCCCCCTCTCACCCTAGACAGCCATTCTCAACCTTCTCAGTGCTGGGGTACTTTAATACATTTCCTCCAGTTGTGGTGACCCCCAACCATAAAATTATTTTTATGCTGCCTTGTAATTCTGCTACTGTTATGAATTATAATGGAAATATATCCGTGTTAACCTATGGTCTTAGGTGACTCTGTGAAAGTGTTGTTCGACCTACCAAGGGGTCAAAGCCCACAGTTTGAGAACCACTGTTCTAGAGCCTCTTTCCCCACCCACCTTAAGCTTACAAAGCTGATTCCCTGACTCCCCTGCACATCTGGCCTCAGTCTGTCCCCTTGCTCGCTGTGAGCTTTTTCCAGAGGGTCCTGAATTCACTCTCTCTGCATCCCAGCTACTCTCATCCATCTCAGAGACTCTCCTCTCACCACGTGTGGTAGATAGACTGCAGCATTCCCTCCAGTGATCCCCATCTTCTCACATGGATGCCTTTAGGTGAAAGTAGGATGCTCAACTTTATATAACACTTGCAAAGATTACAAGCAAAGGTAGAAGCAAATGTCATGATTAATACCTACCATCAATGTGAGGATCAGAAAGGCAACCCTCGTTCAGGCAGAAAATCAAATGAGACCTACGTCCACCCAACACCATGATTACAGCCTTCTACAAACCCCAGTGCAGACATGTCCAGACTCTGGACCCTCACAAACTCAGAAAAATGCATACTATTTCACATCAGCACAAGTGTGGCAATTTGTCATACCATAATGAATAACTAATACAGAATCGATATACAACACATCGCTCACATTTCCACCCAGCGCTTTTTGTCTTCTTCCTATATTTTGTTTATCTATTCACAATCAAATATAATTCCCATGTCATATGCTTTTATCCTCTGCCTTACCCATTAAAATATGTAAGGGGCGATACAGTATTTTGCAGGGGTTGAAGCTTCTAAAATTTGAGGAAGGTAAGTTCTTCAAATAAATAAAAATAATTTTGCTAGACAAATTTACAGACCAAATATTTATTTGGAATGAGAAAAGCAACCCCAAAAACAATTTTAAAAACTGACAGTAAAATACTGATTCCCCAAAAATATCTACAGTAATCTTTTATAATAGTTTATGGCTGCACATTTTTTATCACCTCTACAAATGACAGTTTTATAAAATAATTCTCTAAAGGCAAGAACATGATCCATTTCTTTCTTTTAGCATGGTGAATTTATACCAGCTAAGTATATCCACTTCCTCTGTATATTTTATTTTTAGTGTTTAGTCCTTCAATCATAGAGGAGTTAGGACATTTCAAGGCACCTTAACTTTTCTTTTATAGGAATTAATCCAGAACTCTAGACTACAAAATTTAATAATTGTTGTTGAAATATGTTGGAAGAGAGACAGTTGTCCTAATTTTTTAAAATTTATTAAAAGCATCAGGCTGTGTGAGTGTTTGGGGCAGGACATATACAGAGATATCCCTAAAACTTAATCTCTGCATGTTTTATACTCAGCCTGCTTTGTCCATAAGAGTAGGGACTATGCTTACTTTATTAGTAGAGACTATCAGCAGTAATTGTTGAATGAACAAAAACCAATTAACCAGATAACCTCTTTTTTTTAATTTTATTTTTTGTAATTAATTTTTTTAATTCAAATTAGGAACAAGTAACCAGTTAACTTCTAAACAATGAATTACCTATGTAGTAGTGAATGGGGCAACAAAGATCTGTTTAATAAAGAAATGACTCAGCATCTGACTGGTTCAAAGCTAGGGCTATGAATGTAGGCTGCTGAGCTGACATATTAATGGATGGATGGATTAGTATTACATGAATGACTACATGCCATATACTATTCTGTTTAAATAAAATCTATAAACACATGCATTAAAAGTATATACTGTGAATTCATATGTTCACACATTGTTTTCTATTTACAATTCTATAGAACTCGCTTTTCTTTTTATGTAGTTGCAGGAAAACCCAAGAAGATAGCTCACATTTGATGGTGGCAGAATGGCAGAATTATGACAAAGGTAAAAGTTAATTAATTTTTATGTAAAAAAATCATTAATGGAAAAAGGGCAATAGTATGCTGTGGTATCTAGGAGCTTGGCCTGTGTGGTATGAGCAGACTTGTGATTAAGCTTCTCAGGCAATGACAGCTACTGCTTTCTTTCTGAAAGATAGGTCAATATGTGTTGCTCCCGTGCACCAGATAATGCATGAGACACTCTCAACCAAGTGCCCAACCTGTGATGGGCACGTAGGAAAGCCAGTTTCTTTCTGTTTTTACTCTTAGCATCATTGTGCTGGTCTGAGAATAGCACACTTCTTGGGAACTTTCATAAACCACCCCACTTTATAATACACACCCATTTTCGCCATAGACAAAGAACATATCCTGAACAAATTCCCATTTAATTTTCTAAAACTGCTGTATCATGGCTAGTCAGATGACAGATGGCTACATTTTGCTGATACACACAAAAAAATCACACCATGAAACCCAAGAAAATAGTTATCAGTCCCTGGACCTCCCAGGAAGCCACATTGACAGGAAGTGGGTAATGCAAACCCTACTACGGAATTAAGCTAACCGTCTTCTACTCTAAGAGCAGCTAAACATTACTCAGAATATACATCACAGAGCTTAAGCAAAAATGCCATGTGCTCATTTTCAAAGGACTGCAAATTTTTAACTAGGCTGTTTGAGTGAGGAGATGGCACCTTCTACCTGGCATGTATGGTTAAGCTCTGTGATGTTTAGCTTACAGACACAGATAGACACACACACAAATATGCTACAAGCCAAATATGAAAAATGATACCTTCAATTTCACATGACTGCAGGAGCATAAACCTGCTGGTGGCATTCATGAAGAAAGAATAATTCATGGGGAGAGTAACATATCCAGTAGTAACCTTAGCACTCAAGTAACCTGACACTCAAGTGCCATATGATAGGCATGTCATTATTGTAATGTTCCCCTAGGTAAATAAATTATAATAAAAATGAATTAATTCAGTATATGGATTTACAATATACAAAATGTTCTCCCCTTTATAATAATTACACTTTATCCTCCTTGTGAACCAACAAAGGAGAAAATAATTTGCTTAAGATTTATCTAAAGCCACCTAGAGAAGTGATGACATGTAACCTAGTCTTCATAACTTCAATTCTCTGTGGCCATGAGCAGGAAATGGTCTCAACACAGGCTTGTTTTCTTCAGTGGTTTTCCCTAAGGGAACATTTGGTAATGTCTGATATATTTTTGATCACTGGGGAGTTCTATCTAGTGGGTGGAGGCCAGACACACTGCTTGGTCCATCCCCCTCCCCCAGGCAAGAAGAATTATCAAGCCCCAGATGTCAGCAATGCTAATGTCTGAACTGTAGTCTAAACAGTAAGTGGTCTTGTAAGCAACATTAAGTGGTTTAAGTTTTCGTGGCAGAATATTTTTGTAATCTTCCATCAGGAGGCAGAGTCTCATTCTCTTCCCCCTGATGTAAAGAGGGACTTGCTCATTGTTTGGATGAAGAGATGCAATGATGTGACTTCTATGTCAAGGACAGAGCTGGCCATAAATCTCTCCCAGCATCTATTTATGGTTTTGATAGTTTTAAATTATGTGCATAGTGTGTCTCTGTGTAGGTTTTTACACAATAATGAAGGTGTCCTTCGAGGTCAAGGTCAGACCTGTGAGGTCTCCTTGGATCTAGAGTTACCTGAGGTTGTGAGCCTGTGAGCTAGCCTACATGGTGGTTGGGAGCAGAACTCAGGCCCTCTCCATGAGTAGAATGTGCTCTACACCACCAAGCCATGTCCGTCAACTTCTTTTGTAGTACTTTTTTGAGATTCTTGACGTTGGACCCCAAGTCACCACACAGAAAGTCAGGTTGTGCAGTAGGTGCCTTACTATAAACTAATGGATACTCCACAGAAAGGAAATGCCTTGCTACAGAGACTAATGGGTACCTCACAAGGAGGGAATGTTGCTTGCCCTCTGACAGCAGCAAATGACCAGAATCCCTAGTCAGGACACTCCTGAAAATCACAGCATGAGAAGCTACGAGATATAATAAATGATAGTGAAGACCCTGGCTTAGGGTCTCTGCAAAGTAATAGCTAACAAGTGCGATCTACAGAATATGGGTCATAGTGAATTGCTGTGGCAAACAGAATGCCTTCCTTCCCTGCTTAAAGTTTCTGACACATGAAAGTGCCAAGCATGCTCTTCAAGTAAAAGCTGTTGGGACTGTATGTTACCACAACAACAAAGACAAAAGAGAGGTTTTCAAGGAAATATTCAGAGGGTGATCAAAAGGCATCTTGAAAACACATACAGAATACTGCAGTTTGGAGTACCCTGTGTTACTCATTTCAAATTCCATGTATAAAAATGACACAAGGGTGTCCTGAGCTAGATGAGCTCTTGAGATTTCTTTTGGGTTAATGTCAGAGGGCTCAAGCCCTAAATTCTTTGCTCTGAATCTATAGATAGTTTTCACAAGATATGAATTCCAAAGTCATAACTTGAAAGCAGTGATTTCTTATGAATAAAGAGAATTAGTGTATCAATTTGTATCTAACAAATTACAAAAATAAATGAAAAAATATAATGTTGGTGAAGTTGGTAAATTTCTACATTGCAGATGGCTATACTATTGTATATGTGACAATAGCTCTCTCTCTCTCTCTCTCTCTCTCTCTCTCTCTCTCTCTCTCTCTCTCACACACACACACACACACACACACACACACACACACACACACACACACACACACCTCACCATCTCTGGCATTGCAATGCTGCTTTGGGAAGCAATCCAAAAGGAAATAGGATAGAAAATTCTTCTTGTATAGTTTATTATATATAGCAGGGGGGAGGGAAATCCCACAGGATGCAACCTAAATATCCAACAATGGTACAATAGCTAACCAGGAGAAGGCAGGATACATTGATTGATGCCTGAAGGAAGACTGCTTAACCTACAGATCTTCTCTGTATGGCTGTTGTGACTCTTTCACATTAAGCAGCATTCAACAAAATTTCAGCATTGCATCTGGAGACAGTTTTAAAACAGCAAAGCCAGCTAAAAGCCAAGGATACATACAAGCATGCATATATACATACATACATATGTACATACATGCATGCATGTATACATGCATACCTACATACATACATAATGAAGGAAATAGTGACTAGAATATGAATACTTGTGTGTGCCAGGACAGACAGGCAGAGCATTTCCCTGCTGACTTCATTTAGGAAAATGTGCACTGGGGAAATCCAAGGTTTTGCAGCTGTGTTCCTGTTCTATCACAACAGCTCCTCTACTATTGATTTTGGGGTTCTGAATATAGTAGCATACCTTCCATAGTTTTTTTCACAGATCAGATTCCCACAATGAGCCATGATCCACATAATAAATGGAAATTTTAGAAATAAACCACTTATAAGTCTCCATTTTACTTTAGTCTAGGTAGCCCTGTGAGATCTCCTCCTCCATACTCCCAGAGCATGAATCATTTCCTTTTCAAACACATCAAACTACTTGCCTGTTAGCTACTCAGTAGCCATCTTGGATCTATCATGCAGAGATTGTGTTCAGGTAGCCCTTATATAGTCACCTAATTCCATGTCACAATGCCTGTGTTAGTCATCTCATGTTGCCTTTTCACATAGGCATTCCATCATCACTAAGGAAAAGGTGCAGTGATGCTATTTTTTTGAGGGAGATCACATTCACACAACTTTGCTAGAGCACTTCTATAACTATTCTTTTTATTATTATGTACTGTTATTAAATTATTAGTATTTTTGTGCCTTTTTTCTTCTTTTCCAAGAAGATATTATGGCATAGCTCAGGCTGGTCTCAATTCATCATGTAGACCAGGGTGACTCTACTCTATCTTCCTGAATGTTTGGATTGCAGGTGTACATGACTGTCCCCAGACAATTGTGCTTAATTCATAAATAAAACTGTGATATATATATTTCATATATATATATATATGAACATATATATATATATATATATATATATGAAATGTTGCATGAAAGATTTCAGATGTCCCTCAAAGATATTGAAATGTAACCTCTAAGGATGACAGAAGACACAGTAAATGCACATTAGTGATGAGACAAATTTGCAAATAAAAGCTTGTGAGAAATGGAACATCAATTTTATGTTACTGAAGTCCAAGAAAATGAAAAATGAAAACCAATGTGGATGAAGAAATACTTTAAAATATGCTGGTTGAGAAACTTCATGAGAAAAGTAAGGAAGAATATAGAAATAAGATCCCAAATTACAGAAATGGACATAAATATGACATGTAAAAATAAATGAAACTAAAAATTGCTTCTTTAACAGCGTTTATAAATTTTATAACTTCTTGGCAAGAATGATTAAGAACTGGAGTGACAATGAATTGTTACTATAGATCTTTAACTGAAAGCTGAGTTTATTAAAATCATTTCATGTTCACTTGAAATTTTAAATGAAAAATTTGCAGATAATTACAACTTGGAAATATAAGGCAAAATGTTCATCTGTTTGGATTTAGCCCCACAACTCAACCCTGTGGCCTCCATGTTTCTGCATCTTGCTTCTGAAACTCAGCTAAATCCTAATGTTTGGTTCAACCCTGTGACCCTGAAGCTTGGTTCTGTGGCAGCATCTCGAGCATTTCTCCAAATGGGTTCATTACTTAACCTCCCACAAAGATCCTATTTGATATCTACCATTGTTTCGTCTCTAACTTCTGTAAGGTATACTTGAATTCTGATGCAGTATCTTTAGTCATACTCTGTAACTTAGATTATACATGTACAGATATAATTACTGTGCAGTATGAGATGGTGTGGTGGTTTGAATGAGAATGCCACCCCACTCCCATAGACTCATATATTTGAATGCTTAGTCTCCAGTTGGTAGAATTGTTTGGGAAGGACTAGGAGGTGTGGCCTTGTTGGAGGAGGTGTGTCACTGCAGGTGGGCTCTGAGGTTTCAAAAGCTCATGCCATTCCCAGTTAGCTCTCTCCACCATGTGCTTGTGGGAGCTTGTGGATGAAGGTGTAAGCTCTCACCTACTGCTCTGGTGTCATGACCTTCTGCCTGCTGCCATGCTCCCTGCCATGATGGTCTGGTCATGGGCTCACCCTCTGAAACTGTAAGCCTTCCACAAATTTTTTATTCTATATGCTGCCTTGCTCATGATGTTTTGATATAGCAAAAGAAAAGTAATGAAGACATTTGAGAGTTCAAGTAAATAATTGAAATTCCAAAAAATATTAGAAAAATAATTATAAAAAAAAACCCAGAAACCTGTGTTTGGCAATATCCAACTATCCAGACTATTTGGCAAACTACAGCCAACAAAACTGATATACTTTGTGAATGTATTATTACTTACTACAATCTGACATAATGGAAAGACAAAAAGTTACAGGGCAAAAAGATAAATATTAAACATTCTAAGATTAATTCAAATAGCTAAACTGTTATTTAAGTTTACACTGTAAAAATATAAGGAGAAACAATTTTCCCAGAGATTGCTATGAAAAACATTACGAAGGGGCTTGTGTCATGGTTGAGCAGTTAAGAACACTTGCTGTTTGTCTAAAGAACCTGAATTCAGTTCCCAGTATTTACATACGGTGTCTCACAGCCCTAACTCCAAGAGATTGAACACTCTTTTCTAGCCTCTAGGTATGCATACACGCACACATGTGCATGCACGCATGCACACACACACACACACACACACACACACACACTCTCAAATATTTTTAAAGAATATGAGAAAAATACAACCTAAATTTATACAAGCTTTTTTTTTTAATTTGTGGTATATGTGTACATGTCATGAGTTCTGCATGCACATGTGACACAGTGAGAATAAGGGAGACAGAGGACAAAGCTCAGGAGGTGGCTTTCTCCTTACTCTTGCAGACGCAGAGTCCACCTTGTTATTGCTGCTTCTCTCCGTACTCCAGGCTAGCCAGCCTGAAAGCTTCCAGGTAACTCCCATTTCCACCTACCATTTCCCAACAGGAGTGCTGGAATTACAGATGCAAGCCTCTACCATAAGGTTTCCATGGGTTCTGGAGATTGAACCCAAGCATCTTGTGAGATCACAGAAAAATTTTGAGAGACTCAAAAAATAGGAAATGGTTTTCATTTTATAGTAATAATAGCTCAGTGTTGACATCAAAATGCAAAGGAAGAATGCACAAACTCTCACTATTTGCAGATAATATGATAGTCTACATTAGTGACCCAAAACACTCTCCCAGGGAACTCCTACAGCTGATAAACACCTTCAGTAAAGTAGCAGGATACAAGATTAACTCAAAAAAAAAAAAAAATCCGTAGCCCTACTATACACCGATGATACATTGGTGGAGAAAGAAATCAGAGAAACATCACCCTTTACAATTGCCACAAACAACATAAAATACCTTGGGGTAACACTAACCAAAAATGTGAAAGACCTGTAGCATAAGAATTTTGAGTCTCTAAAAGAAAGAAATTAAAGAAGATAGAAGAAAATGGAAAGATCTCCCATGCTCTTGGATGGATAGGATCAACATAGTAAAAATGGCAATCTTGCCAAAAGCAATCAATAGATTCAATGCAATCCCCATCAAAATCCCAACACAATTCTTCACAAACCTTGAAAGAACAATTCTCAACTTTCTATGGAGAAACAAAAGACCCAGGGTAGCCAAAACATCCCTATACAATAAAGGAACTTCTGGAGGCATCACCATCCCTGACTTCAAGCTCTATTACAGAGCTATAGTCCTGAAAACAGCTTGGTATTGGCACAAAAATAGACTGGTAGACCAATGGAATAGAATTGAAAACCCTGATATTACCCCACACACCTATGAACACCTGATTTTTGACAAACAATCCAAATGTATACAATGGAACAAAGAGAACATCTTCAACAAATGGTGCTGGCATAACTGGTTGTAGAAATGTAGAAGACTACAGTTAGACCCAAGCCTATCGCCTTGCACAAAACTTAAGTCAAAATGGATCAAAGATCTCAACATAAATCCAGCTACACTGAACCTATTAGAAGACAAAGCGGGAAATACCCTTGAATTAATTAGTACAGGAGACTGCTTCCTGAACATTACACCAGTAGCACAGACACTGAGGTCAACAATTGATAAATGGGACCTCCTGAAACTGAGAAGCTTCTGTAAGGCAAAGGAGACAGTCAGCAAGACAAAACGGCAGCCCACAGACTGGGAAAAGATATTCACCAACCCCACATCTGACAGAGGGCTGATCTCCAAAATATACAAAGAACTCAAGAAGCTAGTCTCCAAAACACCAAACAACCCAATTAAAAAGTGGGGTAAAGAACTAAATAGACAATTCTCAATAGAGAAATCTAAAATGGCTGAAAGACACATAAGAAAGTGTTCAACAGCCTTAGCCATCAGGGAAATGCAAATCAAAACAACTCTGAGATACTCCTTACTCCTGTCAGATACATCTTAATCCTGTCAGAATGGCTAAAATCAAAAACACCAAAGACAATTCATGTTGGAGAGGATGTGGAGAAAGGGGAACACTCCTCCACTGCTGGTGGGAGTGCCAACTTGTACAGCCACTTTGGAAATCAGTATGGCGACTCCTCAAGAAAATGGGAATGAGTCTACCACAAGATCCAGCAATTCCACTCTTAGGCATATACCCAAAAGAAGCACATTCATACGAGGACATATGTTCAACGATGTTCATAGCAGCATTATTTGTAATAGCCAGAAACTGGAAGCAGCCTAAATGCCCCTCAACTGAAGAATGGATAGAGAAAATGTGGTACATTTACACAATGGAGTACTACTCAGCGGAAAAAAAACAATGGAATCTTGAAATTTGTAGGAAAATGGATGTATCTAGAAGAAACCATTCTGAGCAAGGTAACCCAATCGAAAAAAGACAAATATGGTATGTACTCACTCATATGCGGATTTTAGACAGAGAGTAAGGATTACCAGCCTACAATCCACACTGCCAATGAAGCTAATAAACATGGAGGTCCCTAAAAGAGACATACATGGTCCCCTGGAGAAGGGGAGAGGCTCAAGATCTGCTGAGCAAGTTGGGAGCACGGGAAGAGGGGGGAAGGAGCTAGGAGAATGAGAAGGAGAGAGGAAGAGGGATGCCAAGGACATGAGGGAGCAGAAAATATGAGTCAGGGGAAGAATACACGATAACAAGAATGGAGATATAATAGAGGGAGACACTTTTGGTTTACAGAGAAATCAGGCACTAGGGAAATGTCTGGAGATCTACAAAGATGACACCAGCTAACTATCTCAGCAACGGAGGAGAGGCTACCTCAAATGCCCTCCCCTGATTATGAGATTGATGACAGACTTATATGCCCTCATCCAGCAGCTGGTGGAAGTAGAAGCAGACACCCATAACTAATCACCGATCTGAACTGGAACCCAGATGCAGATAGCTGGAATACCAGCATGGAACTGACCCAGACCCAAGAAAAATGGGTTTCTGTGAGGAAACCCAGGAAATCTACGGGACCTCCTGTAGAAGCCCAGTATTTATCCCTAGCATAGGTGTGGACTTTGGGAGCCCAGTCCATATAGGGGAATACTCTCTGAGCCAAGACACACGGGGGTGGGCCTAGGCCCTACCCCAAAGGAAACGAAAGACTCTGATGACACCTTATGGAAGGACTCACCGTCCAGGGGGAGCAGAGAAGATGTGTGACAGATAAGGTTTTAGTAGGGGGGGCGGGTAGGGGAGGACAGGTGGGTGAAGGGAACTGGGATTGTCATGTAAAACAATCCTGTTCATAATTCAAATAAAAAAAACTTGGAAAAAAAGTCAAATCAAAAACTAATCTCAATCCATGAACATGAATACAAAAACTAACTCAACAACCCATTACAAATGTTGATCAACTGGACACAGTCCACTAATACAAGACTTTCATTATATCTGAAAAGCAATCAGTGTAATCTGCCATGTTAATGGATTATAGAAGCAAACTTACATGATACTCAAGAAGCAGAAGAATATTTATAAAAGTAAGTCAGTTGTCAATTTAAAAAAATATCCTGACAAAGTAACTAGCAGGGAAGGAAAATCATATGATAAAAGAATATCTATGAATTCAGTGAACATCGTGCTGAGCACTGAGGTGTGGAAATCTGTTCATGAGAGCAGTCTCCTCTCACCTTTTCTTGTCAATATCCAGCACAGTATTTGCTACGGCACTGAAGGTCCTGTTTAGCTCAGTGTGACAAGAAAGGATTAGAAAAGGAAAAAAAAAAACTGTGAAAAAAATTATGCATACCTGATATGATAAAGAGTGAGCAACTAAAATGAAAGATGATGAAAAGATATTAGAGCTAATGAATAAAATAAACAATAAATTTAGTGTGTGCGTGTGTATGTGTGGGGGGTGTGCATGTTTGTGTCATTGCATATCTTTGGAGGTTAGGGAACAACTCTCTCAGGAGTAAGTTCTCCTACCACCTTTTTGGGTCCTCGGACAGAACTCAGGTTTCCATATCTGTCCATTATGTAAAATAATGGTATAGAAATTGCATTTCAATGCAATAAAACTTGATTTCACTTAGAAAACCATTTTAAGAAATCATTGCTTCTGAGCCAAAGTCCTGGAATCCAGTTTCTGAGAGGGAGGGGTGATCAATAAAGGGGTCAAGATCATTCTGGGGAAAACCAGAGAAACAGCTGACCTGAGGAAACAGTAACTCATGGACTCCAGTCCGACATCTGGGGAACCAACATAGGACCAAACCAGGCCCCCTGAATGTGGGTGTCAGCTAGGAGCACTTGGCAATCTATAGGTCCTCTGGCAGTGAAACCAGGATGTATCCCTAGTGCACGAACAGACTTCAGGAACCTATTTCCCATGAAGGGATACTCTCTTAGCCCAGATACACAGGGGAGGTCCTAAGCCCTGCCCCAAATGACTTGACAGATTTTCATGATCCCTCTTGGAAGGCCTCACCCTCCCTGGGGAGTGGATGGGGGATGGGATGGTGGGTCAGTGGGGGGCATGGGAGGATGGGAGGGTGCAGGAACTGGGATTGATATGTAAAATAAGATCGTTTCTAATTTAAATAATATATATATATATATATATATAAAGAAATCATTGCTTATAATATTATCAACTATCACATTCCTAATGAAAGTCTAACATATACTGAGAGCTGTCTGTATAGAAAACTAGAAATCACTACTGAAAAGGTGAAAGGATTAAGCAAATTTATTAGAATGGTAGGTTGGGGGACTCATTATTTGCAAATATGTCAATTATCTAAAAATTCATTTACAGACTCAATATGGTTAAATATTCAAGACATTTTAAAAGTGAAAGAAATGCATTGGTACTAACAAGCTAATTCCAAATTATATATTAAAATGTCAAGACCAACACACTCCCGAAAAAGAAATAGGTAGGGAAATGTCCTACTGGAGTTACTATGTATCTGCTCTAACAAGAGTGTAACCTTGGAACACAGCGGAGAAGCACGAACTAGAAGAAAGCACCCACACTGCTTGTCTGTGATAAAGGAGGGACTGTAGGATAAACTCTTCATTCAGAAAATGCTGCTAAGAGTATTGGTTGTCTGTATATAAAAACATGGTTTTTGACTTCTGCTTCTCTATTATATTTTTGGTTATGAGCCTAGCCTTTAATGGCTGAGCCCTCTCTCAAGCCTGACTTCTGCTTCTCTCATTCACAAAAATCCACTACAGGAAAATGTAGGTCTACATGAAATACAAAATAAATACTGTTTTAGGGAATGTTGGACAATATCTTTATGACCTTGAATAAAGGAACTTTCCTTGAAGTTATAGTAGAATGAAAGCAATTATCACAAAAATCTAAGTTTCACTACATTCCCATTAAGAATACCATCATGAAGAGAACAAAATCCACCAAGTGGGAGGCTGTCTTTGGCTCACCCATAACTGGCTGCTAAAGTCCTATAAATCAATACAAAGATGAACAAATCTACTGTGATTCTTATATTCATTTGTGTTTTATAAGCAGAATGTTTACAAGGCCAGTGACAGTACTCATCAGGTCAAGACTCAGTGCCAAGCCTGGCAACCTGAATTCTACTCCTGAACCCTCATGGTAGAAGGAGGGAGCCGACTCCCATAAGTTGTCTTCTGATCCCAACATGTGTGCCTACACATGTATTCTTCCCCCTCCTCCACTAAACGAATACATGCAAAAGTAATTTTTAAAATAACTAACAAAAAAATCCTTGATACAGAGGAGGAAGGAAGAAGGCTTGTCTTCTCAGAGCTCACAGCTGATCAAAGCAAATAGTGTTCGGAACAGCATGTGACAACTGCTGGAAGGGTCCACTTGAGAAGTGACACTAAATTGCATGAGGGATGGGTATGCTTCCTGACGCACATGTACTTCAGTGAGACAGAATCAAATTATTTACAAAACAGGAGTTGATAGCTTGAGTGCATCTTGACAGGAGGCCATGAAGCAAAAAAAAAAAAAAAAAAGAAAAAAAAAAGAAAAAGAAAAGAAAAGAAATTATAGGGCTATATGTTGATCAAAGGCTAATATTGCAATGAGGCTATTACAGCCTGATTACTTGGGGGCCAACATTAAGCATTGTTGTAATAAAGGGTTTTCTTTATTATTATATGTTCATAAATCATTTTAAATTCTGTATTGTATTTTCATTAGGACCATATATTTCCATTCTAAAAGAAAAATAAAGATCATGTAAGTCTTATAATTTCCAGGCTACGCTTCCCTTTTGTTTCCCCCTCCACATAGCATTAACAAATACACATAAAACCAAATCAGTTAATGTAACATAACTGCTTCATTCACCCTGTGTTCACAATGAGATTTAGAAAGGGTTATAAAGTCCAAGACAGTTCTCACTAAAGCATTGAAGAAGCTGTGGGGTAAGGGAACTGAATGTAACTGGGGAACAATTCAGAATAGAGCTGTCTGGATGCTCTGGCTAGAATCCAGCTTGTATTCTGTCTGCACAACTACATGGTATCCATGGAAATGAACTCAGGCCTGCACAAAGACAAACAAAGGCCACCCTTCGATGAATGACAGCTGCCAGTGTCCAAGGTGGCCACTGGAACACTGGCTTTCCTCATGCTTTTTAACAAACAATGAAATAATCTCAGACACTGACAATATAGCCGCTAACGTGCTTTCATTTGGTCTGGTCTGTTTAAACATTAACCCCATTTTTTTTTTTTACAGAACACTTCTTATTAAAGACTGTCTCCATTCACTTTAAAGTGATAAAAGCAAGAATTGCAGTTGTAGATTTAGAGAACAGAATGATAAGGCAGGAGTCTTTGCCTACAATTCTAGGTTCTTTTAACTGCTTGGGCAAAGAAAACAGACAAATCTTCAAGAGAAACTACAATATATTTAAAATTATTGACTGCCATAGTATTCAAGATGAAAAGGCAAGAAGAAGTCTGAAGTTTAAGTTTGTACAGCATAGTGAATATAACTTTTCTGTACATGAAACAGCAAGCCTAGACTGGACAAAAATGGAATATATGCAATTTGCAGTAATTATAACTCTAATAACGTTGAGAATAGAACAAAGGAGATGGCTCAGTGATAAAGTACCTGTTTTGTAAGTATGAGACCTAATTTGGGGTTCCCAGCATCTATGTAAAGGTAGCTGGCCCTGGCATTGGCCATCTATAATCCCACCACTTGGATGAAAGGGAGATCAGAGACAGTGGATCCTGAAAAGATGATGTCTAGCCAGTCTAGATGTAACAGCAAGCTCCAGATTCAGGAGAGAACTTATTTCAATAGATAGATAGATAGATAGATAGATAGATAGATAGATAGACAGACAGACAGACAGACAGACAGCAATAGCAGAAGAAACTCAACATAGACATCTGACTTCTACACATGCACACATGGGCAAGCACACACGTACTTGTGCATGTACACACATACACATAAAATTGAAAAGAAATACCAGGTTTTCCCCTCTCTCCTTTCTCTCTTTTAAGATTCTTTTCATACACACTACAGCCATTCCTCCTCACTCTTGGGTTATGGGTGTCTGATAGCCACAGATGCCACAACCAAATTTGGGAAAATTACATGTGCATCATGAAGGATTATGATTAGAAAATTTGAGATCTAAATATCATGAGTTAGACACAAATGTTTCTATCTTTGTTTAGATACTCCTGTCTTCTTTCTCCTCCCCTCTTCTACCCTAACTCCTCGCTTCTACTGATTCACTCCATGGATACTGCCATTATCCAAGCAGCCGCACTCACTTAACTTCTGCAAAGTTCTCTCGTTGATCAACAATGCCTTCTCCAAGAACTTCTGTGGTGCCTCACTTCCTACAGACTTCTTGCTAAGTTTCCAGGCATCATTCACTCTCTCCCATACCACTTGTTCCTCATATGACCCTCTAAAGTAGTGCCCAAGTTCTGGCTAAAGACTTCTCCTTCTTTCTTTGTCTGACTCATCAACACCATGTGTTCAGTTGTCTCCAGATGTGGTGCCTCCCATCTCTCTCCTATCACTCACTTGACTGATCCTAGACAATAGTGTCTGCTAACTAGAGGGTACCCCTTGATGTCTGTAACTCAGAATCTCCAAATTGATCATCTGTTTCCTACAGCTTGCCTCTTTTAGCACTACTTACCTCAATACATGGCTGGACATGATATGTGTGTTACATATCATGAATCTGGGCATCTGCTTTATCTTTTTCTTGCGACAGAATGAAGTCAATCACCAAATCCTGTCTCATCTTCTCCTTTCATAGCACTTTACTCTCTTTCCCTGCTGCTACTCTCTAAGGTTTTTGTTTTGTTTTTTAAATCATCGTCTCTCTCCTGGTGTGGTAGGCTAACACTAAACTGGTTCTTTCCTAGACATGCATGCCATCTTCTACCTGGTCTCTGTCCCTTGCCCTCCTTCTGGTCACTAGAGTGCTCTGGCAGTGAACAAATCTGAGCACATCACTTCCTTGCTCAGGTACCTTCAAAGTCTCCCCCCATCCTCCAGAAAAGACTCTGGCTCCACCATAGTTGAATAGCCTGAAGGCCAGATGACCACTGACTTCTCACCTTTCCTTCTCTGAGTTTGTATCCTCTGTTTTGTGATCTGCTTTCATTGTGTAAATTAGGCTCAGGTCCTTTTTCTAGTAATCTTGCTGTCTACCTCATCTTTCCATAATGCTACTTCCATCCAGGTAAAGTGATAGACCAGATCCCATGACCTCCACAGTCGTCCATGGAAGATCTAAACTCTAATGACTCCTTTCTGTACCTATGAAGGCTTCTCTGGAGGCTTGAACTTTTAGTGTCACAAAGGTATTACTTTCTCTAAACTCACCGTTTTGTTTGGTGTCACTCATTAACTGTTTGAAACATATTAATTATGCCACAGAAACACATAACAATTCTCAGTTATATAAAATACATCTAAGTTTAAAATTACATAAAGATTTTAAAGAAGTTGACAGGAATTTCTTTTTGATGATTTAGAAACTCAAAGACAATGCCAGACACTGATTGTCTTTTTGTGATGTTACCCGCAGTATATTTGGTTTCATCTTTCAGGTAACCTGCATCATAGTTGCAAGATGGTGAAGCTTCTCTGACCATCACATCTGAATCTGACAAAATCATATTGTGTGAATAATCTTTTCCCAGAAGTCACCTAATACAGCTGTGGGTTATGACCCATTTGTGTATATTTATAAGATTTGAAATGTGTACATATGTGGAGTGCCTGTGTGTACTTAAGTGTAGGATTAGGCAGTACACGGAAAAAAAAACCAAAAAAACAACAACAACAAAAAAAAACAGTTGTATAGCCAGGTAGTAGCAGACTTTTATGAATGCCAAGAAATTTGGACTTTACCCTACATTACATGTGGTGAGAAACACCAAGTGTTTGAAATATGGATGTAGATTATTGGACCCAGATAAGTGCTTCAGAAAGGTAGCATTGTTGGTGACAAAAAGAACGATAAACTGGAAGGACATGAAACAAAATGAGAAAGCCAGTTTCAAAGTTACAGATGAGGGCTTGAAGTAGGTGGTGGCAGAAGTTTCATCAATTGGTTGGGAAAACTGGCAGACTCTAGACTGTGTGTGAGATTGAAAACATAAGAAACACATTCCCAGCCTGCCTGCTTGCATGGCACACTGCCTGTAAGCCACAGGGAACTATAAAGGAGAGATCCTGGAAGATGGGTAGTGGATTCAGCTTAGAAAGTATCGAGTCTGGATTGTTCATCGAACACATCGGTGTGGAAATTTGGTGTTTTGAACTCAAGAGATGAATGAGGCTAGGGATCCTGCCTTGGGGAAGGAGCTGGGTCCAGAAGTGCCTTTAGAATGAAGAGGGGGTGCAGGGTGGAGCTCTGCAAACACTGTCTAGCACTAGGCAGAAGGTGAGCCTCCAAAGGAGGTGAAATGAAGCTGAAGAGAGGAGACAACAAAAACAGAGCACAAGCCAGGAACAAGCGCATTTCATAAGGAAATAAAAAGCTAAAAGGAAGACTGCTTAGCATGAGAGGAATCTACTGACTAGTTTACTGGCAAAGGAGAGTAATACAGGAGAGTAAGGGACAGCTGACAGAAGGGAGTTCACAAGCAGTGTGATCCAGAATCCACATGGAGGATCCCTTGACCCCTGAGCCCACTGGAGAATGTGTGACTTCACTCATGTTGAGGTTACAGATGGTTTCCTCTCTGAATTTGTACTTAATTTACAGATTATCTACGCGTCTTGTGATCTCTCTTTTCCACTCTGACTGCCCATGGACAATGAAAAGTGATAAATATGGAACAAAACCGAGTGCTTGTTCCTCTTATCCACTTGTGAGAAGGAAGGGTATGGAAAACAAAATCTGAATCTAAGGGTTAAAATGAGATCTAAGATGAACTTCCTTCTAATGTGGTCTGAGTGTGCTGTAGAAAATGTAAGAAGTTGAAGGACGCATTCATGCAGGCTTTTACATTTCTAACTTTTGTATATATTTGCATCATAATTGTGCTTGCCTATGATCTATAAAGAATAATACATGTATCTGTTAAAGTAATGTTGAAAATGTTTATATAGCTAGGGTAAAACAAAAATGTGAAGTACTTCTGGCCTACAGCTTTCGACTAAATGTCAACCTTAGATACCCAAGGCCTTGAAAATCACACTACCTGCCTATGAATCTCAATTGCCCTCTCAAATGGCAAAATTTTATTATGTGATTTCATTTAATTAGATGAATAAAATTGAGAGAAAATGTGTTCCTTGAATATAAATAATTAACTCAGAAGGAGGGAATAAATACCTGGAGTAGTTTTTACAGATGTCATATAAACCCCATTTGCTTGCTGACATTGAGTCATCCTTGTTACAAACTATGAAAGAAAACCCTGGTACCTGACTTCATGCCTTTCGGCAACACATTCCACCACAGTCCTTCTCACGGCTCCTCCTAGAACAAGCCTCAACATTTCAAAATTGGAAAATGATGTGCTTCTGGGGCCTCTCTGAATAATACCAACAATTAAAGGGAGATGAAAAGACTGGATTTGTGTTTTTAATTCCTCTTAGGAGAGGTCCGGAGTCAGAATTTCAGAATCCAATGCAGCTGTCTTAAACTCATAGCTGAGAGTTGATGGCCCCTTAAGTCAATGTGTGTCCCTAGGACAGGACATATATGAAGCATGGGGCACCAGGTAGCATCCTAACATCTAACGGTACCCTGCATCTACTAGAGAGAGCACTGGGGTTGCAGCATAGTTCTCTCTTCTCTCTGACATACAGGAAATTCCACAAGGCTAACCTGGACTTGTTTTCCATATCTTAAAGAAAGATTAGCCCCAGAGCAGCACAGTTTAGAGAATTCTTTCCTTTGTAAAAATAATTGACAACTAGTGACCATTATTTTGTTCTGTTAGCAGTTTAAATTCCAGATAAAAGTCCAGTTTAAAGTCCTTCTCCCCTCAACTATCCTAAAAGCCTTCATTTTAAAAACGCGCCAGGGTGTGGATAAAGGTGGAAAGTTCTCCAGAGTCTCCCAACAGCCCTGCTGGCTCCCTCACTCTCCTTCCTCACTTAGGGCAAAGGAAGTCAGGCCATGCAGCCTAGCTCCAGCTTCAGCTAATCCCTTTGTGAAGTCTAAAAAGAAAACAGATAGACGTGACTTAAGTTTACTTTCTTTGAAAGACATTAAAACAATGAGAGGAAGGCAGGAGGAAAGAAAGAATTCCCCTCTGCTAGTATTTAAGATTTGTTTGGCTTTCCTGCCTCCCGCGAAAAGAAACACCAGTGCTTCTTTCTGAAATAAGAATAGGGGGCAGTGTGCATTACTGTGGGGTGAAAAAATATATATCAAGGTTTCCTGCAAAGCCACCTTTTGGGAGCTGCAAACTGCAGTCCCGCGCTAGATCCCGGGTTCCTGATTCAGGGCTTGCTCAGCACCTGCAGGATCTTATAGGGATCTGGAAGATTGGACGCAAGGTCAGAGGGCCACCAACGTGTGAGTGTGAGAATATCTAAACCCAAAGAGCTTTCAAAGATTACTTTGAAGGGGGCTTGAGCGGGTGAAGCATGTCTTAATACCGACGCGCGCGCTTGTGTGTGTGTCTGTGTGTCTGTGTGTCTGTGTGTCTGTCTGTCTAAGCGGCTCCAGGCATCCCGGATCCCGAGTCCACGTGGATGCCGAGCCGACACTTGGTTGCTGGCTCTCCAGCTGAACTTGATACCTCCCTGATGTCCCAGGACCACAATGGGTCTCTCTAGCCTCCGAGGCGCTTGGGAGTTCAGACTTACCTTGAGCCAGCGCTACCAGCCGCAGCAGAAGCGCGCCCCCTGCCTGTCCCGGCTCCATCTTGGGTCTGGTCTGGGAAATCTAAGGCGCTCTGGGGGTGCACACAGTAGCCTTGGTGAAGGGCTCCCAGAAGTTAGAGACTTTCCAGAAGCTGTCCCCAGGACTTCTCTCTTGGCTTGGATGAGAGAGAGCAAGGAAAAGTTGCTTGTAGCTTCTGAGCTAGGTCCCGCCCCTGCCCGCCCCTCCAGCCTGGGCAAACTCCGGATCTGCCCTGCCACGCCCCACGGATCCCAGCCCCACAGCGGCTGCAGCTCCTCCAGGGCTCCACACAGCTAGCCACTATCCCGCGACGCCCACCCAGCCCCCGCATCATGCAGGCAGTGTGGATGGAACCACTCGCCTGGTGACCTTTGCTGCCCTGTACCAGACTGTCCTAGCACACCCGACCCAAGGGGAAAGAACCTCCCCTTCCACTTCGTCTTTTGTCCACAGGAAATCCCTAGTCAGACCCCCAGGGCAGTTATATCAGGTCACAGCCCTCCATAGCTCTCAGCAGGAGCCCTGCGCCCTGAACGCTGCTCCTACACTCCTATGTTGCTACGTGCCTGCCCTACTCTGCTTTTCCTGAGTGGGTGGAGAAAGGGACCAAAATAAGCTTGGAATGACCAGGTTCGACACTAACTCATCAGAAAGAGCTGCTCGCAAGTTATCATTATCCCCGAGGTACTATTTTTGCACCAGAGAGGGGTGTGTCTCGGGGAAGAGAGGGGATTGTTCATTTTGAGGTGATGAGGATTGGAGCACCGAGTTTACTTGATTCATGTTAGAACAGGTGAGAAGAGGGGAGAGTTGCTAGAGACTCACAACTCTTCCTCTAGTTATGCCATCACTATTTTCTAGTCTTTCAGACCCTGGAAAAAAGAGCATTCTACATCCGAGTCTTTCACTTCCAAATCCAAGAAATAGAGCATCCACTTTTAATCGCCTCTACATCAACGTGTAGCCACAGATTCCCTCACAGTGCTGATACTAGAATTATTGCAAGGACTACTTTCTGTGAAGCAATCCAAAGGTCTCGCAAATTAAAGAATTCCTTGTCTAATTACTATTACTTGAATCATTCAAAATCTTTTGGTAGCGGCCCCTAAGCTGGGTCCATGGAGCAAGCAAGACTTTTCCAGGCAGTACACATACAACTACTCTTTATTAAATGGTGGGTTAAGTGGAAACCTTGAATTCTTCTTTTGTGTGTATATGCCTATGTGTATGGGTTTGTGTGTGAGTTGCATGTGTTTGTATGGCTGCATATGTATAGGGGCCGGGGAACAAACCTGAGTGTTTCTCCTCAAGAGACATTCACCTACCTTTTCGTGTTGAGACATTCTCTCACTGGCCTGGATGTTGCCCAATAGGCTAGACTAGATGATCTGTTAGACTCATAACAGTACCAAGTTCATGCTCACTAGATGCTAGAATTTATGATTAATACTATCAGTTCAGCACCTTCAAACCTCATAAGCCCCAGGTCGCTTCCTGTTCTCTCACCAGCCCCCTTTTAGCTTTACTCATGGATCCTAGCAGACACTTCTCACCTTGTGGTGTGTTGAGCTTAGTAAGCCCTGAGGTGGCTGCTCACTGACCCTGACACACAGCTGGGCAACTCCCAGCCTCCTGGTGGGAAGCCTGCCAGGTTTCAGGGAGATGACTATCTGTCTGTTTCCTTCTGACTCACTGAATGTGAGTTCTGTTTGGAGCAGACTCTTGTTTGGGAAGTAGGATGGCTCTTTCAATGTGCTTTGTCTCAGTTAGGGAGAAGAAAGTGCATTTTGGGGAGTGTTACTCTTAGAACAGGACTAACAAGCACCATGCTGCTATGGAGGCAGAACCAATGAGGAGCTGTATTTTTTTTTTTTTTTTCAGTGCAGGCAAAAATGTTAGGAAGCAAAGGGCAAGTTTGTGGATTGCAATATGTAACCAGCATGAAGTGGCTGAGACCAAATCATTTCCAAAGTCTTACCTCACACCCACCTTGCCTGAGATAGTTCGGAAGCCATACTCACTTCAGGAAATATATCAATGGTTGAGCTTTGCCACTGCAGCCTCAGGATCCTTTTATGCCCTTGAAACTATTAAAGAACTTTTGTTTTTATTACACTTACCATCTAAAATATTAAAACATTAGAGCATTTTCAGATATTTGTATATTAATTTTTAATACCAAGAGCCATTCCATATTTACATAAATGTCACATATTTAAGTTAGTAACCTTTTTTTCTGATGTAAATCAACCTACGAAAGGAGTAGCATTGCTTTAAATTTTTGTTAATTGTTCCAATATCTGGCTTAAATATGTTAATTCTCATATCTGGCTTGGCATGTAATCCTGTCATTGTATGTCCTTTGAGTTAAACCATAAGGATTAATGTGTTGTCACACAGATGTGTAGTTTCTAAACCTGTTACAATTTTAGATAATCTTCTAATGTGTCATCAAAATTCAATAAACAGTAGTTTTTTTCTCCTGGGTCTTATCTTTTTATTTAACTCATATACTATCACTTTTTTCCTGGTTTGTTGGAGCAGTTAGCCAGAGAACACTTGCCACAGTAATGTCTGTCAACATAGATGGCTATACAAATCACAGCACGACATTCTTCAAAGGGTACTCTTGATGGATGTGACTAAGGTTGCCATTTTCATCTACTCTATAGTATTCAGTACAGCCAGTTTACCCTTCTTTATCTTCTGTTTATTCTTCTTGGGAGTGGTGTAAGACTCCGGAAATATCAGCAGAATATGAAGGCTGGGTTCCTTTTGAGTGCAGTCAGAAGAATTACAGCCATCTTCCAGCTGCTTACCAGCAAAGACAAACCTTTAATGATTGGGGGGGGGTGAAGGGGGAGGGATCCCTTCCTCTTCTTGAATCTTAGCCTTTCCATATTCTATAGTGCCAAAGAGCTCGGCCTTAAGAGTGATGGCCTTCCTAGTAAAGGATCTTTAAGAAAATCTTCATCTTCCACTGCAGATGGACGATTAGAAAAAAGGAAACCAGTTTCCTAAAAGCTAGTTAAGAAATCTGAAAACGTATTAAAGCATTTTCCTATTCTACAGCATTATGCTTCCCTGCATATTAATTAACTATCACTCTACATTTGTCTTATGCAGTCAGAGAAAACAACAACACAGTGGCAAGAATGACTGATGCCTCAGCGTTTCTGTGAAAAACATGTTGGCATTGTGGAGCACTTGGAAGAGTCTTTGGACACTCTGAGGTTGGTCATGGTGGAAGAAGTTTTCCTATTTTTTTTCCTCTCTCAGAGCTAGGCCAGATTTTTTCTTTTCTATTTCTCTTCTCTTTTTTCCTTTCTTTCTTTCTCCCTCCCTATCTATTTCTTTCTTTCTTTCTTTCTTTCTTTCTTTCTTTCTTTCTTTTTCTTCCTTTCTTTTGGATAAGTAAGTAGAGACAGATGAAGTTCCTCATTTTCCTTTCTGACCTCTTCTTGCTTCTTGCTCATCTTGCTGATTTCATTCCTATACAACCACCATTCTAGACACCTTGCTTCCAAACTAACTCTGCATGCCCTGCACCATGGCTACCTGAGCCTCTTTCAGTTGTTGCTTGTAAGAAATCAGGCGCTAGGGAAATGTCTGTAGATCTACAATGATGACACCAACTAACAATCTAAGCAACAGAGAAGAGGCTACCTTAAATGCCCTCCCCTGATAATGAGATTGATGACTGACTTATATGCCATCCTAGAGCCTTCACCCAGCAGCTGGTGGAAGTGGAAGCAGACACCCACAGCTAAACATGGAACTGAACTGGAATCCAGATGCAGAGGAGGAGTGATGAGCAAAAGGGTCCAGATCAGGCTGGTGAAACCCACAGAAACAGCTGACCTGAACAAGGGGGAGCTCCTGGTCCCCAGACTGATAGCTGGGAAACCAGCATGGGACTGATCCAGACCCCATGAACATGGGTGTCAGTGAGGAGGCCTCAGAAATCTATGGGGCCTTTTGTAGTAGATCAGTACTTATCCCTAGCATAGGAATGGACTTTGAGAGCTCATTCCACATAGAGGGATACTCCCTGAGGTGGTGGGCCTAGGCCCTATCCCAAAGGATATGACAGACACTGAAGACCCCCTATGGAAGGCCTCACCCGCCCGGGGGAGCAGAAAGGGTGTGGGATAGGTAGGGTGTTAGTTGTGGGAGGGGGGTAGAGGAGGGAACTGGTATTGACATGTAAGATAATCTTGTTTCTAATTTAAATAAAAAATGGAGAGAAAAAAACACATTTCTCACCGGATGACATGGGTGGTGATTTGAATGAATGTAGCCCCCACAGGCTCATATATTCTAATGCTTAGTCTCCAGGAAGTAGAATGCTTTGAGATTAGAAGGATTACGAAGTGTGGCCTTGTTGGAGTAGGAAGTGTGTCACTGGTCTGGGCTTTGAGATTTCAAGAGCCCTCAGAAGACCTGCTACCTGGATAGCAGGATATAGCTCTCAGCTTCTTCTCTAGCACCATATCTGCCTGTCTGCCCTCATGCTGCCCATTATAGTGATAATGGACTAACTCTCTGAACTGTAAGCAAGCCTCCAATTAAATGTTTTGTTTTGTAAGTTGCGTTAGTCATTCTGTCTCTTCGTAGCAACCGAACAGCACTCAAGACAACAGTCTTCTACACAATCTATGTTTCTTCCTCTTATCTTCAGTCTGCATTTACATGTATAATTATAATTTTCTTTCTGGGATGTGAGCTTGATTGTTACAAATATTCAGATATTGAGCTGGGGAGATATCTCAGTAGGCAAACACAAGGACATGAGTTTGGATTCCCCAGCCCCCGCATGCAAATGAAGAGTGGCAACATGAATCTGTAAGCCCAGTGCTAGAGGTAGAGACAATAAGTCCACAGCCCAAATCATGAAAAATGAAGGCAAAACTCAAAGCATTTTGATCAAAATCAGGAGCATTTTCTCCACTCCTGTTCAACATAGTGTTTGAATTATTACCTAAAGCAACCAGGGAAGGAAAAAAAAAAAAGAGATAAAGGGGATATAAATGAGAAAGGAGGATATCGAAACACCATCATTTCTAGTGATATGATAGCAGCCCCCCAGGTCTGTTATTTTGTGGAAGTCTCACACAACTGATAAACATATTCAGCAAAGTAGGAGGCTACAACATCAGTAGACTTCCTGTATACCAGTGACATACATACAGAAACTTAAATCAGGGAAGTAATTCCATTCAAATAGCCTCAGGGTAAAAGTAGAATAAATTTAACAGAGGAAATTAAATACTTTTACAATGAAAACTAAGACACTGAAGAAAGCAACTAAAAAGACACCAGAAGATGGAATGAATGATCTCCCATGCTCATGGGTTGGTAGGATTAATGTCACAACAATGACCATCTTACCAAAAACAGTGGATACATTCAATGCATTCCCCAGTCAGTATTCCAAAGAAATTATACACAGAAGTTGAAAAACTAGTCTCAAAATTTGTGTGGAAATAAAAAAGACTCAGAATAGCCCGAAACAATCCTGAACAATAAAAACACTGCACAAGGTCCCCTTATCCCCAATTGCAAGTTATACTAATGAGCTATAGTAGTAAAAACATCATGAGACTAACTTATATATAGACACAATGATGGATGAAATAGAATTGAGGGCACACATTCTTATAGCCACCTGATATTTTACAAAGTGGCCAAAAATACACATTGGAGAAAATATAGCATTTTTCCATTTTATTTTTGAGATTATAATTTAATTGCAACATTTCTTCCTTCCCTTGCCTCTTTCCAAACCCTTCCATACACCCTTCCCTGCTCTCCCTTAAATTCATGCCCTCTTTCTTCACAAATTGTTCTTGCATTCATATATGTATATACATATCTACTTCTAAATGTAATCTGTTAAGTGTATAATGCTACCTTTATGTATATTTTCAGGATTGATTGTTTGGCACTAGACAAGAAGTTGATGTGATCTTCCCTGAGGAAGGCCACTCTCCTGTCCCCAGCTTTCCTTAGTTGCCTATAGTTCTTTGTGTGGGGAAGCACACTTTGTGGACTTTTACCATCCATTTTGGCATGTTTAATAATGTCATCCTTATTTAGTTCATGTTTGGGCAATCATGTTGGTGAGATTTGATGGCTTTTGCTTCTGATATTACTAAGGACACACATTCTCACCCAAAACCTCCTGATTCTTTCACTCTTACAATCATTCCACCCCTTCTTCTGTAAAGGTCTCTGAGCCTTAGGTTTTGTTTGTTGTTTTTTATAGTAGTGTCAAAGAGAAATTTCTTTGCTGCAGGAGAAGACTTATTTTAGGTATGAGGACAATTGTTTATAGACTTCTGTTAGGGGTTAGGCTGGCTGGAACTGACTTGAATGCTCCCTCCCTAAGGAATAACTTCCATGGTACCAAAAGGTGCCATGCAAGCTTCCAAAAGAGAGAGGCAAACAACAATCCTACCCAGTTATGACACCCATGCACTTCATCAATGACCATCATGGCATGATAACCCTAACAGTGCAGTAGTGACATATCTTGGCAGTAACCAACAATGACCAGTTGGACTTACAACCGACCCACTCACCCAAAGAAATACCATGCCTGGTACTGTAAACTTAGGTAATTACTCAGTGTTAGTGAAGTCATGGTATTGAAAGAGAGTCTTCAACCAGTAATTTACAAAAAGATAACTGTAGAGGACATAAGATCCTGTTGCTCACAGATAAGCACTAGGGAATCCAGAAATGTTAAACACACAGGGTTGTTTCTTTAAAGAAAGAGATCCATAACCTGTTTTCCACCCAGAAGTCTGGGAATGGATGTGATCGCTAACCTGGTGACTTGTGCTATCTGCAGGGCCAGGCCATACCTGACTCCCCCAGGCTCTTATGTTTATTTATCACAGACTCTCTCCTGAAAGCTTTATCTTAAACACTGTTTCTTAATTACTAGAACCCATCCTTATGGGAAATGTCACACATACTTCACAAATGAAGCAGAAACCAGGCTGATTGCCTGGTGACCCCTGTTCTATCTGTATGGCCCAGCCACATCTGGCTCCCCCAGACTTTGTTTATCCCAGTCATTCCCCCTATATCCTTATTGTGAGCATTGCTTTTCAGTCAATAGGACCCATCGGGGTGGGCTGGAAATGGTCATATTACTTTGAAGAGAGTTTTGATTTAATCATATCTTAAGCTTTGTTTTACACACAGGATTGGTTAACTTCAAAATTGTAATGTTCTTAAATAGATCTAACATAAACTGCCCAGGGTCAGACTCTAGATGTTTGACCCAACACTGGCTATTGAGTTGTTTTGAACTGTATTTCTTTCTTTATTTGTAGGGGTCAACACTCAGGTGGTCATGGTTTTTACAGAGACCCTCTACATATAACAATTTGGATAGATTTAATCATATTCTTTCCCCTCCCTCATCTTCTCTCAGATCCTGTCTACCTCATTACCCACCCAACTTCATTCATTCTCTCTCCCTCCACCCCCCCATCTCTCAAGTGATTGGCTACTCCCATAATATTTGTGTCACTATTGAACCAGTTTCTCTTGCATGCAGGTCAATACTGTAGGTGGCAGGGTGTGTAGCTGGGTGACACTGATGTTTACTTTTCTCCTCTTGTATGTTGAAAAATATCCCTGAGCACCATGAATTCTAGTCAGTAGGAATGAAGCTTCTACTTGAGCACCAATTTGATTTCCCTGTGTACAGTGATATAAGTAAGAGGCATCTTCATCAATTCAGCCTTATCATCAGGTTGTGGAGGGTAACTATTAGCCTTGGCAATAGCTTGTGGTGTTTGGTAGGGAGTATGGCTGTTTGCCTAATGACTTAACAAGATGTAACCCAATCCTGGCACTGGAGATTTTTCTTGGTGACATAAGATGTCTAGTTGGGGAACTGTTTCACCTCCCCCCCCATTTATATGGTGACTATATTTAGATTCCTTTCATATATATATGAAAGTTTCTACAGTAGCAGATTTCCATAGGTTTTTTTAAAAAGCTTTAGTGTAAGTAAAATATAAAATTTTAAACACATGGCACTGAATAGAGCAACAATGAATAGAGCTGATCAAATATCTCTGTAGTAAGATATAGAGTCTTTGAGAATAGGCCTAGGAGTGGCCTAGATGGATCAGATGGTAAACCTAGTTCTAGTTTTTAAGGTGTTTTTACACTGATTTTCATTGTGGCTACACCAGGTTCCACTTCCACCAGCAGTACAAGCAGTGTTCCCCTTTCTATGACAGCATTTCTTGTATTTGTGTGTTTTATTGTTGTTGTTTTATCTTGGCCATTTTGATTGAAATAAAATGAAATCTTAAAGTAGTTTTAATTTGCATTTCCATGATGACTAAGGATGTTGAACATTTAAAATATATATATTTCTCAACCATTTGTATTTGTCCTGTAGATAATACTCTGTCTAGGTTCCATGCCCCCATTTTTAATTGGACTGTAATAGAGTAAAAAAGTCAGAGACAACCCCTGTTCCCACTGTTAGAAGTCCCACAAGAGGACCAAGCTACACAACTGTAACATATAAAGAGTGCTAAGGTCAGTTCCAAGGACACTTGTCAACTTTGTGCATAGCAGTTTTATTTGTAATAGCCAGTACCTGGAAATAGTCTAGATTTCTCTTAACCAAGGAATGGGTAAAGAAAATGTGGTACATTTACACAATGGAGTATTACTCAACTTTTAAAGTCAAGGACACCAGGAAATTTGAAGGCAAAGGGATGGAACTAGAAAAAATCATCCTGAGTGAGGTATCCTAGACCCAGAAAGTCAATGGTATGGTATTAACTGTAAAATAAAGGATAATATACTACAATCGACAGACCCAGAGAGACTAGGTAACAAGGAGGGTTCATGAGGGGACACCCAGATCTCCCTGGGAAAGAGAAATAGAAGACATTTTGTGAGGGCGGTGGGGACGGGAACACGAGCAATCAGTTTGTGGAGGGCAGAGGGAGAAGTACTGAAAGAGACCACTGGAAAGGGGGTGCATTTTAGGGTCAGGTAAAAACCTGGCACAAGAGAATCTCCCAGGAATCTGCAAGAAGACCCCAGATAAGATTCCTAGCAATAGCAGATAGGCAGACTGAACCGGCCATCTCCTATGACCAGATTGGTGTCTAGCCCAATTGTCATTGGGGAGGCTTCATCCCACAACTGGTGGAAACAAATGCAGACCTACAGTCAAATATTAGTCAGAGTTTGGGAAATCCTGCAGAAGAGGAGGAGAAAGGATTGTAGAAGCCAGAGGAGTCAAGGATACCACAAGAAAACTCACAGAATCAACTAGCATGGACTCATAAGGGCTCACAGAGACTGAACCAACAACCAACACTTCTTTCACAACTCGACTCTCCTGGGCTCTTTTGACAGAAAGAAGAGATTTAGTCTGGGTTCTACGTTTTTTACTTCTGTTTTTTTAGCTATGTGGGAGATCTAATTGCCCTTCTTACCTTTCAGTCAAGGAAATGGGCTTATGCCCTTTTAAGCTTTTTCATGAACTGGTTTGAGCAGGTTTCTATTCATAATGCTACTTTAGCAGTAACACAAACTTCTTCCTCCCATGGGAAAGCCCTAAAGACAGTGAACATGTGTCATTAACTTCTTTCATTCGTAGTTCTTGTGATATTTCTGATCATAACTGTGCCTTTTATTTGTGACATGAATCTCTGAACTTTCACCATTTACTTCTCAGTGATATATGTTAAATGTTGGCACATTAGTTTTTGTTATGTTCTTTCTCCATAGATGATTATTATTTAGAAATTTAGATTAAAAAATGATAGGGCCAGCCACTGAACTGATGCACAATAAATACTTGAATAAATACATTTGCTCAACTAATGATTAATTCCTTTGGTTAATAAACAACAACAACAAAAAAACCAAAAGAAGAAGCTAATGTCATAAGGGATGAAAGACCCCCTCCCTCCCAAAAAGGGATGCATTGCTCAAACACATTTTAGATTTTTTTTTTTTTCAGGACACCTGCCATATGATGAAGGCAGCCTATGCCTTATTTGCTATTCTGCTGTCTCTGGAAAACTTGATCTCAACGAGAGACCAGTTTGTTATTCAAGAGAGGAAAAGTTCATTTTTCTTAAAGTTAGTGTCAGCCAAAGTATAGCTACTTCATTGAAAGAATATAATGAAATTCCATACCTAAAGACGTCTATGACAGCCTTCTTGAGATGGAAAGCCATGAACACAACTTACTCTATGCAACTTCTAAGTACTGTCTGAATTCTCAGCTTTGTTTCTCTGTGTCTCCATTCTCTTCCCTGTAGAATGACTTCTTCCCTTTTGAATCATTCTCTCTGACTTCTAACTCTGACTTCTAAAAGCCTTTGGTTTCTCATGGCCTTTCTCTGCTCTGAATTAAGTAATACTCTAACTCAATAAAGTGTCTTCTTTGGTTTAGCGTCCTCTTAAAAACACTCAAGCTCAAGATGTTTTTTTGTTTGTTTTGTTTTGTTTTTGTTTTTTTTTGTTTTTGTTTTTGTTTTTGTTTTTTTACTTTTAAGGCTTATGTGGAAAATAAACAATTCTTTGTGTACTATGTAGTTTTACTTCCTGTCCCCCTGAGGCCAAGAACTATTTCTCAGCCATTTTGCGCTGTAGCCTTAAGTACATTTCATGAGTGACATTGACTTCTATCTTGGTTGAAGCAATTGTGACCTTTATCTTTTAGTTTGGAGTCTGTCCTTGCTGATGGAAACACATTTTGAATGTTTAACATTAAAAAATTATCCAGCAGAGCCAATAATTCCATTAGCATTTATTTGATTGACAGGCCAGTGAGATTTGTTTACACATCAAAAGGACTCTGTTATGCTGGAGAACCTCCAATGTTTCTGAACTTCTGGGGAGTCTACATTGTCCTTAATCACCTTCTTAGTCTTTTCTGCTTCTAGGCCCCCACTGTGCTATAGGAAAGACAGCAACCCTTCTGCTGAGCTTACACTTTACTCTGTCTTTCCTCCCTAATTTTCTTCTAGACTGTCATTGCTTCCACAGATTCTTGTTTCTGCACTGATTCTTCACTCAGATTCAGGCAGGAAGTAATGCTGCAATTAATTGTTCATGTATGTGTTTATATCACATCTCTCATGTGAAAATTAACAGGTTAAATACTGTGCTCAGAATCAATATTGGTTACCTTCAATACCTGTTGTCAGTGGCCTTGGAATCTCATTACCAAATCCTACCCTTGGGCAACTGTTGTAGCTGCACATGAGAAAGAAAATGGAAACTTAGTCTTTTTTTGATATTCAGTACAATGAAAGAACATCTAGATACAGTTTCTTTAGACTTGTTATGTACATTTATAAAAATATTCGTGAAAGAGCTGGCTTGTACTATTTTTTGGGTGTGTGTGACATGTGAGCATATGTTAAAGCAGCAATAAAAGTCCTTTAAAGAAAATCTCCTGATCAAGAGAATAGAATCACTGACCTGGATGGTTTGGCCTGGGTCCCACTCCAGTTGGGCCATGTCAATCACCTGGCCAAGAGCAGGCTCCTTGTAAGGCAGATCTACTTTAAGTATGCTAAAGAGATAGGCAGAATTATAATTCCTGTCGGGAAATAACGTACTACTTTTTCCCAGAATTCCTGACTACTCTAGTGAAGTCCTTACAAGTTGCCATGAGGTCCATTGGGTCTCCCACTTGTCGCAGAAAGGTGCAAATTTCCCCTTTGTGTTTTTCTATGTCTTAGAACCTAAGTATGGCTTTTTCCCCCACTAATATTTTAGGGTTCCTTATTCTTTGTCTAAAGCCTCCTTACCTGCCGTTGGTGACTTGCCCACCATGTGTTTGACTTCCATGACTCAAGTGGCATGGTTTTTCCCCTTCTCTTCTTCATTCTCTCCTCCAGGCAACTGAGATTTCCAGTTTGCCTGCCCTGGGGATTTTTTTTCTTAAACTTCACTAATGTTGTCTTAAAGCTTCATTTGAGTCCACTCCTAAATTCTTCGAGACTAATACCTCTAAGAGGAACTCTAGGAAAGGAATCCAGTTTTCACCAGTATTACCTAAAAATAACAAGGAGACACCCAAAATTTCTCTCTCTCTCTCTCTCTCTCTCTCTCTCTCTCTCTCTCTGTGTGTGTGTGTGTGTGTGTGTGTGTGTGTGTGTGTGTGTGTACGTGCACACGCGCGTTTATATTATGGTTACATATAGAGGTCAGAAAGCTTGAGGTAGAGGACCTTTGTTATTGCCCCTTCGCATTATATGCTGGGTTCGATGGCCAGAAAACTTCCAGAGATTCTCTTCTCTTTGCTTTCCACCTTGCCTTAGAAGCACTGGAATTACAGATGCTCACATCTGTGTCTGGCTTTTGGTGAGTTCTGGGGATTCAAATTCAGCTCCTCATGCTTCTGTGGCAAGTGATATGCCCACTTAACCAATTCCTTAACCTGACTTATACTACTTTAAAACTTAAGATCTATAGATGAAGAAGGCATCTTTAAGATAGCTATGAATGTGGCCCAACAAGAAATTGTAAACTTATTTTTATGAGATTCTGCCTCCCTCCTTTTTTGTAACTTGATTGCATGGTTATGAAATGTCATTTTTGTAGGTGACTACGTTAAATCACAAAGTTAGAAAGTTGCATTTCTTTTATTTAAATTTTACATTGCTGAAAAACTAGCAATTCTAATGCACTTTGAAGTATAAGATTTCACATGACACAGGGCTACAATACTGTGCATTTCTTCATGTGGTTTATGAAGTATACACGGGACATAGAAACTTTCAAAAATGATAAACCTGTCTCTGAGTGTAAATGAAGCCTCATTCATAAAATGCCAGAAGTCTTTTTTTGAATGCTTCCATTTCTGTGTATAAGGCTCCCATATTTTGAACTGTTTCTATTTTTGGTCTTTTTCTCCTTTACATTTTTCTGTGTATGTAGGGGTGAATCAGTACGTGAGGGTACATGTGTGTATGTGTTCTCTGTGTATGTGTGGTGGTGGGGGGTTAGAGGACAACCTTGGGTGTAGTTCTTAGGCACCTTCCAAATTTTATTTGAGACACACTCTCTCATTGACTTGGACCTCTGCCATTTAGACCCAGACAGCTGCCCCATGAGTTTCCCAGGATCCACCTCCCTTTGCCTCCCACCTCTCATCTCACCATCACTGAGATGACAAGCAAATCCCATCCCACTTGGCCTTTTATGTGGGTTTTGGAGACCTGAACTAATGTCCTCATGCTTCTGCTACTGGGCTTCATTGATTGAGTACCATGCAGGTTTCCATCATTAAAGTGTGGAGTTCTTGTCCATATCCATGGTCTATAATGGCACCAGTCTTCATGACACTAGGTCAACTTACAAGTCTGCCTTACAATGAAGCTCCCTTTGTGCTCTAGGGTTAAAGACTGGCTCCACTGTCAGAGTACCATAGACTGTCTTAGCCTCCTAGCTGGGTTGTTGGACAACATGGGAGGATGGGAGGGCAAGGGAATGGGGGGATGGATATGTAAATATGAGAAGTAATTAAAGAATTTAAATAAAAAAATCAGAGCCAGGTATCAGCATGACCCATTATAGCCTAAAATAATGCTGAGAAAACTTTTTATTTTAACATTTGTTTTATTGATTTGATTTAATAAATGTATAGGATATATTACAATCACACAAAAAAACCCAATGAAACTCCCTTTCAGACTGACATCTTAAGGAGGTTCACAGAAGGCTTGCTTATACATGGAGGTATGCACACTGCCCAGATACACTTGATTCTTGCCATTTCCTATCCTAGGATATCATATATGTAGGCATCCACATATATCCAAGATAACATTTCAAAATTGTTAGCAAATTATAGATAGAAGCACAACTATCTATTGATCCTTGCCTGTTTTTCTAGCTCAGAAGTTTTCTTCCATATTTATTTGCAATTTAGCCTCTGTTCTTTTCCATTCTTAATCTCCCTTTTCTAATTGCTTAATTCCACATGAAATGTATGACTAAATGCCATCTCTAGTACTAACACAGACTCTTGTTTTGAGTAAATAATTTTAATAGATGTTATTTTTTCTTCACCATGCATTGAGGTATAATAAAAATGCAATAAATGGTTCATGCTTAAGTTGCACAATCTGACTCATTCTGGTATTACATTATTTGAATAAATTAAATGATAGTAAGTATCTTAAAAGACACATAACTATGTGGAATTGGAGTGAGCAGCATGTGTGTATGTGTGTACTGGCATGTGTAATAGTGGAGGCATTCACATTCAGACAGTCTGCACATCTATGGAGCAAGTGTAGGAGACCATTTGTCTATTTGAACTGTAATCATCCTGAGGTTTAAGGTATGAAATAATGACTCAAAGGACAAGACATTTTCAAGGAGCAGGAATCATTTGAGTAAACCAGATATTAGCTTTAATTCACAATAGAGAAAAAGAAATCATATCAAAGGGTTTACAAAGTAAATATTGCAAAACAGGAAATTGCTAGAGTGTTACATTTTACCAGGAGATGACATATGTAAGGTGGTGGTAGGTGTTTTCCTCACTTAATCATGTATGTTGCTAGATCATGACTCAGAGGAGGGACTGACTACAAGTTAGAAATCACAAGCATGTTCAAGTGATCAGTGACAAGAGCAGCAGAAGAAAATGGTAACATGAGCACCATGCCACACCATCTTCCTTGATGAACTGGACCATCATGGTAGTAAGAAACAAAAATAAGGACACCATTGCAGCAAGTTGATGGTCACGAGGCACACATCCTAATAGGCAGCAGAGGCTCAGAGGGAAGGATTTTTTATCAGCTCTTAGGTAGTAGATGAGCCACAGAAATGTTGTTGTAATACTACCCTGCATCTACAGCTTGCCTCCAACTGACACTTCAAGGCTTATACAGTTTTGCTGGCTCTGTTATATATGGTTGCATATTGGTTGCTATTTACTTTTTCTTAGAGTCTATTTTTCATAACCGTTTTCCAAATTAGGATCTCCTGCTATGCAACTCATCTTTTCAGCAAAAGATGGGAAAAATAGAACTTCTGTCATATGGCACATTTGGGTTGTGAGTTATAGACATGAACATTATAATGGAGGTAGAGAATAGCAATCACAAAACTCAGGTCAACTAATTCCCTCTATGTGCTAATGTAAAGTTTAGTTTGAACTTGAAGAATAACTTGTTTCTATTGGTTATAATATAGATGCATTTACTATAAATTGTGACTAAAATGTGCCTATTTTAACTAAAATAATAACGCTTATTAAATTTAATACAGTGATAGCTATAGCAAGATGGCTAAATTTTGTTTCCATGATGTAAGTTAACTAGAATACAAAGGGAAAAAAATTGGTTGCCTGCAATTACTATAGAATTAGAAGAAAATATACATACTTGGCTAGCAAGATGGCTCAACGGATAAAGATGAGTGTTGCCAATACTAATAATCTGAGTGTTGTCCCTGGGACCCACATAAAGAAGGAAAGAAGCAATTCCAACTAGTTGTCCTATGTTGTTCAGATATTGAATATGCATGCCTCCACATACAAAGTAAATAAAACCTCCTGGAATTCAGTTGTAGAGAGGGAGGAGTGATGAGCAAAGGGGTCAAGACCATGCTGGGGAAACCCACAGAAACAGCTGACCTGAGCAAGTGGAAGCTCACAGCCCCCAGTCTGACAGCTGTGGAACCAGGCCACCTGAATGTGGGTGTCAGTTGGGGGGCTTGGCCAGTCTACGGAGCCTCTGGCAGTGGAACCAGTATTTATCCCTAGCTCACCAATGGGCTTTGGGAGCCCATTCCCTATGGAGGGAGACTCTCTCAGCCTAGCACATGGGGGAAGGCCTAGGTCCTGCTCCAAATGATTTGATAGTCTTTTATGATCCCCCGTGAGTCCTCACCCTCCCTGAGGAGTAGATGGGGGTGGGATGGGGGGTTGGGGGAGGATGGGAGAATGGGAGGGAGAGGGAACTAGGATTGGTATGTAAAATAAGATTGTTTTTACTTTAAATAAAAATTAATTTGAAGAAAGAAAGAAACAAAAGAACCTATACATACTGAAGAACATCACCTGTGAGGAGTGGAGGATGGGGCAGTGAAAGACCTACTTGACGTGGAGAGTGACATATCTGTCTATTACTGTTTTAAGCTCAATTTATTCTAGCTTCCTGCAGTGACTTTATGAGCCAAGCATTACAATTTGCATTATATGATTGAGGAAGCTCAGTTTAGGATACATGGATTCCAGCAACATGCCCAAGCATGAGCCACCAATAAATGGCAGATCTAGAACTCAGGTCCACGTCTACAAATTTCATTCACTTTCCATTATATTGCAGAGCCAAATTACACTTTGAAACACAAAAGCCCAGATTATATTTTTAAAAACTACTCTATATAGAAAAGAACAATGTAATGCAGCAATCAGTTATGTAGCCTTTAACATCTGAGGGCATTTCTGCTGGGGCAACTAAAGGCCTGTACATATATCCAGTCTTAGGTTCAACTCTATCTAGGATAACACTGTTTTACAGGAAATAGAAGATGAAAAAGTGATGGGAGAAGTGCTTCTGTGTATGTTTTGTCTTATTGGATGATAAATAAAGTACTGTTTGGCCAATGAGGCAGCAAGTTAGGTGGGACTAGGAATCAAGGAGGATTCTGAGAAATGTAGTAGAGATCCAGGCAGGAAGTGACATAGCAGGCAAACTCATATATAAGCAAGGACAAGAAGGAAGTCGTTCTTTCTCTTCTTCCTGGTCTCTGCTCTGGAGTCGCCATGTGACCCACCAGCAAGAGAGGGCACCAGGGGAAGGTGTCCTCAATAAGATAAGTCTTATAAATATATTGATTTATGATAATTAAGACTGATCTAGCATATAAGAAATCCTAGTCCATTGGCCAAGCAGCATTTGTACCTAATATAAGTCTCTGTGTATTAGATGGGGCCTTAACATGGCGGCAGGCAGAACTTGGGCAGCCTGGCGGAAAGCGCCCACATGGCAGCAGGACTCAGGAGGCTTGGAGTAAAAACTTACTGTTACAAAAAAGTCCACAATTTCTCAAATCTGTAACAAGTTTCTTGTCATCCATTAAACACACAAATATCAAATATAAGAAAATAAAATGTATCTACAATGAAATACTACTTAACAAAAACGAATGAGGAATTGATAAATATAGGCACAGGTTGAGTTGCAAACACAGTATGCTAAATGAAAATGGTAGAAACCAAAAACTTCAAACTTTGTGAATTCATCAGCATGGCGTATTTTAAGGGGCAAAGCTGAAGACACAGAATTCATATCAATTGAGCAGGCTGGAGACGAGAGCAGAAGCTGAAAATTGTTAAGGGTGACAGAGTTGATCATGGCCGTGTACATTTCCTAAACCCCTAGAACTTTGGAATTGAAAAGAATAAACTTTGGTATGTAATCACAGCTTCCAAATTTGAAAAATTCAATTGAAAGGGAAAATGTAAGTCTGCAGAAAGGAAGATAAGTGGAGTCAAGTCTGGGCTGCAGCAAAGCCGTCTGGGTAAGGAGCTGTGGTGGACCTTAGGAGGCAATTTAGGGAAAGAAAATGCCAATATTTTAATGCCACAGCGTCTAGGAAGGGAAAGAAGAGAGACTCATTCTTCATATTTAATCACTTACTTAAAAGGCATTTTTCAATCTCTCTGATCATAGTTTCCTGCCTTGAGTAGAAACTGATAAAAGAGAATGAATGTTCCTTTTCATAATCAGTGGAAATAATAGTGCAACATAAAACAAATGCCCTGACTGGAGAGCTAAGTAACCCCTAGAGATCTGAAGCCACCCCCATCCTGTATTATCTCTGTTCAAGGGTGCCTGCCCGACAGCACCATCAAAGGCAAATCAATCAATATTTCCTGGGGAGACCTGGCATTCACTCTCCTTTTTGACAATTTCTCTCTCAGGAAAGAGGACACCCTAGTGACATGTACTAGACTCAGTGCAGTGAGTGAGACAAACCCCTTTCTTCCCATTTCCCACTACATCCAGCATATAACTTATCTATGGATTCTTGCTGTAACTACTTCACAAAAGGTGGAGTGAGGATGGGTCAGAGTTGCAAGGCATCCTACCATCAGCTTCAAGGTAAGACTCAAGGGAGACTCAGCAGCTAAAACTAAAAAGCCTTGTGGTTTTTTTTTTTTTTTTTTTTTTTTTTGTGCCAAGGATGGCTGAAGTTCCTGGCAGGGCAACTTTGGCTCTGCCTTTATCAGTAAACAGCAAATTCAGATGCTGTTCTTTGTCTATGAGGTTGAGGCGTCTCTACTCTTCAGAATGTGATTCTAGGCTAAGGCATGTATAAATTTCTTTCATACATATTCGGTTGAAAGATACCACTGAGAAGGAAAAGTAGCCGATAAAAATGCAAACATAAGATCTATCCTTTAGTTGCATGACTACTCTCTTATTAATTGAAGCCAGTGCTTTCCAGGCCAACACTAGCCCTGTTTTTCAGAAATTAGGAAAAGAAGTGAGCCATTCTAACTGGAGCCTGTGAATGTTCCAGGTCCTTGTCAGTATAATATTCATTGTTCAGAATTGTTTAGTTCCAATGATTCTGTTCCAATCCAAGTTTCATTTTGAAGTATTAACGGGGCCAGTAAGAAATCAATGTCAACACAAGCAAGTATCTAAGATTTCTGTAAGATTAGGATTTGTCCAACAGTCTCTTTGGTGTTGAAGACATTTTAAAGTTTACCTTAGCCAGGCAGTTGTGGCACACACCCTTAATCCAAGAACTTTGGGAAGCAGAGAAAGGAGGATCTCTGAGTTCAAGGTCAACCTGACCTACAAAGAGAGTTACAGGACAGTCAAGGTTACACAGAGAAACCCTGTCTCCAAAAACAAAAAACAAAGCAAGACCAAAGTAAGTTTATCTTATTTGATATTAATAGATCTACTTCAGTTCTCTTAGAGTTTGCACACCCAATTCTTTGTCCATCATCTCCATTCAAACTACTTGTGCCTTTCCATCTGAAACCCAGCCACTTTAAAAAGTGTATTGCTGAAATCTACTTTTTAAAAAATCAGTCTGAAAATGTCTGTCATTCTGTATTGGGTGTTTAGACCACTCATCATTTTATAGTTATTAATATAATCAAAACTACATTTGTGATGTTACTGGCTATTGTCTGTGTGTCTCTTGTCTCATTTCTTCTTTGTTTCTGTCATTGCTTCTTGTTGCTTGTAGTACAATGATTTCAACCCCTTTTATGGCAAAGATTCTTTCATTATGATTGGCAGTTAAACAACAGTTGACATTGCATATATGGGACTGTATTTGCTAGACTCTAAGTGAGATTTTCTTTTGTCTCCTATTGTTTGCTTTTTTATAGAGATGTCTAGAATAGCATGTATATATGTGAGGTTATTGACACACAGAGAAAATGAAGGTGAGGAGGTAATTATTATTGTCATCTCTATATGCAAGGAATGTGTCTGATTATTATATATTTATACTAAAGACAATTTAAATGTAATAGTTAAACTTTTAAACAAACACTTGAAGCATGCAACTCTGATGCCCCTGTGATGGTTGTTTATAATTGTGTTTTAAATTTTTTCTACCCTAAGATTCTTCCACATTGCTGGGGAAAGTGCCTAGTCAGTAAATTGCCCATGAGAAGCTGAATTTGGATCCCCAGTATGAACACATAGAGCTGTTAATGGTGGCCTTAGGCTCCTTAGCCTAGATTTGTGGAGGCTGAGACAAGAAGATTCTTGGCGATCCCTGGCCAACTAGTCTTGACAAATTGGTGATGTTGACATCTGGTCTCTCACACGTGAATGAGTGTGCATGTCCATACCTATACCCACACATACAGGCACACAGGAACCACACACACACACACACACACACACACACACACAGGAGAGAGAGAGAGAGAGAGAGAGGAGAGAGAGAGAGAGAGAGAGAGAGAGAGAGAGAGAATAAAAATTAAAAGTTAAAGACATGCTTATTCTTAAGCAATTCAAATATATCTATAAAAATCATTTCCAAATTTCCTCTTTCCAGTGGTTCATGCTCCTAATGGAGAGGAAGGGATGTTAAAAGGTCATGTAAGTTTCCCAATTTATCCTATTAGTAATCACAGAAGATGTCTCTGTAATTTCCCAAAAGACAAGGTTCAGAGAGCTTCTAAACAGCTAGATAAATGGAGGCTCCTGGAGGAGCATATAAATACTTCTTCATGTCATGTGAACATCTTGAATTCAAGGAGGGGACTGTGGGAATCCTGACTTAAAGCTGGTTGGTTGGAAGCTCAGGTTATAAGCTTTGATGCTGTGACTAGGATCTAATGCAGGAACAGTCTTGGGGAATTTACCTGACATTCCTCCAGCTAGGTCAGGGAGGTTCTGGATTGAATTAGAAGGTGCCCAGCTGGTTGGTGTCCACCCCAGAGCTGCTCGCTTGCTGATGAAGACAAATCCCTACCTTTCAAGGTCACAGAAATGATCTGTGTTTTGATTGTGTGGGAAAAGCTGAGATTCATTTTTACTTCCACAGTGGTCTAACCTATTATACAGCAAAAGATTTATTATTAAATCATCTCATTAGGAGAAGGTAGGCAGTCATATAGATTCTGTGGCTTTTGTCTCAACTTTGCAAGACAATTACATTGCATCTTGTACAGGAAACACCACAGACATGCTTAATTTGCTTTTTGTTTCTTCCTTGTAGAGTATCAAAGTAAAGGCTGAAGTGGAGCTTAAAAAAAGGAAGCTGGTATTTCGTGAGAAGTCCCATTAATTTTGGAGAAAATGTGTATTTAAAATCACAACAATCACATTCTTCTTTGAGTCATTTTTTTTTATTTAAGACATAAAACAGGATGCTCATTTACCCTGACGTAAATTACAAAGCTGATGCATAAGATAAGATAGAATTATACAAAAATATCAAACCTTTGACCTTGGAACAGTGTACAGGATAAGCCATACACAGAACATTCAAAATGCTCTTTCACACACTCAGCTAATTATAATTATACCTCTTAAGTGACTGTCACTCTGCAGCAAATTCCATGAATTTCTATGCAAAACGTTCTTTGTTCTTGAGTGTCAACAGTGTTTTCACCTGATCATTTTCTGATATACACATACCCCTAAGGTGTCCCTTTGATGAGTTAGGTTTGAGGTAATTTAGAAAAATGAGGATTTACTATTTTAAACTAGGCAATGCAGACATGTGTGCCGGGAGTATGGTGGATGTCCCAGGGCAGTAGTAGTTCCTAAATGCAATATTCTTCTTTGGAATAAGACGCATACATAGTGTACATGTATTAACAATCTTACAGCTTCACAGTAGTAACACACAGCACAGCATCCCTACAGGTCAGTGTTTCCTAATTGATGCAGCCAGGACCTGCTGCTTCCTGGGTGAGGGCAGCAGGTGACTCAGTCTAACTACCAGGATCTCCTGCATGGAATGGATCCAGAAGGAAGAATCTACAAGCTGTCATTTCAGACAGTAGTCTTCACATGTCTCTGAGATGTCAACCCCAGACAACAATACTAATAGGGAGTAATCATGAACACAGTGGGCTTTCATTCTATGTCATTTGGAAGACTTCTTTTAAGACTTTTGTCCCCAGTTTATATGCCTAAATCAAATGAATGACAGGTCAGATATTCAGCCTCACACTGTTTCATAAGAGCCTCTAAACTCTGAGTTCCTTTCTCGAAGTATATACCTTGAAACACACTAACGCCAAACAGTCACAGCACTGAGTGTCATTGGCCCCTGCTTTATAGTCTTGATTCCCATAGGTTCTATTTCCATAGGTTAGGAGCTGTATACTCCCTGGACCAGATGTTTTAGGGACCATGTGGCTGGGAATTGCCTGCCTCCATATGCTGCTCTGTTTTCTTCTCGTGGTTAATGGTTAAATCTCTATACCCAGCCTTGCATGTGGCCTTTTGCAATGTGCTTTGACTTTCTGTTCAGTACAGACAGACTGTGCTGTGGTGGTTTCTGGATTGTGGGTAGCCATAGCTTGGGTGCACTGTCCAGTTGGAAGCAAGAGCCCAGGTTATTCATTTTTAAGTTGTGTCCGAATTTAAAGTCCTTTATGTGCAATTAATTTGCATATTGCAATTTTAAAACAGTACCAGCTTGGGGACAAATCCCTTCTTTCAGTTTTTAGAACTGTCCCTTGGCTGAGGATAGGGTTAATAAAATACTTAAGGACAATTGCTAAATCAAATTCCTTCAGTTTCTCCCATAGAGCCATAGAGAACAATGGCCATATGGTTTTCAACCTCTCAAGGAAGGACACTGCATCTCTGAAGTATATTATACTGTATAACATCATGGCAACCCTTTGGAGTGTCATTAAGGAATCTGGGTTGGAAAACATGAATGAAGGTCAGTTCACTGAAGTTGGCATTCACAGCAAAAGGAGCACATGTCTTATTAACAGGCTACTAAGGCAGTCTTCCTGAAAATCATTTGAGGAGAAGAGTGATGGGATAACGATGCTTAAGAAGTTTTGGGGACCAATGCAGAGTGCATAAAATGCTATTTTGGATGATGAAGTGCACCTGTCACAGGAGGCAGATTGAGGACCTTGTCTATGAGACTGACTCTGGGCCTGGGTCCTCTCTAGTTTGCTCAGCATCGTGAAGAACAGGATAGGAGTTCATATGGAACTGATGGTGTGTTCAGTGAAGAAGTTGCTATGGAAAGCACATTCCATGGCAGCCAATGACTGCCATTCATTGTGTTAGCTGTGGCCCTACTAAGAGGGAAACCAGGGCTTTTCTAGCCTCAACTGTAATACACTGCTACTCTATGACAATTTTTTATACAAATACTTTTTTCCAATTGAACTTGGACTTGAGCTTATAAAAGAAAAAGTAGATGATCTTCTATGAAAAATATATGCACATTTGTATATATCTATATTTATAGATAAAATTATTCTGGCTGCCTAAGCATCAAATTTTATATAAAAATCCTTTCTCTTCCTATAAGCTTTTTTTCAAGTATACATATGACACAGAAAATATTTGGAGTCTAAGTTGCCAGTGATCCCATTGCTCAGAGAAAAATAGTTTAACAAACTGCATCACAGATGTTTACATTGGATCACAAAAGCTAGAAATGTTTGCTAAAGAAGACCTTTCCTCATCTCACTTTCAGGCCTGTGAGTTTTCTTGAGAAAGTGGAACCTTTTTTTTTGTGATTCCTGAATGGCTGCTTCTTGGTGGAGTGCAGGTTATCCTCTGTATTTTCTTACTTTCAACTCCTTCCTCCTGCAAGTTCATATTGCTTTATTCATATTAAACAATGATTAGTCTTGGAAATTTAAAACTAAAGGATGAGTCATCTGTAGCATTCTAAATTCTGGGATTGATATAACCAGTATTTTCAGCATAACTTGAAGTTTGATTGAGTGTGTGCTTGTGTGTGTGTATAAACTGTGAACATTGATCTGCATCTCTAAACATCAGTTTCTCTACTATGTAGTATGCAGTTTATTTCAGTGGTATGCTATAGTATCTCATTCTAGTTGGTAAGCTCTGACACACATTTCTAGGAATTCTGCAAGCTGAATACGGCTGTGTCTGGAAGTGGCTACAGAGAGAACAATAAAGCTAAAGAAGTCAGATATTGGGGTAATTTTCCCTCTGGAAGAACAATTTGTTGAATGATTTATTTGTGTTCCATTGTATGTGTACTCTGGACAGAGAGTGCATGCATAGTTCAATTCACAGTGGAAGCAACAGTGCTAACAAATCATAGCTACACTATATTTGGTGACTTATTTTAATCCATATGCTCATAAATAGTCTTAACTCTCCTGCAGTTTTTCTTATTGTCTTAAAACAATGTTATAGAATTTAGTATATTTCTTAACTATTTGTATGTTCTAGAATATTTCCATAAAGCTAATTTTGGATATCTGTTATCATTTTTAAAAGAAAAGCCTCTGCATTTATATTTTCGCTTACAAAATAATGAAGAAACTTAAATATTAATGAATGTGAATACTGTGTGAGAAGCAAAGAAAACAAACTTTCCTCACTGGTGTTGCTTTTGTGTGCTTATTATTTTTTCTATTGTTGTAAGTTCTGTCATTTGTTCTTCAGCTGTTCCGTGTTTAAATGGTATATGCATGTGTGTGTGCAAATAATCACACACACACAGACCTTCAATTATGATAGTACAGAAATAAGATGTCTGGTTCCTTTAAATGCTAACTACTAACCAAGAATAATGCATGTTAAAAACCAGTAGGCAATTGTTTTTGGCACCTTTTCATCTGGCCAAACTGCTCTTTCTCTCCTTAAAGCTTAAAAATGTTCCCATTTCTGTTTCATCCTTTCAGCTTAACATCATTTTTAGTTTAAATATACACACTTATAGCTCAGTGGACAAAGTTCAGTGCCTGGCAGTCCTTGATGTCAAAGATGAATCTAAATTTCATTCCCAAAGGCATGGAGTTAGGAGTAGGGCTGCTGAGTGGTGTGTGCTGGAGTTGGGCACCATGGTAACTGAGCAAGAAACACCTGAGTTCTGATGGGGAAAGAAGAGACAGAGGAAGGCCTGACTTCTGAAGTCCGTGAGAGGCAGTAAGAATAGAGAACACATCTTCTTTCTTCTCCTTTCCTGTCCACCTTTCTTCCAGCCAGGGATGACTGTGGCATCCTCATGTCCATCCCTTAGGCCTTAAGATCTTACATGTAAGGCTGGAAAGCCAAGAGGTAGGCTGAATCTGAGCCCGAAGATAATTCCTCAGAAATAAAATTTCAATAATCAAACCCATAGCACTTAGTCGCTCTCCTGGTTTGCTGTGTTTTGAGGAGAGCAGAGTCCAGCTCTTCCGGGATGTTGACAGGTTCCAGTCTTACGGTGGTCTATCAAGTGGAGAAGTGGCTTTGGGTAGGAGGGATCAGCAAATGTTACAGCAGTAGTTCACACATAAAGATTCTGTACATTCATTCATTGTTACTTTTCTTAGAAATGGAGCAATCTGGGAGCTTAATTACAGCAGAGTCCAAGGTCCTTAGGAACTTCGGGAACACAGAAGTGCACACAAATGAGTTCTCTCTTTCTGTTGGTTTAAGTTTTCAAGGTATAAATTCTTTAAACTCTATTTCTTGGTTTCTGTTTAAATACTGATATGCCATGTTCAAAAGCAGTGTGTTCTTGGTAAAATACAAAACTAACCTGGAGACTGCTTTTTCAATAGTAACATAAAATGTATTTGAAACATTTCAAAAATAAACGATCATATCTTGGGATTTTTAAATGAACCCTATACCAAAGAGCTGAGAAGTCTCCTACTTTAATGTAACATCTGGAAGTCCATGCATTAAACAACTACTCAGCAGTGTAGTCTTTTTGGGTCATCTACCTATGCTGTCATGTTTCATTAAACCTTCCCGGCATCACACACGCACACTGTGACTTTTCACAAATAATCACTGTTATGCTACACAAAATGCTTTACGTGCTTCATTTTTCTTTATAAAAGAGTTCCATGTTTTAGAGCGCAATATAAATTAAGCACTTTCACTTTTTGTAAAAGTTTAAATGAATAGATTCAGTGCACTCGTTTTTAAATGTCATTCTCTCTTGACTGTCTATTCTACATAGAATTTAAGCTCACTTGCACTATTCTCCAATCACATTGGAAAACACTATTCCCAACTACAGAGCCCAAGAAGTCACTGAGTGTCAGCTCCGGGTTTAAATTCAGTTTTCAGTCCATATTGTATATGGGCTCTGCTAGGCAAAGTTTTTCTCATTAGACTTGGGAGATCTTTCTCACTCCATTCATTTGTGCTGAGTGTAGCTCTGAAGATGTAATCAAGGGGAAAAGCTTAATTTACATTGTGCTGAGAGTAACTGTTTCAGTGAACACAAAGCTCCTTTGTGCATTCTTAAAGTACTCCACATGGCATTTAAACACATAAACATGTTAAGTATATTGGGGGGTCTTCTTTAAAACATTTTGTCATTCCACTTACTCAGCAAAAATGAGTAATTATTAAAAGTATTTCTCATCACTTTCTAAGCTATATCTTTGGGTACCCTTTTTGGATCACACTTGATCTGTTATTTTCCAAGTGAGTAATCCCAACTGGTTGATGGATTACATTATAGTTATGTGACCATGTCTTTGGTTATATTTCTGAATTTCTTCTCACATGATAGAGGCAAACCTGAGGATAGATCATTGAATAACTGTTACTGCTCTCTTTTCTCCTGTAAAATATTTCATTTCTCCATTTTCTTCTTTAGTGGCCTTTTGAAGAATCCAATCTGGAGAGAAAATGTGAATTATAACACAATTATTTATTTTAATGTAGGCAATAGATAATAATCTATTTAGATATAATCTAATTTAGTCATGTATTAGAAAATCTAAGCATGTAACTAATTAAGATAACTGATGCATGTTTTAGCTGACCAGTTAATACCGAGTGTGAAATAAGCCTGTGTGAAATAAGCAGAGTTCTGGGAAATGTGAGGCAAGAGAGCTACAGTGAATCAGCACTGTTTCTATTTTGTCATCACTTTTTAAGTGGCAGAAACTTTTCCATCAAAGCTTTTTTCACTTGGGGGGGGGGAGCTGCAGAGGTGACAGGAGTATATGCAGGGACTGGGAGGTGAGCAGAATTGGGGGACATTATGTGAAATTCCCAAAGATTCAATAAAGAAATTGGTTTTAAAGAGAAACCTGGCTCTTCCATGCTTTCCCACAGGCTCCTTTCCACGAAGACCCCCCTTTTCCCGCCCCTCTCCCAGCCTCCTTTGTTTTAAAATGTTTCTAAATGCCCATCTCAGAGACCAAACTTTGTGACCTCAACTTTTCCATGCAACAAATTCTGTAAGCATTAGTTTTATTAAGGGAAACTGGTTATTTAGACTAGAAATTAAGAGAATATAATTTGCAGTTCCTGCAAACTAAACTGTGACAATCTTGGCCAATGCTGGAAAAACAAAAAGTAAGTTTGTGACCTCTAGACTTTCTCTGGGGTTTTGCTTTTCTGTTTTGGTTTCTGTAATTAAATTATCTTCTTTAGAATTAACCTAGTTCAAAACCTGATGGCAAAAAGTAGTGTCAATGTATAATGGAGGGTAAGTGTTGAATAAAAAAATGAATACCAATAAAGAAAAGATTAAAAAGTGATGCATCGCTATCTCAGTTCTCCTGATCCACAGGCCCTGGATGCATGAAACATGGCCATACTGAGTCTGAGACTTTGTTTTGTTTTCCTACGTGTAACTTTGATGATAAAATTGACATGAATTAGTCACAGCAAGAAATTATTAATTATTAATAATGAAGAATAAAATAGAATAACATTGTGTTTTAAGTAAGGCAAATGTATTTCTTAAATTTCTCAAAGCATTTTATTATACTGCATTAAGTTTTGAAGTATAATTGACTAGATCCTGGGACTATTCAAAGAGAAACTGTGACTATGGGGGGGACCACCATTCCCCTTCAACAAATTACACTGAATGAGGAGCAAAGCTGTAGGACTAGTAAATCATCAGTGGTGGGGCTTTGGTATCAGTGCGAATAAAATTAGAAAACTAGAAAACGTGTCTTCTAGTTTCCCCGAATTTTTCTTCTGACTGTGGCATTCTGTTTTGCATGCTACTCTGAATTGAACCAGGGCCTTTTATTCTAGAACCATTGTACCAGGGACTTTTATTCTAAAACCAAGTATTTCATGTTTCAATGAATTCATGAACTTCTGCCCCATACTGTGCAGCAATGGAATCTATCTAAAAAAATACAGAGGCTTTGGAGATAAATTGTTAGTTGAATCCAACTGTTTACTAGTTGATAATCTTGGGAGAGTTACTCAGCTACCAACCTTACCTTTGTTTTAATGTTTACACGTGCAAAATGCAGTTACAATGCATGGTTACAAAAGTTGTTGTATGGACAACAGAATGAGATCAATGAATAAGTATTCAAAATCTTACCCAGAACATTAATGGCTGTGTAGCCCTGGAAAATATGTGGAACCTGTCTGTACAGTCATTCTCTCATTTACAGACCGAGGTTCATAACAGCCAGGATACTTGAAGGAAGAAGGGTGCTCAACAGAGTTTTTGGCTCACAGTTAGCACCTACTAAGAGGTAGCTCCTCCTGTCTACCTTGGAATCCCAGATCTGATTGGGAAGCCCTTCACAGAGGTATTTGAATTAACTAAACACACTCATTTCGACAGCCCAAAGTTGGTTAACTGACCTTTTGTGGGTGGTAAAAGACGATCTTAGAAGCTATAAGCACACATCACCACAACATTTACTGGAAAAAATGTTTTTACACTTAGGATTTTTTTCAGACCAAGGATGTAAAAACAGGTGGAGGAAAATTCCCTTTTGTTTGTTTGCTTTAAACAGAGGTATGAAGTCAGAGAGAACCCATCCAATATCAGCCCTGGCTTTCCTCTTCTCTTTCCTAAATTCCCTATGAGCATTCCAACTAGTGGAGCTCACACTGCAAGGCCACAGGAGGAGGCATCATCAGGCACAGAATGTATCAGAGGTGCTTTCAAGTGGGAAACCACAGCCTGTGAGGCAACACAAGCCATAAAGCAGGCCTTGGGCACCACGCTGTGGCAAAGCTAGGTATTGCAGAGAGAACTGATGTCCTGGAAGTTCAGAGGAAGAAAAGGATACTTGTGACTTGTGTCTTGGGACTTTGCTGGGGAAGGACCATAGATTCTATTTATGCTACTTGTTCATATTCTCCTTTGGGGAAAGCTCCCAAAGAGGAAGGTTGCCATCACAGAAGCCAGGTAGGGTAACTCAGCAGGAGAGAAACTTGCTATATAAACTATTTAGTTAAATCTGTCGTTCATATATTAGAAACATGAATATGTAGTCACATTTCCATTTTTGCATAATTTTATTTAACAAAGCAGTAGGTGAAATATAGGAACATGTTAATGCCAGACAGAATTCAAATTCCACTTTTAATTGAAAAAATCATTGAATTCAACTTTTCTATGGAATTTTGTTTTCTGGTAAATTCACCTAAAAGCTATCACCATAGCTTGCTTGAAAATGGATTGTTCTTAAATTTCTCGCCTTAAACCATCTCACTAAATATATCGATTAACTTGAGAGGAAACAGATTGCCACTTGGTTTTCTGAAGGGATTTGATATGGGGGTCTTTGAACTTTGTTCTTTATTATACCAGCCAACTATTAATTTACTTGTTCCTTATACAGCCACACAATTATTGAAGAAAGTGTGTTTTTTCTGTTTATTCATCAAAGAAGCATGTTTTTGAGACAGGGTTTCTATGTGTAGCTTTGGAGCCTATCCTGGCACTCACTCTGTATACCAGGCTGGCCTTGAACTCACAGAGTTCCACCTGCCTCTGCCTCCGGAGTGCTGGGATCAAAGAAGCATTTTATCTCTAAGATGCAGACTGGTGTGGCTAAAACACATGACACTATTCCTTGTATGTCCTTAATCAACATAGGAATTCAGTTTTTTTCCCAGTTTTTTTTTTTTTTGAGACAGGCTTTCCTCTGTGGTTGTCCTGGAACTCCTCTGTAGACCAGGCTGGCCTTGAACTCATGGAGATCTGCCTGCCTCTGCCTGCTGAGCGCTGGGGTTAAAGGCCTGTGTCATCACAGCCCGGCTATTTTTCTTACTTTTAAAAGCAATAACTATCCTTACTAAAATTTTAGCTTATTGTTCAATAGTCCTCAATAATCCCTACCTGTAAAGAGGTTTCCCAGGAGTTTTATAGATGTTTGTACCCCACTTAGGGCATACATTTTCCTTTTCAAAAATGAGATGTATAAAACTCAATGTGTGAAATTTTGCTTTTAAAAAATTCTTACTTAGCATATAAATGTTTATATGCTAGTATATTCCAAAGCATTGGTAACCCATAATTTATTTTGACATCCCCCACCCCCGCCTCGCTGGAACAAAAAGTGACAGTGACGGTGGTGCTTACCTTCCAAAGTGCTAATATAAGCAGCATCAAGAGCAGTAGACCAGCGAAGGCACTCAGGAGGATGACCCACAGTGGCACTCTGCCTGGGACTCCATCTTTGGAGATTTGAATAGCCAGCTGAAAATGATTATTAAACCAGGTTGGTAACACTGATAAACAACCATAGAACTCCTGGAACACAGAGTTCTTACAGGCTATATTTTCTACCAAACAATGTAATTAATCTCATGACTGTATACAAAAAGAAAAACACCCATTGGGTTTACATTTGGAAATGCCTTTCAGTTACTCTAAATGTCCAATAATATCAAATTTATTATCACCAAAAGAGAAGCCCTTCAAAACAGAATTATACAACTTATATAGTATGGCTCACCCAGATGGGATATGTAATTTTTTCCAGGACAAGATGAGAAAAGCATGCCTTTGTCTAAAACAAGTCCTTTGGCTTTAAAAAGTCAAGAGTAAAATACTTGTATTTTTACCAAGGACTCAGCTTGAAAGGCCTCACTTTTTTTTGGGGGGGGGAGGATTTTCAAATGGCTAAGTGAAAGAGTTTCAAAACCTTATATATATATACACATACATACATAAAAGCATATGCACATAGGTACATACATGTATAATACACACATTTATATATATACATATGCAAGCATTTTCTGTAAGTAGATTGAAGGCCACCTGCATTATATACTGTTAGATCTTAAAGAGGAAACTCACAAGCATCCCCTTTGTCACTAAAGTGAAAGTAGAAACATCAAGTTACTGTCATGGAGAAAAGCAATAAAGGTAAACTCGGCTGGTGACATGAGTTGTCAACATCATGCTTTTCCTAGCTTCTGAGGAGAAGAACAAGCCTGAAATCCCACCAGAAGCCAATAAGAAGGAAGTCCAAGAGTGTCTGACAAGAGCATCAAATCGGTCACAGCTTCCATCCCTGGGTACTGACAGAGAACGCCACAGGCAAGCTTGGTTTGAAACGCAGCCCGCTTACCTCTCGTTTCCGATTGCTGCTACTTAACGTCAGCATTGTGTTTTCACTTTGAAGTTCTCCCCTTATAGTAAGATTGAAGCTGGAAAATTGAGTCTGAAAGGCAGGTAGGACCCGTTATTAATGTACCGTGCTAATCAAGATGAGAGATGGTCATGTGTGAGCAGTACAATTATTACACCTGCTGCAGTAACCCATGCAAGATCCGGCAAGATCGGGGCAGCTAAAGAACTGGTATGGACTGGGAAAGGAGCTCCTGAGGTCCCATCTCGACCAGAGGAACTGTTGATGGTTGCTGGGGGAGGAAAAGTCACTTTTCTTTTTTAAAAAATATATATTTTAAAATAAAAATATACTTACATCACTCACTTCTCACTTCCTCCCCTCCAGTATCTCCAACAAAACCCCTATTCGCTTTCAAGTCATTATCTCTATTCTTTAATTACTAATGTTACATATAAGTAAATACAAACACAGTCTGTTGAATCTATTTAGCATGGCTGCGAGTGTGGCCGCTGGAGGGTTCCCCATGTCCCAGTGGATGGATGACCCCACACCTACATATGTGGGCAGCGCTAATTAGATTTGGTAGGTTAAAAAATAAATAAAAAGTTATAGAAGGAAGACATGATGTTGGAGGTGGTTCTGGGAGGAGCTGGAGAGGGGAGTGCCTCGGGGTAGATATGATCAAAAGACATTGTGTACTTTTGAAAAACAAAATAGAAAGAAATTTGTTCTGTGAGATTAATACAGTGGTGCCTGGGGTTATCTCCTCCTTCCTTTCTCCTCCCTCCAAATTGTCCATTAGATTCTTCTTACAGAATGTGAATAAAAACTGCAAAATAATTTCCAGTTGGATTTTTCTCTAGGAAAGCAAACTGCAACCTTTGCTGGCCTCTCATGCATGTAGGCATAGGATGGCTACATTCTGATGATAAAGACTATGCATAGGCACTTGTTAAGGATTGTGCCTGAAATTACCAATATTAAAATGCCATGACATACCAAATAAGACCAAACCTAAAATTCTCAATTTCATATGACCAACTAAATGATTCCTTAAAGAAAAACCAAAAAATTACAAAATACAATAAACTGTGTTCTTAAACAGCCTGCATTCAGACAGATGTGGCTTGGTGAGGGATACGGAGTATACTTGCATTGAAATTCCAAAAACAAATCACTGCTCTATAATGTATTCAAGTTCTCTACTTTGTTAATGATATCAAAGAATGCCATCCATTATTTTTTGAACATTAATGAAGTCCCAACTATTAACATAAGCATAAACATTAGCACCAGAGAAGTAGTTCTCTCTTGTAGTGCGAAGATTGAGCAAGAGAGAACCCTAGAACACTGCCTCTGCCAAGGAGCTTTGGTGATAACTCTGTTACTGACAGATGGGGATGATGAGCCCCACACAGCTGGTGAAGGGGAGCTGGTCTTAGGTCATGTTCTCAGAGACCCCCGGCCTCACGATCTTTCCACAGAAATGCTGTGATTTGCACAAACATAGTAATCGCGAACTAACACTTGCTGATTTGATTCTGTAACTTCCTAGAGCAATGCGACCACTTACTTTTATGAAAGTTGGTTTCCACAAGATGAGTGAAATGTTCACTTGGCTCACATCAGAAGGAATGAGATGGCATGTGATGGTGGCGAGTTTACAGTTGCTGCAATCCTGTTTGTCAGAGATACCTATTAGGGTGCTTGCAATCTCATCACGGGTCCTATATTTAAATGTTTCAGCTAGTTTTTATTTCTAAGTTGACACTGGGTGGGCTGCACTTGGAGAGCATAAAGTAAAAATGGAATTTAGTTTACCTGGATTGTGCCTCCTTTGAGATCCTCAGACTTTGATATTTTCATTTTCTTCCCAGAGTTGATACCAAAAGGGTCCTCAAGGCTCCGGGGTTCACAGTTCACATGCTAAGGAAGGAAAATTATTTCCCTGTTAGAAAGTGTCATAGTCAAAGGAAAAAGCTTGGACAGTATGATAACATGAAGAACCTGTGAGTGACAGCCAGTGGTGTATACTGAAGGTCTGTTTGTGAGCCTGCAGGATAGAGAGGCTGTGAGGCAACCAGGATGTATTCCTACTCTAGGTGATAATCACTGCTTCTGTGAGCCTTGCAATTGCAACAAAGGAGGAAAGATGCTATTTTATGAATAACAGGATTCCTTATTTATTGTTTCTCAAAGAACAGCTGGTGCATTTCCAATATATATTCTCATAATATATATTAAACTACACACATACACACATTCTCATGAAACAGAAAGTGTTATCATGTTGCTAACAGGCTCAATTTGATGCCTGTTTTCTTGGACTAGAGGGAAATTCCAGAGATTTTTTTCCTTGCCATTAGCAAATATTTAAATGATTACAAGGCACGTACTATAGCTGCTATGTTTTGTTTTGTTTCTTTAATGATTTAATTTTGAAAAACTGCTTGAAAAGAAAGTATAATGTTAAATGTTGAATCCACACATGCATTAACTTAATAATTACTGTGACTTTCTTTGTTTTAGACACTAAAAAGAGAATAATAATAGTAATAATAATATTAGTAAATCACACATAATAATAATAATAATAATAATAATAATAATAATCAGAATATTGTCTATTCAGTGCTACAAGTACAATGGGGCTGCAGTGTTGGGGTTGTTTCGGGTAAGGGAATGATAATGTACTCATTAATTTATAGCTATGTATGTTTAGAAAAAATTGAGGCTTCTTTATTGAATTGACTCCCTCAAATAAAAAGTGCAACAAAAATTTCATGTATCCATCAACAATGAATTACCTAAAATCTACTGGATTATACCACGATTCTAATAGGGCATGGCCGAGTCCTAACATCCTGAACCTGTAAACATGACCTCATTTGCAAACTCAGTCATCACAGATGTAATTAAATTGAGGTTCTGTGGGTAAGAACATCTTGTATTTCAGGAAAGCCCCAAATCCAGTGGTGGGTGTACAGGAAAACATTGAGACAGAAATAAACACAGAATCATAGGAGGAATGAATGCAAGGAATGCACAGTTATCAGCAAACACTAGATGCTGAACAGGAAGCATAGTCCAGAGGACATCTCCATTATCAGCACTTTGATACTGGACTGCTGGCCCTCAGCATTATTAAATAATTAACTATCGTGTTTATCGTGCTCATTTTCTTCAGTTTGTTTCAGGAATGCTAAATATTGCATTTACACACATTCTAAGTAGTTGGTGGCAGTTACTAATTTTTAAATGCTCCATTTTTTAAATTAACCTTACTTATCCCAAGGGTCATACAAAGCACTAGGGCTTACACATCAGGCAAGGAAAGTAACAGTGGGATGGAGAGAAGTCTTAGGTGAAAAGTGCTCACTGCTAGCCTCGTGACTTGAGTTCTGTCCCACAGCCTCCAGTGAAAGGCACTTGGTGTCAAGCCTGATGCCCTGATTCATCAATCTGTAGGACCCACATCATAGGAGAAAACTGACTGCTGCACATGGTTCTCTGACTTCCCCTGTACACTCTGGCACATGCACACCTGCCCCCCCCCCATACACACTAAATAGTAGCTGTGATTTTTGAGAAAGAAGGCAACAGTAGTGGCACAATTGAAAAGTATACATAACTTACATCAGAAGACGACCATCCAGTTGGGTAGAGTACAGGATAACCATCTGATGTCAAGTTGGGGAAAGAGATTGACAGCTGAAGTTCTGGCATTGGGAAATGGCCCCTTTTCCTGATCTATAGGGAAAAATAGACATATACTCATTTCTGGCTCTTTCCAAAGCATCCTTTCCATGTTACATAGGACTCTATTTATTTTCCTCTTTCCATGTGTATGTGCATTCGGTATATGTGCATTTGTCTATGTGTGTTCACATGCACGTGGGCACATGCATACATAAATATACATGCATGTCTGTCTGGGTGTGTATGTGAAGACCTGAGTTTGGGAATTTCCTCCATAGCTGTTTGAACTTTTTCTTTGAGGTAGCATCTCTTAGTCAACCCAGAACTGCCTGATACACCTAGTTTCCCTGCTTGCTTGTTCTTGGGATCTCAACCTTTGCCTGTCTCAGATGACCTGCTACAAACACAGTAAAGCTGCCATGCCCATCAAGAACTTATGTAGGATCTGGGAATCTGAATTCCAGTGGTCTTGTCTGAGAAGTACATTAGCCACTGGGCTATCTCCCCAGTCACCATCACCCCAGGACTGACTGACTGTTTCTCTCACTTTTTAGACCAGGGCTTATGATTCTGGGTTCTGGGATAAAAGGTAATTTTGGTTCTTGTTTTGTTTTGTTTTGAGACAGGGTTTCTCTGTGTAGCCCTGGCTGTCCTGGAACTCACTCTCTAGACCAGGCTGGCCTCCAACTCAGAGATCCACCTGCCTTTGTCTCCTGAGTGCTGGGATTAAAGGCATGTGCCACCACAGCCAGTAACTTTGGTTCTTAATTGATGCTAAGTTATATAAAATTCTGAATCATCCACATGAAGGTGGTTCATGGTGTTATATGGGAATTGGCTCAATTAATCCAGCAAGAAAGAATGAATGCCCATCAATAGTCATATGCAGTTGCTATTATTATATTGTGTATTCTTCCTGCACTCCAGGATAATAGTAGGATTAATAATGCCATGCATATGGATAATACTAGGGTTAATTTCCATCAGTTTGAACACATCTGTAATAAACTTAGTCACCAATAATGTGTTGGTGTTGAACTAAAAAAAGATATCAAAGCACTACCCTTTGTGTCATTTAGCTCAGAGTGAGCCAAATTTGAAATCTCTACTTTGCCCTCCCTGTGTTTTCCATCATTCCTGTCTGTCTGCTGTGTAAGTCTGGACCTGTGCTGTTTGAATACTGTTTGTTAGCTCCATGTCCGTGTCTGTATATATCTGTCCCCAATAAAGTCTTTGTTCTTTCTTTTACTGAACATTGTCACAGAGAGCACCACATAGGAAGAAATGAGGGACACTACTGAAATCTTTAACAGAGTTTTATAAGCCACTATCTTCAACTGACCCCAGATGATTTAGATGACAAACAGACAACAAACACTACCACGCAGTATCTGAACATTGCTCTTAGAATTTATGGTGGATATTTATTTTATAAGGCACTTTTAGCCTATCTACTGTTTCTGGCAAAAGATTATCATAACCACATATACACACATACATTATGCCAAGTCAGGGGCATGAGAGAAAATAAAACAACATTGTAGCTATATATTAGTAAGTTGCTTCTATGGGAAATCCAAGGCATGCAAGGCTGGTTATTATATTGTTCTCTTACAGGCAGGTTAAACAAACAGGCCCAGTGAGTACACAGTAGGATATCAATTTTAAGTTAGATGTTAGATGACTTAAAAGTATATTATTAACTCAGGCTGAGTGGTCCAGTGAAAGTATTAGTGGGAAATCAGTACTGAAAATTATCTTTATTATTATTCTCTAGCCATGTTCACTATCGCCCCCCTCTGTGTGTGTGTGTGTGTTGTGTGGCATACACACAATGTGTGGATGTGCTCGCCTATGTGCATGCATGTGCAGGTCAGGGAAGGTCAGGCGTCATCCTCTGTCTTTGAGACATGGTCTCTAACTGATTCGGAAGTTCACCATTTAGGCGAGGCCAACTAGCCAGTAAGCTCTTAGTATCCACATGTCTCTGTTCCCCAGTGCTAGGGTAACAGGCACCACAACCGTGTCTAGGTTTTTCTCTTAAATGCTGGAGCTCTGAAACCAGGTCCTTGTGCACAGCAGGTGCTCATCCCCACTGAGGAATTCCCCTAAGTCTCTAGCCAAGGTTTTTGGAGGTTGAGATCATTTACTTGATCCACACAGGAAAATTTCAGCATGTTTTTGGTTGCTTCAACCTAGGGCATTAATTGTAATGCCCTAAAGCCATAACTCATCTCCAACCTCAGTTAGATGGGACCTGCCATCACTGCTCAGGTAAGCCAGACACCCACTGGCTTCCTTCCAAAAGTGTATTGCAACTGTGGATACTATTTTACTATTTTTGATAATCTGATAAGCAGGTTGACTTCCATCTTAGTTTCTATGTGTTTTGATCCACTAACTCAGAATTCCCACTAAATGTCCCTGAATTGGGACTGCCAGGTGCAGTGCTGCCCCAGGCAACCACACGAGTATGATCTCTGGGTCTTACATGTTCTTACTGGTTTCTCTGTGCAATTTATTTAGCTGTGTAAGAACTCTTTAATATTCACCAGCAGATGCCAGGACTGCCTTGATAATTAAGCAGCCTATATTGAGAGCTGCTCATATCTGCTGTGATTCCCTCTGGTTGCTGAATGTTAAGTCTTTCATCAACCTTCGAGCTGTGGAGATTCCCGAAGCTATGCCTGGCCTCATGTGTGAACACAGTCTGCAACCACCTTAGGGTAATATGCCTGGGGCTTGCCCGGCACAGCCTTTTGGTTCAATGCTATCTGCTTCTGACACTCAGTCAGGAATAATATATTCTGATATTATTACTTTTTTCTTACTAAGAAGCACTCCATCTAAAAACACTGGAAAATACCAAAAAGAAGTAGAAAACAAAAGTATCCTACAATCCAACCACCTTAGTTTATTATTTGCATATATTATATCTCACACAAAAGCAAAACTTTGTATTTTATTAAATCATTATGTTATGTTTCCCTCAAATGATAGTTACTTGAGAATATGGTTACTAATAGCTAAATAATAAACATTGTATTATCTACAACATTTGTTACCTGTGTGAAACTCACTATGCTAATCATCTGGTCTGAAGAACTGCCTTACTCTGAACTCTAGGACTTGGATCCTCTTATCTCTGTTTTGTCTATGAGCAGCAATGTGAAAACAATAAAAACAGTTACAAGCATAGAAAACTGGTAAGTAGCAAATGTAGCTAAAATATTAGAATGCATTGTTTTCCCATAAAATATATAACATTGTCTTCACTGAATGCATGGCAGTTCATTTAAGCAATTTCACAGAGTTAGAGTTAAAAATGTAAGCCTATCATAAGAGTGCTGTTGAAATTTTTAGTCATCAATAATTTCTTAGGGAAATTACCAGTAGTAAGTCACTAGATTTCACCAAAATATGCCGGTTTATTTTTATCCCATTAATTTAATTCTAGAACTTAATGCGGCAAAAATAACTAGAGATAAACACTGCTATTATCTATGTTAACTTTACACAGTTACAATGTATGTAACGAATGTATGTAACTAATAAGTTACAATGTATGAAGATCTACAATGTTCAAGTTTTTTTCATTTTCTATCCTCCTGTTTGTTATGCCACAGAAGCCTAATAATCTGAATTATAAAATTATATCCCAGAATTGGGCAATTGTGTTCATACCAATTTCCAGAATGTCGTTTATCAAAGCAATTTTGGCAGTGAACATAATTTCCTCTCAAGAGTATGCATTTGTTCCCATTTTGTATGAGAACTTCATTCTTCATTGCTGACAGTTCCCCAAAAGGGTAAGACTGGCTTTGTTTATAATGGTGTTGTATCACTTGATGGCATATGTACATAAATCATTCATTTGAATTGAATGTTCCTTCTCCTTGAGTAATACTGAGTCTGTAAGTGTTACTCAGCCTAAAGCTCCATGACAGCCTGCTGTAGAGCTTACACAAAATTTGCAACAAAGAATTTAAAATAAAAAAATTAATGTAGTAGAACATATCACTTAAGGAGACTATAGTGTGAACATTGGTAATTTACAGTATAATTCATATGAAAGAGAACAATAGACAGCAAAGAGACAACGAAGGAAACTTGAATAAAGGAAAATATTCACCAAAGAATTTTGAAATAATTTCTGAAATTGTCATGATTCTATGAAACAAGATTTTCTTAGCCATACTAAAACTAATACAAAGTATATACAGCTTGTATTAGTAGTAGCTATTTAATAACCAGAGTGACTTTTCTTTTAGGAAGTTATTCTAAGTTAATAGGTCTTACTATAAGGGAATTAGACACTTTGGCTTTTAAAGTTGACTCACACTATAATTACCAGTTTGCACTTAATCTTAGCCAAAAGTCCAAGAAGTGATTGGATTATCAATTTGGACTACATATTCTAATACAGTTAAATTACAAAGAAAAATTTGCTAGGATGTGGAGATTAAATGTTGAAACACTTTCTTGTTTTCTTAATACAAATACCTTATTTAGAATATTGACTTAGAGATAGCTTCTTACCATGTAGAAGACATTGATTTCATTTCCAATGTCACTAGTGGAATTGATGAGTTCAGGGATAGTCTCATTGGCTCCAATTGAGATGTGGTGTTCACTCGAAGAACTTAAGAGAATCAGTTGGAAAAATAAAAATAAAATGCAGTAAGTTTATTAGACTTCATTCTTTTCTTTTCTTATGTCATTTGATCCCATAAAAATATTTACAGAGCTCAAAACAGAACAATTCTTTTACCCCCAATCTCAATTAAATATGAGATGCTAATAATCACTTAATTCAGTAGGCATTGTTGCTTACTTGACTCCAATATGCTAAATTTTATGTAACTTTCAAAATAGAATTCTGTTAACAAGTCAAGAATTTCCATGAATCTACTAGCATTTACACTTAAAGAAAAATCAGACTAAAATTGGATATTTTCAGTTGTGCTAAAAGTGAAGGAACTAGTTTTTTTTTTTTTTTAAATTTACACTTATACAATTTAAAAGTCCCATTACTGCTAGATGGAGAGGATCAATCTCCCTATGAAGGTCTTTGTCTTTGGAGGACCCTGGTAGAACTAAAGACCATCTCTCAAAGCAGCACTTCAGCCAAGTGAAGACAAATAAAAGATATTTATAAATGTGGGCCAAAATTCAATTCGAATTAAGTGGAAAGTTGTTGGGAGAATCTTTGGTGCTGGCAGAAGCAGATAGAGCAAATCAGACAAAAGACAACAGACTTCAAAGGCTAAGAAAGATAAGCAAGTCTGTGTGCTTAACCTATAAACCTTGCTTTATGATCTCTTGTTAGCAAAGAGAAAGTACCTTAAGAAACAAACAAAACAATAGGCTGTTAAACTCAGCCGGCCTTGAAACTAGCTCTCATATTTTTATATGCATTGTATATATTTATTTTAAAAAGCTTGGAATTCTGCTTCAGGAAAAGAATTCATAAACAAGGGACTCTGTAGAGTGGAAGTTTACTAACATGATTGGCACTGGAAAAGAAAATCAGCTGTGAATAGAAAAAAATGGTTTCTGAATAGTGGAAGGAATAAACGGCTGACCAATGAGAAATGCTTTAACCTTGTGTGACAGAATGGGCAAGGTACAACCCATCCCACAGGATGACAACAATTACCCAGAAATATGCTGCTGACCTGTCAGAAAGAAATGCATTTTGTCAAGGACTTTGACTTATGTTTACGAGCCAAGACCTGCCATTTACACATTTTATTTTGATATTTAGTGCACACAGGTTCTCAAATGTTCAGGTATACGTGAATTATATGGAAGACATTTAATATGGATGCCAGGCACCACACCAGAATTTTGCACTCGGCAGGTCGGGAGTGGCACTGGAGTACCTGACACTTTAAGTTCTTGAATGGTGATGTTCTCAGTCAGGAATCACACAAGGAAAACCATTTGGTAATGAGAAAGCTGTCAATGAATAAAGGTGGCTTCGTCCTACCTGTGAAACTGTAGTCCGACTTCATATTTTACTGGGATGGATATATTTACTTCATTGTCATAAAGAGATTGGGGTGGTTCTTCGCTGTCACTGGAAAACACAGCAATTCACACTAAGAATTAAATTTGCTTATTCATAGATCATCTGTAAACATTTGAAAGAGAAGTTTATATAGGAAAATTAATAAAATATAAAAATCATAGAATTCTTTCGTTTTTATTGAGAGGAGAAGTAAGAATAGAGATAGGTATTGCTAATGCTCCCAAGTTGATTCTACTGTTGAGGTAGAGCTGAAAACCACACTGATTCAAACCCATGTTGATGAAAATTTTGTGAAATAATTAGAATCCACATTAAATCATTGAAACATTGAGATTTCTGAGATTTCTGGACTTCTGGGGCATAAAGATTTGATCACAAATCACCTTAGTTTATATTTATCACATATAAGGACTTTGTACAGAGACTCAACCAGGCTCTTGCAGCTAATTGTGAATCTAAAATCTTCCATTTTGGCTTTCATAGTCTTTCTAAACAGAGTACTCAGTACACATGTTATTTGAATTTGTATGTATTTCCCTGATTTGGGGTGTAATTTTCATAATTTTTGAAATTTTAATTATATTTTATACACATAGACATTAAATACCTTGTACTCATGAACAAAGCTTGGAGGAGAGATACAGTTTTATGACCAGATAAAGGGAATGAGGGTGCTCTGGAACACTTGTACCTTTGCATCATTATTTAATCTCTTTCTGCCTCAGCTTTTCATCTACAAAAGGCTTTTTTATCATTAGGTTTTCTACAGTAGATGTCAAATAAATAGATGCTGAGCTAAACTGAATTGAATAGACTGAGTTGATTTATCTATTAATTCATTTTATTACTTTTTATTTCACTTTCCATCTATGTAATAATGATTATTTGCAGAGTCATGCTGGTTACTACAATAAAGACACTTGACCTCCCAAAATATGTCCTTGTGGAAATATACAAGTAGTATATTCTTTTTTAAAAACCAGAATGAATTAAACTTAGCAAAAAAGCCATAAATTATTCATTTAATTTTTTTATTTTTAAATAAAAAGAAACCTATTTTTCTTTTTTATTTATTCCCCCCTCCCTTTTTTTTGGTTTTTTGAGACAGGGTTTCTCTGTGCAGCTTTGGAGCCTATCCTGGCACTCGCTCTGGAGACCAGGCTGGCCTTGAACTCACAGAGATCCGCCTGCCTCTGCCTCCCGAGTGATGGGATTAAAGGCGTGCACCACCAACGCCCGGCTCTATTTTTCCCCTTTTAAAAATAATTTTTTCTCACACAATATATCTTGCTTATGGTTTCTTCTCCCTGTACTCCTCCTAGTTCTTACCTACCTCCCTTCATTTCTGAACCCATTCCCTTTCTGTCTCTCATTATAAAACAAAGTTTTCTAAGGGAGAATAATAAAATAAAAGATAAAACAAAAGTTAACACATCGGAGTTGGACAAGACAAACAGAAAGAGACCAAAAGAAGGCACAAGAATCAGAGAATCAGAATCATTTGCACCCTCAGGAATCTCATAAAAAACACTAAACTGGAAGCCATAATATACACATTGAGGACACGGTGCAGACCTGTAGAGGCTCTATGCATGCTGCCTCACTCTCTGTGACTTCATATGAGCTTTGCTCCTGTGGATTTAGAGGGCGTTTTGTTTTGTTTTGTTTTGTTTTTGGCATGTGTTCTATAATAATGTTGAGAAGCCTTGAATGATTTGTGTAAAATTTATTGAAGTATGAAAGAGTATCATTAAATTTTAAGTCCATGTAATGGCTCAGTTGACCTTGACAGACAGCTAGTAAATGTTCTAAAATTAGTAGATCCTGTTGATCATAAATACAATTTTGCAGATATGTGCTGTGTAATTACAAGATAGCCCACAGTTAATATTACCAATGATTTAATCCAATAGGTTAAAATATTTGTTTTGAGTATGAATTTCTCTACTGTTGCTAATTACTCCCAAGGTATTTTTTTTTGTGCAGCAAAGTGATTCATTAACTATTACTTCTACCTCTCTTATGCAAGCTTCAAGAATCTGCCAGTGACACTGCAAAGTAAAATAATCAAATTACATGAAAGTGCACACATACATATATATCCACACATAACATAAACCAACCTTGTTGCAATTAAATGAATGATTGCATTTTCTGCAAGATGTGATGTATTAAACTGGAATATTATTTTGAAGGTTACCTATGAAATTAAAATAGATATTTTGAATAACAGACGAGGAAACAATCAACCTTGAAAAAATATAGCTTATATAAATTCACTATCTAAACAAAAAACATAAAATTACCTAAGAAACATTGTCTAACAAAATACAGCCTCATCATAAATACATACAATATGATCCAATATACACATACATTTCTAATATGAATATGTAATGTACTTTGCATATTGCTATAGTCTGAATACTTTATTCCATGCAAAGTTTATGTGCTCAAACTTAGTTATCAGTGTTATGATACTGGGAGGTGGGCCATTTTGGCAGGTTAACAGGTCATGAGCATCCACATAAGCGAGACTAATGCCTGTATGAAAGAGATAGTGGAATTCTGCGTTTCCTTCTCACTCCCTAAGAATGCAGGGAAAAGACATCTTTAAATCAAAAAGTCCTCTTTGGACAATGGGCCAGACATTGCCTTCATCCTGGAATCTTCAGCTTCCATATCTATGAGAAATGGATTTTGCATTTGTGTGCTACTCTATTCCTGCTAATTTTTTTATAGCAGTCTTAATGCTCTAAGACATATGGTAACATTGAATTGAAGATTCACAGTTGTGACATAATAAGGTAATTGTGTCATGTTCATAATAAAAGTCTCTTTCAAACAGAAAGTCTCTTTAATACACATGCTAGTCACCATTATGAAACAGGGAAAACATATTTGATTCATTAATTTGATAATGTAAATGTTTTTGGATCACTATAGAGTAACTAGAGAAGAGTAATACAAAAATGGCTTAGCTCTTAGAATAAAGTATTTTGAAAAAACATTTGGTTTGTAAGAGTTTGCATACTTGAAACAAAACTGAAGAAAAAACAAAGTGTTTTGCTGTGCAAATATCATATTTAGACAGCTGTCTTTTGAGAAGCTCTGCCTGTACACAGAGCCTGTGTATGAACACCAACAGTCACACTAAAATGTAAATTACTTTTAAAAACAAAGATCACCTGCATGTTCTTGCCTAATGATCTCATCATAATGATTATGTAAACTAATCTTATTTGGTGCTAATTCAAGTATTTAAAATTTGAGTCAGAAAAACATTACAGAAATACCTAATTAATGGAAACCACCTGAAATTATATCTGTATTATAAGTATTAGACAGAAAGTTTGCAATATTTATGGCTTGTGAACATTGGTGCCATTCACAGTTGGGGTGGTGGCATGAGATTAGCATGGCTGTATCATAGTACGTATGGAATTTTCTTCCTCCCATACATAATCTTATTCTACATTTAAAAAGAAGAAAATAAGTTCTTTTAACAAAGATGGTTTTTCTCTTGCTCTGGAGTAGTGCTGGCCCATCTAGTAAAGGGACCTTTATTGAACAGCTCTCTGCTGTCTCTTCTTAATCTCCACAACTAGCCCGGGCACTTGAGCCTTGGTATTTTCCATGGCCTCTGTAGCTACAGGAAGATGTTGGCAGAGAAGCAGGCCTGAGGAAGATGCTTACTGTATATTTATGTGAACCTGAAATACTTAAACTGAAAGTCTGTATTTTGAACCTAAGAATATTCTAAGCATGAAACGCAAGTTGAAATTGCTTGCAAATTCCTCCTATCACCCATTGTATAACCTAAGAGGTATATTAATTTAAGCTTTTATCACAAATACAAGGAACTACTGCATAGAGAAAGAAATATTTTAAGTTCAATGACTTCCTCAAATGGTACAGGGTGACTGGATATCCAAATGCAACATGTATAAGTTGGGCTCTTTCAATGTACATAACCTAGAAGTTCTTTCACATGGATCACAGACCCAAGTATAAACAAAAAAGTCATAAAATTCTTGAAAAAAAACCCATAAAAGTTTCTAATCACCCATCAGGTTAGAGACTTGAATATAGACTATTTGAAGATCTCCTACAATTTAATAGTACAAAAGACAGCCTAATTTAAAAACATGTTCTGAATGGAACATGGTGGCTTATGCCTGGAATCCTAGCATTTAGGAGGCAGAGGCAGGAGGACTGCTCAGAGTTCATGACATCCTGGGCTATATCATAAGTTTAGGGCAAGCTTGGGCTTCAAAATGAGACCCTGTTTCAATCCAAATCTATTGTAGCAGATACTTTTCCAAAGTAGTGGGTGTGCATGTTTGTGCTTGCATGTGTGTGTGTGTAACCCAAAACATCAACACTTGCTGCTAGAGAAATACGAATCCAAGTTACAGTAAAACATTGTTACACATTCACCAGAACAATGACAACAACAAGAATAAGAATATAACATGAAAAAATTAGAGCTCTCATTCACCCCTGGCAGGAATGTAAAATGGTTCATCTGCTTATCTATTATAGATTCAGCCTTTGTGTTTGAGTGTGACATATGAAATACTTAGTTTTGAGTATGTCTTAGTTTCCCTGAGCTTCTATAAGGAAATAACTTAGACTGTTAATTTATGTAATTCATAAACACTGGAGGTTTCCTTTTCATAGATCTGGAGTCTGGGAACTCCAAGGGGAAAAGTACTAGAAGACCAGAGTGCAATGGCAGCCTGCTCCGGAGACACTGTACGCCGAGTGACAGATAGGACAAACAAGTCTCTTGAGCCTCTTTTGTGAAGCCACAAGTCCCAAAGGCACCACTTCCTAATGCTGTCACACTGGCGATTAAATTTCAGTGTATGGATTTTACAGAGGCACGAAAATCATTCTCTAGCATATATCAGGCTGCAAGCATTTTGCACTCAATGCTTCTAGCCTATATAATCACAAATTACCCACTAGAAAGATTTACATGGCTACTTATGTTTTACACAGCCTCCTCACCATTTCTCCTGTCTTCAGGAATGGATACCCGACTCTGCATGTGATATTTCGATTGGATTCACAACTATCTTTTTGGATCCCCTAAAATGTATAAGAAACAGGATTAGAGAAGAAACACAAGTGAAATATTTAATTATTTTGGAATTTTCCCAGCTATGTATTAGCAGCTGCCTTGCCAAGATTTGTCTTTTGGTTTAGCTGGGAGAGTCACAGAACCAGAGGACTCTGGGGGTCTGAAACCATCACTTGAGGGTTCTGGGGGGACAAAGCACACTTTTGTCTGGCAGGAGTAGTCAGGGGTAATGGAGTACCAACAGCACCCGTGAATAGGAAACTGCACTGGTGGGTTTCTAACACTTACATCTGCACTGCCAGAGCATCACACAGGTGCAGAAGTTTGGAGTCCTGAATAAGACCAAGGCTCTAACCTGCAGCCACCAGGACTCATCTCCAGACTCCATCCAGCATGTAATACAACTAAAGAAAGAGTGGCCTTAATACAAGGACAAGGACCTCCTTACATTTACAGCCATGCACTATGGGTATTCCTGCCTCTCTGCTGTGGCCAGAGCTGTGTGTGTGAGCTGTGTGTGTACCATGGGTATTCCTATCTGCTATGGCCAGAAAGCCAGCTGGAGAGGGTACAGACAATGCCTTTTAACAAAGTTTCCTTTCCAGAGAAAGTCCAGGGACACATTACACTTATGTGCTGCATTTCTGCAATTATTTCATATTCATAATTAGTACTCTGAAAACAAAATGTTGTAGTAACAAATGATCCTTGTATGCGCTTGTCTTAGTTACCATATCTCCAAATGATGTCAGAAGAACTGGAGGAAATAACAGTAACAATTTAAATTTATGGGAACTAGACAGCAATGCTTCAATACTATGCATTCATGTGTATATATGTATTACAGTGCTTGGGAGTTAAGCCAGGCACTCATGCATACTAAGCAAGTTCTCCCTTATTTAACTACACTCCTAGACGTAAAGGTATTGGTTTTTAATGTATATGAAAAATTCACATTAGTGTTGTTTATTTTAATGTGAATCAAAATACTTAAAAAATATTCATATAAGTATACACATAAATTTACTTTGGGGATACATTTGGAAATCAGAATAAAAAGCTAAGTTCAAATTTGGAAATCCTGACAAATGATCCAGCATCCTATGTAGGGGGTTATTGTCAAATTAATAAGATGTGTGATACACAGACATGTAATTGCTGAGACAAACCCTTTCATTATAAATAAATAAGACATGTTGTCTAACAGAAATATTTGGCTCAAATTTTTTATAGGAATAAACACTGTCTTAATTTTCTCAATGGAAACTTTCAATACATGCACCCCTCTTGGCATCTTTGATTATTACATATTTTACTTGACTGAATCTCAATTTCAGTGGCTTAATGACTCCATGAAACATAGAACTTTTAAATTATCAGCCATCTTTCTTAAATACTTAAAATATTAAATACAAGAATAGACATGTCTCTCCAAAGAGATAAAACAAAAGCTTCGTGGGGGGTGAAGGCTTGCAGAGAAGGCCCAGTGGTTAAGAGCACTGGCTGCTCCAGGCTGTTCTTCCAGAAGACTCCAGTTCAATTCCAAGCACCCACAGGGCAGCTCACAACAGTCTGTAACTCTAGTTTGTGGACCCAATGTCCTCTTTTGTCCACTGGGAGTTAGGCATCAGGCGTACATAAGGTGCATAGACATACATGTAGGTAAAATATCCATATGCATAAAATAAAGTAACAAAAGGTTTTAAGTACCTTAAAAGCTTGCAACTATGAGCATTAGTGTCTTTTAATACTTATCAAAAATACTTTCTGCTCTTCTCAAATACATATTATGGAATTAATTAACTCAGTAGCATGAAAAACAAGTTCAATAAATGACTATTAAAAGAATGAACGTAAAACAGCAAGTTTACCTCAATTCCTGAAAAAATCAGATTTGGGGAATACTGCACTATTGTCCTGGTGTTGTAGGCACTGTCTCTTTTGTTTTCCACTGTGAGACTAAGGTTGAACTTGTCATTCTGGGACCTGACAATCAGCAGCCTCTTTTCTGTGGTGGACACGTCCAGGGTGAGGTCTGTAATGCATTTTTCCTTGTTTCCACAGTCTTTGGCAAAGGGAATCTGAAACGGTCACAGGAACATATTTTACATAGTGTAGTTAAACATCACTGAAAACCACTTATTAATTTCTGTAACAGAAATGGCATGGCACTTAAGTAAGAGAGAGCTCAACAAGGAAATTGACTGCATTGCTGAGGTTGTAAAGGATTTTACATTTACTATTGACTTTATGGAAGAAAGAATAAATGTTGACTTCTAGTCTTAATTTTCCAGTCCTTTAAAGGAGGTAGATTTCATAGGTACTTTATAGTGGTATCTGTTTCCCAATGTAGGACAGTTTCCAAATCTCAAGTTAAGAACTCTAAGATCTAAGTCTACCCAGATTCACTTATATGATTTCCTACTAAAAAGAATGAGATGTTGAGGAAGCCAAGAGGCAGGGAAATGGTCCAGCCATGTGTCTGGAAACCTCACTTGAGTCTTCTTTTTAAATGTTACCCTCACCTTGTAAGTCTATCATCATGAATCTCCTTCCTAGCCTCTTCTCTACATCTTCCAAGTCCCCTGCCACCTCTCCCCATCTCCTCCTCATGTTAAATCAGCCCATTCCACTGGCATTCAGTACCCATTTGTTCCCCGTCAGTCATTTAACATGTGCCAGTTACAGGTTTTAAACAGCACTCAGTTGGTACTCACAGAGTTAAATGAAAACAGCAGCAGTGCACTGTCCTTTAAAATGTCTGTTATCTGGGTTGTGGCACCAAAGCCCAGAAGATCTCACTCTGGTCTTTGAGTCAAGCTGTCTGTTGTAGCACCTTCCCCTCTGTGCTTTGATTTCAGCTACAGTAGCAAGTATCTTAAGCCCCTTCAATAGCTCAGCATCTTCACACATACTGTCATCCACCCACACTGCAAACAGGGTGGAAAGTCTTCCAGTCTTACAGGGAGAGGCTTAAAAGCCACAACTACATGGGATTTCTCTGACTCCCAAGGCTAGGTAGGAATTGTTGCAAAATCTGAAATTCTTCACAGCACAGCGTCTAATTACTGCTCATAGCCCAACTCCTATGTGAGACAGCTCCATATTTAGTGCATGTAAGATGATAGATAACATCTAGAAGGTTAGAGGCAGAGAGTGGAATGCAGATGAATGAGAAAAATGAATTTTCTGCCTCTACAGCTTTTCTCCATTGTGGCTGTTTCTATGACACCATTTCCCTCTCTGTCCTCTCAGTTGCTCTCAGATGTGCACCAGAGAATTTTGGGAACAGAACGGAGGCAGCACAGAACAGAGTCTTCCCCATCTCTCCTGATCTTGGGGCAGCATTGTGCCCACAGGAAGCCTGTGCACTGCTCTGCTTCTTTATGGGGCAAGTTGTGGCGGTTTAAGTGAGAATGGCTTCCTGGGCTTCCACAGGATCCCATATTTGAATGTGCATTCCCCAGTTAGAAGAACTGCTTGTGAAAGATTAGGAGCTGTGGCTTATTTGGAGTAGGTGTGGTTTTGGTGAAGGAGGTTTGTCATTGGAAGAGGGCTTTGGGGTTTCAAAAGCCCAAGAAAGCCAAGCCAAGCCAATCTCTCTCTCTCAACACATTAACAAATAGACATTGTAAGTTAATCTTACATGTTCGTGGACTGAGTTTGGCAGAGCATCATCAAGCACAGGCCCATTTTCTGGATCAGTAAGATTAAAATCCAAAGTCACTCTCACGGAGTCCTGAAAGTCATGCTTATCCTACAAGTTGAAACATAAAATTTGTCACTGGTGTCGTATTTGCTGGATGTTATGACTCTACTGTGGCATCCTTCTGCCCCTGCAGTTTACTGATACATTCTTGCTCACCTGCCCTGACATCACACCTCAGGAGGCTTTTGCTTCGCTGAAGTGGTATAGCTTTTCTGTTTTGACAAGGGTTATGGCTGGAAAGTGCCCACCCCAGAATAACAGGTAATTTCCCTAGAGTTCTGCAGAGGGACTTTCTGGGGTTCCTCTGGTAACCCTCCTCCCTTAGCTACATGATAAAAATATTGTTTCTCTAGAAACAATACCCATGCCAGTAATCACTTCCAGGAAAGTGTCGCTCTCACTTTAAGAAGGCACACTCTTCCAGTGCATCTGTGTTTCACTCATGTACCTCTAAACCTATGGGGTTCTGCAATGCATACTGACATGAAAATGATGTGAACATAATTATTATTTTCCATTCAGCAAGAACCATTATTTTTGGTGTCAAGAACAATGATCTTCATACACGTTGCTGTGAACTGTCTCAGTGCCTCTGAGATGGGTAGCTATGAGTTTTCTTATTATATTCAGAGCCTCTATGACCAGATGATTTACCCAAAGTCATTCAGAACATAGGGAGGGTGGGATATAAACCATATCCCATTCCACTCCAGAGAACATACTAAAACAGCTAACCTAATCCAGAGGAATTTTGTAATGTTTGAAACCAGTTCATTCCTTTTAGCGTTGATCCCTGGACAAATCTCATATACTGACCTTGTACATATGACTGCAGTCATTGTCAGCAGGCTGGAGCTGGATCTGCCTGATGCTCATCAAATTTTATACAAGTCCTAACTCATCAGTGCTCAGTTATGAATAACTAAAGAGGAGGGACAGCCACACACACGTGCTCACTACACTCTCAATCTGGAAGAAGGCAGCTGTAATACATGATTTACTTGCCAACATGTAGAAGGAGTGCCTAGTGCATTCTGATTCTCGAACTATGATGTTTCTTTGAATCTTTCTTTCCTGAGTCCCAGAGAAAAAACTCCGCGATATCTGCCTCAGTGAATCGAGGGTGACACGGTACTGCAAATCTACAAACATGAAGGAACATTGGACAATGTGTTTATTTGGGGATGATTCTCACAGATCCAACTCCAATTAGCATTAGAGAAATAGCTCTTGAGCAAATGTAACGATAGAGGGTCCTATACCGAGAATATCTGTATTGCTGGAGTACAGAGATAGACACAGTCATGGACATAACATTAAAAGTCTATAGAAGGGTGCTAGGCTCGAACATGCCTTTAATTTTTAAGTCATAATTATGTGTAATGTGTATATATATATATATATATATATATATATATATATATATATGTACACACACACACACATACACTCACATAGATATACATGTGAACTATGGTTTATCAACCAAGTCTGTATTTGCTAAATTTTTGTTAATTTTTTTATAGTTTAGAAATATTGGCAAACAGCTTAGGATAGTGATTAATTTCAATAGAGACAAAATAAAGATCATTTTTACCTTTTTTGTAGAAACATTCCAACTTAGACTATGTCTAAAACATGAAATTCCACAAAATAAGCCCTCATAGTTTGATCCTAACATATTTCAACATCATCGAAGACTGCCTTAGAGAGTTCAGAGCATACTACTGAGGGGATATACAGACTGACACTACACACTCCAGGGCCACACAGAGAACATGTCTGGCTGAGAACAGGAGTCTTATCTCAGTGAGAAAAGAACCTTGGGAAGGGGGGTGCGGGGTGAAAGTCAGGTCATTTGCAATACCAATCTTCCCCAGGAGGGGGCAGGCAAGGGTAGAGGATTCTTTTTCAGGGGAAAATTAAAATCTCATTTACAGACCTTTTAAAATGCTACCTGTGAGAGTGTATATAATATAAAAATATAGGGAGGCACAGGAAAAATACAGAATTTTTAGGTCATTGCATTCAGATATGTAATTTCTGCTGCATAATTTACTAGGTTCCATAATTGTTCCTCTTAGAGCAGGACTGGCAACAGGACAAATGTTTTGAGTAGTTTATTATGCTTGGGAGAGGTCATCATCCTGGAGCCAATACATTTTCTTTTGCACGAAAGTACTTGCTGTGATCATTATACTTACCAGCTTCGTAAACGGAGTCTTCTTTGGACTTTAATTTCGCATAAAAACATATTGTAGCATTTATGCATACTGTTTCTTTTCCCTCAACACGGCAGTTTTTCTTTTGAATATTCACTTTATTGGGTTCAAAATTCATGGTCACTTTAACTACTGCCACATCTCTGGCCCTGCAAACACAGAAACAATGGGATTACTCACACATTGTTGCATTTAACTGGGGGGCATCGAAGGACACTCTCCTTTGTGTACTGTATGTGCTTCCAGGACTATTGTTCTTTAATGATGATTTGATACATAAAAGATTGTATCTCATGTCCTAGGAGACCCTGGTTGTTTAGAACCATCTTAGACATTTGGTTCAAAGATGGGAGACTTAAAATGGAACCCATTGACCAGGTGCAAGCTCAGAATCAAAATGGGATTTCTGAGTTTGTTTCCAATTTGGAAATGGTTCAAAGGCACCTAGAAAATGAGCTGAGCCCTATTGGCTTTCATCAAAACTATAACACTTCTCTGTTCTTGAGGACATAGCCTTGCTTGTGTTTGAGACACTGTGAGTATATGCTGTTTCACGTAACTCCTGAGTGGCTGTCATCATCAGAAGCACTGTGGTCCCCAGTCCTTACCCATGGCTTTGCTTCCCACAACTTCAGTTATTCATGGGTAGGTAGTCTGGGTGCAAAAATATTAAGTAGAAAACCCCAGGAAGTAAACAACCACGTTTCAAATTCTGCATTGTTCCAAGTAGCATGATAAAATCTGTAATTTTCTCATTGTCTGCCTGGGGTGTGAACCATCCACCAGTCAGAGTATCCACCTTTCAATTTTGACAGCCTACTATATCAGCAAATGCATATATCATGTTGTATTTATTTGTCTTTCATTAGATTTTTAACTTTCTTTTCTGTTTTTTTTCCCCTTTGTGTGCCTGCCTGTCATGTGGAAAACAGAAGTTAATGTCAAATTTCTTCTGCAATCAACCTCAATCTTGCTTGGGTTGAAAACAGTCTTTCTCTGAATATAGAGCTCACTGATGCAGCTAGGCTACTCAGCCAGCAGACTGGGGGTTTCTCATTTTCCCACCTCTTGTGCACTAGGGTTCCATATGTTGTTATGCCTTTTTATGTGGATGTTGAGAATGAGAATTCCTGGAAAGAAGCTGTGCTTGCAGAGACCAACTGTCTGTTAGAACTGCAGTGGTGTGGGAAAGCCACCGTGCTTTATCACCTTATCTTGGCCTAGTTTTAGTCCTCTGGATTCTTTACCCAATTTCTGTGTCAGAACTCACATCCTGTAACTAATACATAAAACCCTTATGGGATCTATTAGCTCAGCAGAACATTAGCTTCAATCCAACACAGAGGCTAAGATGTCATCAGACAACATCTGAGGCCTATAGAAAACATTCCCCCAATTTGCTGTCACTGCCACTCTGATGTATCCATCAAAGCATTTTTAAATTACCCCAATTTATGAATTTCTTTGTTCTGTTACTGTAAAACACCACAAAACATTGGAACATTATGTTAGGGGAGACTTAATTGACTTGAACATACGTTCCCAAGACATGACATGGTCATTCATATTTGCTTAAGAATACATCATGCTGTTCATTCCTTTAAGGTAAGAGCTGTTTCTTTCAATGACAGTAGTAGGAATCCAAACTCAGGTTCTTGTGCTTGTGCAGCAAGCCATTTCCCCAGCCCATCTTGTTATATTAGGAAATGGTTATTGCAGACAGTGCTCTGCTGGTTCTAAAGATCACTCATTTTAAGGAATATTTATTTTTACATTATACCTTTAAATTGTTTTAGGAAACAAATTCCTTTAATAAGCAAGGCTATCTTAAGATTTTGAAATTCTTATTAACAAACATGGCAAATTTGAGCTAGTTTACTCCTTGCCAGCAATAAATGGTAATGTCTAGTTTCCTTTTGGGTGATATGGATCCTCCAGGCAGGAGAGTGGCTTGACTAGTGTCTACCCTACTTATACTGTCATGTCCAACCATATCTTCATGGAGGTGTGTGTGTCTGGTCTGCATAACTGGGCTCTTGCTATCTACACAGTGACTGCATCTGCTCAACCACCTGCCTGTTGCAGTCTTGCCTTCAGCATTGCAAAATCTTTGTCCTATGACTAGTATCCAAATCTACATTGTTCTGATGTCAATGAAGCTTGGTCATGAAAGGATCTGTATCCATTTCTATGATTTAGGTAAACCAACAAAGTTATCTCTAAAAACTTGAGCGCACACATGTTCGTGCACACACACACACACACACCTTCTAAAGACACCACCCATACAACTTTTCCCAAAAGAGAACATTGGTTTAGTGTCAAGTATATAATTGAGTAATTGGGAACAAAATTAAGAATTCATTCTACCCACTCCTATATAGCTTCTTTGTTCTTAAGATTTACTAATGCATCAATCCATTGAATAACTTGCATCTTGCCAGAACAGCACAAGATAAAACAGATATGACAAGAGTTCTGATCATACTATGTGGTCTGGAATCATATGGAAAATACTGCCAAATGTATAACCAGATGTTATAACATACATACCAGAAGAGGGCAGCTCCACCAAGGCCTCCAATGGTCACATCAGTCAGACCATCACCATTTAAATCCATCTCTCCATGGATAGACTGGCCAAAAAATTTCAGGTTTTTGCCATCCCCACCTGATGGAATACGCTGTGAAAATCCCAACAGACAGGTTGGTGTCAGAAGAATCCATTCAAAATAGCCTTGAATAAATCTGAGAATTTGGATTAATGAATAAAGCTAAAAGTAAAGATCTTTTGCGGATCGAGAGGGTCCTGAGTGGAAGCAAGAGGAACTACTGTGATATTCCCAAAGGAAATTAGTCTTCCTACGGTACAGTGTGTGATGTCAGGATTAGTGACTCAGAGAAACTGAAAGTTTATATATAATGTCATTTTGTCTAATGTTCAAGTAGAATCTGAGTAACAGGCTACATTTCTACTTCTTTTTCAATTCTAATAAACAGATTCCAAAGGTACTGGAAACTTTATATGTAAGAGGAAGAACAGATGACTGCATGTGACAATTCAAAAAATTGTTCTAAAACACTCACACGTCCACCCCCAATGTAAGGACAGCGCTGTGAATATGAAGTTCTTGAAGGCTCAACTATGCACCTCACCTTACATGAAAAATGAGCTTTCTATGTTCTATAGCTTGGTATTTGTCCAAGCAGATATTGTTTTAATAGAACCTGTTGGCAGAGAAACAGGACTAACAGACCCTTCCTAGATTTGGGTAGTCTCTTCTTTCTCAATTCCTATAAAGTAACAAAATAGAAGAAGTCAAATAGGAAAAAGTAATGTGGAAATACTGTATGTCCCTTTCTCAATTGAAAAAATCCCATAATTTTCCAGCAAACAAATCAGGAGAATGTGCCTCATTAGCCCTGAAGGAGCTGATACCGCCTGATTCTGGGTCATGCTGCATTTCTGGGAGACGGTAAGTACACCCTCATCTTCATCAATCCCCTGGGAACACACTTTCCACTAAGAAAACAATTGAACTCTAATTCTGTTTGGTTAACTTTGTTAAAACTGCATCTTGATTCAACACTATTTTAAAAAAATGCATTACTTATGCCAATTTATTCCATTAAACAATTAAAAATATTTCTTTTCTCCAAATGCCATTCATTAAACCTGCAGAATTCATACTGAAGGAACAAAGAACCAAAATACAAGAAACCTGTTTATGTGTATTTCCTGGTTCCCCAATGCTCCCATGGTTAATGCCCCAATGCCTGACAGAAGTTAAGTATATAAAACCAAAAAGATTTTTAACAGAAACAAATGATTTGTCAAATGGACAGGAGTGTTGTTACTTACATAAGCCTTTTATTTTGTTCACTATTAATGTCATTATAACTTTATAAAAAGAAAACAAAATATTACATGAATAGGTTTTGAGAACTCTGTTGACTATAGAAATAAAAGAGAACACTGAAATGTAAATATAAATGGCTAATGTGGATTCTCTTCATTGTTTAGATGCTAGAGAGTATTGATGTAAGTGTTGAATTAGAAGATTTTTTTTTTTTTGGTTTTTAGAGACAGGGTTTCTCTGTGTAGCTTTGAAGCCTATCCTGGAACTCTCTCTGGAGACTAGGCTGGCCTCGAATTCACAGAGATCCACCTGCCTCTGCCTCCTTAGTGCTGGGATTAAAGGTGTGCGCCACCAATGCCTGGCTGAATTAGAAGATATTTATTCATAATAGCCCATTGCTTAACTGACTATGATTATTTAGAAACTGTTCACTATGCTACAACTTCTCTAAACTCTCTTGTGTTTATGATACATTAAACATTTATGTGAATGAGTATTTTCCCCTGTAATAAAAATTAAATTTATAGATTAGGTCAATAAATGTAGAACTGCTTAACTCTCAATAAATTTAAAATGAGAACAGAAATCCCCTGCAGGTCATGATTAATCATTCATATTTTTTCCCAAGAAGGATTACTTGAGGAAAAAATTGTAAACCCCAGAAAACCATATTAATTTGATGAAAATAGATAACATTAGTTCACAATTGTAAATTTAATATAATTTTGTTTAATAGCAATATGGGCACTGAATAGAAAAAAAAACACAATCTCATCTCCTTTATTGACTAAATCACACTATTGTTGTCCTCTCATACTCCTAGGGGTTAAACACACTATAGATGTCAAGTCACATTAGTACCAAGTGTTCCTGTTTTCTGCTGTTTTACCATTTCAAATGATCATGTCCAAGAAGTCAGGCAAATATTGCAGAAAATAAACCAGAAAACAGTATAAAATGGTAGCTAATTGTTCTAGGAAAGAACACAGGAGAAAATCATATCTAGTTTCCCAAAAGAGTCAGAATAAAGAAACAAAATAAGTTTTGAGCTGTGGAGTAAGACAGGTGAGACCACTGGGCTTGGAAGGTTGAGAGCGTGAAGGGAACTGGTGTCTTACTTGTGCATACTCCTTCTTTATGGTCTTGTCACTGCCATGATAAATGTACACAGCTCCTGCATGGTCGTCCTCCAGAGGAGCACCGATCACAACGTCATTAAATCCATCCACATTGAGGTCTTTTACAGCAGCAATTGCTGTTCCAAATCGGGCCCCACAGGGCTCATTCTTGTTTTCTTTTTTGCATGAATTATCCTTCAAAGATGAACAGCATGTCTGCTTAATTGGTTCCAGGCTCATTTGATATTCAAACCTTGTCTGGAGGGAAGACAAACAGAATGCTTAAGCGTTCCTAACACTGCTACAGAGGAGTAGGCTTGTTTTTAAGAGCATGCTAAACCAACCTTATGAAATAACCATTAGCATACCAACAGCAAACCTATAAAATATATGAAAAAGTAGGAATGCCAAAGGAGCCTCAAGAAGCAGGCATGCTGAGAATTCGAACAGGCTCTTCTTAATGAAGCTAAGGATATATAGTTAGTAGCATGTTTTCTACTTGTTAAAGAACTGAAAATGAAATCCTCGATTGTAGCTGGCCCTACTTCCACAGCAGTGTGCTTCCTGGCTAATACTGTCCGTTCTCTACCCAAGATAAGGACAAAATTTACTTTGCTCAAAACGCAAACCTTTGAAAGCTGCCTGGAGTGGAGGGAAACATAGACAATGCTAACAAAGAACACACTTTCTTGGAAAAAGAGGGAGGGAGGGAAAGAGAAACAGAGAGAGAGAGAGAACACGCATAGGTTCTTTCCCCCAAACACACAGGAGAAAGCAAAAAACAAAACAAAAAAAAAAGATAGGAAGAACGGTATGCAATTTGTGATTTAAAATAATTAGTATGGGAAAAAATAAGAATTAAAAACAATAACAACTAACCCCTCTGTAAAGAGCAAATATCCGTTTAATAAAGAAAACAGAAATTACTTCTCCCAACAAATGATGTCTAAAACTTGAAATCAGAATATCTTCTTACCTGGCAAAGCATTACAAAACACTGTCTCCCAGGAAGGGCCTGTTGTTATTGTTATTAAGTTGCATCTCTCTATCACCATGGTAACTGTAGATGCCCCAAACCTATCCAGGCTACAGCTCTTGAATAGGTTATGAGTAGGATTACTTACCAGGTGAGTAACATTTGTCTTTGCCTTATTTATCATGTATATTCCAGTTTCTTAAAAAATGAATAAAACAAAGCCTGATAGTAACAATAAACCAAGCAAAAAACATATTTTCAAGCAAAACATAATTAAGGTCTGAAAGTAGTTTACTTGGTTCTAAATGTTCCTTTAGAAACTGTGAAATTGAATGGGCCTTGCAAACTTCTTAGATAATTTTTTTTCCCCAAGCAAGTGCAAAATATTTTAACTGCGTTACTGGGAACTGAAGGGAGGGGACTTTGCTGGAGTCACCAAATTCGAATGCCATTACCTGGTTCACAGCGTACACGTACACTTTGCCCTGTTCCTCTTTCTCTGTCCCCATGTACATGGGGGCCCCGACGAGAAGCAGGTCAGTATAAGAATCTTTGTCAGTGTCAATTGTTGTCAACACGCTACCAAAGTAGGAACCAATCTAGGACACAAGACAGAACAAGCAGGAATGAAATCTCAGAGGCGCTCCAGGAAGAAGTCTGCCACATTTTAAATTGTCCACTCTATTAATTGACAAGTGGAAGGCATCAAAATACAGAAAATTTTGCTAGACAAATCTTCTGTAGACTGAAGCGTGGCATGGTCCTGACTTTTTGAGGACAGCTAGTGGTGACATATTTCTCTCTAGGAGCTAGAGACACGACTACCTTTATTTCTACTGTGACTGTCCTTTCTTCTCCACACATCGGATCAGTACAACCTCAGTGGGTTTCTTAAGGAAAAAGAAAATACATGAGATTGAGAGAAACTTTCTGGCTTCATGAGTGCATAAATACGGTACCATGGGAATGTGCAACAAATGCACAGAGGTGCCTGAGTGTTCCTGCAATAGTGAAGAGTGTGTTGTCTTGTTTTCTGATGAGTGCTTACTCAGTAGTGGCTACATGTGATCCAGCAGCTTCAGGGGATAGGAAAAGATTGCAGAGGCTCTCCCCTTGAACAGCATTTTAAATAAATGGAGCTGTTTTAGTGGGGAACTGGTTTTACACTGTCTAGATGCTTAAATTGCTTTTCATATATTGACCTGTATTTAGTACTTTACATTCTTAATGTTCCTCTTAAAGATACTCTCGTGAAGGCTTATTTTCATCTATGTTCTCACAATTCTGCTTCTCTATCATATATAATATGTTCCCCCACCCCCAACCCTGTGAGATGGAAAGGATTGGGACATGTCTTTTTCTGTAGCCCAGGCTGGATTGGAACTCGCTATATAGCCCAGGCTGTTCTTGAACTTGTGGCAATTCTCCTGACTTAGCCTCTAGAGTAGTACTAGGGTTATAGACACAAGCTACCATGCTCACTATAACCAACACTAGTTATTTATCCTTGCAAGCTCTGTTCTCTCCTCTCAGCTTCTAAACTTTGCCCTGCCCTTTGGGATCTCTAAGGTTAGATGAAGATGCTTCCCCAATGCGTTCACTGCTGTGCTACTGCACACTGTCTCCTTCTCCAAGCTCCAGGCTTTTTCTAGAAATTGCTGGATATGAAAGTGAGGATACATTTTATAATGTTCTTACAGTGATCCTTTAAGGTTCAACTTCACAGATATTTGAAACTCTTATAATTTTTAAACTTTTGAATTAATTGTACATTTCAAAAAGACAAAAGACCAAAACACCGTAAGTCCTTGCACTGTTGGGCATTCGTTCCTGGTGGCAGTGGTCCTTTGCAGCCTGGAGAGAGCTCATGGGCTGCCCAGATCCACGGTTTCCTGACTTCCTCAGTCTCATTCCCAGCAGCTTTGGTCATTAGAATTTGTGTTGTCACAGGAAACACATCTCAGTGTGATAATGTTCTTGAATTACTCCAAGTTCAAGAACAGTTGAGCTCGTAAACATGGAGCAACCTTTCTAAAAGAATCTCAGGCTTAGAATAGAAATTATTACTATTTAAAACTCCCCCATGACATTCTCCTTTACTTTCTTAAGAATGTTTTATATTCTTTATATTCCCTTATGTTTTCAGACAACTTCAGACTGGTAATAGACTTAACTTGCCAACAGCAAGACAAATAGCATTTTCCTATTCAACTTCACTTATCACTTACTTCTACTGATTTTACCTCTTTCCTTTCAATTTCATAATGTTGATCAACCATTTTAGGTTGTTTATATGTCACCTTTGGGCTACAATAATAGTCTGTTTATTGTTGATGAGTTTCTGAATATAAACATGGTTAAATTAATAAAAACCCTTTCACCTGAATGCGAGGGACTACCTTTGATGTACTCTGGAATTCCGTTGGAGTCTGCTGAGGAGATTTTCCCTGTACTGCTGAGCCATGCAATTGGGGGTGAAAAGAACTGGTTAGGATGTTACATCTAGGCTGGGTGGAATTGGCAGAAAACTCTTTGTATAATATGTGGTTTCTCACACTGTGGCAGCCTTTACAGAGCCCCTGTGGGCTATGGCTATGCTATCATAAAGGACACTGGTCCTCTGGGGCTTAGGTCTTAAGTACTAGGAGTGGCCACTCTTAGATCTACTCAGTGTGACCCCTGATACCAGGCTAAAGGTTATAATGGCTACAGCCAGGATTCCCACAGAGGAGAAAGGTCCATTTCAGCCCTGCCTGCCAAAGACTGAGCAAAAGCATTCTTGCAAATGGCAGAATGAAGTAAATGAACTCTCATTGTGAAATGCTTGGAAAACCTGTAAAACCATGAGGAAAAAAAAGCCAAAAGTTATTCAAATTGCTATTCAAAACTAACCACTGAATAGCACATTTAGACATATTTTCAGTCTAAAATGCTGAAAGAATTAACATATGCCTCCTGTGTGTATAGTTTTCTAAGCAACTTTTAATATTTAAGGATATTTTAAAGAATTTTCCTATTTTACACATTACATACAGTTTTCTACCAGCTACATGATGATCCAGTGTGTTGAATTGGCCACTTAAAATTTGACACATTTTAAGTCTTTCAACTCTTTCTTCTTACCTATAGCCCATCTTTCCTTTCAGAGCTAGCACCAAGTTTATCTCTTATGAGTTTCCTATGCCAATCATAACTTAAGGTCACCTTTCTATCTTCTGAATACATCAATGCAACTGCCATTTTTTGCTTCTTGATGTTTTAGATCTTAGTGTTTCTTGTATATATTGAATAAAACTGCATGCAACATCTGTTATCTGTACATATCTACCTCTTCTCATTCTAACTGATGTGCTTATAACATTAAAGTTATGCAGAGAAGAACCAGTGAAGAGCACAGAGGTCCAGACCAGGCTGGTGAAACCCACAGAAACAGCTGACCTGAACATCCGGGAACTCTTGCTCCCCAGTCTGATAGCTGGAATACCAGCATAGGACTGATTCAGACCCCAGGAACATGGGTTTCTGTGAGGAAACCTCAGAAATCTATGGGACCTCCTGTAGAAGCCCAGTATTTATCCCTAGCATAGGTGTGGACTTTGGGAGCCCATTCCATATAGAGGAATACTCCCTGAGCCAAGACACACGGGGGTGGGCCTAGGCCCTATCCCAAAGGATACAATAGACACTGATGGCACCCGATGGAAGGCCTCACCATCCAGGGGGAGGAGAAAAAATATGTGACAGATAAGGTATTAGTTGAGGGGGTAGGGGAGGATGGGTGGGAGAAAGGAACTGGGATTGTCATGTAAAACAATCCTGTTTCTAATTCAAATAAAAAAAGTTGGAAAAAAAAAGTTATGACTATTTCACACCCCTCTGAAGAATCAAATAGAAGGCTTTCTTCATAATAGATTTTGAATAATTTCTTAAAACTTTAGGTCAAAAGTCACAGAGTACCTACAGACAACACAGAACAATGTATTTCAAGTTTACCTGCTCTCCTCTGAGTGTCTGGAGAATTTTGATGTTCCCATCCTCCATCTTGTAGATGACGACCTGGCCTGTATGATTATACCGAGGCTGTCCAGCGACATAGAGCACATCTCCAGGGACAGTGGCAGAGTTCACTGTGTAACCTAAACAAAGAGAGATCCTATATGTGTACGTGGACCCATAAAGTTCTATGCAATATATGATGAATTACTTTAGATGGTTAGGCAAATCATTTTTATATTTTCTTGCATTTTGTGTTGTTGAGAAGCCTTTAGCATGCTCCCTCTTTGTACCACACCTGAATTTCTCTGAAATGATACTTTCTCCCAAACAAAATTTTCCATTGTTTACAGATGCAAGTGGTAAAACAGTGATGACAAAAAGGGGGGCGAAGGTACCTATATGCACTTGAGCATCATCATTCACACTCACACCCAACACTCACCTTAAAACCCTACACTCACCATTTTGGAGAAATTAATTATATTTTATTTGGATTAGTGGTTCTCAACCTGTGGGTTATTATCCCTTTGGCGGGGGTGGGGGTGGGGGTGGGGCAAACAACTCTTTCACAGAGTTGCCCACGATCACCAGAAAACACAAATATTAACATTATGATCCATAATAGATGCAGAATTATGGTTATGAGGTAACAGTGAGAATGATTTTATGGTTGGGGGTTACCACAACATAAGGAACAGTATTAAAGGGATACAGCATTAGGAAGGTTGAGAATAACTGATTTAGATGCAAGTGTTTGCATTATCAACACTAATAGTTTTATATATTAGGGATAATAGAAAGCATAATACCTTCCTGAGTTGCTAGTCAGGTTTTTAAACTGAAATTTTATATGGTTAAAGATTATTCATCTAAATTGTATCATTTGCTGATGGGATAATGGAATTTAGGGTTTTTGTTGTTGTTGTTGCTTTGTCTTATGGGTTTTTGTTTGTTTGTTTTAGTAATCTTTGTACTATGCTTGTCATAGGACTTATTTCTCTTCTTCTGAATATTTTGACAATAATAGATTACTGGATCAGTTTTCTACATTCTTACATTGTTAGGTGAGTCACCTCTAGAATAGCCACTCTAGGGTTATGTTATGAACTGCTGCATGAGAGCCATTTGGTTTCAATAAATCTTCCCTGATATTGCCCATGAGTATCATGATTTATAGTTGTGGATGTTTTGATGGGTATTAAACTATCTAACAATAGGTCTTTGCTGTTATTTTAACTCTTTTTTAAAAAATTAAAATGAGTTTTTTACACATCTACTCATCCCATTATTCATACTCTATAAAATTTTGTTTTCTTTGTACCTGCTTCTGCTTTCATTTACTTGCATTATTTTATGTTGACTTATCTTGTGAGCTGTGCAATGTTTTTCTTTTTCTTCCATGCCACTTCCACTTAAGGTTTAAGAACACCTTGTTCTGTCTCAGTGAGGGTCCTCTTGTTATGACAGAGGGAGCTCATGCATGTGTCAGTCTGATCATGGGCTCTGTGCTTTCATGTATTCTGTGCATGACCAAGCAATCATCACACGTGCCTCTGTTGATTTAGTTAGTAGCCAGGGAATACATGGGTAACTCCCCAGTTTGACATTACCTTATATATTTATATAGATGCATACAAAATTTCCATACCCTTGTTGAGCATTCACCCTCTTTTCAAGGCATTGTGCACAGCTGTAAGTCTATCACTGCAGAGATGGAAGGACTCACAGTACAAGGATAAAGTCACTATTCAGATACGTGGTAACTGTTTATGTATCCTCAGTCTTGATGGCCTGAAAAGTTTCTCAGATGGTCTTATTAAAATAAACATGATGTTTTGAGTATCTTGATATACATAATTTTGAGGGGAGTTCTGGCTCAAATGCTTAGTGAAAAGGTCACTCCTGGTGAGTTAGGAAAAGAGCTTGAATTGTCACTTTAAGTCAGATTATTATTATTGTTTGAAGGAAAAATAGTTTCTCATTTTGTATCTGTAAAGAATGGAGCTAAATCAATGTGTAACTCGCACTACACATAGGGTTGATCTCTGCAGAAGAAAGCAATGCTTTAATGGCTGGGAGAAGCTTGTTACTGGGGTAGAAGACAAGCATAGTTCAGAACACCAGAAAACCACTTCTAATTGTGAAAGAGATCATAGCAAGTATTTTATCATGAGGCAATAATTCTACTTTTGTACAAATAATGGGTTTATATGAATGCTAAGGGAACAAAACCTGTTAGGCATATTTTCCTTTGTGAATTTTTAAAATTTGTTTTCATGCCTTCATCTTCCATTATGAAGTGTGAGTCTAGTTTCATACCTTCTTGGAAGAAACAAGAGCTTTGGTGATGGAATAGGAAATATAGGACTTATCTTCGTTTTGTGCCTTTATCTCACTTCTTGTTCCTTTAGAGTTTGTCAGGCATGATTAGAACACAGTATGGATGTATTAGAACAAAATAAGGATGAGGGGGACAGGAGTACAGGCTCACCCACTTTCTCACCACAAAACCCAAGCTCAGTGTGCCTAAGCACACAGAGAGGCAGGTTATGTGGTGATAAGAAGATGGGTGGGTGACTCTGTCCTGAGAGCATCTGTTCACGCTGCCTTATTTGAATTGATGAGCACATATATTTCCACAGAGGGTTGGCCTCTCACTTTGCCCTCTTTGTAAGATTTCACATGGCCTCACTAGTTGCTTTTCACCCAGAATTCAGAGTAGTGAACTCTGTTCCTTTGTAATTTACAATACCACAATGAAATATTTGAAACCCTTATTTCAGATTTGAAAACAAATGGGTTACGGAGGCACCTTACACCTATTTAGACACCTGTTGGTAAATGTCTTATATACTAACTTTTGACTAAGGTAATGAAATAAACAAAAAATACATTAGTATACTATAGACAACACATGCAAATTTTACTCATTCCTAAGCATAGAAGAGCCATAAATATGCACATCTATTTACATTTATACCCTGTCAACTAGTAATGTTTCCAGTTTCATTGAATTGTAAGTGATTAGAGGAGCCTTATATAAAAGTAAGGCTATTTTAATGTTTTCTTATGCACAATGCAATCTTAAAACTTTAAGCCATTTAAGCATGCTTTAATCAACCATTAACTCAAACTTCAGGGAAATAACAGATTTGGGATTTTGTTTGATTTAAAGAGTTTAATCATAGAATCTTCACCCAGAATACCAAAAATACTGCATTGTTAAATTAATAATTAGAATAAGTGAATATGGGATGAGTAGTGACCGTGTCAAACACATTTGTGTTCATTCGGTCTTATCTAACTAGTTAGTAGTAATAGGATCAGTGCTGGAAACTGTAGTAGTTAGCAAACCTGTGTTAGTTTCCTACTGATGCTATAACAAATTACTATAAACTTAATGGCTTACAAAATCCTTTCCAGATGTCTTGTTTTGCAATTCTGTAAGCCAGGAGTTCTAAATAACTCTCCCTGGACTATAGTGAGAAGAAGGTAGGGCTATGTACCTTCCTGGAGCCTGGGAAGAAAACACTTCTTTGTCCTTTGTGACTTAAAGATCACATATGTTCCCACCTCCTCCTTCTTCATTGCTAGCAAAATGGTATCTCTTTGATTATTTCTTACAATTCTATCTCCCTCTAAACACATCTCAGAAAGATTTTTCTGATTTCACCATTTGATTATATTAGAGTTTGACAATATATACTGGCTGGGTTTGTGTGCCAACTTGACACAAGCTAGATTCATCAAAGAGGAAGGAACCTCCGTTGAGGAAATGTGTTCATGTGATCCAGCTGTAAGGCATTTTTTTTCAATCAGTGATCAAAGGGAAAGGTCCCAGTCCATGATAGGTGGTGCCATCTTTAGGCTGGTGTGCCTGGTTCTATAAGAAAGTAGGCTAAGCAAGCCATGGGGAGCAAGTCAGTAAGCAACACCCCTCCATGGCCTTTGCATCAGCTCCTGCCTCCAGAATCCTGCCCTGCTTTAAGTTCCGGTCCCGACTTCCTTCAATGATAAACAGCAACGTGGAAGTGTAAACTGAGTAAACCCTTTCCTCCCCAACTTGCTTTTTGATCATGGTGTTTCATCACAGCAATAGAAACTCTAACTAAGACACAATATATCCAAAGAAAATCTATGTCAGGATCCTTCATATGGTCACAATTGGAAAGTCCTTTTAGTAAAGTAACACATTAATAGGTCCAGTGATTGGGGCCTGGATATTGGATTTGTTTTTGGGTTTTTTCCTCTTTCTTTTTGTGTGTGTTTTGTTTGTTTTGGCTAGGGTCTTTTCTTGGTTGTTTTTTTTTGGGGGGGAGTTGTACAGCATTTTACTGAATGTGAATAGAAGAAGCTATAGATAGAGACTAGAATAGAATCAAGGAAGGAACTATATGATAAAGCAATTGAAATTTTTCTTTCACAATGAGAACTTGAAGAAGGAAATTAAGGATAGGGCTGGAGAGATGGCTCAGAGGTTAAGAGCACTGTCTGCTCTTCCAGAGGTCTTGAGTTCAATTCCCAGCAACCACATGGTGGCTCTCAACCATCTGTAATGAGATCTGGTGCCCTCTTCTGGCCTGCAGGCATACATGGAGGCAGAACACTGTACATGTAGTAAAAAAAATCTTAAAAAAAGACATGTCATTAAAAAAAAAGAAATTAAGGATAAATATTATGTATGGCATTTCAAAGTTTTTCTAACCTCATTTGCTGTCTACCACGTCCAAAGGTCTTCTGGTTTTAAAGGAAATGTTGGACATAGGGAGCATTCTTAGACAGCTAACGTTGTTCCTTGCACTGGACACCTCAATAGGCACTGAACAATGACCTCCAGCTTCTATGCCTTTGACTAATTAAGGCTGCTCAGAACTCTGAAACCTTTCCTGGTCTTTCAAGACACCTTAATCTTTAAGGCAATCTTATTACATGGTTTAAAATCATGGACACAGGAGAAAACAATGTGAACATTTCTCTTGAAGAAGCTTCTTGTGGTTGCATCCAAGTCTTACCTAAATAAGAAGCAAGAGGTTCGTTCATTTTGGTGGGCTCAGTTTGAAAGGTGGTATTTTGAGGGATGACAATCTGATTAGCCTTCTGCATGACTACAGTTCCATTCCAGTCATAGGCTCCCACTGCTCCAAGCATGACCCAGTCCTAATGTGTGAGTACAGAAAGGAATAAAACGGTATTGGCAAAAACTTACATTGCATTAATGGTATGATAGGAATTCTTCAATTGCTTTATTTAAATTAATTTATAGAGTTCTCAAAATAGCTTTCTTTACAAGAACCTAATATTACAATCCCTATTTTGAGCCAGGCAGTAGTGGTCCACACCTTTATCGCACCTCCCCAGAAGCAGAGACAGGTATATCCCTGAATTCAAGGCCATCATGTTCTCCATAGAGAGTACCAGGACATCCAGAGCTACACAGAGAACCCTGTCTCCAAAAATCCCAAAGCAAGCAAGCAAACAAACAAAATCCCTATTTTAATTGAAAAAGAAGCATGTTGTGTTAACTTCCGCGTTGAAATGTTGATGTCCCTGTATAATAACTATGATGTCTTCTCTTCTTCTATTATTCTGGATACACACACCCACACACACAGATAATCCCACATCTTACTCTTCTAAGGCATGTAGCATGGCCATTGAATATCTTAGCACCGAGAAAAGGGTTCCACATTTTCAATGAACATCTCAACTATTTCATTTCATTAGAAGTACAATTACATTCAGCAGAGCTGAGACTGTGTGGTTCACAGCTATTAATTGGTAAAACACAGGAGCTGTGTGAAGTTGTCCCCAAACTAGAAACTTGTAGATGCCGTTTCCCCCATTTGGATTAGACATCACAATCACAGGTGGCAGAGCTGCCCTCACCATAAACGTCAAAGCAATCTTATAAATCAATACTCGTGCATCGCCTGGGGGGCAGCAATTTTTCAGGAAAGGTATTTCTTTCCTGGACACGATCAACATACCTGTGAATAATGAGCACTGAAGCCAGTCTGAGACATTTCCATCTCAAATGAAGCTGCTGACTGGTCCGCTGTAGCTGTAATGTGGGAAAGATAACACAGTAAGTGACTAGCAATGTCTTTTACGCTGTTATTCATCTGCTGGACAGAGAACTGCTGGGAATATGGGGACCTGCCAAGCAAAAACGATGGAACACATTAGGGCACTATCAGCCATATACTTCTCAACCAAAACTCCTAGGCAGGGCTCAGTATAAGATAGCGATAAGTGAAAGGACTCCTCTCTCACTCTTACACATTGGCTTCCCATCCTTGTTGAGGGAATGTTAATCTGCTGCTTGCAGGGGTTTTATTTGGCCTTAAAAATAAGTTAAAAATAACATATAATTTTAGTAGTCAGCCTGACTGTCCCTTCTACACTGTAGCTGGCTATAATTCCTTGGTGCTTTGGAAAGCTGATTACTATAGCAGGAGTCAACTGTCTTGTCTACTTGATCTGGGAACCCTATCAGAGCTACATTTGATACCCTACATGGCTGAAAAAACCTTCACTCACTCTTGTATTTAAAGAGATTCCCGACTCACTAGGCCAGCCCACATGCCAGGCTCTCTAGAAGCCACTGTTTGATGGAGTTCAAGGATCCCAGCACAAGTTGGTCCTGATGCTGGATGTGGAGATCCTTCAGCCTAGGAGGTGAATTTTCCCACATAGCTCCTGTTTGTGTCCCATCTAAGTCTACATTCAAAACAAATCTTTATATTTTTAAAGCTCACTGCTAAAGTCCAGACAAGTTACAGCACTGTATGGAGTTGCACTCCTCTCAAAATATTTACAGACCAGAAGCCACAGTTTCCTGGGGGAACTAAGAGGATGTTGATCTAGTTGCTTCCAGGGAGTTACTGGTTTACTTGGTCTTAAAAATAAGTTAAAAATAACATATAATTTTGGCTAAGTCAGCCTATCTGTCAGTTGATTCATGAGAATCATTAAATTTGTGAAATTAAACATGTTTACTATTTATTTACTGGCACAAACCCATAAAAATGCATCTGTAATTAAATTTTTATAGGACTAGAGTAAATATGGCAAACAATCAAGAATCTGAATGTATCATTTTAATCCTTTATACAATTTGCTCTTTAAATGACAAAAAATGCATTTTACCTTAAATTAAAATGTGTTTTTGTCCCTCCTATCAAGATGTGTCAGGGTTAGGGAGAAACCTGGTGCCAGGGAAACTCCCAGGAATCCACAAGGGTGACCCCAGCTAAGACTCCTAGCAAAGTGGAGAGGGTACCTGAACTGCCCCTTTATTGCCATCAGATTGGTGACTACACTAATTGTCAACAGACAGCCTTTATCCAGTAACTGATGGAAGCAGATGCAGAGATCCATAGCCAAGCTCTGGGAGTCTTTCTGCAGAAAGGGAGGAGGGATTACAGGAGCCATGGGGGTCAAGGTCATGATAGGAGTGAGGAGACCCACAGAGACAGCTGACCTGAGTACAGGGGAGCAAGGAGAGCAGTTAGGGAGCCTGCATGGGACCAACCAAGGCTCTGTTTGTAAGGCTCCTAGCAGTGAGATCAGGACCTGTCTCTTCCTTGCTGGATTACCTCACCCAGTCTTGATGCACAGGGAGGAACTCAGTCCTACCTCAACCTGATGTGCCTTGCTTTGCTCAAGCCCATGAGAGGCCTGCCCCTTTCTGAGGAGGAGTGGATGGAGAGGGAGGAAGGGAGAGAGGGAGGGTGGGAGAAGGGGAAGGAGGGAGGGAGGGAGGTAGATGGGAGTTGGGGGAGAGAAGAGGAGGGAAGGAAAATTGTGGTCAGTATACAAAATAAATGAAAAAATGTTAATTAAATAAAAATGTGTTTTTGATGCCTAATGGTTTAAGCTAGTTCCATGCTCATTTTTGCAGGACTGACAGCAAGGACACAGTACTAGTCACCAGCATCCCCCACCCTCTGCTGATGCTGTTGTCAGCTGAGAACAGAGAAAGGAGTTGCATGGCCTTCTGCATGCTGCAATAGCAGCATGACAACAGCCTGGCCATATGCCAAACTTCTCACTCTCAACCTGTCCCTGACAGGCTCTTGGGGAATAAACCAACCACCAACCACTCTGACCTTTGCACTGTTTCCAGTTAGGAACATGAACATTTCCCCGAAAATTTGATAGGAAAGGGAGATTCATACCCTTTCCTGATCTATTCAGTCTACTCCTGAGCATACTTGACTCACTAGGTGGCATTGTCCTTGGCAAACCAGACTTTCATAATTGTAGCTATTTACCATCTAAAATAAATATTGACAGGAAATGGAGATTTCCCAAATGGCAGAGGAAAAAGCCTTTTTGATCGCATTATGAAAATAGTGAGAGCTAATAGACTGAAAGCAGTGCAGTGTGATAACACTACCAGGGAGGCTGAAGCAAGAGGATCAAGGACATCAAAACTTTGCCTTGAAAACAAAGACAAAAGCAGAAAACAGAACCAGAAATAAAACAGGCAACCCACATGACTTTAGCCTTGTTGGAGCAGCATTAAGATGTAGAAAGGTGTTTTAATCTTTGGAGAGTTTTATCAAATGACTTCATACTTACATATAGAGATTTCTTGAAGCACTTGGACATTTTTTGTGAGGAACTTTAATTGTGATTTGGTTAGGTTACAAAGAATCTTAAAATGGCATTTCAGGCCATTACAATGTGGGTCACATTCAGTTAGTTCTAGGTTATAGTTGCTTGCTGAGTTAGAGAATATTTAGGAACAGTACTTACTATGTTTAACTGACTAGTGTAATAGTAATTTAAAAAACCAACTCATACAAGTAACATTATACAGACCAAACAGGTTTTATTTAGAAATCTACATGTGTACACATATACATATTTGTGTGCAATAACATTAATGAAAACGGAAGCCATGGATTTGAAGTAGGGAGGGTAGAGTTATATGCGGGGGTGGGGGGGTTTGAAGGAGGCATGTTGTAGTTATAGCCTCAAACATTTTTAAAAAAGCAAAAAAAAAATCTCTTTACAGATTCTTTCTTGGCCCCTGTTATTAAAAAGTTAAAAGTGCACAATAATTTAGAAGACCATTCATATTAATATGGCCTGGCTTATTGCTAAATAATATCTCAATGGCTATTGAAAGACCAAAGCCATGTAATAGTGACTTGGGCTCAGAATGCAGGACAGTGGAGCCATTCAGAAATGGCTATGACTTAAGATGGATAAGGAGTCAAGTGTTCTTTCTCAGGAGACATGTAGGAGAAATGGATGCAGAGACATTCCTTTTGCCTGGAATGCCAGTGCTCATCATATTCAGAGTAAGTCATGCTCCTGAGTGCTGACTGGGAGTCAGACTGAAAGTAACCAGGTGAGTAAAGTCTTTGAAAGAGGATAACACATGAGCGGGAAGAGGTGAGAGCGTCACAGAACAACACTTTCATGAGTCACACTGAGATGGGCTTCATTTTTATATGCATGAGTATGTGTGTACTGGGTTGCAAAGTGGAATGTTTGTTACCAGGGGCTACTCAGGAAATATTGAAAACCATTGCTTGACATCATTTTCTTGAACTAGAGGTATAGTGAAGTTGTAGAGCAGTTGTCTGGCTTATGTAAGTCCCTGAGTTCAGTCATCAGCACACACACACACACACACACACACACACACACACACACATTTTTCTTGTTTACTGGACACTCAATCACAATTGTCTACCCCTGTTAAAGTCATGACTCACCCTCATATTCTCTTTATTTGTAATTAACAGGTTCTCCCAGGGATGGAACAATAGAGCTTTTAACAGCGACACAAGTGACACTTTCATAGTGCCCCCTTGAAGGCAGTCAATGGGACTGTGATACCCCAGAAGGGCAAAGAATTCTCTGTGGGTTTCTGTGGAGCCTGAGTTCTGAGTCTGAGTTTCCAGACCTTCAAAAATTTAAAGACTTTACCAGTCAGAGGACATTCGTTCTGAAGTTGTTGGTTATTGGACACCTCCCACCTAAGGGACTAGCACTGTTCAGCAGCCTCAACAGACAATTCCCACCGAAAAAGTCAAAGCAAAATCTTCAAAGAGGTGCCATGATTAGACAACCACAGTAAATGAAGTTTTGCAAGCAAAGGACTTGAGGCCAAAGTCCATGAAGATCTTTAAAAATGTGCATAGCGAAAACTACAGAGGGAATGAACAAAGAAACAATTGCATCAGAACACTCTCCTAGCAGCCCTAAGGAAACAAAGACACAGTGGGAAAACAAAAGTTCAGCTAATGGCTCTACAGTCCAAACTTGTGTCCCAGAAAAGGAATAAAGCATGCCGGGGCACTCGGGTTCTGGCATATGTCTATGCTGACCACTGTGGTCACCAGCTCTCCCGGGCATCATCACAGCCTAACAAAGACTGCTTCTAGCAGACACAGTTCTCTGTAAAGTAGTTCAAAGACAGACTCATGTAACCGAGACATGTTCACTAATGACTACAGCACACAGTGAAAATGAGTTAGTAATGTGCTGAGAATAATACCCCAAGCCCATTACATGAAGTTTGAATTTGAGAAAGGACAGGCAGGATTAGGAGAGCTAGTCATACCTTCCAGGGCGAATATCCGTTCTCCCAGAGCTTTAACAATAGTGACCAAGGCCAACTCATCTGAGACATTGAAGAAGTGCTTTTCAGTTGGCTCACTTGCGATTGATTTGATTTCCTCAACAAATTTTGCACTGCTTAAGTTCCCTCTGTTATAGTGGCCAAGGATCTAGGGCACAACAAAAATGGCAAGAACATATTTTAACTTCTATATGCTAAATAAGTATCTCAAGCATATATTCAGTAAACAAGAACATTCAGGATATCTTATCATGGGATAATGTTATGTACTTATGGGAATATTTATAGAAGAGAAACTTTCTGAATACATGGTTTTCCTAATATATTTTTCAGTGTGTGTGTGTGTGTGCACCTGAGTACAGGTTTCCTTGGAGGCCAGAGGGATGATGTCTTCCTGGAGCTGGGGTTACCGGCAGTTGTGACTGCCTGATGTTGGTGCTGAGGAGCAGATTTGGGTCCTCTACAACACATGAAATGAATCAGTGAACATCTCCCCATCCCCGTATAGTGATTCTTAAAACCATGGTTGAGGTAGGGAAACAAAAATCTTTCTTCTTCTGCACTCCAGTGTCTCTGTGCAACAGCTGCAGCTTTGAAATCTGATCATTCAAAAGAAATGTTTCACTTTCTATTTGATGTTATGTGATTGCAGCTATTGACAAGGCCATCATCTGGCAGAGCAACCAAAGAGGGAGCTATGGAAATGTTTTATACATTTGTGCATCTATATACATTATACATGCGTGCATGTACAGGTGTACATACCTGTATTTTTTTCTTAGAGACTTGTGAAAGTTTTGCATATGTTCTTTCATAAAGTCCTTAATGTTTGTTTCATTTTCCATGAGAAGTTTCAAATTTTTACAAAATCAAACTAATCCCATTTCTTCTATAGGGTATGTACACTTTTGGCTGTTTAGATTTAGTGTAAAAATATCAATGTTTGTGATAAAATGTGAATTTTAAACTACAAATTCCCAACACAGATATATGACCTAACTTTATATTTTTAAATTGCATAGCTATGTGGGTAATAGGAAAAAGATACAAATAGTATATTTTTATTTCTGCTTATAAGATTGTATATTTGATTTGCCCACATATATTTGAAGACTTTTTCTTTTATAATAAAAATGCTTCTCTTGTAATAAAACATGTTTAATTTTTACTTCATTACAAGTGACAGTTGAAGGTTATTAGTTCTTACTTTTAAGTATTCATGTCTCCTTATTATATTATCCCAAATAGAGAACAACTTAAATGCCTGTGAAAATAATATATAAATGATGGTATAATCACAAAATGGATAACATAATATATATGAGGAGCATCAATACACAAAATAACATGGGTATTCTTACCCAAAAGAATCCACAATGTGTGGTCACTTACATGATATCCAGAATCAGTAACCTAAATAGGTTATGGAAGTGGTTGCAAGAGGAGGTTTGTATTAGAAGAAACAAAAGCACAGGAAACTTTCTGGAGGTGATAGGAGTATGTGTGTTTGCTATGAGCACTTTGTAGTCACTCTTCATATTGGCATGATTTCACTGTATGTAAATGTTAGTCCAGCTTTAAAAAGAACTGAACTATATCAACATACAATATAAACATAAATGTTTTAAAAATTTTAATTACTATATACAACATGGAAGCCTTTATATTACATAAATTTAAAAAAAACAGTAAGCTGTTACTAAGTTTAATTTTTCAGATATATTTACATTGTTGCCAAAAGACGATTTTAAAAATCAAGAGATTATGAGTATGGAAATTGGGCTGATGGTTATCCAGCTATATACATGTGTTTTTAAAAGTGAGGTTTGAGATGGTATGCTACAAAATGATATTTTTATCAAGATGTATAGATATACTTACAAAAAAGAAAAGAACCCAAGTTACTATTTCCACAGTTCTTCTTATGACCTATGGCAGACTTATTTGTCTCCCATGACGAATAGTGGTTGAGAGCAACAACTGAATCACTCTGATGCACACTAACTGTTAATGTGAGAACATGAGTCATGTCTGCTCCACTCAGCAGCTCATGGAGGCTTTGTGTGATGTGCTTGTCCCTTTCCCTGGGGAACTCCAGTGACCAGCACAGAGGAAATTTCACATTTCCACACTGCAGGACATCAAAGCCAACTCCTTCCTCTTCACCCCAGCAATCCAGTCCATCCTGGTTCTTTCACTCGCTAAATATGCTTCCAATGAATGACACATGAATATCTGGGAAAGGCCATTCTTTGGGAAAGCATGTGTCTAAGGAAACCTGGAGCTGGTGACAAGGTGACCTATATGACACTTAGGTTCTGTTCAGTTTTGGTTTTTGAACTCACTCTCCCTACAGACTTTGGGTAGAATGGTCTAAGGAGGAGCTTTACTATTTATTAAAGAAAACAAAACTAAATTCTTGGCTACTGATTTACTTAATTTATTCTGTAGATCTTCTTGTAACTGGAGTTTTCTTTACCAGCCTGGTCCCGAAGTCCTTCGTCTCCAAATAAGTACAGAGATGCTTTATTAATTATAAATTTGTTGACAGGTGAATAAGACTTCTTATTGGTGAGCTCTGTCATAATTATTAACCCATAACTACTAATCTATGTGTTTCTATATGGTCTCATCTTACCAGAGAACACCTGCCGTGTCCTATCCTCCTGTTCTCTACATGGTGTCCCTCTCTGCCTACCTTTCCCAGAATTCTCCTCATTTCCTAGTCCCACCTATCTTTCTGCCTCTATGGCCAAACAGTGTTTTATGCGTCAACCAATAAGAGAAATGTATATATAGAAGGACATCCCTCGTCATTTTGTGACAACCTGGGATGATAAATCATCATTGTTCCTCTCTGATTCTTTCCTAGCCTGTTCTAGATTAACTATTGGATCAACATATTAACTCCCATTTCACTTAAAAATGAGGAAATTCAAAATATATGTAAAACGAATTTAATAGCTGAGTTTTAGGGAATGTGTGGTTGAAGTTGTTAATTGTGAAGCGAGTGGTATCAGACATTGAGTGGTAAATGTGATAGAAGGGAGATAAATAGCTTTAGTTAAGTAGGAAAAGTACCCACATGACATAAAGAGTAAGAGTAGAGTGGATAAGTGCAATGTTGGAGAATATACTCAGAGATAAAGGAGTTTCTGTGACTCCTATATAGGCTTGAATCATCTTGTATCACAAATGAAAACAATGACAGGAACCTATTGGGATCTTTCACCCAAGGCTTTGGTAGCTTGTAAAAATGTTTGCTATGAGAACAAACAAAAAGTTAAATAATACACTTGAATTTTTTAAATGCACATCAAATCTGTTGAGCCTAGGCATTTGAATTCTGCTAATATTTACCTGAAAAATGTAGTTAGAACTGAAACCTCCTTGAGGCAGACATGTCAAAGTAAAGTATGTAATGCACTTATGTGCTGCATCATGTCTTTTATTTGAAAATATAAATGAAATGCTATGAGCCTAACTGATGTCTCATTTATATGTGAGTGCAATAAGAAATTCACACCTCTTAGCCATTATGACCTAAGAGTAGAATCTGAATATCTAATAAAGCCTGAAAGACCAGTCTAACATCTCCATTGACAGAAATAGAGGACTAAAAGCCAATTCATGGCCTCTCAAAATATGAAATTCTAACAGGAAGTGTTTGAAATTTTAAGCAGGGAACTAATAGTACCAATATTTAATTCTCTTGGGGAGCTGTTTCCTGTTGAAACACATTTCTGTGTTGCTCAGGATCAAACAGTGGGGACAAGATAGGATAGAAGGAATAGTGCAGGCAGACAGTAACTGAGATAGAAGATTAGTCCAGGTAATAATTGAGAGAGAGCTTATATTTGTGTGAATATGTGCAGCATGAATAGACCCTGTGAGATTCCTGAAGTTTTCCTGTGTTATTGCACAAATGAGAAAAAGTAACACAAGTGTCTTGCTTTCCAGTTTGCTCAAATAATAACTTTTAAAATAAACATGATATAGTAGGGACAAGAGACCCTAAGTAGGAAAAGTAACAATTACTGTTCAGTGACATTTTCTTACTTTTTTATTTTTCAACAGCAGTTTGATGATAATAACATACTGGCTAAAATGGAAAGCACATGCATATATGGTTCTCCATGAAGATGAATGGGAATTTGTAGTCTGCTTTTGACTAGATGAGAGACAACGCATGATAAGCAAAAGACTCCAAATAGGCGAAGAAGTTTAAGAGAAGGAAAAACTGATGATGTCATCATACATGATACAAAAAACACAGGATTCACTTAAAAAGTTGTGCACTGTGTTTGTCTTTCCAGTGAAGCTTCCCTAGTGCTGGTTTTGTGTGGTGTGTGTGTGCTGAGTATGAAGTGCTCCCACGAGGGAGGCAGGCAATCTATGGCTGAACTACATCCTCATCCCCAATGCTGTTAATTCTGATGATGCCTAACACTGTCTGTGGCCTGCATCCACTTGGGATGCCAACTAGCCCCCAGGAGGAAGCAGAAAATGAGATCATCCCTGATACTTAGATGTCTGGAACCAGTGAGCAAGCTCTGGCTTTACACACTGAAGAAAGAGGCCAGGCATAGACTTAACGTCACTGATTGTTTAGACATTTTTCTGCGTGAAGGCAAGATCATATGAAACTATTTTAACCATGAATTTGAATTAAAAATAGTTACATTTTCACAGCAATAAAGCTTTATAATAATTGGCAAATGAGAATTTATCAAAATAGGAACAGGAAGAATGAGAGGTTAGATGTTTGCTGGATATTTTTTATATATCCTATACCCCAAATAAAATAAGAGAGTGTTTCAGTCAGATATTATCACTTTATAACTAAATCATCTTGTTTATAAAATGAGTGCACTGGCCCTGTGAAACTGGGAATCATGTCCCGGAACTTTGTTTCTGTGTATAAACTCCACCACTCACTTCTTACATCATTCATGCCTTTGAAAGAAAGATAAATCCATTGATTGGATATTGAAAACGAATGCAGCTAATATTTGACTATTGTTTGTGAAGAGTTCAGGCTGAGTTCTTCGAGTTTGGAATCTTTCCTCCTGGCTTAAAAATCAATTAATGAAATCAATTTGAGTGAATAAAAGAACAATTGATTTCAGATGAGAGAGAAGCCTACTGCTGGACTGAAGGCACGTGGTGGCTAAGAAATGGAAGGTAAAAGGAAGGACCAGATGTAGTCCCTGGGGGGATTCCGTGAAGTGTTCTGAGTAAGCAGGAAATCTGTTATCTCTTAAACACTAGGTTCCTATTAGTTCATGGTTGTGAATTCCTTGAAAGACTGAAAGAGAAAGACAACATTTATTGTGTGCCTCACTGGCTACTGTAGTCACGGATCCTTCATGGGGTGAAAGAGACAGACAGACTGACAGAAATAATCGTTGGCCAAAGGAAGACACTGAAGCTCAGAGTATTAAGAATGTGTTCACTTGTCCCAGAGATGATATGCAGCAAGAAAGTCTATACAAAGGTGTTCTGGCCCTGAAACACAGTGTCTGCTGTTCCTTCCCACACCTGGACTTCCATTCCTTTTTATTTTTTACACCTGAGAAATGTTACAACCTGGGTAGCATAAGCAGACAGGCAAACTTGGCTACAGGAATACTGTGACTGGCTTGTTAGTAGATGATTATGAAGGACATCTGATTCTGGCTTCTTGAATTTCAGGAAGAATTATTAACTAAGAAGCAATCTTCATTGCCTTCTAGATGATGTCTGTCCCGTGACAGACACTGAGAGTTTGCAAACTCTTTGCTAGTGAGGTACTTACAGCTATGGAAAATCGTTGGATGTTTTCATCCTCGCAGTCTTGGATGACTTGTTTCAGTCGATAGTTATCATGTGATTCTCCATCAGTCACTATGACCATGACTTTTTTAACTCCCCTCCTGGCACCCCGGGCTTCAGTGAATGCCTCTTTCCTGAAGGGAACACAGATCAAAGGGAGGCTGATGAAACTCAGGCCAAAGGTGGACAAAATGAAAAGCCCTACAAAAATATAGTAACTCTGCGTAGCCTGTTACTTCCCTCCAAGAAGACCATAGACTCCACTGTCAGAGGCAAGAGGCACCGTGATCTGATCTGCAATAGCTCCATGGGTATTGCACATGATGGGGACTCACTTATCTTACTGCTTGCCACATGTACCCATATGAAGTACAGCTGCATTTCCTCCTTTGGAAGCTTTAAAGGAATGCTGTGACTGGTGACACTGTGGGAAAGAATATTCATGTCTTCTGTGAAGCTTGGACTTTGGAGACCACAGAAAGGGGAATTTTTCCTTTATTAACTTACCTTCAGAAAAAACAATATAATATAATCCCCCAGCTTACATGATTTCGAGTAATGCTTCCATCAAATGACCTCCCACTCTGTCCCACATTAAATCCCTACTTGTCCTTGTGTTGAAAGCTGAGCCACTCAACTGCAACAACCCATTGCAATGGTTCCCATCTTGAAGAACTGTGAATAATTTTCCTTTAGTGTGACCCTGGAACACAGATTTTCTGTTTTCTTTAAATGCTTAAACAAAGGTGAAGACAGATGTCAAAAACTAAGTCCTAAAAGAAGATTGGACATGAATATTGCATGAGATTTAGTCCATTTTGCAATTCTAATTCCTTAGTGGATCACCCAAAGCTTCTAATTCTCTGAAAGATCAAGGTCATAGCTGAACTTAATGAATATCAGCTGAAGAAGATGATTAGCTGTCCTGCCTTAGAGAAATTCTGGTTGCTCTGATTTTATATAAAATTATAAAATTATATAAAAACAGAACTGATTTTATATAACAGAACAGCAGCCAGCCACAAAATTGCGGAATCTTACTCTTCTCAGCTAAGGTACTTTCCTTAAGGAGTTGGCATGTCTAAAGCACCATCATCTAATGTCTTTTCTTAGAATGAAGCAGCATCATGCTCTCCATTGGCCTTTAACATTTTAAATATCTCAGGAAAGACACTTATTTTGGGAGAAGAGAATTCAGGATTTATGAGTAATTAAATAATTTATTCCAAGTTACAGGAATGAGAAAGAAGGGAGCATCTAAAACTATTATGAACTGAAGTGAATGAATTAACTGAAAATGAAGATAACAGATTCCAAAACATTCAAACTATTTTTTTTGTCACAGGCTCCCCTTAAAAGGAATAAAACACAATCAAAAGTGTGCTTACACATGAAAAATTAATGCATGAGAAAAAATAGTTCATTATGGATTCTTTGAGTAACCCCAAACTTAATAAATTCTGTCTACAGATAGACTATGAGAGAAGTGTGGTCAAAGCCCATATAAGGCCATGGTATTTCAAGTAGCATTTATACAGGAGTGAAAGCAGCTACAGTGATTCTTCCATTAGATACAAAGATAAATATTCATTCTTAAGCTTCTGCTTTTCCAAAATGCTCAACTCTTTATAGGCGCAGAGCTTTGAGAGCAAGCTCCGACTTTCTTTGAATGTGTGTTCACATTCAGTCAGCTATTGAGAGCACTTTCAGAATGCCTACACATATGCACTCCTTTGTGCATGCCAACATGCAATCCTATAAGCAGGTAAATGCACAATTACCACAGATGTTGGTGGGGGTTTGTGTGTGTGTGTGTGTGTGTGTGTGTGTGTGTGTGTGTGTGTGTGTGTGTGTGTGTGTGTGAGTGTGTGTGTCTGTATGTCTGTGTGAATATGTGTATGTGTGTATTCTCATAATATTTGAACCATGTGCTTGCATAGCATTTATGAATGCCATTAGCTTTCTTAGGGCAGGTAGAGTGTGACCATATTAAATTACCTTTGCAAAATCAATTAAGAGTCCAGAGGTTGAGACTACTTATCTGAAGTATTCTTAATATGAATTAAAACACTTAAGAAGCTTCTTGTGAATTATGCTTGGCTTAGGAGTTTTCTAGGTTTGATAATAATGACAGAAGGAAGAACTGGAGGTAAGAACTGAATGAGACTGGAGAAAATACAGGAAATACGGTGTTCTGCATTTGTGAGCTTCTTCTAAAACAAAATTTAACCATAGAGTGATGAGATGGAACACTGAGAAAATTTAGTAAAAGAAGGAAGCACACAAGGCACTGCAGATGATCTGAGATTTCATTTTTTAAGAAAATGTTGTGATGAAGTTATTTTTGATAAGGCAACATTTAATTTTGGCTTCTTAAAAATTGTTCTATGAGGACTAGGGAAATAGTCCAGTCACTAAATATCTGACCTTATAAACATGATGACCAAGTTCAGTCTTTGAACCCATGTTAGAAAGCTAGGCTGTGTAGGATCATGCACTTATAATCTCAACACTAAAGAGTAGAGGCAAGATCCCTGAGGCTCCCTGGTCAGTCAACCTATCCTACTGGTGAGTTGTACCCCAGGGAAAAGACCATCTCATAAAAGTTCAATAGCCTGTTAAGTGTGATACCTGAGATTGACCTCTAACCCCGACTAGAGTACACAGGATGCACACACACACACACACACACACACACACACAGAGAGACAGAGAGAGAGAGAGAGAGAGAGAGAGAGAGAGAGAGAGAGAGAGAGAGAGAGAAACATACACCTGTGTAACAAATGGATTCTTATGGTCTATTTTTAAAATGAGGTACAGTTGCATTGTTATTGAGGTATTTCATCAGAGTTGCAGGAGGTGCTAGGCCTGTCTCTCCACACTGGTGTCTGGCATCTCCTTGTCTCACAACTCTGAGTGTTAGAAGTTAAACAGATCATCTGATATATGACTGACCTTAGAATCAGAAAAGTGAGGTGGAGGTAGCCTTAAGCCCCAAATTAGTTATTACACAAGGCTTTCCATATGAGCCTTGTATAGATGTGGAGTTTGAGAGGGGTTCAGTTCCAGTCTACAGGAAAAGAGAAGAGGAATTTGGGTGGGGTTGTAGAAGTTTTTAAAAATGAATAGCTTGTTCCAAATCAGCATGCTAGCCATGTTTGCCTTGCCTGCGTGCCAGCATTCCTTTCTGTAGAATATCACATTAAAGACTGCTTCATTTTCATTATTCTCTTGAATTTGTAATCATCTTACTTCCAACAGCAGTACACATGCACACACATGCACATACACTACTTACATAAAAGTTAAAAAATGCTATATCAAGTGCTAGAGATTCAAGAACATGGTAGACATAGACTATATTTTAATACATTCATTGATATGCCTAGAAGTTAAAAATAAAAATCAAATGGACACAAGAATGTTGGCAGGCTTTGCTTTGCTGGCTGGTCAGAGGTTGCAGTCTATCATGTCTTGGCAGCTTTTTCCAAAGCTTGATGACATGGGACTCTGTCCCCACCAGCGAAACTTCCTGCTTTCTACCTGCCCTTATCTGGAGAATGTCCCTGGGCTTGGAGGACTGACCTTATCTGAAAGCTGTCTCAAAGCCAGATGCCTGATTTATCTCTAGAGTGACCCTTGGCAGAGATTCCTGCTAGAAGCTGTCCCTGCTACACGTATGGTAACTAGGACTTGTACTAGGAGCTTTGCTATAGGACCCTGCTGCCACACACAAAGCCTAATGAAGGAGCATGGCACTTAATGCAAATTAGTGTTTGTCCCCAAGCTCCCCAAATCCTATATATTTCCTATACTGTGGAATAAAGCTGAGCTGATTCACAAAGTCTCTCCCAGAAAGCTGTCTCTGTCATGTTCATATGCCAAGGATCTCTGTCATCACTCCTGCCCCTTTGTCCTCATGGACTGATGGCCAACTGACCACAAAGACAAAGAGGAACCCCCACACAAGAATTAACATCAAGCATCAGTTCCCAACAACATAATGCAATCAACTGTTGTTAAGTTTTTAATTGATTCACCATCAGTTAGACTCTTGAAAGGAAGAAAAAGATAAGCAGGCCCGAGAGAATATATTACCATCTAATAGCAAATCTTTTTAATGTAATTTGAAAAAAATGTGACATTGAATATATTAGCTAGCAGTTGTACTGCATGGTCTTTTTCACTTTTTTGTTTTTCCTTTTTCCTTTTCCTTTTGAGATTATAATGTCATCATTTCTCTACTCCCTTTTCTACCTCCAAACCCTCCCTATAGCCCTCTTTGCTCTCTTTCAAATTCATGACCTCTGTTTTCATTAACTGTTACGTGCACACACACACACACACACACACATACACACACACACACACACACACTATCATACATATGTATGATATATATGTATTTCTAAATATAATCTTCTCAGTATGCATAATGTTACTTGCATTCATGTTTTGGGGGCTGACCAATGGATACATTTACAAGACAACTCCTGTACCTAAGGCTCAGGGAACATTGCAGAAGAGGGGACAGAAAGCCAAGCCAAAGGATCAGGAATTTTGCTGTGAGATTTTGTCTCCCAGGAAATCTCAGAAGCTACACCCATAAAGTCTCCCCAACGTGATTTTTAATCCATACCTGGCTGTGTCTATTCCAAGGGCTGTCATTGTCTGTAGACCACCTCTCCGGCCTATTTTCTTTGCTGCAACAAGTACCTCTTCTGTCGACGAATACTTATTGAGGTTGAACTCATGGGTTACATTTTCTCCATACTGTACAATTCCAACCTGAAATACCAAGCCACTGTTGAGTCATGCATCTAGAAAATTCCCTACTCATTTTTCTTGAGCTTAAACATATAGGGCCAGTAGAATACCTTTTAGCTTTTTAGATTAGTGCCAGAATTGATCACTACAAGAAGCCATTTACCATGCTAGCAATAATTATGGCCACTTTGTGAATATGAACAGTCCAAAGAAAGAACTTATGTATATTACTTTCTATCTAATCGCAAATTTTTACAGAATGATTCCAGTAGGCTCTCAGAGCATACTTGGCTACATTTTAAAATTCTTTTGTTTTGTTTACTTATATGACCGATTCATATTATAGTAACAAATTGTTACATTTAATAAATGAGAAAACAGAGTCTTAAAAACTAACTTCCTGACTGGGGATGTAACTCAGTGGTAAAAGACTTATTTGACATGCATGAGGCCCTGGGTTCAATCCTCAGCAGAGAAGGAAAGACAAACAAAAAACTAGACTCATGTTCTACAGTGAAGAGGAAGAAAGGAGTCTAGTGTCAGAAATGTCAAAATTTTGTCCCTCCTAGCATCCCCCTTCTTTAGTTAACTGCTAGTTTCTAGTAATCAAAAGGAAACACTGAGTTACACTAGAGTAAATAAACAAATTAACTGATAATATTTGAAAAAAAATAGAGTACATTAATTCTCCCTTACAGTTGTTTAGTCTGTTACATGTTAAATAAAGGAACTGGAGAATCTATGTAATTGTGAGATGAGTCATACATTATAAGCTGAATGAACATGAACTCTGCCTATTTTATGTCTAGGATAACCGTATTTTTCACCCAATTTCTTTAGTTATACCCCAAGACTATGGGTTTTTCAATTGGAATTTTATTGCCTATGGCAATAAAGTGTAGGATGTAGCCAACTAGTTACACAAAATATTAAAAATGAATGACTCCAATTCGTGTTATTTCCTTGAATTATATTTAAATGGTCTAATTCCTCTTTTTAGATTTAAAATTATTGTTTCTAATGAAAATACAGATTTAGATTATCAATCCTGAGGGATATTGACCTCAGAAGGAGAAACCTATAAATATTTTGATTTTTGCCATTATAAAAATGCACTATAAATTTAAATGAATTCCTTTTGTTACTAAGATATTCATTATGCCTAATTCTAAGTACCAAGCTTCAAAAAGACTTCTATGGAAGCCAATTGTTCATGAACTTAAGACGTATCAATGAGCTTGTTTTACTTTTATTCTCATATTTCTAGTTAATTAAACAGGAGTTTAAAAAACTTTGAAATTTTCTCTCCCCTTCCTGTCATTATTTTAACAGTACTGAATATCCTCTTCTCTCATGCCTTTGAACCCCAAGTTTTGAGAGTCTTCCCTCTCACTCATGAATGACAACTCAGCTCAAGGGCTTCCTGTCTTTGCTTCTGTCATCTACAACAGCAATATTCTCAATTCTGAGTATCCTCTTCCCTAACTGCTAGCATCAGCTCATTTGTCTATTCCATCTAAGCTATCAATCACTTGACCATATCAAGACCTCATGACTGTCAATATGTTTAGCAACCTAAAATTTAATACTAGATTCTATGGTACAATTACTATAATCATCTACTTGGAAAAATCTAGCTCATTTAAACTTTTCCTTTTTACCAAGTCACCTGGCTAACTTCCAACTCGAGCTAAATCCAGCTAATTCTGTGTGTGATTCTGCAGTGCTGAATGCTGACAAAGTCACTCTGTTTGCAGATTGGTTTCCTGATAAAGCTATATCTATGAAACTCAAATGGGGCCTCCAATTTGAGCCTTATCCAACAGTCATAAAACTTACTACTGATGGATGTACTCTGTTCCCATTTGTTGATTTTGGTCAGATTTCTGTTAATAGCTGTTAACGCTCACAGGAGAAAGTATTTATCTCAAGTGTGCTTAAAAGGAACTCACACAAAAGGGCAGAAGTCTTATCAACTGTCCAAGGCTGCTGGATGCCAGGAAATCATTAGTGCTTTATTATCATGCCTCACTTTACATGCCTGGTAGAATCTGCTCCGAATGTTGCACTGCCTAAACAAGTTATCTTCACCCTAAAACTCAAAATCTTGGTGTGGTGATTTGAATGAAAATGTCTCCCATGAGCTAAGATGTTTGGATAGTTAGTCCCCAATTGTAGATACTGTTTGGGAAGATTTAGGAGTTGTGGCCTTGTTGGAGGAAATGCCACTGGGGTGGACTTTGTGAGCTGAAAACTCACACCATTTCTAGTTCATTCTCTGTGCTTCACACCTGTGGTTCAGCATCTGCTCCATTTGCCACACCTGCTGCTTGCTCTCATTCTTGGGCTTATTCCCCCTGAATCTTAGTCCAAATAAATACTTCCTTCTGTAAGATGCCTTGGTTGTGGTGTGTCATCACAACAATGGAAAAATAATACACTTGGTAAGTCAGAGACAAGTGCTTTATATTTTATTGTCATCCATGTATTAATCTACCATTTATCTAACTATTATCTATCTGTCTATCATCAATCCAACTATCATCTATGTATCTGATATATAGTATCTGATAATATATATATGTATATATATATATATACATATATATATATATATATATATACAATCTGTCACCTATCTTATCTATCTACCATATATTTGTCAATCAGTAAATCCATCTATCTATCCATATATCATCTGTCTGTCTGCCTGCCTGTCTGTCTTATCTATCTATCTATCTATCTATCTATCTATCTATCTATCTATCTATCTATCATATATCTATCTATCATATATCTATCCATCTGTCATCTACCTACCTACCTACCTACCTGTCTGTCTGTCTACTATCTAACCATCAGTCTATCCATCTATCTACAATCATCATCTACCTATCTAGCATCAGAATCTAGCTCTTAATACATGTCTCACTTCTGCAAGCTTATTCTTTGTAATTGTTAAAATACAAGTGAGTTTACATCAGTCAGATTCTTCGCCTTTTCTGTATGCTTAACTTCTAACTACTCTACTGGAAGCCATTTTCAACTGACTATCTTTAGCATCCTAATCTGTTTTTCTTTGAAAGTTTAAAGAACAGGAACTTCCAGGAAATTTTCTTTCTCAAAACCCATCAACATCTCTCAGGCAGGGCCTGAGTTCAGAGAACAACAGCGTGGTGCCTGGACTCAAGCTGCATGTCCTTTGTCTCTTTCAGGTGGGGCTGAGGTCTGAAACCTGAAACTACACCTGTGCTTATCCACTGTCACTACTCTGTTTTGCTTCTCTGGATCCTTTCTTATTTGCCTACAGGAAGTGCTTCCTTAATTATCCATACCATGTGAATACTCTTCCCACTATCTGCTCTTGGGAACTGGACCTCAGGCATTGTCTGTGCTCCTCTCTTCCTACCCAAGTCCAGACCAGACATTATGGGTTTGAACCTCTCACCATGGCCACTCTCAAGTTCTGCTATGTAACACTGGAATATTAACTGAAACAATGCGGCTGTCACATTAATTCCCCATTCAAAACCTCCAATTGTTCTCCACTGCTGACATCATTGACTCCGAAAAATAGTTTTATATAGTATTTTTACTCTCATTTTAAAAAGAGAAGGGATAAAATGTCATTCATTGAAATGCCAGGTTCCAAAAAAAAAAAAAAAAAAAAGAAAAGAAAGAAAAAAAGTTAAAGCCAGGCAGTGGTGGCACATGCCTTTATCTCAGCATTCAGGTAGCCTAGGCAAGCAGATTTCTGTGGGGTCTAAAGAGTGAGTTACAGAACAGCTAAGATTGCACAGAGAAACACTGTCTTGAAAAACCAAAACAAAAAAGAAAGGAATGAAGAAAAAATTAAAATCCAAGTGAACAACACATATATACATCTCCCTTCCCCTAGATTGTCACTTTATTCATTCTCTAAGATTCAACTCTACCTTCCTTGCAAAACATTTCTCACTTAGCTGTCAACATAGCCTATCATACTACCACTGACCTTGCCCTTCTAAGAACTCAGGGGCGAGCTTGTCTGCACTACATTCTTCTCAATCGTGCTGTGTGCATGTCTTATCTTTACAAGTGTACTGAAGTTCCCAGGGGTTGGCAGGGTAAGAAGCATGGACTACATCACAGCTTCTTATGTTCCTTTATCCCTTCCTGCCACTTTGTTTTGCTCACAGTTGACACCCAAACATTCCTAATAGATGACTGTAACACTGCAGAGAAGCAAGTGGAAAACTGAGATACAAAGAAACAATGATAGCCAGCCAAAGAATGATATATAGAGTGTGGGAAAAGAGAAGGGAAGGTAGGAGAAACTCAGATATTAGGGGAGATGACCTTCAGTGTTGATTAATGGCCAAGGTTAGATGCATATTTCCTTAGAAACTAGATAGAATAAAGCCTACTGTGGGTCTTCACTGCAAAGGGGGCCATTCATTAATTTTTATCTTGAGTCAAATAAGAATGCATACACATAATATTATGTTGAGTGCTGGTAAGAACCATTCAATATAGATGATTTCAGACCAAAATTAGCTTCTGATTTAGGACAGATGAAACAAATTCATATAAGCACAATATATATGACTATGCACATGATGCAAGTAAATATGAAAATTGAAGATATAAAATGAGCCAAGCAATGAAGACAGCTTCTGAAGGACAAGTTGAGAAAGAAGAATTCATATTCACCACTTTACAAAGAAAAACTTCATGGACAAAGGCACACACAGGTAAAGAATTTAAAACAGATTAGAAAATGCCATGGAGAGGAATAACTTAGCCTTGATTCTTGAGAACAAATCAGGGGACATAAGCCATTTGGACAACTAAAGGAAGAAAAAACACTGATGATATTTAACCTGAAGTTGTCAAACTGTATTAGAATGTACAGAAACACGAGAGTAGAATTTAAGTAGGGAATTTTCATGTTATTCACATGGGAATGTTCTAGGTATTTTTGTTAAGTTGTAGGGAGTAAGCAAGAATGATAGCTGAAAGAAACAAGTGAGTTCAGTTAGGATATTCTTTAATGGAGAAAGGCAAGAGAATACTGTATCAAGGAGAGCAGATGGACGTAGGAACAGTGGACCCTGGTTCTACAGAGGGCTGATAAAAGTTACAGGGGCAGTCTTATTCAGAGATAGTTGGAAGGGTCATGGTTGACACTGGGGACATGGATTTGACCTTCTTGATTAATAGAACAAAAGACATAGTCATGAAAAGACAGCCTAAAATGAAGACTTGAGACCAGTGCAGACGTAATCTCAACACTCAACAAGTGGAGGAAACAAGGATCAAGAGTTCAATGTCACTCTTAGCTAAGAAGTGAGTTCAAAGCCATACTGGCCTATAGAAATCAACCCCCATCTCTCAAAGCTACAAAACAAAATGACAACAACAACAACAACAAAACTCCACACACAACAACAAGAAAAAAACATGAAAGCAAGCAAATAAAACATCGTAGTCTAAAGCCAGGTAGCTAAGAGCCAGTTAAGTCTACTACATAAAACAGATCCACCAGTAGCCATGGAGGTTTCTTCCATGGGAGATTTACTGTAATTTTCCACTAAAATACAAGATGTACAACCCATTCTCAAATAGAACCTTCAAAATTAATATATTTTTACATTTTCTCCCAGAAGCTCTAGCATTCTGATGTATGTTAATAAATAATACTTTCTTTTTTTAAAAAAAAATAATGTGTGTGTGTATTGGTGAGTGTGGGCATGTGAATACAGTGTCTGTGGAGGAAAGTCATCAGATCCCCTGGAACTGGAGTTAAAGGTGGTTGTGAACCACTGTGGATTCTGGGAATCAAACCTGTGCCCCCTAGAAGAGCAATACATGCTCTTAACTAATGAATTGTCTCTCTAGCCCAAAGTCAAAGAAATCTATTATTCCCTTCCGTTGTTGAGTTGCTCGCAATACTAGTGCCTACATTTTAATACTTAGTTTGAACTATATTTACAGGCTGTCATTCAGTAATTTATATCAAACCAGCAGCTTCTTTATGGAAGGGATGATAGTGGAAACATTCAGATTATTCATACTTCAGTGAGATGCATAACTGCTTACTATTACAAAAGCTCAGGGTCTGTTATCTGACCAACATGTGCTTTCTTTTGTCAAATGATACCACCAATGCCCTGCCCTCAAACATGGTTTTTGCATTATTAAGTCAGGCTACAAATGTGATGATTATATGGGCTGCAGTTGGAGCTAGTTGTCAAAATAAATCTTTCTGGAATTGATAGTTGAAGTCAGGTGTAAACTTCTGTCTCTATGAACTGGGACATAAATATGACTAGTTCAATGATTGATGCTCATTTCTCAGGAAATGAGTTCTTAGACTCATTTATTTGAGTGGTAGAGAGATCTCAGCAAAGGGGCATCTTTAACTAGCCTGTTGCCTGATGAAAGAGGGTGTAATGAAGTCAATCCAGGCAGACAACTATAGACCAGAGTGATGATAGCAAGCACTGTATTTGTGGTCAAGGGGCAAAGTCTGAGACAAAACACAGCTGGGACAAATGGGATGAGATGAGTGAATACTTGCTAAGCAAGATTGAAACACTGTAAACTTTCTCAGAGAAGTCCCTCCTAGCCCTGGGTTCAGTCTGACTACCCTGCATCATCCCAGAAATAAAAGAACAAAGGCATAATCCTGTCATCAAACAATCTCAGACAGCCAGGAGACACAGACCCATAAAACAAGTAGAAATGCTATGAAGGAATGAGAACAATGGGTCAGGGCATGAGAGGACCATGCAAATTGGAGAGGGGATCCTGTGGGTGAGATCATCCCAGGAAATTATACAAAACTGACATTGGGAGATATCTAAGAAATCCACCTAGCATACAGAGTGGGGATGGTGAAGGGCATTCCAATCAGAGGGACTGTGAAGAGTCTTGCACACTTCATGCAGGGAAGGTCCAAGGAGAGTGTGAAAAGTGAGTGAGGTGGGCATTGCTAGGAGAGGTAAGATACACCAGAAATGATCATGATCAAGTTGTCAATTGCCTTTAAGTGCTCTGAAGAGCTTGTACATTATTTAAAGGGCAAACAAAGTAGACTTTTACATAAGGAAATTATTTGAATTTCACTTTGGAATGGTTGTTCCAGTACATGTTGGACAGACATGGGGAAGAATGGAGACCAGGAAACAATCCAGGGTGAAGATTCATCTCTGGCTGTATACCACCTTCAGAAATTCTACTGATTGACAAGGCAATGGCTTCAGGACTCACTCAGGCTTCATTTTGGACATAAAACCAATGAATCAGGTGCCACATTTAAGGCTTCTAGGAAAATGGCCATAAAATGTGCGGTAAAAGAAAGATAAATAATATTCCTAAAATTTAATTAATTGCTCTCTTTCATTTTTGCCTTCTTTAGTGCCATGCTGCAGTCCTGATGGGAAGAATCTAGATATTGTTCCATTAGTATATTTCATTTTTATATCAAGCCTCACAATTTACTGGTTTTATTTAGGGTAATGCACTTGTATTTGACATATTTACATTCTTCCCATTTATTATTCAAAACAATGTTATGCTTAGGTATTGAGGATCAATAAGACCTCCATAATGTTTATACTGTCATATCTTTTATGGCAGGCTCCAAGTTTTTCAGGTTTGTTTTTATGGGTGGTTTTTAAAAAGGCAATTTTATGGCCTTTACTCTGCATTAGGTAAAAGATTGGTTGGCAAAAATCCCTTGACTATGTTTGCAAAGTCCTAATGGGGCCACACAAAAACATAGAGGGAATTGTGAGTACCTCATTAAAGTGATATCTCCATTATTTTGATGCATTTACCTAATGTATACAAATTGTTATATGATGATATGAACATAAGCATTTTTCTCTTTATTTTCTCCTCCTCCTTTCTTTCCCCTATATCTCTTTGTCTTTTTGGAGTAAGTGTGATTTTTGAGGAATTTTTCATAGCTTGAGACTCTTCATTGTTTGAAATTAGTAAGTGATGAATCTGTGATTGCAGAACCGAGGCATCACCAATCCCTTTATTCAGGTAAATGTAATTGTAGTCATGACAGAAAGCAAAACCTCACAGTCTGCAACTTTCCTTTCCCTTTAATACGTATTTGGGGTGAAGTGCTTCTGTTGACCCTGGATGAAGAAAGAGATGTCCCTGGGCTTTTCTAATTCTTGGTTTTAAGATGTCTGACTTTTTAAAGTACTGTATTTTAATTTAGATTTTGCATGAAATCACTGTATTTGCAGGTTCGAATGGGAAACAAATCAAGGAGCAACCAATTTACTTGGCTTTATCTTGATTAAAACAAAGTTAAGACAAAACACCAAAGTTCACTGGTAGCTCAACCTTTCCCCTGCCTCTACTAATGGAGGTCAGTAGCCTGTAGTTAAGGAAAGGGAGTGGCATGCTTTCCCTTGACTGGCTTTTCCACTTGTTTCACTTAGGTTGTTAACCACCATTTCTCACCTTTCCAGACACAGAGTTGAGAAGATAAATTCCTACTTTCGTAGGATGAGCTGGGGTCTCTATTGCTTTTATGGCATCTCTTGGAAAATTCTCTTTATTGAGATGTCTCACTACATTTTCATGCTGAGCTACCTGCATTTCGTGTCCTCAGTTTGAAGTGATAATAGATGCCTTCTGCTTTTCTCAGAATCTACTCACTTCCAGAGGCTTCTTAGAGAGTACCTACTAGCATGATCTCATACTGGATCTTGGTGAGTGACCCACACTGATCCATGGGAAACACACACATTTTTCACTAAAACAAATTCATGGAAGAACAGCAGACCCCAGTACAGCCATCTCTGCTTTGACTTGACTGACAGTAGCTAAACACAATTATTAGTGCCACAGGTATCTCAGCGTTTAGTTCATTGTGTGTTCCAGTTCTATAAACACATCACAACTACTGTCGAGCTTAGTGAAACATGTGTCAAGATCACTGTAGGGCTAAGGTGACTCTGTACAGAGAAATCTTCACGGATCCATAAATTCCATTCTTTTCGTATTATTTTATTTGGGTTATGTGCATGTGGTATATGTACATACTTATGCAGTTTGTGAGCACATGTGACAGAGGGTGCTTATGCACATGTGCATTCACACACACATATGAAGGCAGATGTTGAGATCAAGTGTCTTCCTGGATTTCTCTATGTCTTGTCTTTTGAGACAGAGTCTCTCTGGTTCAACTTGGAGCTCATAAATTTGGTGAGGCTGGCAGGCAAGTGAGCTCTAGGGAATGTACTCGTCTCCATCCCTCTAATCCAATGCTGAGATTACAGACATGTACCAAGATACACAGTGTTTACATAGGTGACGTGGATCTGAATTTGGGTAACAAACCTGAAACAGCATATACTTTACCTACTGGGCCATCATCCCAGTCCCTTAATTCCATCCTTAATACAGTTACAACTTTGAGAAATATCAGATGCCTAAGAGTTCCTCTCATGAATGAAGGTATAAAGGATAAGAAAAGGGAGGAAAAATTCTAGAAGTTAATTCTGCAAGTCAGTAAGAGTCAAATGGTTTAAACACAACAAAAGCAAAGCAACTCCTGAATCAAATTTCTTCAAATTACATTCATCTTCAGTCAGAAAACAGATGGTTGTCAAAACAAATTTTCTGTGTTTGGAAAGATTTGCTTGAGACGACATGAGATATTAGCATACTTATCAGTTCCCATCTTAGGAGAGGAAATATTTTTTCCAAGTTTTATAGGAATGAACTGTTTTCTGTATCCACTGAAGGGAGATCAAATTTTCAAGTATTTAACATGCCACACTTAATGTCTTATCAAATGTTTAGCAAATGTAATTGGCTTAATGTGCCCTTCTAAACCCTTTTACTTTAGAAAAGTGTCTATGAAACTAGTCATTGATATATCTTAAATTAGAATGTGAAGACAGCATAAACAACCCAGGATAAACTAATATGCTAAGGAGAAAATTAAAAATGCCACCTGCAAAAAATCTCATCAAAAATTCACCATCAGAGAAAAATATAGCAAAAATTATTGACATATGGGACTTGGTGACTTTAAAGACTCCCACCAGTTTCATTATTTCATGTATGAAATTTCATCAACCAAAGTGAGGAAGGAAAAAAAAGGGGGGGATTTAGCAAGGAAAGTGAGTGGCTCCAGATGGAATACATATGTGAAGAAGGAGCACGTCAACAGTCTCAAGTGTCCCTTCAGCAGGTACAATATCCTGTCCTAGTCTCAAGACTTGTGAAGACAAATTGTATGCTAAAGGTTGCATATAGGAAAGTTTATATGCTGTAGTAGATAAAAGCCTGTTTTCTTTAACGGATTTGAAGACATTCCAGTTGGATGTTTATAACATTACTTCTTTAGTAAGTTTCCATAGGAAGTTTTCAGTCTTAGAACACAGCAAAAATAATAGTTCACTTCTAATTTAAATTATTCTACAATCATCTCTTTGGTAAATTGTATGTATACAATAAAAATATTATAAACATACATGTATACACTTATATGAAAGAGATTAAGCCTCCATACATGTTCAGAGACACATTTGTGTAGGTGTGGAAATTATGTCCTAATTTTAATGTAGACATGACAAACACTGATGTCATCAGAAAGCTCTTTCTGTGCTTCAGAAATTTCTCCCAAAGTCATCTCAGGAAAGGGAGAGAACAGTGGACAGCATAAGTAAGTACAAAGTCCTAAGGCCTTCTATGCTTTCCTATCGGTATTCTACTGTGCCACAACCTTTTAAACTCTGACCCTGGCACTGATTTCAGCCTCCTAAGCCCTGAGCTCACCCTGACCGTTTATTTGCCAATTATCCAATGCATCGCCTATGTATTTTAAGATATGCGAATGAATAAACTTAATAAACACTAAATCAATTCAATACAAATGAAGTGTCTGAGTGGAAGAGTTGTGTGAGCAGCTCACCTCTTTTATAGGCAACAAAGGTAATGAGTACTCCAGAACCTGTACTCCAGAAAACAGCAACTATTTATTTGGCTTTCTGTGGCTAAAGTCAGGTGCATTTCCTTGCATTTAGGAACAGAAATGACGAAAACGAGGAAAACAGACCTTAAGGAGTTTCCCATGGTCACTCAGTAATTTGTTTCATTTGTTATAAGAAAGGCGATTATAGTATAATAGTCATCTGAGATTTTATTTCATTTCTTCAGATTCTGAAACCTTGCTCTCATCTCACAGGGGATAAGCTGCACCTCAAGCAGAGGTTTCCTATTGTCTGTTTGGTAAATATGATCTAAAATAATGTTCCTTCCATCATAAGTAAAAATAAGGATCCACCCTTCTTTAATTTTGTTTTTGTTAGTTTACTTTCAGAATATCATGTTTCATTAAAAATCTGAACATTTTGTGTTGTTTTAAAAAGTAAAAGTAAGAGTTTTTTTGGTTTTTGTTTTTTTAGATTGGGTCTTCTGTGTAGCTCTGGATGGCCTGGGACTGGCAATAAGAACCAGGCTGACTGGCCTTGAACTTACAAAGATAAACCAGCCTCTACCTCCCAAGTGCTGTGATTAAGGGCATACTCCAGCACACTCAGTCGAAATCACTTTAATTAAGTTTAACTCAGAAATAAAAAGAGCACACATCTAGCTTAAGGGAGCTACCCAAACACTTGCCCAGTCCAGAACTATGCATCTGAGTGCTGAGGAAATGGAAATGAAATGGCAGTAACACACCTGTGTCTGTTTAGGGCCAATATCCATCCTCTGGAGGAGATCATTTAGAAAAGCGGTGACACTTTCCCAGGGGTAGATGCTGTTGGAGCCATCCAGGACAATGACTATGTCCAGCTGTGTGCTGCATTCTGCAACAGAAGGAAGCAGTGTGTGAGACTAAAATCTACCTTCTTAGGAGTAAGTGAAGCATTTTCCTGGCCAAAAGACTCATCTTAAAAGATACACTGATAGTCTTTAAAGTGCAGTTATGGTTTTCATAATATTTTGGAAAAAATAAGTAGTAAGAAATACTGTATTTTGTTATAATCAGTTTGTGCCACAGAACCCTCCTTCTAAGACAGGTTTCTCTGTGTTGTCCTGGCTGTCCTGAAACTAGCTCTGTAGTCCAGGCTGGCTTTGAACTCAGAGATCTGCCTGCCTCTGCCTCCTGAATGCTGGCATTAAAGGTGTTCCCCATCATGCCTAACCTTCTAATCTATTTTAATCAATGATATACATGCTACATTTGAGAATTTTTCTCATCATTGGTTTGATATTGTTTTTATTCTGTATATCTCAAAGGAAGTTACTCTCCTCAAAGAGATTCACCCTTTAAATACAGCCAGCATGATAGCATTAGCCACAAAGTTTAAACATGATTCTCAAGGTTATTTACACTAATATCAATTCCAAAAACAGGAGCAAAGTTTTGTTATATACTGATAAAGCAAATATTTGCCCAAGTTGATAATGTTAGATAACAAATCAGAGAAGGCATTTGGTATGCTCTTATGTTTACATGTATCTCACCCATTGCTTATGCTTTCAAATGTGCAGGAACATTGCATAAAATTTGTACCTTGTACAGGAGCAAAGGAGTTCACAACTTGAAATGTAGGGCTGACATCAGAACAGATTCCAGTTGTATAATGCAAATGTCCACATCTATAGGCATACAAAGGCCCACATGCCTTTAAAAAAAATAAGAAAGCCTTTAAGGCTGAACATCATATAACAGGTTTCAAAGACATAAATAACTATACTCCTTATTTTTATGAAATATATTACTCTTTTCTTTCTCACCAGAAATCCTCCATTTGGGTTGGTGACTAAAGTTGATCCAAATGTCATGTTTTCTTTTATTTCTGTGACATTGGGAATCGATGTGTTCACTACAAAAATAGAGCAAAATTTCATGAGTGTGAAAATAAGTTTCATAATATGAAGGTAAGCGTCTCCTCATTAAAACATTCTATTTGCTTTGCTCATCTCATAGCACATTCTTGTTGTGGTTCAGCTAAATAGACTTCCCGGTACTGGGGAATATAATGAACAAGTTCAGGCTGAAGAGCTGGCCAATGTCCCGGAGAGTCTCTGTATCACTGTTTCAAATAGTTTGGCAGGACTTAGAAAGAATGCAGAACTAGCAGGGAAATGAGAAAGTGGGATTGGTTTTCACACGTCTTTGCTAATTGAAACAAATGCAATATTTAGTTTCATAAGAGTATAGAGACAATTTATGTTCTTTGTTATAAACAACCAATGACAAAATTGAACTTCTGGAAGGAAAACTGAATATGCATAGAACAGAAAAGTCAAACAAAATGTTTTTATTGTGACTTTCAGAAATCATAGGGACGTCATGAGAGCTGCAGAGAAAGCTGGATCAAGATTAGAGAATCGTCCAGGAAGTTTGGATAGAGAATACAGTGAAGGGACTACATTAGATGTTCCAAATAGGAATGTTGGGCTCCACAGCATTCCAACCTGACAAAACTGGCAAGAAGCACTGCTTACACATTCACGTTAAAAAATAAAACGACTGGAAAAGAAAGTGAAGAAGACCTTTAAATTCTGCTTGGAGTGGAGTGCACAAATATTTGAAAGTGGCATGATTCAAGATCAAGAAAAGACTCTTAGCACTGTTCATGTCTGCCCATATTCTCACCTCCAGGCTTACAGTCAACAGGGATAGCACTGTTAATGTCTGCACATATTCTCACCTCCAGGCTTACAGTCAACAGGTAACAGATTCCTGGATGGTCCATCTCACTTCCTAATCTCAGAACTAGGTTTTGTTCAAGGATTTTGTCTGTCTCACTTTGAAAACATCCTACTTTTTCCTTTTTAATTTTCTCCTATGAGAATAGAAATTTTTTTCATACAATATATTCTGATTGCGGTTTTGCCTCGCCCAACTCCTCCCAGGTCCTCGGTGCCTCCCCTCCCATCCACACCTTTTCATTCTCTCACTGGAAAACAAACAGGAATCTAAAGAATGATAATAAAATTAGATGAGGTAAGATAAAACAAAACAAACAAAATGAAATAGGACAAAACAAACAGAAGGAAGAGAGCCAAAGGGAAAGCACAAGAAACACACAGACACAGAGACACACGTGGAAATCCCATAAAAATCACAAACCAGCAAAAAGTAATATTTATGCAAAGGACCTGTAATATTAAAAAGGGAAAGGCTCGAGAAAGCATTATAAGTCAAAGGAACTCCACATGAAAGCATCTCAAATTGGGCTACTATATGCACGGGTACTGAATGACCTGTAATTGAGACTTTAAATGAGGGTTGTCTAGAATCAGCATTGCTGGGACAATTAGAAGCTATTGAAATTTCTTACTGTTAAAATTTCTTGGCTACTTTAAAAACGATTCTAGTTTTCAAGAATGGAGGATAAATCCTAGGAAAATGGGAAAGATGCATGAACCAAGCATCTGAAGGCATTGGAAGTGACATCAACCAGCCGGTGCTATAGAGGACTCCACATGTGGAAACAAGAGGCTAACACTGGGCTCCTGGGTTCTGTGTTTCATTCTGGTTGTATTTTCCTTTTCTCTTTAAAGAAAGACCCTATTAGGTAATAAAACTCAAACAGGTGTTCCAGGCTTGGAGAAAAGGAGGATAGAAATGTAAGGTCAATGTCAGCATTGACAAACAGAAACAGGGAGTATCTTGGAAAAGGAACCACAAAAGGACAATTATCATATATGTATTCTGTCTATATATCTGGATTGCCTGAATAAGCAATGTGAACAGTAGTGTCTGTTGTTCTCTGCTGCAGTTTAGGGTGATGAAACATGATCCACCAAACTCAACAAACCCACATAGAGTTTATTGAGAAAGGGAGCAAAGGGAGGAGTAGGTGTTAACCAATCTGGGGCAGAAATGGAAAAAAAAAATAAGAGCAAACAAGCAAGAGGCACTGGCTTATATAGAGAATGGGAGCGGTTTAGAATGAGTCTCAAAGTTGGGGCTGTTGAAACTGAAGTCATGGAGCTGCTGTTGTCCAGCTCCACATGGCCCCAGTTCCACAAGGTTTCTGCTTACAGAGTCCTTATGCAGCCATGCAACCTTTGACAGCTGTCAGTGAGTAGTGACCACCGGTCAAGGGTGACAGAATGTAGCCTGGAGAAGAGTGATCCTAGGGTGGGTAGAGAGCCTGAGGATTAGAGAAGCCCTGCGACCAGGAAAGGTTCCCTATGGAGAAGGCCCAGGCCCAGGAGGAGGCTGGCACAGAGTGACAGGCGGGTGCTGAGGAGAAACCACTAGGGCAGGAGAAGGAGAGGAGTCGGGAGCAGGAACAGGGCCAGGTTTCCCAGGACCCCGGGAGAGGGAGAAGCCAGGATATCAACAATGTCCATTCCACCTAGTGGAAATAAAAAGAACCAAATAGAACTCTAAGAACTTATTGCTGGAAAAAAAATCAGAATCTGGGAATTGTGCTCTGCCTAATTTATTCCCTGTTAATACAAAAAATTAGTCCCACTCAAAGAAACATAAGCAATTAGACTTTCTATACTTATAATTAAAAATATAGTTCAATTTGTGTTCCAAAAGTATGAATAACTAAGGAGAAGCCAAAAAATATAATGCAATGTCAAGGGAAGGCAGCAAAACAGAAAGTGATGTTGAAGACATCCTTGATGCTGCAATTGTCAGGCAAGGGTATTCTTACATCTATGGTAGCTGTGTTAATGAATGTAAAGGGAAAGTAGTCACAATGAAAACAGAAATTAGAAATGGAAAACCATAGATCTGCAAAAATGTATTATCTACAGTGCAGGTTTAGGGAATATAGATAATTTAATTGCTTTGAATAATGTACAGATACTAAAAGAAGTCTAAAACCTCTCTAACTTTAGGAGCCATTTTCTAGTCATACTACAACCAAAGTGATATTTCTGTCAAATCAACTATTTTGATATAACTACATCCCATATTTTAAAGAAATTCTATTAATAAAGTTGATTGATGCAATTTCACTCATTCGTTTTCTCTTAAAGATTCAGTTACTAAGTTGCATTTTGTTTGAGGAATATGATAGAGCTTGGCAAATCAATTGTTTTCAAAGGATCCTGAACAATGATAAGAGGCAAATTAGAAAAGTAAGTAATTTGGAATCTATGACTGTTCCTTGGTGAGTTACAGAAACAAAGTAAGGACTGAGGGATCCATGATGTTATTCTAAGTGAATTCTAGATAATAACTATAAAATGGTCACTTAGTACTTTTAATATATTATATTATATATTATAATGTAAAAGTAATATTTTGAGTCTCTTGAAAGTTTTCTCATTCAATAAGAATATGGGTATGAGTTAGGATAGATTATTTGATTTTACACACCTGGCAAATCCAACTTCACACAAGGCATTGGTCTCTCTCTCCCAACTGGGCACTTATAGACATCTCCGGTTCTTGCTTTGGGTTGACCAACTAAAGGGGAACCAATAAGAACCCTGGAAGTTGAATAAAGCAATTAAAAAATTTAAATGTAATAAGACATTTGTTTTAATTATTTTATGGTAAATTCTAAGACAGTTGACAGTTGTTCCCATAAACATCACAAGAGCGTGCCCCTGTTGGTAATTTAATGTCATCTAAAATAATCAGAGTACCACTAACAAATTTCAGAATTCGAATGTTACTGTAAATATTTGCAGTCAGTCTGGTTATCATTGAGAAAACAAACAAGAAATGCTAGGAAGAAAGGGTTTAGAGATAATGAAAATCCACATTGATTACAGCTGCATTGACTACAGCCATTACAAATCAATAAAGGTCCCTTATAAAACTTAAAGTGGGACTAGAGAGATGGCTTAGTGGTTAGTATTAGTACTTGCTGCTCTTGCAGAAGTCCTAGGTTTGATTTCCAGCACCCACACAGTGGCTCCCAAATATTTGTAACTCCAGTTCCAGGAGATCTGATGCCCTCTTCTGGTCTCCTGAGCACTACATGCACTTGGTATACAGAAAAACACACAGGTAAAACACTCATACACATAAAACAAATAAATTAATACTTTAAACTTTAAAAAGAAGTACATATTAAAAAGTAACTAAAAGGTGCATTACCTGTGATCCAGCTGTCCAACCAAATACAGTTGAAGAACTTTTAAGCAGCATGTACAGAGATATTTCACATCCATGTTTATGGTTACACTATTTACAATAGTCGGGATATGACACTGGCCTTGATGCTCATCAAATGAACAGATTAAAAATATGTAGTACACACACACACACACACACACACACACACACACACACACACACACACACACACACGTTCTCTTCAACTGTAGAGAATGAAATCATAAAATTTGCTGGGAAAAAATGGAACTAGATATCATAGTGTGAATCAAAATATGTCACATTTGGAAAAGTAAGCATTTAATATCTTCTCTTGGATGTAGAAACTAGATTAAGATGTCTTTATGTAAATATATGACATGAAAGTAGAGGGGGAGCCATGCAGGCATAGAGGAAAATTTTTAAAAAGCAGGAGGGTAATGTGGAGAAAGACAAATCTCATGTTCTCTCTGCTGTGCAGAATCTAGAGTTAAAGGATGTACACAGGACATGAGAGCTGCAGGGGCTTATTTGGGAGCAGTGGAATCAGTAGGACAGGAGAGGGGGAAAGGGAAAACAGTGAAACCATATGTGTAATGTGAAATGACATACATGTATAAACAGGGCACCATAAATCATTATTTTTCTATACTAGCAAAACATAATTTAAATAATTAAAATGCATAAGAGATGTGATAGACTTTGCTTTATTGTTCTTTCTATCACTACCATATTTATCACAGCTAAGTCTGCTATTGTGTTGCTTTATGAAAAGAAACAAGTATAAATGAGTTTTTTCCCATGAGAAACTGCCAATTTCAGAGAAAGCAGGAAACATAAACACACGAGGTCATCCTGGGATTTAAAACGAGAAGGTCTTAGATTGTAACACTTGAGAAAGCAGGATAGTGCTGAGATCCAGGATAAAGTCTTGTGTCTTTTTAGACCACATTATGAAATACTCCATCACTGATGAAGAAAATAGAGCTATGTTTCAGCTCCTCTCCACTTCAGGCAGCATTCAGATTTGTACCATTCACTTTTACAGTCTCCCAGAACATCTTCAGGAAAAGACACTTCAGTATGCATGATTGTTAAAGCCCTTGGGTGGGTCCCCAACTGATGATATGTTCACGGCTAACCAGCTATATTCACTCTCTAGGATTCTATCATATACTATAAAACTCTGAACTTCAAGATTGTCTGAGACTATGTTCTTTTGAGTTCAGAGAAGACACAAAACACATGAAAATATTTTAAAACCATACCTGTAAATAGTTGGGAATAGAAATATGTCTCAATATTCTAGAATAATAAATATAGATTAACAAAAATTTAATAGGAATATATGTAAAAACTTTACCAAACTGCACATTACTGTCTATATTAGTACAGGATGTGGGAAGTCAGTTTTATTGAGAGTTCATGTGAAAAAGTCATGAGGGATTTGGTTGACAGCACAAAAGCATGAGCCAACAGTGTATTTTAGTGCCAAATATGCTAATGTGACCTTAGGTTGGATTGCTGGAAATAGATGTGCTGGTCAAGGAAAGCGATGGGCCCTCTGTGCTCTGCCCTGGTCATGTCTGGACTCCTCATAGTAAGTGGAACATAGGCACAATGGAACACATTTAGGAGACAGTGACTCAGTCGGCTGAGAGCCAGGCAATTTTGTCAGAGAAGAGATGCTCTAGAAAAATTGGGACATTTATTAAGGGGGAAAATGCCCAGAGAAGGACTAAAAGGTTATAAAGGAGTACAAATGGCTCGAGCAAACACTTGAACAATTTTAAATACTCGTGAGATTGTCATGCTGACAAAAGATGGGATTTATTTTCCATAAATTCTTTGTAAGATCTTTTATTAATATAATAAACTCATAAAATTATAAATATTGAGTTATTAAGAAGAATTCCTTAAACATATAGTATGATGTACCAGCTGAAACATTTTTGATGTACACAAAGTATAATAAGAATATGTCAATCTTTTAGGCTACAGTTCTTGCTTCTAAGAATCCATTATTTAAAATGGTCTACAATAAGGAAAAAAGCTTAATACATAAAGGCAATGCTAAAGGAAGAGTTAAGAAATACGGACGACAGTGAAAGTAATTGATTATTATAGGTGAAATCTGTAAAACCTTGTGTTGCCTACAAACCAGAGGTTAATGAGTATATACAATAGGATGAAAATTTACCTGTGACCTAATTCAAAGAGAAAGACTATCTAAATTAAGTGAAACACTGGTCCAATTTAAAGGAGGTGAAACCAAATTATTAAATTCATTACAGTAGCCCCAATAAAACACCCAGCATTTATTGAGTTTATGCCATGTGCCAAACACTGCCCTAAGTGCCCTCCATATATTAAATAATTAAATTCTCCCTGTAGAAGATAACATGAGCCTTAGTGACAGGCTTTGTGAGTTTCAACTGTGGCTTCAGTGTTTACTATCTGTCTGGTTTAAGATAAGTCAGTTACTCTGTTTGTGTATTAATTTCTTCATGGCCAGAATGAAGGCAGATCCTTATCTCACACAATCATCATCACAAAGGTTAACACAGTTAAGATGTGCAGAAGGCTCAGACACCACTGAGTTCATGCTATAGGTTCCCTAAATGTCAGTTCTTTCTGTTGATGTATCTTTACTCTAGATTAATGACAATTAAGATCTATATAACACACTGATTTAAAAGAGGGTGTAAAAACACAATACATTATGCCTAGGGGGAAAATGCCCAGAGGATTAAGATTGGTTTCTTTTACAGTATTTTGTTTTATGTAATATAAATACAAAAACATGGTTAAAGACAGTTTAGAGAAATTAGTATATTCTTATTGAAACTATTTAGCATGAGGCTAGATATGTTAATGCCTACTAAAAAATGGGGCTGGAGAGATGGCTCAGTGGTTAAGAGCATTTTCTGTCCTTCTAGAAGGGTAACATGCCCAGAACACACATCTGGTGGTTCTCGACGGCCAGACACTCAAACTCTTGAAGATCGCACTCCCTATTCTGTCCTCTGAAGGCACCAGCACACACGTGCATGTGCACATGCACACACTGACCTACAAGTCCTGCATGTCAATAAATTGAAAGAGGAGTCTAGCTAGGTATGGGGGTGCGTGTCCTGATGCTTGCGACGCATCAGTAGGAAGAATGGGAGATCACAAGTTTCAAGGCCATTTCTGCTACAGAGTGAGTTTGAAGCCTTTTTGAGCTATGTGAGACACAACTAGAAAAAAATAGCTGTCTCACATTTAAGCTAGGCCATGAGATGAGGACAGAAAAGGGATAAAACACCATATTTCAAGTGTCTTAAAACTGAAGCTTGAAGCCAACTGTGTGTATTACAGCAGTGAATGAATCTAAACTTGGTGTAAATTCAGCAAAGTCAAAGTCATAGGAAGGAAGCCTACTCTGACATTGAGTGCATGCAATGTAGACAGATAGAAGTTGAGTCTGGGAAGTAGATAAAGTTCCAGTCATGAATATTATTGTGGTCCCACCATAAAATCTTTGTAAGTTTAAAAACTGCCAAACTTATTTGTTTGTATGTATGTATATACACATTATGTTGTAGTCATACTGATTGATTGATTCATTCATTCATTTTGGAGGCAGGATCTTACTAGGTAGCCCAGGCTGGCCTCCAATTTGTGATCTTTCTTTGTCCACCTTTCAAGTTCTGACCTAAACGTGTGTGTCACCATACTCGACTTCCACTTACAGATGAGTGTCATGTGAAACATATTTGCCTACATTGCTGTGGATAAATTGGAGGGAAGCAAAGTTAGGGGGACAAGGAAGAAGTTCAGATGAGATCTGAATCAAGGAAATAGAGGGGAAAGGAGAACCAATTGTATAAAAAAAAAATATTTAGGCTATGAGCTGCTTAGTCTGGGCTCCTCCCAAAGGAGAGCTAAGACAAACGAAAGACAAACAAGTACACAAAAAAGAATGGTTCAGAGGGACTCTTTCAAGATATTTCTAAGCATGCACAAGTGTGGAGTTAAAAGAAAAAAAATGTAGAGTGGATGAAGAAAGTAATTCTGGGTACAGAAATCAAGAAATAAGCAACAGGTTACTTCCATGGGTAGCTGTGACCAGCGTTGCTGGAGAACATATTAGAAACCACCTGAAATAATGCGTATGCATATTGTGAACCTGGCTGCAGCCTACAGGTAAATATTACCTCCTTGAAATGGTGCAGAGTAAGAGAGGTCTGGAACCTGGCATGTATGTGAAAGAAGAAAATTAGAATGCAGTGACTATCTCCATAGAGGGAGGGAAAATGAGGAACCAGTGGTGCCACAAAAGTCAGAGAAGGGAATAGGTGAGAATGGAAGCTATGAGTTGCCATGTGGCCTGTTGTCCTCTGCTAGGCCAGGATAGGCTTCTTCACAGCAAGGCTGTCCTGCATTTCCAAAAATTGGCATACATTATGTGCAAGGCCTAGCTTCAGAGCTCAGCGTCATGTCTGTTACATTCAGTGATTCTTTAAGTCAGTAAGTGTTGGGGTGACTGGCTATACAGCAACAATATATGAAAGAAGAAAAGAAATTTCCCGTGCCTTTGGCTTTTACAAGCTTTCTTTCCCCTCTTCCAGAGCACTCCCTAAGCCCTGGGTGCAGGAGTTGTGTTGTAGATGTATCGCTTGGGACCGGGCTTCCGATCTTGGTATTTTGAGAAGTCGTGGTTTTCTGTAATTATCTCTGCTGCAAAGAGAAGTTTCCTTAATACAGCCAGAGAACTGTATCTGGGGGCATGAGCTCAGAGGAACAGGAAATTTGCTGTGAGATTATGTCTCGAAAAATTCAGCGAAGCTACATCTATGAAGTCTTACCAACATGGCTGCCTAAACATGACTGAACAAGGACAAGAGTCTTCCCCATGGAAGAATACTCCAAATGGTTATCTAATACTAAATAGTCAGCCCAGGTTATTTACTTTCCTGGGGGGCTGTTTCCTCTGGCAGCCAGCATGTTGTTCTTGAATCACACATGTCTTACCACTCTAAGGCTAAGTAAACCTCATTTTTCCCAGGCTACACAAAACTAACAAGATCTAAAAAAAAGTATCAGTAGAGGGTTTGTGGAATTCCAGCGATCCCATATCTCAGTCCTATCATCTTTTTTGTCTCACAGTACTGACCACATTATGTCATAAAGTATAGCATACCTCTTTCCAAAATTTGTAATTTGTTTTGAGTACCCCCCTTCTCTGGTAGAATCACAGCTCCCCAGTATCCATAATTTTTTGTTCACTTATATATCCTTAGTGCAGATGACACATGTAGAGATATTTAAAAAAGGGAATTTACTGCTGTACTCATAGATCATTGCCTTGTCCAATTGTCGTCAGAGAGGCCCTATCTTGAAACTGAATGAAACAGATGTAGAAACCCACAGCCAAACGTTAGGCAGACCTCAGGGAATCCTGTGGAAGACAAACATCTTTATATGTGTGTGTGGTGGTGGGGGGGTATAGGAGACAGAGGGGTCAAGGACACCACAAGAAAACCCACACAATCAACTAACCTGGGCTCACATTGGCTGACAGAGACCCAACCACTAACCAGAGAACATGCATGGGACTGACCTAGGCCCTCTGCACATTTGTTACAGCTGTGTAGCTTGTTCTTCCTATGGGATCCCCAAAGGAGGGAGCAAGGGCTGTCTCTGTCTCTGTTACCTGCTTCTGGGACCCATTTCTCTTACTAGGTTGCCTTGTCCAGTGCTATAGGAGAGGTACCTAGTCTAACTATAACTTGATGTGCCATGGATGGCTAATAGACATGTAAGGCCTGTACTTTTCTGAAGAGAAAAAGGAGAAGGAGTGGTTGGTTGTGAGGGAAGGAGAGGGAAGGATGGGAAAGAGACTGGGAGAAGAGGAAGGAGGGAGCAGAAACTGATTGGGCTTGGTGAAATTAATTAATAAAAAGTATTAAAAGGGGAATCTAAGTGAGAATAATAAATTAAAGCAAATGAAACCTGATTATATATTTTATGAACAACTGAGATTCCTGGATTATGAAATTGTTTTGGTCCTGTTTTCCATTTTAGAGGGTATTTTGCTTCTAGAATGTTCTTACAGGACTTGGGGTCATAGTTCATGTTTCTAGAGAGTACTTCCTAGAAGGAGAAAACTGGTTGAACATTCTAGGATGTTGCTTCACATCCTGCCTTGTCACAGGCTTGCTATGTACACCCTGTGGCCATCCACTCTGTGTCTCAGTTTCCTGTCAATGAGATAATGATGATGGCAACATCTGGCTAAGCTCACGGGGACAGTGTGAGCACGAGCCACAGTGTCTCATGAACTGTGCTCTTTACTATTGGAAGTTTGAGTCAAGTTGACTCATCACACTTTTATTTCTATTCATTTGTTTGTTGTTTTTGTCTTTGATTTTAGAGACGTTCATTCTGAAGTCCTGGCTATTCTGGAAACTCCCTAGGTAGACCAAGCTGGCCTCAAATTCAAGAGATCATCAGCCTTCTGCCTTCTAAATGCTGGGATTAAAGGAATGCACCACCATATTCAGTCTAAATTTTGGTTTTATATACAACATTTTGAACTATCTTGTCTGTAGGTGAAGAGAAAAAATGTTTTGGATATCATCACTAACATCTAGAGAAATACCCAGTGAATTCAAGAATCACTAAAGCTAGAAAACATATCTTTTCTCCATGTATAAGTTCCAGTCATAATAAAAATCTTGGTGAGCTGGGATAAAATGAGCTATTTATGCTTGTCATTTTGTTACTGGGACCTTGTCTATACTTCCTTGAAGAGTGGGTGATGACTGATGTCATTCTATAGGAAAAACTCCTGGAGAGGGGTTTTCCATATTTACATTATTCAGTAACAATCTTTTAACCTACCTCTTTATTGATCTAATAGAACCAACCAAAGTCACTCTCAGACTGTCATAACTTCTGTCAGCCAGTTTTTTTTTCTTGTATGAATGGAGTGACTGTTTACTGATCTCAAAAATGAAACTTGTACAGTGACCCTATTAATTATACTGATTTTAATAAGAAAAACATCAGAAGGCTGTAAGTGAAATGAGCCAAAAAAAAAAAAAGGACAACTTTGCCAGAAAGGACGTGTCAATGGAAAGGCATCATAAACAATGTAGAGTAATGCTAAACTCTATAAGAGAACTTTAGGAAGTCTTCTTCCTCTGAGCTCGAATAGTTTTATATAAAAGACACACATACTGGACGAAGAACACCAGTTACACAAGCCATGGTTCCCTTTCCTAGCACAGTCTAGAGTCCTTTGGGGATGCAGGACAGCAGAGTTTTGACACACATTGAGCTGAGGATTGTGTTTTGGGAGATCTATCTATCTACAACCTGATATCTACTGGGGGAGAACATGTCTAGTGAAGTCATGGAAGTCTCCAAGGTAGCCTGGATAGGCATTAAAAAGCCCAACGCAGGAGTAATAAAGGACCAAGAGAGAGTAGTGGAAAGCCCCAAACCACATCTTGCATTTTCCTGAAAGCTTGTGCTGGGCCGTGTATTGTTTAATTGTTTTTCTTCAAGTTGATGCTATTAGGGCAACTATGCTCTTGTGGGTTCCTCTGAACTGCACTACAGTCCCTTGGATGCTGCAACTCATGCTAGTCATGATGGGCAACACTGATCTTAATCAGAGGTATGATGCATTCTGTTACCGAGAAAACGTGGTTTCTGGGCAAAAGCCATAAAGTAAATTTACATTTGATAGTAAACTCCTGAGAAGTAAAGGGCACATAAAGCTACTTTAGTGTTGTTTTGATCTTTCCAAAGAATTTAAGCAATGTTTTCAAACACAGGGGACACACATACAGTGACCCAACAACAACTCCTTCCTTCTTTAGGCATGGTGTAGCCAAGAGGTAAAATGAGTCAGAATGGGCTTTTATTTTTAACCTAAATTGGACAAGTTTCTAAAATATGGACAGTAAATACTTATTAAGATGTTCACCCCTGAGGAAAATTAAAACAACAGGACCCCTGTTCCCTAAAGTATGTCAGTTATCCCATAGTGTATTTCTCAGAGTTCTCTCTGTTTTTATAAACACAGAATGTCCAAACATCTTTCTACCTCACCAGTGCTTGGGTTGCTTTAGAGCCACAACTGGCTACCATGCCACCCATTACAGCTTGGGAATCAGGGATGGAAGTTATCTTATTTGTAAATTCAGTTATTCATACCCTTTTGGTTGCTTTGGGTTTTTCACTTCCCCATAAAAATCTTTGGAAATATGGGGTGTTAAACTAGAAACAGGTAGCTGGTATCCGTATACATCCAAAATGCTCCTAAGCTCTCATGCCCATACTGATGTGTAAAATCGGGTTTGAGCCATAAAAATAGTGCTTATCAAAATTGACTTTTTGAACTGTTTCTAATAAAAGGGAAGGCACAGAGCCGCTTGGGGTTCATTTCCAGCACTGCTTGAAGCAGGTCCATTTCTCTGGGAGAACCACTTTTCATTTATTTTTATCTTGTTGTGCTTCATGGATGGTAAAAAAACGTGTTACACAACATTTACCTATTTAATCAGTACATAATCATGGAGTGCATGTTATGGTTGTGGCCACATGTCAGTACAGGGCAGGGTACAGGGTAAAGGGAGGGGCACTAAAGCCAATCATCGATCACTAAGAGTCTTTTATACTGTTAGCTTCTCCACCTATCAGCATTCCATTTTGAAGTTTCTAACTACCTAGACACCATCTTATACTCAAGATGTTTAAAACTAAATCCACCAACTTCACAAGATTGATTCTACATGTCTGTACATACATATGTCTCTGTCAATGACTCCCCATTTCCCAAAATTCCAATACAGAAATTTTGGAATATGTCTCATTCCATTTCTAAAGCTCTAGCAAAATTTAATGACTCATCTAAGTCTATCTTGGATATACATTTATTTTATTCCAGTCACCCCTATGGTAGCATGGGACCTCATCTCTCTTTTTGGCTTGTTTTATTTATTTTTTTATTACTTCATTATGATTTTGTTTTGAAACCATCTTCACATAGTTCAGGCAGGCCTTGAATATGTAAAGGAGAATGACCCTGAACTCCTTATCTTCCCATCTCCATGTCTCAAGTGCCAGGACTCCAGGCTGTCCAAACAGAGCCTACAGAGTCTTGTATCTTAAGGACTAAATTGGGCTCTTGCTTGCAGGCAGATTTCCTAATTTGTAGGCAATCCATTCAGATCTACATTAATTTTCTAGATTACATTTAATGAAACAGCCTCCAGTGGTTTCTGCATGCTCTGTTTTGGGTCCTAAGATCTGTTCTTTGTCTTTGAAGGTTTATCTTTACTCATATGGCTCCCTAGCTTGGAGTGACCTTTCCTCTTATCCAAGTCACCTTTCAAGATTCAGATAACAAGTGAGGAACCACTCTCTCCTTCCTGAACTCTGAGGAGCTCACAGTATGTCCCACACTGCTTGGCACTATTGTTGGTTCTCAGTTGTTTCATATACACTCTTTAGATTGGAAACTTCTATATTTCTTTAATATTATGCTTCCCACAGAATTAGAACACTGCTGTATATGTAGGACATATTTGCTGCTTGACAGATCCAAATTTGTGCTACTGCTAAAGAAAAGATCTTAACCTTTTCAAAACCACTTGTAAAGAGAACTAAGCTGCATTTAATGAGTGAAGCAGGACCTGTAAAAGCATGGTCTCAGAAGTAAGAAAAGGTTGAGCTTTTATTATTGTCTCCCAAATGTCTCTAGAATTAACAGTCTGCTTAAAGTTCAGCTCAGTATGACTTCATTCAGACATACAATTAGCAACATTTGTTTTGCAAGTCTGGTTTTCTAGTCAATCTCTGCATTCATTGTTCTGTCTCTTTCCTGTGTAGATCTTCACCTCTGCCAAAAGAGGATGATGGGGAATGAGATGCATCAAGGTCTCGCTAAGTACTAACTTAGTTTCTGAATCCTTGGCCTTCTGGTTCCATGAGGAAAGAGGACTGGAGAATTCATGGGAATGAAAACCTTATACTAGGATGAGTCTTAAAGTCCTATCTCAACTTGATATGCCATGTTTGGTTGACACCCATGGAGGCCTGCCCCTTTCTGAACAGAAACAGGGGAGTAGATGAGATGGGGCAAAGGGGAGGTGGAGGGACAGAGGGGAAACTGTTGTTGGGATGTAAAATAAATGAAAAGTTTAATTAAAAAATGTAAGGCAGAGCCTTAAAAGGTCAGATGGTTCCAATAAGGCAAGGAAAAATGCAAATGAAGGATTTCTGATGCAATTTTTCTCCAAAATCAGAGAGCCAATACTACGTGGAGGAAAGAAACTTACAGTTTTCTCTCATATAAAGGATTACACAAAATAATATAATAAATTAAAATGAAATTTTATAAATATTTTCTCAGCATCTGATTATCATTTGTGTTTTAACTCTTCAAAGCTTGCTGTTCATTATAGTTGTCTTTAAATCCATGTATCTATTAGTAATAAGTAAAAATTGACTTTTAGATGTGTTTTCTGCATAGCCAAAAGAAGCCTGGATAACTGGCCCACTCACCATTCCCACCCCCGCCCCCATGCATTGAGCTCCTTTAACTTTGAATACAATTTCAGAAAGAGCATAAATGGTGGCTGCTATCTAAAAGGATCACTTTTTGTAACCTTAAACAAAGCATGGGGTATGGTGAGTACAGGAAAGGTGGGCAGAGGATGTGAAACTTCATAGCAATTTTGCTAAATTTTTCATAAATGGTAATGTACATCAATCTTGCTAAATTTCTCGTAAATGGTAATGTACACTCAGAATACAATAGTCACACTTAGAAGATTTAAGAACTCAAATTGTTAGTTTTGATAGTCTCTAAAGGATCACTATCAAATTTTAAAAGTCTAAAAGAGAAATCAAAATATACATTTTCTTCTGTGAAATAATAATTGTGGACTGTTATCCCTAGATGACACAGTCTCTTTTGTAGGAAAAAAATGGGCTTTTGATATTTGGAGACCGAGAGAAGCCTTAACCAACTCACACTTAGTTCTGTAATATACAATTTTAGAAATCTGTTTTGACTTTAGTTAGGTAGAATGAAAAGTAAAAGGTCTCTACTATTAATTTTGTGAAACTGTTAAAAATTGAATATACTCTAAAATTTTGATCTAAAACAAAGTTAACAAAAGGTTCACAGTGTGTCAGCAATTCAGTGTGGTTCACTGTCATCCTTAGACAACACTTAGTTTATCACTGGAGCACCAGAAACCTAAGCCCCCAGCAACTAAAGTAATAGTAACCCTGTCTGGGCATCTCATGTCCTACCACATCTTTCCATGAATTTCAGTCACATATTCAAGTAACTCTTGAATAGGAACAATCCAGGAACACTTGTTAAAGCAGCACAGTGACTGAATACTGGAATAAGAAGCTTCCTTGAGGTCAATCCAGTAATGAACCAGCAGAAATCTGTAACCACTTCTTCTAAAATTCCAAGGAATGCTACTTCTTTAACTTCACGTCAGCTTCCATCACCAACCCACTAGAATACATTTTTCTAGCACAAATGAGTCATTCAGTTAATGTTCCATTCACAAAACCAGATGAAAATATTTTCCATTTTTTTTGCATAAAAGAACAGGACAACACCAGAACCTGTTTGCTTACCATTTTCCTTCTTCATTTTCATATTGTTGAACGGTGTATCCAAACATGTCCTCCACTGGGCCGCTGAAATTCATTGAATTTTTCACATCAACGTTGAAGGATATGCAGAAGCCTAGAATAACTTTGAGAGGGGAAAGAAAGCCCAGTTACACAAGGTTAACTGACAACACAGCGTGTGTGGGATTATGGAAGGCATTCTTATTGTTGCCAACAAAGGTTGTGCTCTTATTAAAAAGAACAATCGAAACTCAAGACAATGAGAATTCAAGAAAAGTTCTGGTTGCTCATTGAGCACCTACAGGATAGCTTTTATTTAATGTTTGGAAATGAATATCTGTACCATTCCCAGAAATAACATTTCAGGGTGGAGAGGGAGTCACAGAAATTAAAAATGACTAATGAGTTTTCAGATACTTTCCCAGAAGCGATTCCTACAGTAAAATGTAATCACAGTCATATTAAACAGTATCCTTTCCCCACTACAAGTTCTGAAAATGCTAGCAGTTGCATTTAAGCCTCCCTGGCAGGAGCTTTCTCCATTCTGTTTCTGAAAGGAAATTGCCTTTCCTTTGCATTCAAAGGATTCCTTTCCTTTGGATGGCTTTTAGAGGATTGTTTTCACTCAGGGATGGCTTCCTGGGCAAGTCTCAGATAAGTTCTGTGTCTCCTGAAGAAACAAGCAGTTGATGGAAGTTTGTACTAATACAAAAAACCTCCTTGCAACAGTGTTGACTGTAATAAACTCACAAACTTTTTGGAATAAATTAGATAATATTCTCATTAGTCCATGCCTGGAAAACATTATATACCATGAGAACTTATCTCTTTAATTTTTCTGTGATCCAGGTAAAAGAAAAGTTTTCCAAGAAGGGTGACCATGTACAGAAGTTCTGAAATCACAAGCTCTGATGGAAAGTACCAAATTCCTCATTTGGTCATAGTTTGGAAAAATAGACTTATAAGTTTCAATATCCTGTCCTGAGTGTAACCAGCAACCCTTCTCAAAGATCATCAGCTTTTATAATAATAGCACATTCTAAGGCATGCTCACAGGTGATTAAACTCAATTCTAAAATTCAATCACACAGATTCTGGAAACTTCTCTATTCTATTCCTATAGATTAAGGACATTTAATATACTAAATCTCTTGCCTCTTCACTCTAATCTTTTCCCATAAATATCCTTTAAACCCAGGTTACTCTAAATCATAACCTCCAAATTACAATAATAATAAGTGTACATTATTAATTTACAAATAACAATAATACATTAATAATTATTTGATGCACAGGATTCTAATTTAATTTAGAGAAAATACTTCCAAAGGAAAACAACCATTCTTTCCACTTGCAGGTTTATCTACACAGGCTTTATTGATCTTCTAGCTCCTAAAACCTCTTTGACTTTGAAAGAAAATTCTTACCAAGTGTTAAATACTATTTCTATTATTATCTACTGTAGATTTCCATGCTAGACTAGTAAAGTCTTAAAACCGAGGACAGTCTTACTCATCTTTTTATCCTTTATAAAAATCTGGCACAATTCCTTTTACACAGATGGGCAGTAACATGTTTATAGTCTGAAAGATAACATGTTTAAGAGGGAAGGGTGCCAGCTGTGGCTGGAGAGGCACTAGCAGCCATTCTGTCCTAGCAAAGAAGACGTTTTAACGTTCAAAGGTAAGGGGGAGATGGGACTTGGCAGCAAGAAGAAAATTTCTACCCAGGATTTGGGAGGGTCTCTGAGCATAATAAGACACACAGGACAAATATGGTTGTGCAGTCAAGAAGCAGTCTTCCTGGCTGGCATGAAGGAAGTACACAAAGAGTAGACAGCCAGGACAGGTCCTTTTATGTACATTTCCTCTTCATTCCTCAAGGGCGATGGAGCACAGCTGGCTACCATCCCCTACATCCTCTTTTAGATGCTGGGAGGTTATTTTAAACAGTGCTCACCCTCCGCTCCAAGCTTCTAGTACATGTGCTTAACCTTTCTTCTAAGGTTTTGATGTCTTGAACAGTTTCTACAGATTATTTCTTTCACATGAGACATACACAAAATATTACCTCCACAGTGTGGTTTCTCCCAAACAAACAAATAAACAAAAGCTGAGCAGTGGTGGCTCATGCCCTGAATCCCAGCACTCGGGAGGCAGAGGCAGGCGGATCTCTGTGAGTTCAAGGCCACTCTGGTCTACAGAGTGAGTGCCAGGACAGGCTCCAAAGCTACACAGAGAAACCCTGTCTCAAAAAACCAAAACAAAAAACAAACAAACACAGTGTGGTTTCACAATCATGGCACAACAGGCAATTTTATCGTAAGGAGCTGTGCTGACAGGTGCTTAGCAATATCTATGGCCCCAATACACATGATGCTAGTGGCATTTTGTGGGTTATGACAATCAACATTATCTTGAGACACTGCCAAAATCTTGTGAAGTCAAAATTATCCGTAACTGAAAACAACTGTTTAAGAGATAAAAGGACCAGAAAACTACCACCAACGACTGTTCACCAGCTGTGGCTCAGAGATGAGTGGATGCATAGCCCAAGGCAAGTGAACACCACCTAGGGGCTTGTGAATCTCAAGTTCCACCCAGATATCAAGAATCAAATCTCCATAGCGTTGTATGCCTCTTACGGCTTAAGAAGTATATCTCAGGCAGTGGTGGCACACACCTTTAAACCAAGCATTCAGGAGGCAGAGGCAGGGGAATCTCTATGAGTTTGAGGCCATTCTCCTCTACAGTGTGAGTTACAGGACAGCCAGGGCTATACAGAGAATGCACAGAGAAACCTTGTCTCAGAAAACCAAGCAAACAAAGAAGTATATGTCTGAGACATGTTGCTCCTTTTTCACAATGTCTACACAGGTAGCAGAATTGATCTACATTCAAAAAAACTCCCTTTCAAACAAAATGGGAAATACATGGCGGGGGGGGGGGGTGTCAGGGTTAATTCTACCTGTTTGAAGTATTTACTTATTCAGCACATCATCATTTTTGTAATTTTATCATTTTAGCTCTCCTATAGGCCACTTTAGTGTTTAGTAGTTTTGGGCCTGTTTATTCTACATGTTGCATGACATGTATGAGAGTGGATGCTACATTTTTTCACTTCCTGTCCTTAGAATTCTATAGGCATTTTGCTCAAAGTGATTGTAAATCAGTCCCTTTTATGTTTTTTGAGGATCAATGAGCCTGTAGCACAGGAGATGACATTTTTTTTTTTTAAAAGTAGTTTACAACTTGTCCTTTTGATTTAAAGGAGTAAGGAAACAGTAAAAGCAGTGTCTCATAACTTTTAGTTCAATGTTCATTTTATTAGAGTAGATTTTCTTGGAACTTTATGTTCTAGAAGTAAGACAAAATGGCACTTATCTCAATGAAAGGAAAAAAAAACAAGACAAACAAAAATCATAAAATGAAACAGCCTGAAAGGCTTGAGAGTCCAGATAAGGAAGAAATTGAAAGGAACTGGGAATGAATACAGTCTAGAATCAGATGTCTAAAGGAAATGCTAGTCTCACGTGGACCCCTGAGAAGTCTTTCTCTAACAATAACTGTACCATGTGTCATGTGTTGTTCCTCTAAACTTCTCAACAGTGCTGCCAATACCATTTTCATCAGTGTGAGTGAGAGCTTCAGTAGCCAAGAATGTTCCCCATATTTCCACAGGATTCCACTATATAAAGCATCAGTCACTATTCACATTGATTCACTTTTTCTCCCTAAAACTAGAAAACAAACAAACAAACAAAAACACTCAATGACAAGGAACTCAGGGCCAGCTTTAGAAGAAAGTGCCTTCTCATGAACAAGAATTAGTTCATGTAGTTCTGTGTCCTTATAGGGCAGTTTGAGGAGAAGACTATTCTTTGGTGGCAACTGCCTGAGAAAGCTGTTGGGGAGTCTGGTATGGGAAAGTAGTCATGGCAACAGAGCTTGGACCAAGCTTCTTGAAGGACTTCATGGAAACATATGTTTACAGAGAAAAGAAATGAAGTAGTCTGCTCCTTTCCAAGTATGGCCATATGATATGTGTGTGGTAGTGAATAGCAGATGAGAAAGACAGATGAGGCGGTTGGTTATCTTTTGCAAATTAATAATTTTTCTTCATTTTTCCCTCCAGGATGAAACTGAATATGTGAGGTAATAATAAAAGGAAGAGATATATAGCTTCCCGGTCTGTGTTTATTTGCTCCAAAATCGTGTTTTTCATAGAGATAACACATTAAGTTATTGGCTAGATAGGGTAGTAGTTATTACTCTCTTTTTGGACGTTTGGAAACCAAATCTCAGAGAGGTTGAGAGATGTGTCTAAGCTGAATATATTAACAGCAGACAGCAGATACCAATATGGCTCTCCTCTGGTCCAATTATGGACTTTCTGTCACAAACTCTAGACTGTCTTCATTTCCAGAATGGTTAGATTAATTGTTCAGATTAGTAAAGATGAAAATATAGCCCACTTAAGAACAACACTCAACTGACCCGTGCACAGATTTAACCCTACATAGTTTTGCAATATTTGAGGAGCAAGCTAGAAAAAAAAATGCTGAATGAAGGTAGAAAAATCTGGGCTTCAGAGACTGTGGACTCTGGTGGAGGCCACACTCCCTCTCCCTCACATCTCCTGTTCCAAGAAGAGTCTCATGGCCTGCATGCTTGCTTCTTAAATAAGAAACTCTGGGCCTGACCACAAATCTGCTCTAGTCACAACCAGATGGGAATATGTAATAGCTAATGGAATTTTCTACCTTGCAAATTCTGAGCCCAAGGTGAGTGAGCATCAAATAAGTGGTGGAAAAGCTTTATAATCCTATTACTTTCCTTTAATAACTTCTCATGTATGCTTATCCAACCTGGCAACAGGGGAATTCATAATTAACATTATTTTCAATCTAAAGATTGAAATGATGACATATAAAGTGAAAGATAATAATAGTTAAAGTGTACAGTAAATTGATGACCCCCCAGAATAAGTTCCTTCCTGTCTTGTCATATGTAACAAACTTGATATCAATGCTTTGTCTCTGAAATTTTCATTAATTTCCTCCTCATGGATTGGATCTCAATTTTGAGGTACATGGTTGCCATAAAGAATAAAAATTTGACTGAAATTGTAACAAGATCTGGCTAAAACAACTACAGGATAACATTTTTCTAGTAGACCTAAAAGATGAAAAGATTATTTTTACAGCATTTCGGTTATGAATATGATCCAGAAACCTCCAGTAGCAAAGTCATGGGAAATTGTTAATGAAGACATGATCATAGTAGACCCTGATCAGAGAGTACGGGAATAATGAAAGGACCTGGAGAGGACATCGTGACTTCAAACGCAGAAAATCCACACTTGTCATAAAAAGAAACATGTCTAATTCACATTCTTTGAAACAAGAAAAATGTCCCCATATAGTGACATAAAGAAAACACACACCACCACTCAAAGCCTCTTTCATCAGAAATGATGGAATATGTCAGCAAGACATCTATCTCCTTCCATCAGCAAGGCCAGAAAAGCCAACTCAAACACCCTGATAGGCGTGTGTTTTCCAACTGCACCCTGGGAGACTGCTTTGTGAATTCAGTTTGCTGCAGTAAGTGAATTGTTTTGTCTTTGCTTCTAAAGTCTGAGACCTCTAGTTGTTAACAAATGGCATTTGATCTCCAAAGTGCTGTGTGTGTGTGTGTGTGTGTGTGTGTGTGTGTGTGTGTGTGTGTGTGCACACGTGCGCGTGCGCCTGCGCAGGCATGTGTGGCTTGTGGGAGGATGCAAGGAAGCATTCTTCTTAACACATAGTAGGTGTTTTCTACATGTTTTTTTTTTTCCTTTTAAATGACAGGATAAATAGAAAAAAATAAGGATTTTGGGAGCGAGACTACACCCTGACTACAAGCATGTGTTCCTTTCAGGCATACTACCAAGAGTGCTCAATTCCACCAGGGTGTTTCCCAAACATCACTGGTAAAAATTCCCCTTTAAAGTTTTCCTACACAATCTGTTCTGGGGGGGGGTGTTTATTTTCTTCTGTAGTATCTACAGACATCTGCTCATTGCACATACAACATCCCCCAACTCCAATAACTGCTTGCTTCACCAGCTCCTTTCAGGCTGTGTCTGCTCTGGTCTCAGAAATTCCTACTCTCAGAACCCAACCCCCTCTCCCCATCAGCATCGTGTGTTTTACAGGATAAAAACACTGCATGTTTTACAGGATAAAAACACTGCAGGACCTCAGGAGTCCTGAATCCCACTGTGGGAACACAACTCATATATTTGTGCAAGCAACATGAGCATAGGGCTGTTCTCCAGCTTCCCGGGCATTCTGAGAGCTGAACTCATTATGTCTGTGATGATTCAGCTGAGAACTGCATATGGAAAGGCACATTGCACTTTAAAACAAATCAGTGTGACCAAATATTAAAGCAGAAATATAAGATGTACAGCCTTTAGATGTAGAAAACTCTGGAAAACAGCTCTGTCTTCGTTGGTGGAATCTTTTCAATGGATTTTTATTAAAAACATTAAACCTCCCCCCTGCCCCTCACCACCGTGTCCCACCTCACCTCTGTGTGTGTGGTATATGCATGCACATACATGTGTATGAAGATATGTGTTCCACTGTATAGTTGTTGTGTATACACCAGAGTATACTGAATGGCCTACTTAACATTCTCTACCTGGTTTCTTTGACAAAGCTTTCTCACTGAACCTGGAGATGAGTTTTTTATTGGCTGGCTGGTGGCCCACATGTTGCATGATCCTGTCTCTGCTACCACTTGTCCCTTCTGTGCTGAGGCTACAAGCCCTTTCAGAGGTAAATAAGCTTTTTTTTTCCTGGGTGTAGGGTTCCTCACTCAGCGATCTCCCCATCCCTTAAGGTGATTGTTGTTGTGTGCACAATGGGTACTTCTGAGAGTCAGAAAAACAAGCAGGCTGTATGTGTGGTAAACGATTTCTCCAACATACCCAACAGCATTACTTGACAATTTAAAATTCCAGACATTAAGAGATCCCATTACTGATTTTCCTAATCTGTTAATTAGCATTTTTGAGGTCTGAGGTACAGGGCTTGAGATAGTTCTTTTTGTTTCTATGTGTAATAAACCAAATAGCATTTTTAAACTTGAAAAACCATTTGAATATGATCTTCTATGCTTTCCTGATCCATGAAACTATATATATATATACATACATAAAAATTAACTTAGGACCTATATTCTGTTTTTAGCTTATTTATCTCTTTAAGAAGGAATCCTATGTAAACTAATAAAATCTATTTCAAAGAACCTCTTAGGAAAGAGACCACAGTATTTTGTTTAAGCTCTTTCTCCTAAGGCGTGTCAACTGACAGAATGCACACAGTAGGTGGGTAAGATTCCACTCTGAAACAGAACTAAAGACGTTACCAAAATCTGGGATGGAGAGATTATTCTGTTCCCTAATGTACAAACAGTACAAACAGGTTCAAAAGTGGCTTTCTCTTCCCCCATTGTATAATCTCAAGATTGGAACTAAAACTAAGCAAAAACATACTTGTGCATAACAAAAAATGATATATAAAAGAATAGAAAAGAACAGTAATAGCATTTTAAAATACACAATATTTTAAATCATTTATTTGGATTGTTAGAATTTGAGGAATTAAAAATAACTATTTTCAATTCCTGTTGCTATATCATATCACTTTAAAATATAACAGTTTGTTCTTTAGAAAAATTCCAACATGTGGAAATCCTACCAAGCTAGTTTGTTGGTTGTTTAGATTAGAAAGTAATTACAGGCACCATGAGTTACCTGCAACATTCTTTCAAATCAGGAATAAGCCTAGGCTTTATAAAATAACATTTTATTTAGAGGAGGCTCAATGGACCACACCTGGAATGGAAGTGCTTGAGAGGCTGAGGCAGGAAGATCACAAGTTCAAAGCCAGTCTGGGCTAGATTGAGTTTCAGGCCTGCTGTGCTGTAAAGGAAGATGGTATCTTAAATAAATAAACCAAGGGACAAAGATAAGTTTTATGTTGTATACAAAGTGTTAAGGAAACAATCAATACATAAAGTGAGGCCTGCCTGCATTCTGTTATACCTTCGGCCCCAAAGGGATGTTACATTTTGCACACATTGGCATGCTGACCTCTCTTTCCTCTCGGTATTTTGTTAATTTGCCATATTAGAAGCAGGAGGCTGAGAATACCAAATCATAATGTTGTTTGTTGTGGAATAGTTTACCCACTTTCTGCTTTAACACACAGGTCACTCATTAACCTTGATAAGTACTTCCATAAAATTAAAAATTGAAATACTGTGCAAACTCTGACAGCACATTCACACCAAAACCAACACTAGCATGGGAATGACTGCTCATCTGAGGATTCACTGGGAGTAGCAATCAACAAGTTCATACTCTCCATTTAACAGCTGCTATTCTGGATCTTCCTATGCCATGTAACAGGCTAATTTTTTTTCTGGATGACGATTATTGCTCTTAATCATCCATTGACATTTAAACTGATATGACTGTATCCTTCACCTTCCTTCTTGGCTACTGGTTACAGCATATTCCCATGATACCATTTACTACCAAACATTCTGTTGGTTCAAAAGCTTCTTGATGTCTCTGCTCAACCTCAAACAAATCCAGGCTATCAAAAGAAATAATGTAAGCCATCTGAGCATAATCTGTTACCCACCTGAGACCATTTAGAAAATAAATCAGAAACTGTTAAAGGACAGAGAGATTTATGGGAAATGAAGATGAGTCTTGGTAGGCTAGGAATCTGAAATATTTCAGCAGGCTGGGGTCAGGGGCCAGCAGAATACTTGTTTTCTTTTCAGAGGAAAGAGGTAACGTTTTGATTCCTGCTTTTTTGTTTTGAGATAGCTCTAAATGTTGTTTTCTTAGCTCTAATTGTTGCTAAGACTACCAAGACCTCTTAGCATTTAAGACATTAGTTGAATAGGAAAATCCTTGGATCCAAACTCTATTCCTATCTGGTTGCATCATCTTTTACATTCTTTCCATTAGTCCACTTGAGGATCTTGAAATGCAAGTGAATGCAGATGTTATAGCCAATATCCCCAAGAACAACAGCCGATAGTTCCCTTAAATGGAAGCATTCTGATGTTTGTATCTTCACAGCTGTTACTAAGTACTTGTTATTTACAAAAAGCTTAATTCAAGGTAGGGCTTACCTCTGAACTGGGAGAAGAGGGTGGGAATGAATATTATTGAAAAGAAGATAAAAAATGTGGCTTTAAATTTGTATTTTAGGGCTGGGGACATGGCTCAGTGGTAATAGTCTTTGCCTAGTATGTGTGAGGCCCTGCATTCAAACCCCAGTCACACACACACACACACACACACACAAACACACACACACACACTTTAGAGAAATATGTTTATTCCCATTCCTGATGTGTCTTCCATGTGGAGAGTGTTTCACTAACTGTGCATTGGTTTATGTCTACACCCACTCTTCTTCCGTACTTGATTAGGAAGTCTGGAAGAAGAAATTGCATATTTAGTCTAGTCCTCTCTCTCTCTCTCTCTCTCTCTCTCTCTCTCTCTCTCTCTCTCTCTCTCCCTCTCTCTCAGAAATGAGCCTGGTTGCAGAAAGAACAAGGTTTTCTATGCTCCACTGAATCAGCATCTCAACTGTTGCTACAAGTCATGACTGCTTGGTCTTCAGTTCAGTAGAAATTTTACTTCTAACTTAAGAGCCATTGAACCCATTTCCCAGTTGGTTTTGAACATATATGAGAAATAGGTATTCTCATTATTGGTCTTCTCAAAAATACAAATGAAGTTTTATTAAAATGAATTATGAGGGAAATGTTCATGCTTTGTAAAGCCAGGTCATAGACCCACTGCTCTTTGTATGAGGACACAAAAATGAAATTAATGGAATGGATAGTTTCTGTTATATTATATGTAACCTAGTCTCTGTTGTCTCAATACTTTTAGCTACATTGAGCGCAAGACAAAGGGCCAACAGAAACATGAGGAACCATGACCAGGAGAAGAGCATCATGTGGTTACTCCGGAGGCAAGGAAAGTAAACATCAACCTTGTAGAAATCTGGCCAAGAGTGGGTTTGATGGAGGCTGTTTTATTACATGCTCATATGTTCTTCACTCATGGTCAACCTAAAAGATGAGTGAAGCAAGATTTGGGGAATGAAATTGATACTGCTACTAGCTAACTTTCACTATCCCTTTAAAGAAATGTGCCTTCCACAAAGGATAATGATATTTGAATTTTCCATCAACACCTGAACATAGGTTGGTTTCTTACTTCATACTTTGGTTCTGTGCTATTTAGTTTAGATGAAATGCTATTTCTTCAGACCTGGAAATGTGGGCTGCATTAAGAAAGAAATTTGGATTTATAACTCCTTACTCTGGGAGTTTAAAAACTATGCTAGAAGGGGCTTGAACAATTAGTTCCAAAATATTGTGTCAAAAGTTAGTGGCAAGAAATACCAAGGAGTTTCTACAATTATGAGCAAGATTCACTAGGTTATAACAAGATTAATGTAGAAAAATGAGAATATGTTAGGTAATTTTCTTTGAAATATAAATTTTTCTAAGCTTTTTTTCTGACCTCAATCATTTCTATGTTGGTCTTCAACTTTCTGATGTTAATTTATTATTTGTATTTTTAAAGGGGCAGAAACTAGCACAGCCAATTAACAATAACAACACATTATCTCTCTCTCACTCTCTCTTGGATCATAAACACATCTTTCTGCCACCAGATGGATATTTTTAGATATGTCATCTGGCTATAACACTACCTTATTCTGTAAGTGCTTCTTCAGATTCTACCACATGCCTCATTACTCTCGTAACAGCATTTTATACATATTTAAACGATGCCTCATCCCACCTTGTCAATCCCATTCACACCTGACTGAGAATGTTAAGTTCTGGTCATCCTTTAGTACTTGAAATTCCCTGAAACATCCTAAATTCTTGTTTTTAAAAGTTCTCCCTTCTTGCTCAGGGGATCGTGACTCTTTCCCTTTCTCCAGGGGACAAAGTTTGTCTCTTTTAGGGTCCTTCTTGTTTACTAGTTTCTCTGGCAGCAAATTGAGAGCATGGGAAGAGGGTAGAGGGAGCTACGAGAATGAGAAGGGAAGAAGAGGAAGGATGCAGAGGTCATGAGGAAGCAGAAAGGTTGAGTCAGGTGTAGATTAGAAGAAAGGATATGCGATAGGTAGGGTTTTAGTTGGGGGGGTGATAGTGGAGGAAGGGAGGGAGAAAGGAACTGGGATTGTCATATAATTAAATCTTGTTTGTAATTCAAATAAAAAAATCACATCTAGTACATTAAAAAAGAAAGATACTTCCTTCTTTCCTTCCTTCCTTCCTTCCTTCCTTCCTTCCTTCCTTCCTTCCTTCCTGTCTGTCTTTCATCCTTTTGTATTCATTGGTATGATTAAACTAAACAAAGTTAAAGTGCCTTCTTTTCAAGTAGCCAAATAAGAGATTTAAATTATATTTTAGTTTAGATACACATTTTTGGAGGGGGGATAACTTCAACTATTACCCATAAATAGAGTTGCAATAAGTTGACTTGCTCTAAACTATAACTTTATGATAAACACATAGGGGAAAAGAGTTCTCATTCTCTACAAATTGGCCCAGGAAAAGTGATATTAGTCAACATCAAATCAACTTTCAGAAATTAGGAAAATCAGGTAGCAAAATCAGATGGGATAATTTAGGAGACAAGTAAAGCATATAGGATGAGGACATTTGCTAGGAATGTTATCCAGGAAAAAAAAATAGCACCATATGCTTTCTGGAACCCACAACACATCGCAAAATATGATGAGAAGCCTTTTCTAAACCCATGGAGATATAAAGAATATGTCTTGAAAAATGAATAGATAACTAAATGGCATTAGACTTGGATGTAGGCTTTATAGGCTTCTATAAAGCAATAGTGAGAATCTTGAGGGGTCCACATAGTAGCTCACCCTACTAAAGGCCATCTACGACCCTTTCAAAGATAATCTTGGTTGTCTTTTGATATGGTACACATGTAATTAAAGCTTATCCAAATAAGCAAACAATGCAATTGCCAAAACAAGAAAAAAATAGAACTAAACTGAACTCTTACGAGATAATATCAGAAACAAATATACCTGGACTAAGCTGTTTCTGTCAGAATAAAAGGCTCTTCTCAGGCTAGAGTATTTGTCAGCATTGGAGTTATGTCAAAAGTGTTCATTCTTTAATCTAACACAGATAGGAACTGAGGGCTGTCTTAGCCCAAGGCTAGGTATCCAGATAGTCCTATCCTTCTACCATGGCTGAGGGAAGGATGGGGAAGAAGAATAGGGTAAATAGGCTGAGGAAAACAGAAACCTACAATTTGTCTCAATAGAATCTAAACAAACAACAACAAAACTCCCCCTTCTCCCCCAAGAACTACTTAAAAAATTACAAGGGAAGAGGAGAGACTGGATCTGCTCTCTAAGTAGATAACAAACTTGCAAACAAATACGTATTTGTGGCTATCATAAAAAAATGTTGCATTCATTCACCAAACATTAAAAACTTCCATCATGGAAAGAGATACAAAGAACAAAAAGTTGACACAAACAGCAGCCCTTCCCACAGAGAAGTCCTAGTCACTTCAAGATGTAAGGCAAAGCTGAAAACAAAAGAAGACAAGGCAGAGGTCACTTTGATTGCCCTAACTGTGACGACTGCTAATGCAATTTGTATGTAGCCATTTCTGACTTTTCCTTTTGTTTTTAATCATTAAAAAAATCTGTGCTACCTAATGCAGAATTGGGAACAGAAAAGATCTGGAAATTTACTTGGGGGTTTATCTCTGAGCTAAGAAAAAGAAAACCTAGAGAAAAAATTTCCTAGAGGGCTTTAGGTTTCAGTCTGCAAATTGAGACTATTATGTCTTTGTTAAACACCCACCAGAGAGTAAAATCAAAGCAGGCAAAACTGAGAGAACTATTCTGGCTTCCATTGTGCACATATGAATAATTTATTTAAATTGATGCAAGCGAGCAAGAGGTGATGTTATCAAAGAATAACATTGGCTTGGAATGAGTTTTCTTATTAAGACACAGCTAAATGAGGCACCCATTAATCCATCCACACAAACTAACAGCCCTGCTCGGTGTTTAGAAAGAAAGGTACCCGGGTGAGTGATTCAGATTTATTTTGGTTATTGCATAGACAAGCCCTGTGGCAAGCTACCCTCCTATCTTGAGTGTCACTACTGTTCCCTAGTATGATCAAAGATCAGCAACACAACTTCGATGGACACTTTGTAACTACTTGACTCTCTGCTACTTTAATGGTATAAAAAGGGCTTTGTGAAAACTGACAAATTTGAACTGCCTTAACTTTTCACCATTTACCAGCAAGTAATGACTTTTTGGATGGATTCTCACTAACTTAGAAAAAGTATGTTAGCTTTAAAAACTATCTGTCAAGTAAAGCAAGGACTTTTTTTAAAAAAAAAAAAAAGAGTCATTGTCCTTGGTGAAATAATTCAGACCTTCTCAAAACCTCATAGATGAACATTTGTGAAAGATTCTGAAGTTTGTCTTTGAAATCCTTTACTATGGAGTCACAGTTTGAGAGTGTGGTGAGGCAAATCCTGTCATCTATGTCTTAACAGCACATTTTTTCCCAAAGACAAAAGGTTCCACAACAGCTCTAGGGTTCAGTAAATGGGCTTCCAGGATTTCAGTCTTCTGGGGAAGCTACTGGACATGTTCTTGGAGTCCTGTGTCTGCCTGTTGAACTGATTTTCACAGTTTCCACATCCTACTAGGGATCTGACATCTTAATAACTCAATACTTATTACATTGGATCCTAATCCTTAGCAAGAAAAGATTGATTCACTTACATATGTACTTAATTAGATGAAACGAGATCCTAACAGGATCCTATTAAAATATGAACATGCTGGGGAAAGTGTTAAATACAGTATTTTATTTATGACATGAAATCCCTAGTTGGTTGAAAACAAGACAAAACCAGGGTTTACAAGGGTCAAAATGTTCAATTCCTAATATTATTGATGATTTAAAGACAAATACAGAAAATACAGAGCATGGAGAATAAAATGTCAACAGAAATTTCACATATACATGTACCCTTGAGATGTTTAAATAGAGCCATCTATATTTAGCAGTGTCAAAAACCACAATCTTTATTATATATGTGAGTATGAAACTATTCTCATTCATTTCTCTCAAAAAATGAAAGATAGCACAGAAAAAGTCATTAATAATCTTGTTTAAAATTTCAGAATCAAAACTAGTGAAAACACTTTTCAAAAACCAATTAGACTTCTGCTTTTTATGGCTGTCTGATATTTTGACTTGGAGATATGCCACGTTTTTCTAAAATTATTTTCCATTGTATTTCTTAAAGTCTTATTTTCAAGAAAACATAACATACACACAGTGTATTGGGGTGCATTTTTGTAATCGCCCAAATGTTTTCAACTCCTCATAACCTAGTATTTGTAAATTTGGCTTTATTTGGAAATAGGCTCTTTGCATGTGTAACTAAGTTAGGCCTTGGTCTCTCAGGGAAGATTATCTTAAATTCCAAATTCATAGGAGAAAGAAGAGGAGAGGAAGATATAAGGCATCTAAACACAGAACACAGTAGGAAAAGGCATGGAAACTGAAGGTCAAGATTCGTGTGATGTTTCTGCAAGCCTTAGAGTATCTGGGAATCCCAGAGGCTAGTACAAAATACAGAAGGGGGTGGCATATCCTTTAGAGATTTCCAAGCTAGGAGCTCTCACCACGGCTTGGTTTTGGATTTCTGGTTCCCAGAGTCAAGACAGAGTAAATATCTGCTTTTTAAAGCCACTGTATTTTGGTAATTTGATACAGTAACCCTAGACAATGAGCACACTCAGGGAATATGAATATATATATATATATATATATATATATATATATATATATATACATAATGAACACTTCCTTGCCTGAGACCTACAAAAAGAACAGTTGGAAGCCTCCTCAGTTCAGTTAATTTCCTTTTAGAGTAGTGATTGAATAACCAAGAGGCAAACAACTTAATTTGAAAATAGACAAGGAATTTTAAGAGGCATTTCTGCAGGTAAATTAACTCAAGTAGATAAAAACATGTGAAAAGAATGCCTCCCACTTCTAGTCATCAGAGTAAAGTACATCAGAACCACAACAGGAAGCCACTTCATCCCCAGTCAGATGGACACCGAAAAGTAAGAAGAATGTATCAGAAATGAAGCTTTGAAAATATGGGAAGTAATTGGAAACTTCATCCTTTGTGGTAGGAATATCAAAATGGCTCCTATGCCATGGAAGCCAGTCTGGTCATTCCTCAAAAAGATAAGCATAGAAATAACATACAATCAAACCGTTCTACTTCTAGGAATATTACTCCAAAGAACTGAAACTATGGTCACAGAAAAACTGGCTCATGATTGTTTGTAACAACACTTTTCACAATAGCCAAGAAGTGGATGCCTATTCACTGATAAATGGATAATAAAATATGATCTCTCTTTTAAAGAGATATCAGTATATTATTGAATTATAGAAAGAATGAAGTCTTGATCAATACACTACAAAATGCATGAACCTTAACACTACAGTCAGAAACTAGAAGCAAAAGTCAATACAATACATGAAACTCTATTTTTACAAGATAGTCAGAGTTTCATAGGAATAGGAATTCAGAGTTTCAAGTTCATAGGAATAGGAAGCAGATTTGTGGGTACCGGGTGATAAAGAGAAGGGGAAGTGGGGGTGATTACTTAAGGGGTATGATGTTTCTGTTAAGGGTAATGAAGTGTTCCATGGCAGAGTGCAACGTTAAACAATGTTACTGAGTTGTCACTGTTTAAATGATAAATTTTATGAATATTATACCATAGAAAAGATATGGTCAGCCTTGCAAAATATGTAAAATACTTTTTTTAGAAATAAATTTATTTTGATTTGAGGTAATATAAATTCACATGCAGTTGTGACAAATAGTACCGGCGTCTTTATTTCCTCTGCAATTTTTTTTCAGGAATCTTCTATGCGTTTTACCCCTAAAGTAGCATGAGTATAAAATTCTTTCTCTTTGGTGGCAAATATAAGACTGTGTAATTGGGTATTATGTAACTTAGACTTCCTGCCACTCATACTGGGAAAAAAATACAGTATGCTGTACATGGTTATTCATTAGTCCACTAAGAGAAGCAACATTCGTAGTTATTTTATCATTAATAAGAGACAAAGGGAGCAAACATAGGTAAGGATGGAAATAAAAATGGAATGATCTGTGTACATATTCAATGCATTTTCCACATTTAATTCATCTGTTATATGTTGAATAATCATGTGGCTTAATGATTATCAAAACATGTTTGCTCACTGTTTCTTTTTAACCCACAAAACTAAGCACAGTCAGGGCTCAAAGCAATTAGGTCACAGACCATTAAGTATGAGAACATCAGACACATAGCACTCTTAAGTCAGGGTGAATTTTACTCAAGCTACAGTTCTAGACACAGCTGATATACCAACTGTCTCTGGACAGACATGTTAATGATACTTTTTGTACTCATGAGATAAATTAGCCAGTGTGATAATCTGTGTAATTTCCTCTTTTGTCCTACCACATACTTAGAAACAACATTGTCTACTTTGTGGGCATGTAGGAAAAAATTAAAAGGCAATTCTAAAGGCACATTTCCATTTCCTTTTTGCATTTTCTTAGTTTTAAATGACCCCTCCCAATCAGCTTGTATTTTGCTGTCTTTCTGGTTGGGAAAGCTGAAATCCCAACCACAGGCTAAACACTGACCAAGAAAAGAAACATGTTATTGTTTGTGGGATTTGCCTTCATCGAGATCATGGGATCAAAACTCAAAACTACCAGAGGTCTCAAAGGTCAGTAGCCTCCATTTTTAAAGGCAGCAAAAGGCTACACCCTGTAAGTGTATACATTTAAATGATTGTGATCTAAGTGTCTGTACTGAAGTCATGACACAACACTATTGTAAGATAGGTATTACACAGACATTCATGGGACATTTTAAGATGCTTGTCTTCTCAAATATGAATGAAATTTTCATTTAGTTTGAAATATAGTTATCTTCTTTGTGACTGCCTCTGCATCTTAAGTATCTCTGTGGTTTTGGCAATGGGTTTCCTTTTCAATCACTCTGTAATTGAATGTCTAAATAATCCATTGAGACTTGAAATTTTTTATCTACCTCCTAAGTTTACCTAAGCTTTGGAAGGATCTCAGAATAGTCAGGCCTCATTGATCAACCTCACTTACCACTGAACTTGGTGTACCTGACTCTTTGGAATCTTTCTATAAGCACCATTAAACTAACTCAAGTGTGTCCATGAAAGAGCTCAAAAAATCCTTATTAAACTACCTAATTAGGCAGCACCCATAAATGGAGGGAAACACAAAGACCTAAGACATTGTACTAATGTGTATAATGTGCATGGCTAGATTATTGATCACCCAAGGACGGAACAGTTTCTTTGCCCTTGTTCTTTGTCCATTCTCCTACACCAAGAAGCTTGGGGAACAGTAATGAGCCCTCTTCATAGTGCATCCTGGGATATAAATGCAGTTCATACAAGACAGAAAGATTGGCAGTGCTAAGCCTTCTCGCGTTCAGCCATGTTTCTACTGGGCAAGACCACATTAGAGATGGAAACTAAAATGAGGTGTAGAGAGGAAGCAAAGACAAGTGACAGACTTCAGTCAACATCAGGCTAGGTTACTTAGCCATCTAAAAGACTCATGGCCCAGTGAGGAGCCATCAGGACAATCTGTCCTGTCCTAGGAAGTTACCAAGGCTGGGTCTTTGTGTTTGGGATGATCTAGCTCTGCTTGTCTCCAGGCTGAAAGGGGGCCCTACATCGGTGCAAGGGAGAAGAGAGGGAGCTGGCTGGAAGAGATCTCAGTTTCATTTTAGTTATCTCTGTCTTACAGTAGCTTCAATATGGAGATGCTTGGATTCTTCATTTGAACAGAGTTCAAATAAGTAGTTATAGCCAGAAATTTGCCACTGATATACATTAGGAAATGCTTATCTACTGAGCCTTGATTTCCAAGCCTCTTATGTGGAAACACTAATAATGATTCCTGTACTATAGGCAGAATCCTTCACTGAGATGCTACATATGTACCAGATTTGAGGATCCTGACAAACAAGGATGCTTTGTCTAACACTTAGAGGATGAAAAGAGAACTGTATTTACATGGCAACTGCTCACATGGGCCCAGTGCCAGTCTTATTGCTGACATTCTTCTAACCCAAAAAGTTCAAGTAGCTTAAGTTATGAAAAAACAGGCATTCCTACTACAGTGTGACAAACTTGTCCTTAACAGCAATCTTACCATTTCTAGAAAGTCACATGTAAAAATAACCATTTATGATAAAAGTAGATCCAAGGCATCCAACTCAACTATAACTTTATAGCCAAGGTACAAATAAAGCCAAATAGCCGTCCAAATAAAAAAGACTAGTTCTTATTTCAAAGCCATGTTAAGTCTTGATCAAATAAACTGTATTCTAAGCATAGGAGGGAGAAAAGCACATATAGAGGCTGCAGAATTATGGGGAAAATAGCAAAATGAACTAAGTGTAGAGCCAACCATGTAATGAGCTCTTCCAATAAATCATGCACACGGTAAAATAAGCCAAGCATAACACAAGGAAAAAAGGGCATTGTGCACAACACCATGTTAATCCCACCAATCACTGTTTGTGTTCAACACTAGTAACATATGTATTACAGTGACATCATTTTCCACTTACCAATTGTTAGTGGCCCAATTCACCTATAGGTATATGAACTAGAAGGGAAGAGATTCTATTTCAGTAGGACCATTTTTATGTAGAATGATGCATGGGGGACCAGTCTGAAATCATAACATTTTGATGAATTCAAGTTTATGGAATCAGAGAAGAGTTCCAAGGTTAGTCTTTGGACACATTTTGAAAAAGACTGATCCAAACGAAAATCCCTAGGCAGTCTAGAAATGAAAACTACATGTTACTGACCCTTAGCCTGAATATTTGCTATTGTATATGAACTCGTCATTATCAGCCAACATGTGTTAAATGTATAAAGCAGGGCTATTTGTTGACAGGATACATAATTATTTCCATTTAGTTCAAATGGAAAAATACACACTATGTACACACAGTGGCATATCAATGCAAAGGAATGTATGATCTGTCAATTTACTGATATAAATGCTTAGGATTATATAGTTAGACCAGTTTCATACTTTCACTAAGAAGTAGAGAGTTTTAAACACAATAGACAACATTTAAGTTGGAAAAGAAGAAAGTGTCAGGCATTGTAACATTGTATGGCCTCAACAAAACCAAGGCAAGCTGAATTCTAGGAAAATGATAATATTATATGATTTTCCTCTTAATTTGATTGATATTTAGTTCAATCATTAATACAGTAGGTAAATGCTTTCAATATTTTCCTGTCTTTCAGTGTTCAGCAGCTATTTCTTAACACTGTGTGTTCCCCCATACTTCCCAGCCTTCCCAGCTAAGCAGGCTGCTTTACCTCTGTGGATAATGAATAGTGCTTAGACTGCATATTCTCCATCTTGGACTAAAGCACTTAGAAGTCATTTTACCTTCCTCTTCCCCTTGCCTGTGACCTTGGGGTTCTATGTTTACAACAGCACAGCAAACAGAAAGTGAAGTCATACAACCCATACTAGAATGAGAAAAACAGTGAAATAGCCACTGCTGCATTAAGCCACATTGTGGGGTAATTAAATTGGGCCACTAATTAGCTTGAGCCTGTTGTTAATCTTTCGATAGGTGTCTCGCTTTTAGACACTCACAGAATAGAGTAATATAAAACTTTACAGCATCAACATATTACACTCTTAAGAGATTGGAAACCCCTCTAAGGTATGAATTAGTACTGGATGCTTCGTAAAGGTGGTAAAGACTGAATTGGTTTATGAGGCTATTATGACCTAAACAGGGAGGGTGTGCACCATCCTCTTGGGCTTATACTTCTGTTAGGATCCAGGCACTTCATTGTTCTCTATCTCTCCCTACAGAAAAGAATCAAAGAAAAATGTTCTCAAAGAGCATTGTGTAAAGTGAATGAAGGAAATAGTATTAAGACTAAACACACACCCCACCTGTTTAGTTCTTGCAGGAAATTCTTTACTACACATTGGCTAAGGAGCTGCCAGTAAAGCTATGCCTAAGTAAGTGTGCTTCCCAGGAAACCTGTAAAATCACCTTGGACAGCAAGAGGAAATCCTGTTCTTGACCTTCTTGTAATGAATCTGAGTCAAATTTCAAAATTGTTTTATCATGTGCATGCATGTGTGAGTGAGCCACACAAGATAAACAAAAAATTAAAACCTACTGGTGCAAATAAGCATGGATCTATATTAGAAAAAGTCCCGGTGAAATGCAATCCATTTCACAATGTCAGTTCCATACTCGCATTTCAATAGAGTATATTTAGAGACCTTTTATTTTTAACTTAGTATGTCACGATATAAATGTTCTTTTTCTTATAAGTTATTTCTCATTCTTAGTTCTGGCAAAACACATTTGTATAAATCTACAGATTTATAGAATTCTTTGCCATTCCAAAACCATTTCAGTTTCTCTGGGAGAGAGATAAAAATCTGTCTATGTCCAGGATGTTGACTTTTGGAAGTGATACTCATTTTTTCTCCAAGATAGGGTTTCTCCATGTTGCTCTGGCTGTCCTGGAACTCACTCCATAGACCAGACTGGCCTCAAACTCAGAGATCCATCTGTCTGTGCCTCATGAGTGCTTGGATTAAAAGTATGGGCCACCTATTCCCAGCAGTAATACACATCTTACCTCTCCTTAAACAAGGGTTGCCTGCAAAACTGTGACTATCTTTCTATGGCAACAGATTTAGCATTTATTGAACATATATCATGTATAGCAGATGCTTCCATAAGAAAGTTTTAAAAATAAATCTTCCCCACATTTCCAGTTGACGTTACTCATTATAAGAGGCTGACAGTGGTTTAGTGAGGGCCAAAGTAGTAGCAAAACCCAGGTTTGGATCTGGCTTTCCTGAAACCAAGCCCAGGGTAGTTTCTTGGCCACTTCTTCCTTACATGCAGCCATTATGCTATTCTAAACTCCCAGTGGCATTTATGGAAAGTAAGGAAACCCAAACTTGGACAACAAGTTCTGGAAAGATTAACATCTTACTAGGTATAGACTAGACCAAATGTTTATCAGAATAAAATTCCTCAGATATGATTTCTTAGTGCATGGCATTGAAGCTTTTGAGCCTAGCAACATGAGAGGTTTTAAATAGCTTTATGATGAGCCCAAATTGATGCAACTTTATCACCACCGACTGCTTCTATCTCTATATTAGGATGCCAACTCTGTCAAAGGGAGGGAACACAGCTGTTGGCTGACAGCACTCGAAAATGTCACTGCAAAGAAAACCTCCACCTGCTGTAGCCGGCTATAACACAAACGTTTACATGATTCTTTTTCCCCCACTTGATTCTGAACACAGTGAAATAACATGGAGGGAATGAGCACACTGCTTTCCAGAAACTCACTGGAAAAGAAAATTGCTATATTCCCTGAGCAAAAACACCCAAGGAAGTCTGGGAGGAAACTTGAAAGCTAATGAGCTTAGAGAGATACTCTGCCTTTGGGATGTGGCCATTTGGCCCTTAGTTAATCTTCAGAATCTTGTCTCTAACAGAGCAGTGGGCATGATGGCTGATGATGAGTTTCACTGACAGTCTTTCCCAGGAATGTGCTCTTAACTGAACAACAATCAGTTAGTATAACAGTCAACACATGTCTTAGGGTTCCTATTGCTGTGAAGAGACACCATGACCATAGCAACTCTTATAAAAGCAAACATTTCATTGAGGTGGTAACTTATAGTTTCAGAGGTTCAATCCATTATTCTCCCTGGGAACATGCAGACAGACATGGTGCTGGCTACATCTTGATCAGAATGCAACAGGAAGTGGACTGGGGCACTGGGTGTGGCTTGGGCATATATGAGACCTCAAAGCCCATCCCCACAGTGACATACTTCCTCCAACAAGGCTGTACCTATTCCAACAGAGCCACACTTTCTAATAATGCCACTCCCTATGAGATTTAGATAGCAATTACATTCAAACTACCACACTACCCTCCTCCCTCCAGAAGAATAAAAGGTTCAGGAGCATCTACCTCGTTGCAATGATGACAGCATGAAAACTGTGTCCCATGGCTTGGAATAATTCCTTTGGGTTAATGAGATAAACATGAACTTCATGGGTGGAGCAAAGTTAGACATAATCAAAGAAAACTTGTCTTTATTTGAAAACATAGATATGAGCTTAATTTCTGCTGGCAGAACAGTTTTCCTTGAGAGCTGACTAATGTACTCAGCCTTCAAGGAGATGTTTTGAGACCTTGGGAGAGTTTAGACCTACGGGCAAAGTATTTTGAGCATTTTTTTCTGGATCAGGCTCTTAGCTAGAGCCACTCACCTTGAAAATTAACAACAGCAGGAACAGTATTAAAACAGAAATCAATGACATTAATATCTAGATGAAGAAACTGAGGTTAGTCACCAAGTAGTATTAGAGGCATCAAGCCCAGATACTCTCATTCCAGAGTCATCACCCTTAGACACTATCTTCCTAGATGTCCTCCAATTTAAGTTTGGAGGAATTTAGTTTTTGCTAATGATATATTTTCAGTTATGCATCCCTAATTTATCAAGATCATAATCCACTTGAGTTACTAATTTTATTAGGTAAGAAAGCTTCATATTATTCAGTAGTAGCATAAACACAACTAATGCTAGCGAGTAGTATTACAGTTAGGCACCTCCTTGGAGTAGCTTTTTTTTCTTTTAATTAAGACAAGGTCTCATTGTGCAACAATATGTATCTTTGACTGCCCTGGAGCTAACTATGTAGACCAAGCTGGGCTCAAACTCACAAAGGTCTGCCTGACTCTGCCTCCTAAGAGCTGGGACCCTTTGAGTAACATTATTTTAAGAATCAGTGATTGCTAACAAGGAAGTCATTTACATTCAAAGCAATTATTGGAGGCTTAGCTCTGTTTTCCAACCACGGGGCAAGAGCATCCCTTCTCCTTTCTTTCAACAAAGGCTCTGAAACTAGAGTCATGTGTAATTCAGGAAAACACTCACCAGTGTTTCTTATAACATCCTCCTAGGCAGAAGTCTCTCCTGCCCATGCTAATAATGGCCAACTGAGTCAGGAGATGGATAAGCGAATGTAGGGGTGCTACCTTGGTAAAAATCTACCCAGGTAGATTTTAATTTCAGATAAACAAATGGTGTTTTTTAGAATTATACATCTTATTCACTCTTTCCAACTGGCCCTAAATCCAGCAAGTATAGGAAAGTAGAAGAAAAACATTTGTTACAGGCTTTGTATTGTTAAGTTGGGTTCATTTCTAATGATTTAACAGTTATGTATAGTGTGTGTGTGTGTGTGTGTGTGTGTGTGTACACATGAATATTCATCACAGCTAAAATGTGAAGGTCAAAGGTCAGCTTTTGGGAATCAATTCTTTCCTTTAAGCATGTGTGTTCCAAGAATCAAACTCAGATGGTCAGACCTGGTGACAAACACCTTCATCTTACTCTCAGAGCCATCCTGCTGGCCGACTAATTTTATATTTTATTTTAGGAGAGTAAAAATTTCAGAAGACCTTGATCTTTTAGGATAAATATTTGTGCCCTACCCTGATTATCATTTGATATTCAACAGGAAATGAGGACACGTTAGTTAGCTGGCTGAGTCTTCTCTGAATTGTGCTTAAATTTAGACGGCTGGGTTGGAAGACAATATTCAGGTTCAGAAAGTGTGTGTGGGGGGGGTCTGGAAGCTAAGAACAGCTTTCCCCTTCCCCTGCTTCCATTTCCTTCGGGCTCAGAAGTCAGCTGGACAGAAGCAGAGGCAAGGACGCTTGTGGCCTGGGCTGACCCCAAGAAGGGCTGAGACCCCAGAGCAAGGCATTTCCTGAGCTTCCTGCACTTCCTTCCTGATGCTTCAGACTAATGTCAAATTCCTTGCCCAGATGTCCCTATGCTGAAAACCTAAGAGAACAACTGACTCTGACTATTTAAATGAGCCACCACTTAAAATTGGCCAATAGGAGAATCTATTGTTCATGAAACAGACACTCCTTCTAACATAAGCATCTTGTGATGAATCAGATTTTACAGCAAGTATTCAGAAAAATCATATTAAAGGAAAAGTAATTTTATATTAACTATTAGGTTGATTTACATGGTTGGATAATTTCTATTTTCAAAGCCAGTATGAAACCTACATTCAGCACCATTACCAGTTTCTCTAGCAGGTAGCTGAGCTGGATCTTGACATGCTGGTCTGGCTACAGGGTTCCAACACCAGTACCTTGTATAATGATTGCCCCCAATACAGGACAATGCCTGATCTTGCCAAGGTACTTAGTAAATTGCAGTTTTCTAAGTTTTACTGCTTTAAAGTGGTAAGTGACTATTTTCTTTGGATTTGTATCCTCATCGTGCACATACTTTCTGGCAAGTGTTAGAGACAAGATGCTAAGCTGTGAAATATATTGAGATAGAGAGGGTGAGTATGGAGCCAGCTTTCATCCTCCCTCTTAGACAATAGAAAGTGTGTGTGTGACCTCTGAGAGGCCAGTCTGGTGTTTGCAACTATTAGAGATTGTTCTCAGGTTTTGGTTTAGTTTTAAGCCCAAAAGATAGGTGATGGGTAACTGAAGATGGTGATTCCCACACAGATGATGTCAGTAGCAGAGTTCTATATTTTCTTCTCTTTTTTTCCACTCCAAATATCCCTTTAATATTTATATTACCAGATTAGATTTCTACACATAACTAAGAAATGGGAAAAGAACTATGGTTTGTTTCTGACTTATGCATGGGTGAAATATCCCAGGAAAGATACTGAGCAGTAGAATAATATTCATATAATAAACAGGTATCATAAGAATTAAGTTGCTTACATGCATGGAAAAGATAACTACCATCTAAGGTAAGAATTAACATTAGCATCACTTGACTGACTTTAATAATGGATCAAGGCTGATAAAGAATTCATCTCTATACCATGGTGCTGCACAGGCTTCAATAGCTCACTTCTGTGGTTCCTGAAGGTGGCAACTGACTCTTAGAAGCTGTGTTCAGCACTCTGTGTTCTCAGTGGCATCTGATGGGCTATTATTCCCAACAAGAACATCACAATGCAGAGGTGTTTTGCCGTATTATCTGCTTAGATAGTCACCAAAGTAAGCTTTCTTGTTTCAGTCCTTTGTGCTATGAGGTGGCACATGCTTATGTAGTCAACTCTAAAGGTATGAAAACATGAAGACTGGGGGCTCGAGAGTTGGCCCATACCCATCTCAGTTTAACTCTCCTGGAGGCCTCCTAGGTTCTGGTCTGAACACCACCTTTGATGGGGACTTTAGTACTGATTCATGAGAGAAGAGGCAGGATGCACTTCTCATGTCATATTTCCATAGCTAATGGGATGTCTAGATTATATATGTTATTTTTTTAAAAATGCAACAGAAAGAAAAAAATTAGGTTGAGTCCTTATATAAGTATCAAGGTATTTTTTGTGACTATGTTTCCAAATTCCTTGCAAATCTGAGGAAACTTTTATTGCTTCTCTCTTTATAAATAACAGCTTGTGACATTAAACCCGAGGATTGTGATGGCAATATGACTTTCCAACATTTAGGGAGCCCACTGACAATGTTCTCATCACAACAGATTAGTACAGAAACATTCAAAAGCAGAACCAGTGCCAATAACCATCTTTTCATGTGATTCATGTGATTCATGTTTTGATATCTTCCTGTTCCCAACAATATTGGTAACCATTCTGTATCATGAAAGAGTATTATATTCTTATTCTTTATATGTGACAGAATTGTTGCATCCTCAAAATTTTATAAGTTCTCTATTTTGAGAAATAGGAGCTTGTTTCTCTCCATATTTTCAATCCCCCTATTGTGACTTATGCATACAGTAAGAAGTCACCATTATTTACAAACTTATCAGTATTACTCTTGTGAAGATACTATAGCAAATTCAATGATAATAATAATAATAATAATAATAATAATAATAATATAAGGGTATTAAAGTATTTTCCTCTCTCCAACTGTTCAAAGTTGCTTTTTCTGCAGTGTTTATGTCCCCTTTCCTTTCCTATCCAGAAAGCTAATTCACAATGTGGCCACAGAGAACACAGTAAAGCCAAATGAACTTCTAAGTGATGACACTTCACAGGTTTGCTCTGGATAAAGATGTGAAGCAATGGCAGAGCTTTCAAAATGTGTAGCTGCCTAGGCTCCTTTGCCCAAATAGTCTGCTTCATTTGAGAGTAAGCTTTAGGCATCAGTATGGTAGGAAAACTCTATAGGTAACTGATATGGTCCACTCTGGTATGGTCTAATTGCAGAGAACCTTGCAATCAAAATAAAGATGTGTGTTTCCCCATTGCTTATTTCTTTGGGGAAGCAGGCAGAGATGACAGGAAGGAAAATAACAAGGAGAGCAAAGGCAGAGCCCTGCATCTTGGCAAGTCATTGGAATGTGGCAAAGTATTACATAAATAGCTGTGAGCCTCAAGATTGTAGTGTGTCTACTGACAACTGGTTTAAGCAACTTTCCCCATAATATTCAAGGTCAAATGCCCTCAACAAGTTTGAAAGTTTGGGAGTGTTTGGCAAAAAATTCGAGTCAGTGACCCCAGCCCTGGAATTTGTTCCTAACAGGCTTCTCTTTAGCAGTCAGCCAAAACCAAAGTTTGGCAGCTTTTGAAATGTGGTACAAAACAGATTATTTTTTAAGCCTAAGTCAGTAAAATTTTATTTTACACAGCTTGTAAAAATAACCAATGATTATTGTTACTGCTCCAAGAAAAGTCAGCAAAGCCCACAAGACTATGAAACCAAGAGCCCCTCTTCTGTATTCATCCCACCCACACCCACACCCACTTAGTGGTAGTATCCTTTACTCATAATGTTGGAAACTAGTCACAGAGCAGGGACCCCACAGCAGCACACCTAAGGTGGAGATATTCAGGTGTCAGAGGACTAGGGAACAGCCCACACTAGTAATGGTGCTGCGTGAATTGAGGCCACAGTAACCAAAAGTTCTCATTTTTGTTTCTTTGTCTAAGATTGTATAAAACCTTGGGAGCAGCCCAGAGCACCATCCCCTCCATCACAGGCTATGATCCAATGGTCCACCTCTCTTTAAGGCTACTTTGTTATTAAACCCATGGTAAAGCTCTCATTTACCTCTTTCTGATGACCTACAACCCAATTCTTCCTATGGTCTTATTTTTTATCATAACCCTGGCTGCAGTATATGACCTTCTCCCTGTTCTTTGAACCTTGTACCTTGAAATTATGCCCAGCTCTGAGAAAAGCCATTAGCTGGCAGGAGGTGACCACAGCTGCCATCTTGCTGCTGCCTATTCATTCTTTAAAGTGTGTGTGTGTGTGTGTGTGTGTGTGTGTGTGTGTGTGTGTGTGTGTGTGTGTGTACATTTGCATGTAAATGTCTCAGACACCAGAAAAGAGAATCAATTCCCCTGAAGCTGGAGTTACAGGTGGTTGTGAGCAGACTGATGTGGGTACTGGCAACATAACTTTAGCCCTCTGAAAGAGCATCAAACATTTTAATGGCTGAACCATCTCTCCAATCCTCACCCTCTTATTCACTCTGTAGCTAAAGAGAGCAAAACCAGTCACAAACAAAGAAATAGTTTCCTGAAATCAGAATGTAAAGTCTGGACCTGGGTTTCTTCTGATCTTCCACTCACAGATCAGCTCTCAAATGTACTCTGAGAATAGCATGGATGATAGTCTAGTGTCAGCTGGATTCATCACAAATGCGACGTTGTTGGAAATGCTACTACTTGTTTGGATAACTGTAGCAAATAGTATTGTTTTGTAACTTTTGGTGGGCAGCACCATTTCCTGAGTCCCAAACATAAAACTGAATTTCATTACTTTGTAGTTTGTAATTCACCTATAAAAACATATGAACTTGACTATGAAATGCAAATCCAAGTGCTTTTAAGTTTACAAGCATATAAGAAGTCCTTTTCCTGGTCACCTTATTTCCCACTATATTTTCTGTGACATAGGGACATACATAAGGGTGAAAATTGTCAGAAATACGGTAAAAATATTACATCTACTAAGTCCTATTAAGTTGTAGGAAGGAAGTTAGGCTGGGAGGGAACTATGTGTATTTTATTCATTCGTGAATACTTTTGATGAGACAGCTAGTTTTGTTCTCCTTCTCCTCCTCTTGTTTGAAATAGGATCTCTCTGTAGTTCTGGCTGCCCTGACACTCAATGTGTAGGCTGATCTGGCTTCAAACTCAGACATCCCCTAGTCTCCATCCCCCAAGCACTGGGATTAAAGGAATGTACTATGAAGGCCCCTGGGCAGTTATTTTTTATCTTGATCCATCTTACTTTCACAAGCCTTCACAAGGATCTCCTCCCTTTCACTTCAGACAGTGAATGGATACCTTTGAGAAACAGGTACCAAGAGAACTATCTCTACAGCCCATCCCTTCTGGGATAGTCTACCTTCTGGAGAAAACATGCTTTTCTTCTACCACCACACTCATCCCTCCTTGACCACTTAATGATATATGTAAAACAAGCAGACGTTAGATTTTTAAAGATGTTTTACTGAATTTTACAACTAGGGGCCAAGTAATAAATGAGGAGATAAGAAAGGTCCTAGTGTTCTTCCCTTTGTCCACTCTAAAATCCTTCTCCAGGTCCACAAAGGCTGTCTTTTCTTGCTTCCCCATTATCTACCCTCAGTTTGTTTCCAGAGAAGCCCAAGGTGGCAGCTCTTGACCACTCTTTTCTTTTTCCTTTCCTTTCCTTTCCTTTCCTTTCCTTTCCTTTCCTTTCCTTTCCTTTCCTTTCCATTCCTTTCCTTACAAGAGTGGCTGTCAAGACCAGTATCTTAGACTTGGCACTCACCATCACTTCTTTGTTGTGCTGCAGAGAAACAAGCCAAACTCACTGTTCTAATTTAGCCTTTTTCTGTGACTCACAAAAGAGTAATGGAGAGGATAACAATATCATGGATGGCACAAAAAGTTCCAGCATTGGTCAAAGTCCTTTCATGACTTTTCACCAGACTTTAACAATTTCCCCTTATCTCTGAGGGTGGGAATTGATGTAATATCTCCCTTTTTCCATGTCTTTTCTCCTAAGTTTGTTAATTACATTGTAAAAATGTAATATCCAGAGAAATGAAAGGCTAATGGACTACAACTTAAGCAAATCAGTAAAGAAATGTCTAGGGAATTGAAAAGGGGAATATTGTCAACTCTTTGCCTCATCTCTAGAGAGCAATTCGAGGTGACCGTGGGCTGCCATAACTTTGTAGTTTCAGGTCTGGCAACAGGTCTTCAGGAAGCAAAGCTGGGTTAGGAACCCATCTGAGCCCCCATATTCCTGACTGATGTGTCTTCATTTTGCTCTGGAAGGAAGGGACTATGGTCTCTCTTCACTTTAGACCTTTGGGGGCTAGCCATGTACTGACACACAGTAGGCTCTTGGTAAGTGGCTTACAAAAAAAAAAAGCAGGAAGGGTGTGGAAATGGAATGGAAACCATGCCTTTGAGTATCAGTGATGATGGCCAGAGAGAAATTATCCTCACATAAGATGAAGGGTGATTAGGAGGATTTAAGGCACAATAATATCCTGAATTCTGTCTTGCTGCCTTGCCCCATCCAGTAAACTCCCAATATGTGCTGATGATAAGAAAATATGTTTGAAATTGGAATGGGATAAACCCAGCGGGAATGTAGACACTCTGAAAGCCTTCTGTTTGGGTGTCTGTGATCATGTGACTAGCCTGTTGGGCTTCACATTGTACCTGCTGCAGAGAGGTCCTTTCAGAATCAACCTGTTGTGATGCTAAGAGGCCGGGTGCACTCTACTGGGGTACATTTTAGTATTTCTCTTCTTGACTTCATTAAAAAACACTCTTACACATATTTGCAGAGGAAAAATAAGCTATAAATTACAGTGGCGAGATCAAATGAGCTGAAACACAAGATTAAAATGTTTTCCATCCACAGAGCAATCTTTCACAATAGTGTCAAGCAGAAAGTTCTGCTCAGTGTTTACAAGAGGGCCTGATGAAAAATTCCAGACATAAAACTTCTGCAACTGAGACTTGAACTCAGAAGGACCTCCCACCTCTGAACACACATTTCACAACTAAAATTCTACTGCAGTTGTTTTCCTTAAGGAACATCCAGCTTCCAATAGGCAACTGAATTTTCTTATTGAGACTACTGTGGTATTGGAAAAATCCCTAGCTGTTTGAGATTATCCATGACTGGTAGTTAAGAATTTCTGTACTGATATCATTTAATAATTTTTAGATAGAGGAATGGGGACGGGGTGTGGCTCAGCGATAGAGTACTTGCCTAGCAAGGAGGCCCTGGATTTGCTCCCTGGCACTGCAATCATCATCATCATTATTATTTTACAGACAAATCATTTTGAAAGACTTCTTTACTAGAATATTTCCTTGATTCTTTAACAGACTATGCTAGTGTAGGTCAGTCTTTTCCCCACTGGGAACACTATCTGCTACTCCATAGTAGTGTCTGCAGACCCTAGGAAAAGGCTAATTAACCCTATGCATTTCTGTTGATGGTGTCTCAGGAGTCACCTGGGCTGTAGTGGTCACTTCTAACAGCTATTATGACTTCCCTGTAAGCCTGGCCATCATGGTCATTGTGGTGCAGTATCTAATTTGCATATACATGTACCTGAGTTTGACCCCCAGATTTCAAGCCATAAAATCCCAGTGTGGCAACACCTTGTACCTGAGCACTGGAGAGGTAGAGACAGAAAGATTCCTGGGATTCCTTCGCCAGCCACACTTTGCTTTTTTGGCAAGTTCCAAGCCAAAAGAGAATTTTTCTTAGAAAAAAAAAAATGTGCTGGTGCCTATGAAACTCCATCAAAGGTTGTCCAGCCCTCACAGGCACAGGGGTCCATGTGTGCACCTGTATGCACACACAGGTATACAGAGATGGTAGGTTTAAAAATTGAAACAAGCTTGCTAACTTACTGTCAGACTGGAGGGGCTTGCTTCCATACACATTTCCTTTACACCTTCTAATGCTTGGTTATGTTTTAGATAGAAAAATCACAGGACTGAGCTGCTGATTTTTTTCAATAGATTACATAGTGGAAAATTATAACATAAAATGCTTAAATAAACTTAAGCTCATCATATCATACAGTTATCAAGTTAGTTTTGTTCTAGACACAGACACGACCAATACCAAAAAGACAACTAGGATATAGGATCGGCATTTTTTTTTTTTTTTTTCCGAGACAGGGTTTCTCTGTGGCTTTGGAGGCTGTCCTGGAACTAGCTCTTGTAGACCAGGCTGGTCTCAACCTCACAGAGATCTGCCTGCTTCTGCCTCTGGAGTGCTGGGATTGAAGGCATACGCCACCACCCCCTGGCTAGAATAGGCATTCTTATACACTTTAATGGAGTAGCTATATAAGGGCACTTTTTTACATTCACCAGCTGTGATGATTTAGGTTAGTTATCTTCTTTTAGTTTAATCTTTCTCATATGAAAATGATGATAAAATCTTTTTGAAAAGGTTATTGGAGAACTAAGGCATTTCAAAGCCCTCATCACAGGAGCTTACATTTAAAGATTTATTCTATTCCTGCAATCAGAACAGTGATATCAATTTGTGCACAGCAGGCATGGGGCCTCCAGTGCACAGCACATCTCTGTTGTATTTGTCACCTGCTAGATGTCACACCTGCCTTAGTATTGACTGTCCTGAAACCAAGTATGCCACCTAAATCAAAATAGGCCCCAAGTCCTCTAATTCTTTGACATTATAGAAAACAGGTACTTTCATTAAATTAGCACCCTAAAAGTAGAGTTTTAATGTGGGCAATCAATCTTAATGGATAATGAAAGGGCAAGTAGACAACTCAACACATTTTTAAATTAAACATTCTAACACGATCCAAAGATATGCTGATTTGATATTTACATGGTTAGGAATGAGCCTATGCTATATATAGTCTTTGTCTCCTAACTGAATCACTGTTTCTCTAAGAGCAGAAAATGGTAATTCCTAACATACAAGTGTCTCGGGTGTCTCAGGTAGGATTCACTCAACCTGGGGTGACAAGGTGGAATATTAAGTGTTAAATAAAACGGATTTTGATAGATTCAGGCCAGCATTTCCCAGAACTTATGAAATGTTCATAAACACACCTCTGTCATTTCCCACTACTCATTTATAATAACTGGCAGTCTCAGCACCAAGTATATGAGAAATGTGTGGATCAGCTCCAAGAAGGTTGAGGATGGGCACCCGGCAGTATCAGCTCTTCTATAAAGATGTAATCCTTTAGGTAAAATTCAACACATCTACTTCATTTATCAGTATACTTGCTTTCATCTTTAAATGATATGTACACCAAAATTGTTTACAAATAAAATTACTCATAAATGTTTGACTTATATCCTAATTTCTATATGCATAAGGAAGCAGTCTGGAAATCTGTTTCAGAGCACATAGAATTAAAGTACTGACTCTTGTTCACTGAACAGGAATTAACATGCTGAATCAATACCAAGAAAACTATTTTACTGAGGTTTTTCTAGTCTAATCTGAAATGCAACTGATTTTTGAGACAAGATCTTACTATGTTGCTGAGGTTAGACTAGAACTCATCATCCTCCTGCCTCAGTCTCCTGAATGCTAAGTTATAGGAAGGAATGTGCCTCCCTGGATTACAGGTTCTTTTTACTCGTGTTTTCTCCCCTCTTCATTTTAGGTGTTTTTCATTGCTGGAGAACTCAGTTAGTGGCAAATGTGACAATAAAGCTGTAGGCCAATTCAAATAAAACGTCAAAACAATCACTTTCTAGTCTCATGATAAAAATAAAACTTCAAAAAAATTTCCCCACGGGTCTAAGACAGTTAAGAGAAAAGTGAAGACTGAGAGAAATCAAGATGCCTATCCTATTAGGCAGCATGGGGCCTCAAAGGGCCTCATCTGTTGGTCTGCATTACAGCCAATAGTAGTGGTTCTCAACCTTCCTAAGCTCTGACCCTTGAATAGAGTTCCTCTTGTTGTGCTGACCCCCAACTATGCAATTACTTTCCTTACTTTCATAAGTGTCCTTGTGCTACTGTTATGAATCAAAATGGGAAAGCTATCTGTGTTTTTTGATGGTTTCAGGCAACCCCTGTGAAAGGGTCATTCACCTTCCAAAGGGGTCATGACCTACAAGTTAAGAACCCCTGGCTTATAGCTTGATAATGCTTCCTTGCACTAATAATGAAAACAACTTTTAGTAAATTAAATGAGAATACCCCAAAACTTTCTTGTTTTTTTTTTCTTTCTTTTTTTTTTTTTTTTAAGCAACATCTTTACAAGGCTGTGAGAAGACCTGAGAGGCCCCATCCTCAAATACAGTACTGCACTCCAGGTGTTCCAGACACTTGAAACTGCACTAAACTATTTCTACTTCCAAGTCAGCTTCTCTTCTCTCCCATTTGAATTGTTTCACTCTAACCACCCCCCAAGAATGTGAAATCTATCTTTAGATTCCACTTCTGTAACTGAAAAACCTGCATCCCAAGTCCCTTTGACGCAATGTTTTCTAATGGCATCCTTCCATTCGACTGTAAGCTGCACTGCACCGCCCTTCACTGCTGTTAGTCCTCTCCGTGTCTCCACCACACACCCTTCGAAGCAGTCTTCCTGTTTACACTCTTGCCTCTTCCTGTCCATCCCAGATGCAGCTCAACAGTGATTATTTATAAAACAGTTCACTTCCATCCATCTGCTTGTTTCCCACTCTGGCGAACCCAGACTCCTTCCTGCAAGACGCCCATGCTGAGCACACCGGCCCTCCAGCCCTCCCACATCTTCTCATCTCAGGTTCAGATGCGGCAGATCAATTTAGGATTTCCAAAGACACAGGTTCACTCTGATTTTTAGAAAAGCCAACAATAATGAATAGTTTTAAATTCATTTGCTTGTGTCATTATTTTTGTACTTGTCCCTTTGGTATAGTATGAGTTATACTTTGGACAGCAATATAAAATGTGAGTTTTAAAAAAAGTTTGCGGGTGGTGGCGGCACACACCTTTGATTCTAGCACTCAGGAAGCAGAGGCAGAAGGATCTCTTGAATTCAAGGCCAGTATGGTCTACAGAGTGAGTTCTAGGACAGCCAGAGCTACACAGAGATACTGTCTCAAAAAACCAAAAGTTAATAAACTACTTAAAAGAAAAACAAACAAGCATTAAAAGATTTCCTATATACCTTATATATGTAAAAACTGACATTTATTTAGAGGTCTTACAGTCCCATCAGAATAGCCTGCTAATCTTAAATCTGGAAACCCAGCCTGACTTCCCAACTCTGCTTGGAAAGGCTATCACTGACATTTGTATCACATTTTATTCCACACAGCTATCACCTGAAGATGCTGGAGCAAGCTGACGCTGGCTCAGAGCAGAGAGCTGGATTCGAGGTTCTAACATGTCTGCACAGGTGCTGCTGGACTCATCAGCTCACTTGCAAATAGCAAGTTGTCTATCAAGTTCTCAACCCTGAAGCCTACTGCATCTGTCCCAGTCATTTTTCTTTAAGACTGGACTCACTACTCAGACCCAGCTCTTGTTGAACCCCAAATTCCACCTGTCTCTGCTACTCCAGCACTGAGATTAAAAGCATAGGCTACTATGCCCATTTTATCTCAGTAATTGGTAAAAAAAAATGAACCACTAGCACTTCTGAGGTGAAAGGCTGTTTAATATTTTGGGCTTCAGCTTAGTCACTAAGAGTTCTCAATGAGAAGCTACCACCATTTGATGTGAACCTTTGCTCTAAAATGTATTCACCAGTTTATTAGATTTCATTTTAGTGCTAGAGATATAACAGCAGTAATTTATGCCCTGAGATTAGGATTCATTACCAACCAGGTCCTAAATTTAAGAGCTGTAATGACTTCCTCTCTGTATTCTTATTATGTTACTTAATAAAAGTTTCACAATTAAAGCTAAATATTAAGATGAAATGACAACCTGAATTATTTTTAGAAAGTAGGTAAGGATGTATCATGACTGTATCAGTTCTAGGCATCATAGGAAAAATATAAAGTTAACAAGGTTATCAAACTTGTTATAAACCCAAACATACTCTACCACAATGAAGTCCAAAAACTTAAGTTTATATTGCGTAGGCATCACTGGTCCAGACTGCACACAGAATGCCTAATCATGTGCTAAACTGAGATTTGTAAAAGATCAAGTTGCAATTCCTTTTCTCTGAAGTCCCTGATGTAAGAAACACACATCCAAAATATATAGTAAAATAAAAATAGGCTGAATGGTCATTTGTACAAATTCCTTGTCTACAATTAGGAGTCCTAGACTACAACTTCCCAATAGTCATCTGAGTTACCCAACTCCCTGAGTATGATTTCTTCACAGGTAACATAACCCAGTAAGAATGTGAGAGCACAGACTAATACCATAGGCACTGTGGCAAAGTATAACACTGGCCAAGTCATACTAAGTAACACAGAGAACCAAAGAACGCGGCTGTGCTTCAGTATAAAGAACAGAAGTCCAGAGTGGAGAAATGTCCAGATTTGCCACTCCTCGATACACAGTAAGCAAACCACAGGCTTTCATCTCATTTTTAAAGTCCAGAGACTGTGCTGAGAATCCCTAGTAGATCAGACCTCTACTGCCTGAAAATAACTGTCTACAGAAAGTATGATTAGAGCAACAAAGAGCAACAAGAGTGTTTTAAAATCGACTAGTTTAGCAAATCTCTAAAAGAAAATAACATTTTAGGCTTGGTTTTAATTACACTTTAGTAAATGTAGCCAAATCCTGAAAAAACAAAAATTAGAAAGAGGTGAGAAAATGCATAATTAAATGAAATGCAAAAACACCATGCAGAGTGAAAATAAACTTCATGAGAGATTAAAGATTTTTACAAGGAAAACCTATTAAAACAGGTACATGGGCTTTAATGATCAAGCCCAAACAGCAGACTCTTTTCCCCCTTAGATACTCAAATTGCTGTTTTCAGGTATTTAGAAAAAATAACTCCAATTAGAAACCATAATGCTGGGACATTCTTTTCTTTTGATTTATTTAATTTGAATACATGTCCTGCCAACTATAAAACACTAGTGTGACCAACACACCAGAAATCCCAGCATGATCAACAAGTGCAGCTTTTGCACCTGTCAAGGGACACTGAGAAGAAGTAACTATTAAATGTCAGTCTTAATCCTCATCAGAACTGGAATCATCCTCTTGGTCAGAAAGTTCCGGCACTGGGAATCGAAGAATGGCAGCAACTCCCGTCAACTGGCCAAGCTGTTCCCCAGACACATGGAGACTAGAGAATATCCGAACCGTGCCTGCGTTATCTTTCACGCTGTCCACCAGCCTGACATACCGGCTCCGGGTGGCCACATCCTGATGCCGGAAGAGCTCATCACTGATGAGCAATGTGTCGATCGCCAAGGCTTCGTTGGCCCTCTCCACCTGCTTGAGTCCATAGAAGGCTCGGTCAGGTTCGTGCTGTAACATTTTATAGAAGTCATCCAAGGCTTTTACTTCTCCAGCAGCTTTCGTGTCTGAAAGGCGGCTAGCTACAGTAGGGTCACAAAGGGCCTCTTTCAGGGAGTACTTGTGTCCAGAGGAGGCGTGTACCTAGAATCACAATTATAAAAGACAAAGAATCTTTGAAAGTATCCGTTAATCAGCCCACAATGGCGTAAGACAAAAGCATGAATAAGGCCTTATCTATTTAAGGACTTCTGCAAAGGTTACCTTATAAATGTGGTAGACCTACACCGTTCTCTTTACTGATTCATTTATAATCCCAGTTAAATTGAGTTTTAGCCTTCTACTACTCTAAAACATTACGAACCATTCACACCAATCCCTCTGCCCACTCCTGAATTTCTCTGGGTAAGAGTTTTTACCTGAAGGAATTTGGACCGGTTTTCCAGGAGCACTTTGTTGTCAGTCTTCACCGCTTGCTGAAACATGTAGTCGCAGAACTGCTCTCGAACAAACCCTGGGCTGGCCACCAGAACGCACTTTACAACATCAAAGTTGATGTGGCGCTGGATGGCCTGGACCACCTGTTCATAGAATCTCTCCAGGGCCTTGTCATGCTGGGAGCAGTTGCCTTTCCGTTTCCTGGGTATGTTCACCTCCACCTTGGCACGGGTGAGGGTCATACTGGGTGTCACTAAGCAGACGTGGGCGAGGCCCTCCTGCATGACCACAGCTGCCACATCAGCGCTCCACGCTGGGTCACAAGCCTGCTCGATGCGCTCCAGAACCACACTGTCCCACTGTTTCTTGGCCAGGGTGAACTGGCGGTTGGGCTCCAGTTCGATGGTGTGGTAAGCTCCCATCTTGACATACTCATTCTCTTGGATATTGGTCCCCTTAACTCGCAGCTGGCAGGCTTGAGAGTCAAAGTCGATGGCCTCCACGCAAAGAGTGAGGGTGGTGCGGACGCGGTTGCTCCCGACGCTGCCCGTGGAGGACTCGGTCTGGACCTTGCGGATGGTGGAGGCGCGCAGGCTGTCGCCCACCTGCACCAGATTGTAGGTGTGCCACATGTCCTCGGGCTCCTCGGGGATGAGGGTGACCTGGCCCGCATTGTCCTTCTCGATGTTCTTCCTCACAAGCTTCATGACCTCGCCAGGGGCTCACTTCAAAACAGAAGGCGCCGAGGGGGGTCCGCAAGAGACACAGAGGCGCGGGTGGGGGTGGGGTCCTAGGCTGGGAAGGGGACAGGAGAGAAACACTACCTCTAACTCCTGCCAGCCCGGGACAGGCTTTCCCCCGACGCTTTTCTGAGCCTCGGCGCGCAGATCCACGCTGCGCGGCAGACCCCACGCTGAGCACACACAAGCCGGCACTTTCAGTCACCGGCCCCGCGCAAGTGGCTGACGCGGCGATCGCGCATGCGCAGCCCGCCTCCCGGCGCATGTCTGTCGTCCCTACCGGAGAGGCGGGCCCTATCGCTTACGCGCGCACGCAAGCGCAGTAACAGGAAAGACGCAGCCTAGCTGAAAGTCAAGGGAGGTGCTAAACGGCTCTGGCCGCCACTCTTGAGAATTAAAGCCGAACTCCGGGTGGCTGAGTTTTCCCACGCCTCCCTGTGTACGAGGAACTGCGGAGTGTGTGAGTGCTAACGTAAGTATCTAAACTGAGTTTGCCACTTTGCACTTCCTTCCCTGATGTGGAGCCAGCTTCCAAACTTATGTAAAAGTGAAAAGAGCCCACGAAAGTGCAGTGCAGACTTAGTCCCCGAAGTCCAAACTCTGCCTGGTCTTGCTCATTCCTTCCCCGCACTCAGACGTGACGCGCGCTTGTTGGCACTGGGATTCCCAGAAGCAGTTTCTAAGGACTAGTCACGTTCGGCCTGGGCTCAGCAACATGCCCAACTGTTTTCTGCGACGTTACCCTGTTTGGACTACCCAGTTAACCCAGATGTTAAAGGACAGAACCCAGAGAGAGCAGAAGCTATGCGTGGAATGTACCCCTGGTGGACCTCTGGGTGGCTTGACCTGATGTCCTGGGAATCCCAGAATCCAAAATTGGCAGTCAGCTCTCCAAGGCTCAGTAGTCTCTGAGGCGCTCAGTGTGGGAGCTGGCCTGCAATAGATTAGCGCTGATTCTCCCTGCCAATAACTGGCCAAAAGCTGAGGCTATGGTAAATTAAGATAAACTGATCTACTAACTATGACCGCCCTCCAAAGAAGAGCCATAGAATTGGTTGTAAAGAAAAAGAAAAACCTTACACACACACACCCTTTTTTTTCACCATGGCGATGGGAATATAGGAATGCCTCTTTCTTGAGTCTGTAGACAGTGGGAAGCAGAGAAGTCTTGAGCTCACTCATACTCTCACTGTGTTTTAAGTATTTTAAGGATCAAGAAGGTGCTGCATAGGCTCTTAATGAATGAAAGGTCTTCATTGGAGTACAATCAACTTTTGGAAATTTCAAAAACACTTTCCCACTCTTTCTTTTCTTATAAAGAAAATGCTACCCTAATTTGTAGAAAAGTAAAATGAAATTCTGAGAAAGCTGATGAATGTGTTCAAGAGCATGTAAGTGGCATTCAGATTCAGGACTGATGAACTACACACTGTTCCAGAAACCACTCATCTGTCTTCTAATCATCTGTGCAAATGCAAGTTACGAGCTGTTATCCCCTGCCATCTCCTTTAGCTGACGCCTTTACCAGTTCACTCTCCACACTCTGGGAACCAGCCTGTTTCTACCAAGTCTAGGTAATCATTGTTATTTTTGAGAAAGATTTTACTTCGGTTAAGAGGCCTGGCTGCTCTTCCAGAGAACCAGGGTTCAATTCCCGGCACACACATGGCAGCTCACAACTGTCTGTAACTCCATTTCCAGGGGATCTGACACCTTCATACCAATGCACATAAAATTAAGTTAAATAAATTATAAAAATGTTTAAAAATATGCATGCATTTACTTATAATTATATATGTAGAAAACCCACAATGACTCTAGTTTATATTTCATGATTCTTTTAAATTCTAAGGCAAGCATTTTTGAACTGATTTTTTTTTTTTTGGTGGGGTCAAATGAAGCCCAAGAATGTGTAGTAAAGGATGACCCTGAATGTCTGATCATCGCCCTGCCTTTATGGGAGTAGAGGCATGTACCACTATATCCCCAGATTTTTGTGAGGCTCAAATCTGGGGCATTGTAAGAATTCTGCCCACTGAGCTACATCCCCAGCTCTTGACTTCCTTTTACAATGTCAGTGCCCTCAGTGGTCAAACACATTACAATATTTCTCAAGGACTTAGTTTGATCTGAAACACCTGAAACAGCTTGACTAGCTAGGAACTTTTGTTTTTGTTTTGTAACTTGAGTTTAGTGTTGAGTGACCAGATACCCCTTCCCATATTTTATGTTACCTCTCATATATTTCTAAATCAATAATGATGCTGCTATTTTAGGTTATTGGAAGTTGTAGTTCCTAACTGAACTTAAATCCCAAATCTTTGCATTCAAGCCAAAGTGCTCTGTCCTTAAATGTTGCACTCTCGAGACACTTTTTTATTTCACCAGTAGAATAACTTTTCCATCCTAGGAATCTTTATACTGTAGCTAGTCATCCTGTTATCAATATTTCACTCTGTTTCTTGTGTCTATCTGGAAGGGGCAGCTGAAATGTCTCAGCCTAAAGCCACACCCATGACAATCTGAATGCATTATCTGGTGGTTTTTTAACTCGGGTTTTCTTTCTCATAGTTTCCTTCCATGGTCCTTGAAAAGTCTTTTGCCTGCAGTGTCATATGTAATGGAAAGCTAATCAGGCAGGGGTAAAGTGTGACATCCATCTTAACTTTCCAGACACTTCTTAACACTCAGACATGATTGCCCAAAGAAGTTCATTTTATTTTAAAGTAACCATTAAAAACTACTATGACTACAGATCATTCTATTTTTATTTTCCCCCAAAAAATCAAAATCTCAAGAAAAAAAAGATCATGATTTAGTTTTGCTGCTTGAAATTGTTATTTGTTATTGTTATTACTTTTGAAAATAGAATCCTTCAGACGAGTATTTCAAATTATATCTCATTTTTTTTATCATGTATATAGAAATCTTTCCAGAACAAGAAAAAAGTCACAGTTGTCACCTTCAAACAATTTGGGTCTGTTGTTTCTGGGATACTGCAAGTGGAGAACTGGGCTGGAAGTCAAGAGAACCGTAGATCTCACACTTTGTTTGTTTTCACTGTAACTTTTGGCCCACTTGGTCTGTTTGAAACTCAATTTCTTCTACTTGACAATTGAGGGAATTGGAGTCAGTCGTTGAAATTACAGTTGTCAAAGTTATGCTGTGTCAACTTAAGGAAACTAACACCTATGATATTTGTTTTCAGTCTTGTATACCCATTTAAATCTGACTCTTTCTGAAATCCAGTTTAGTGATTTGAGGTTGAATGTTTGAGCATCAAGAAATGGCATAAATTTGGCCCACAGGATATTGAAGTGGGTCTAAAGGTACCTGCTGCCAAACCTGAGTTGGATGCCCAGGCAGGAGAGCTTCGACTATGAAGCATTGTCCTCCAACCTCCACACTTGAACCCTGTGGCACACTTGAACCCCCACACAGGTCCACACAAAATAAATAGATGTAAAAAGGGGGGGGTTAGAAAAAGACACAGGACTTGGTAGACTCAAGTGGCCTTTTTTAGCTGGAGTCTGTCAATGTTGGTCTCTACACATTTCTGTTTTGGTTTTTTTCCCCATTTTATATTAAAAATAGATTGATCCTCTTCTCATATAGACAGTCTTAATGTTATTACAGGAATTTGCTAGTTGGTAGATTTTCAGAGTTCTGTAAACAAGGCACTCTGATAAATCTCTATGAATGCCTAGCTGGAAGCTAGAAATCAGAATCCCACAAGACTAAGTGTCAGAATTGATCTGACCAGCCTCCTACTGGAAATAACTGTCTTGGGTGAGTTCACTGAAGGAAAGCAGGCTGTGTGCAGTTACTTACTGTAACACATTTCCCAGCTGTGCTATCTAATGAAATGGTTCGTGTACCTCACTGTTTACTGATTTGGGATAGTTCCTATTAAAATAATATGCCAGGAATGGTTTGTATGACAGCAACAAGGATTCTGGGCTCTTAAAAGATGAGTATCATACTTGAATACTTGATGCCTAGCACTTTGTCTTGTTCTGTTATTCATTTAGATTGGGGGTGGGGGCATTGTTTATGGTTTTATTTCCCTTTCTGTCAAGACTTACTTTGCTAAAGCTGCCCCACTGTGAGTATATCTCAATATTACTTCTCTATGTCTTTTGTATCTTCCAGACCACAAGCTGCTGAAGGGCACAGACCACCCTCTTCATTCCCCAACACAGCTGATGAACATGGAATATATGGAAGAGTGAATGGCTATTCTTTAACTTAGGGTTTTTAACTTGACTGTCACTGAAATATTAAACATAGGAAACTGCTTTACATTTTGTGCTGTTACTAAAAATAAACATAAGATTAGACTTAAGTTAAACATCTATAAAACTCTTTCAGTTTTAAAGGTATCTGTACTTAACAGAGGAAAAGAGTGATTTTAAACACATCTTCCTAAGACAAAGTATTATAATATTTTACAAAATAAATGACAGTTGAATTTATTACACATGGTTTGACTGTGATCTTTACAGCAATATAAGCAGTGATAGCTCTGATTATGAATATCTGGGAACAAAGGCTGTCTTTATAAAGAAAATATGTCAATTTTAGGCAGTACAAAGGCTCCTGGTGACCTGTACAAGCAAAGTTAAGTGTGTGCCAGGGAGGGCTGTTCAGCTAATTATAGGAGAAAGGGGAAAGGGGAAATGGAAAAGGGGAAAGGGAAAAGGGGAAAGACTTTTCAAAGAAACTTCTTTTTCTTGCTACTTAATTTTCCCATTAACTACAACTACTAATGTGGCAAAGTCAACATCTAATGCTCACCCACCATTCCCCCATTGCCACTTTTGTGTGTTAGGGTGTGCATGTGCCATACACATGTGAACTAGTGCCTGTTTGTTTCTATGTGTCTTTGTAATATAGGAACATTTTGTCACAAAAGAGTATAATAAAATGTTGAATGAATATTTTAGGGGCTAAAGTCTAGTTAGTGAAATCACTCTCCAAATCATTTAGTTTGTATTAAGGCAATGTGAATATTTGGGATGTTGAGGCAAGAGGGTTGGGAATTCAGTCATCCTCACCTACATAGTGAGTTTGAGACTCATCTGGTCTACGTGAGATCTTGTACATAACAAATGTAATTTATAATAAAATATGAAAAACATCTTAGTAATTTGAACTAATGCAATTTAGATGCTCTATGAAAAATTAAGAATTGGAATTTATTTCAGTAGTTCCCCAATAATTCACACAGGAATATGTAGTTTTATTCCTGATATTTAAATTATCATTTTTTATTTATCCAGGTATGTTAGTTTTTTATAGAGCTCACGAGTTTGGAAAAAGCAGGTTTTGGACATGAGTGTACACATTTCTATTTTTCTTGAAATTTAACTGACAGAAAGAAATTAAGCAAAACATAGCTGACTTTTTAAAGTTTCCTTTTAAGTCACAGAAAAGATCACATTACAAATAGGCCCTTCATATACAGCCAGCGCTATCACTCAGGGGCATGCCAGAAAGTTAACAGTCTGCCATCTCTGGAGCCATTGATCCCTAGCACTCTCTCCTTCCTCCCAAAGGTAGGTGTTCCCAGGAGGTTCTGTTTGGGGGAATGGTAAGGCTGCCAATGCCAGAGGAACGATTATGCCTTCAATCAGATACAGGTTTGGCTGAGAAAACAACTGAGAAGAGGGACAGTGTCCATATCTGAGTCTAGAAGGGGTGTTGTATTAGCCTCTTTGAAATCTTAAGATGCAGTTTTCATGTTTATTTTTTCTTTGCTGTTTTGTTTTGAGAGAAGGTCTCACTATGTAGCCCCAGCTACCTTGGAACACATCATATAGACTAGCCTGGCCTGGAATTCCTAGAAACTGACCTGCTTCTGCCTTCTAAGTGATGGGATAAAGGGAATGAACTACCATGTCCAGAGAAGATACAGCTTGCAGATGGACAAAGAAATGTGGCAGAAATTGCCCTGGCAATAACTATGTGTTGATTGCAATCTTTAGATGTGTCTGTGTTTTCCACTTTAACATGTTGCTAATAGGATGCTGCTAACAACCTCACACATTAAAAACTTATTGCCTTCAGTGATCATATTGCCTAGTGTCACATAAAATACTGCAGTTTTCAATTGGTGGGTGAATGAAAAAAGGAGGACATGATTATTCATAAGCATGGGAGAGGAGAAAATGAGGAGGGGAGAGCAAGGAGACAAAGAGGCCATGAGGGGAAAGAGCCAGGTAACCAAAATGGCTGGATTATATAGGGAAGGGCAGCTAGGAAAAGGTAGCCCAGCCCCTGGGCTGGAGAAGTTTAGAGTAGAGGGTGGGTATGCCGGCCATAGCCTGTAACAGGTAAGGAATTGAGAGATACTGAGAGAACCTGGAGCCCAGGTACTCCTTGATATGGTAAATAGGCACCTCAGTTAGCCATTTGTCCCGAGTTTGAGACCTAATAGTGGTATTATCCATTCACTCAGATATAAATAAGGTTAAATATGGGCACGAATATATTTAAAGGGAGAGGCTCGTCTTTTTTATGAGTTTGTCTATAGTCCATTATTTTATAATTTACAGAGTAAAATGAGTCAATTATTCTTAGGTACCAAGGATAATAAAAAAAATACACAGTACTCAAAGAACATACAACAAGCTAGAAGACAGCTACATATTCCATTATGATGTCATATGCTGTAGTGTTTTATAGAAACAAAGATGCTGGGGCACTCTGGTGTCTGCAGAAGGAGACATAGTCCAACTCATTGAGTTGCTTGGGAATCACATTTGTGTGGTAGTTAAGGATCTATAGCAGAGGGAGGAACTGCTTCTGTACAGTCCCAGGGGCAACTTCAGAAGGGTTGACACACAGAAGTCTGAAAGAAGTTCAGAAATCTTGAGGAAAGGAATATATCCATCTCATTTGCATCTCTTGATGCTTTGCTGCACTTGTTTTGAGAGTGAATACAATTCTCCAGTCACAGACAGCCCTGAATAGGCAATCTGTTCTGACTTTAGCACTATGGCAATGATTCCAAAATATCTTTCCCAGTTGCTTAACATGAACGCAAACATATGATTTTGTGTTTCCTGAACCAGAAGAAAAGTTATTTAGAAAAGTGTTTGGATCCTAACTATCAGAAAATATATCAAACAACTTATTTATTCTATTACAATATTTTAAGGGGCACATGAAATTCAGTCAGCTATTAATCTCAATGGGACTTTTAGGGAAAGAGGAAGGAAGGCAGAGGAGCATCCATCTGCACAGATAAAACATCAGTAGCAATTAGATGTGGCTCCAGAGCTCAGGCATTTTATAGCTGAATTTGCTACACTATTTGCTTTTCTGTTTACTATGACTAAACATCTAACAGAGAGAACTGAATAAATTATTTGTTTTGTCTCAGAGTTACAAAGGTATCAGTCTACGGGCCAGTAGGTCACAATAGAACCACAGTTCACATCATGGTGGACACAAAGCAGTGGTGCTGGGGGCAAACTACAGTCCCCAGTGATACCTCTCTAGGGACCTCCTTCCTGTAACCACATAGCAAATTTCACAACCTCTCAATAATTTGTTGAAATTTATGTCCATCAGTTTATGTCCATTAAATTAGAACCTACATGATCTAATCATCTCTGGGAAATGCAGCCCTCAAAGACAATAGAGAGGTAGGTGTTAGTATTCAGACATCTGTACTGGCCTGCCCTTGGCGTTCTGACAGGAAACGCCGTCAGCTGCAGCCACTAAGAGCACCATCTGTGCATATTCACTACATTCCCTTTTAAAAGGGCCCTCTCTCTCTCTCTCTCTCTCTCTCTCTCTCTCTCTCTCTCTCTCTCTCTTTCTCTCTCTCTCTTATTTTCTGCCTGTCTTTTGCTTCCCCACCCTTCTCTCTCTGCTTCTCTTTTCTGCTGTCCTGTCCCCAGAGGCTGGTCTCCCCACTCCCCTCCCTTCTTTCCCCATTCCCTTTCCCTTAATAAAAAAAAAAAAAAAAAAAAAAACCTTCCACATGAGCTCTGTCATATGGCATCTTTCTCTTTTGAGCCACTTTTAAAATTAGGTTTTACTTATCTTAATATTGACTATCAATATTAGCATCAAGACCATTTGTCTTATAAATTTGTTACTCTCATTATCTTGTAACTAAACAAACAAGTCCCAATGGATTCATTATTGCCTTTGTCGATATCACAATGAGTAAGACAAATTTCCCCCAGTTTAGTAACTCCTACTAATACATGGCTGCCACTGGAGTTCATTCATTTGATTTGGATCAATGACAGACTCCCTGTGTTCAACCATCTCCTCACCGGACTTTGAATAGGAAATACTGGCTATGGGGGGAAAAAAAGGCTCAAAAGAAGACCCAGGCTTCTAGGCCAGAATCTAGGTAGGAGTGATATACAACTCAACCAGGAGCATTTCTAGAACCTGTTATAAATAAACTGAGGTGGAAGTGATCTTGTTTAGATTATACTTAAGGTAGAATGTGCTATCATCTAATTACGCTATACACGTAAAGATTATGGAAACAACACCTGCTTCATTAACTAGATATTTCCTTACCAGAGTCTTTTAGCCATTGAGTTTGCATTTTACTCACATCATTGATAGCAAAAGGAACATGAGCTTGTATTTAAGCTATGTTCACAGCAGGAAACTTGAGGTCAGAGGCGTGAATTGAAATAATTTGCCACTCATTAGCTGTGAGACTTTGGGTAAGTGCAATTAATCTTAGTACTTTTTGTTGGTTTTCATCTTCAGATTATGAAAGATGTGTATGTAAACTTTTACTTTTTCAGATTAGGGTAAAACATTACAAAGTTCTTGGCCCAGGGCCTTCTGTGTAGTAAGTTCCAGTATTCATCTATGCTGGTTATTGTAATCAACTATCTGGAAGGCTAACCATTTGAATATTTCCAATGATAGCAATGAGCGAAATGTTACAGGGAGAGGGAGGAGGTATACATTGCCTCTATTCCTTCTGGGCTGAGCTTCAGCTGTGATCCAGTTGTAGTCTACCTGTCACCACTGCGTTGATACAGATACCTCCTTCCGGTATTCAGGTTCCTCAAGGATTCTTTTCTGGTCTGCTGTTTCAATGTGATTTCTATCTATCCTTTCTTATCCTGAGTGCTCTACCATTATTGGTTCCCTTGAGGTGTTCCCCAGGCTGTCTGAAACTCCTTTCAGTTAAATCCTCTGTGTTTGCCATATATTACACTGGGTCTCTGACATGCATAAAACAATGAAAAGGACTTTGCTTGAATATAAATGAGAACATTTTTTTTCTTGGAAAATTGTTTAATATATATTGGAAGAAACTAACCCAATAAGTTGTAAATCCTTGGGAAGTTTGTCGGAATGGTGGTGGTTTGTTATGATATATGCATAGCTTTGAAAGCTGGAGAGAGTTTGTTTAGAAGGCAGGGGGGTAGTGGGGAAGGAAGGGTGGGGTTCTTTTCTAAATGCATTAAACAACAAGATCATATCCACAGTGTCAAGAAGAGCAAGAAGATTATGAGCAGTATAAGGAAATGTGACTGGATTTGATGGCGCTCTGTGTAAGGGAATAATAGTGGCCCACCAAAGATGTCCTTGACCTAATCCATGAACAAAAAGTAAATTACCTTAGATGAGAAAATGGATTTGGCAGTCGTAATTGAACAGGGATCTGGAGAGAGGCATGAGATAAAAACAGGGACCCTGGGCAGGTCAGGTAGACTTGGAGAAAATGTGACCATGAAGCAGAGTCAGAGAGGAAGACTGAAAAACTTCACTCCTAGCTCTGAAGACCTGCAGGTGGCCACATAAAGTGGAAAGCATCAAGGAAGCCCATTTTCCTCTAAGGCCTCCACAGGAAATGCCCTGGGAGGACCTTGATTTTATCACAGTTTCACTTAAAATCTACAGAGCTGTAAAACAGTAAATATCTCCATTTAAGCCAATAAATCAGTGCCAACTTGTTACAACAGTAATAGGAAAGGGACACAGGGCCCTGGATTTGGGCAGTCGGTTGAGAATTTTGGATTTTATCTGAGAGGCACCCATGAGCTACCACAGATGGTCTAATTAAAAAAGACACAGTGGATTAAAGGTTGGGAAACAGTTTAAGCTCTCCAGTATCATTCACAAGTGGGTATACCTGTAAGGCTTCAGATTAACTGAGGGTTCTATGAATTGCTGAGAGGTTTCCAAATATGAGCAATTGGTAAGAGAAAAGTCAGACCTGGGATCCTTAAGCCATCTTGTAAAATGGACATAAATACACTATACATAAGGAACCTGTCCTCCCTGCATCAATAACGCTCTGAATATTGTACACTAAAAAACTGAACATACTTTAGAAATACCTGCTGATTTTTCTCCTTTAATTCTCATCTTGGGTCCAGCAAGGCATGCTACACCAAGGTATACATGAAATTGTGCCCCTCTTGGAAAACTGTCATTCTTTAGTGAACACACAAACCTCATTTCTGCACTGACTGAAAGTTTGGTAAGTTGTAAAAAAGATAAAAAGAAAAGAAAGATGCAGCTTGAATAATTAGTAAGCAATTCAAATTTTGCAAAACAGCAAGACTGGATCTCTGAAAATTTGGGTTGGAAAGGAACCACAGGTCAAGCTTACATCAAGGGTCACAACAATAGTTAGTAGTTTAAACCACTCCCTGGCCTCTAGTGCTATTCAGAAGCTACAGCTGTTTGCATTATTGGTCATTTCCCAAGGAATGGGAAATGTGTAGATGCACAAACCCATAGTCCATCATTAGCTCCAAACACCTCTTCTCTATGAGAAAAGATGGGCTGCTGAGAATCCAGTCTTAAGTGAATTTAAGGTGTCTTGGTGTTTAGCCAGTTAACGAAATGTTGGGTTAACTGACCCTGTTGTTAATTGTTAATGGTGAAATAAACTAGTTAAGCAAACCAACAGTGAAAATGCCAGGCAATTAAATATCATGGAATGATAAAGACAACCACTACTTAAAGGACTAAGGAGGTGAAGATAATACGTTGCTTAAAGCTTCTATCACTTCACCCTACCACCAGTTCAGTTTCACCTCTCTAACTGGGAACCACTTCAGAAGCTGTGGCCCTGGTTTCCACTAACATTTGGAAAATCCAAAATGCTCCCAGTTTCTCTCAATTGGATATAACACTGCATTTCTAGGGTACACTGTCTTCTTAAAATACATTTTGTATTTGAAAGACTGCATTGTGGTATTTGGACACTAAACGTTTCTGTTTCAAAATGTTCTGCCTCTTGGGAACTAGTGTAGAAACGTCACATTGAGACAAGAAGTAGTTTTGCCTTGCATGCTTGTCTTTCCTTGTTCTGTAGCAGAAAAGGTCCTAAATATTAAACAGGAAGAAAATGCTATAAAGTTCACCACTGAGCAACCCTAGGGCAGGGACTTAGCATACTAATCAGGTGCCCCTCCCTGTCCCCCGCTAGTCTCATTTCCAAAACTTCAAATAACTAAAACACAGCTCACAACGTAAAAACAACTTTAATTTGAAAAACCCTCTTGTACTTGGAAAGTTCTAGGCACTGCCTCACTCACTCTTGGGCTGGCTACAAGCACTCCCTTCAGTCCTCTGACCTGGAGGGTATACCTGAAGGCCTCTCAGGTCTGTCTGACCATCTGCTAGGTGTATCACCTCTCACCAGAGACCCAACCAAGCCCCACCAAAGATGATCAGGAAAGCAGGGTCGCTCACCAGTGAGGAGCCAGTAGCAGGCTACAGTGACCTGTAGGCTGGCAGGGCGCCTGGGGACCATGGCTGGAGCGGCTACAGCTCCCTGGAGGTGCTGGTTCCTGGGCAGGAGCTGGCAGCAGCTGGGAGGACCTGGTCGCCGGTGCCTTGCGCTCTGGGTCACTCAGGCGGTCTCCGCGGGTGTCCAGCGGTGGCCCCAGCGGCTACAGCGCTCAACAGCTGTGGAGGAGTGATTTCCTGTGTTTTTGGTAGAATGCCTCTAAGCGCGCTCCACGCTTTTCACATCCCAGACGGATTGCCACATCTCCCCGCCCCTTCGCGCGCTGGTCTCTGAAATCTCACTGGCAGCCTCCCAGGCTCTATCCAAGACATGGACAAATAAAGCCAACTTCGCGGGACCGTGTTTAGGCTAAAGTCCACGGGCAGCAGCAAAGCAAACCTTAAAGGGACATCTGCCTTTCGCTGAGAGGGCGATCTTGCTTCATGAACGAAATCCCTAAGGTGGTGGAGGGCGGGGCTGGACTTTCAGGAGGGTGTCGCCAGCCTAGTGGCCCCGCCTTCGGATCCTCCAGACTTCTCTGCGGTCTGGGTAGGAAGGACAACTTTGAAAGTGCCCGGGCTTTTACTCCCTTTTTTCCACTGTGTCCAGCTTCTCAGAAAGGATCAGACCCGCAAGGAAGTCAGCTGGTAGAATAAACCCTTTTCTTGCCAGCAGACGCTTGGACTTGGTCTTGGGTCCGTCCCATCCCCAGGGCGTCCTCACCACACACAAGATCCACTGAGGGCTTTGCTTTCATTTGGGGAGAATTTGACTGTTTTAAGAGGATTCCCGATTAAAAGAAGTTGTAGATTATGGTTTTGTATGTGTGTGCTGGGGTAGAAGGGGCGGTAAAGACTATGACAAAAGGAAAGGGGAGAAACTAGACTGTTGTGGGCATGGAAGAGTGGGGAAGAAGGCTGTCTCCTTAGAAATGGAATGTGGGCTGTTTTGTCTAAGCTAAATTAGGTTGTTTGTACACTGGGGACTGACTCTAATAGAGAAGTCAAAGTACTGTTTCAGTTTTTTTCCTTCTTGTATGAGTGCATATTAAGTCAGTTCATGTTGCTTCTGTCTAGGAGAGGTGGCCCAGAGTTATTGGCCTTCCCTTGCCTGGTCACTCAAGAATCGTATTAGCGTCAAATACAACAAATATGCGCCGTTTTCAAGTGCCTTAGCACTTTTGAGAACTTCAGAGAAAGGAATGGATGGGTGGGTTTGTACTTAGAGTCCTTTGCAAAAATCAACCCAAGTCAGCAAATACCTGAACATCTCTGTCTAGCAAAAAGAGGACCAAGCAGAAGTGCCATCCGAAGGACTACCCATCTCCTCTGTCTAGAAGAGAAGGCAGACAGTAGGTAGAGGTAGCACAGGGATGGAGGGGCCTGGAGGAGCACACAGGTGGCACTGGGTAAATGCCCAATAGAGAAATACGGCAGCTCCAAGGAGGAAGGACAAATGTTATGGAAGTTTGATGATCAAGAATAGGGCAAGCTAATCAAGTGTGGTGACACATGCCACTCAGGAGCCTGAGGCAGGAGAACTGTAGATTAGAGAGGCAGCCTGGACCCAAGAGTGAGACCCTATCTCAAAAGCAGTGAAGGTTGAAGGTAACCTCATTACCATGGCTCGTTAATCCACTGGCAAGAGATTCCTTATCTAACATGTATTTCAAGTGACTATGTAGTAAACATTAAATATCACATTCTTACTGGTTTTGGTTTTCATGTCTTCTCTCAGTTCCAATTTCAAAATTATCCAAATACATAGAAAAATAGTGTTCTGTAGGATCAGAGTCCATTCACACCAGGCCTTACTTGGACTCTCTTACCTGCATTCAGCTCCTAAGAATGCATTTCTGGTGGACATTCCATGTCCCCTGTTTAGTCTGTTGTGTCTTCTGCCTCTCTGTATAATGCACTGGACTTTGCAAAATAATTAGTATTGATTAATGCTTGGGTACTTAAAAGTCATAGTAAATAACTTCCCAATAGTATTTCACCCCAATACTTAGTTTTCAAAATAAATCTATGTATGCATATATGCTTATATGCGTTTATATATGCACTTATACATGTAAATACAGACACATGTGTATAACTGCGTTTTACTAAACAGGACAAAGATTGAGAATATCTTATTATAACATAATGTTAAGGTATTTTTATAATATGATCAAGGTTGTACGTGAAAGCCTTTCCTTTCCTTGCTGGGTGCTAACTTGTACTTCCAATTTAAATATTTGTTCCTCCTCCAGGAGCTAGAAACTTAGTGTGATAAGATCACTACCAGTAGTGTTGCTATGTATGGCATGACTTTTTTTAATTGATCTATCTGTCAAGTCAATGTAAATGTAGAGGTTGAAAAGTAGCTATTGCTGGAGAATTGCTTTAGAATCCATTCCCATTTTTCTGAACTACCATAAACTTCTGAACTACCAAACTAATACAAATTGCTGTCAAACACACATACACTACTTTCCTTTGTTTACTCTGACTAGTAAGAAGACAGGCCATTGAATAAACTGAAGAGTAACAAACAGAAATAAATGCCTAGTCTTTTTTTTTTTTTTTTGAGACAGAATTTCTCTGTATTGTTTTGGAGCCTGTCCTGAAACTCGCTAGACTAGGCTGGCCTTGAACTCACAGAGATCCACCTGCCTCTGCCTCCCAAGTGCTGGGATTAAAGGCACGTGCCACCAATGCCTGGCTTGAAATGCCTAGTCTTAAAGAGCAACAATTCTATGAGAAGCCTGGGTAGGAAATGTTAAAGTAAATATTTTGCTATTTTAAAGGAGGCCTGATATGATCAGATCCCTTTTGAGTGTTTATAAATGAGTAAGAAGTTGAGGGCCAAAGTGATTAAGGATTTGTAAAGTTGAGTCTATGGAGTGAGGCCAGATAGTTGGTTCTGTGGTTTGAACAAGAATGGCTTCCATAGGTTCACATTTTTGAATACTTGGTCCCCAGTTGGTGGAGCTGTTTGGGAAGGAATGGAAAGTGTCACCTTGTTGGATGAAGTGTGTCACTGGTAGTGGGCTTTGAGATTTCCAAAGTCCCTTCCCGTGCCCTTCCCAGTTAGCTTTCTCTGCATTGTAATTGAGGAACAAGTTGACAGTTTCCAGCTACTGCTTAAGCTTTATGCCTGCTGCCATCCTCCCAATAATGACTGTCATGGGCTCTAACCCTCTGAAACTGCAACCCCCTCCCCAAAGCCTCTTTTTCTGTAAGTCATGGTGTCCAATCCCAACAATAGAGAGAGAAGACAGCTAGTGCTGCTGGTACATAGTCTTGAAAAACAAACACACATATCTTACTCTAAAGTTTATGTTGAACTTAGTTTAATACACTAGTATCACTTGATATAAACACATATTTATACTAAATAAGCTTATTAGTATATATTTAATATGTCAAATATATACTAAATGCATTTATATTAAATAAATGTTTAGTATAATACATTTAGCATAAATTTACTAAAGTTCTGGAGTTAGGTTTTATGGGCTCAAGCTCTGGAATCACAGTACCATAGCTGTGTGACATTGAAAAATAGCCTAGGTTTTCCGATGATGAGATTAACTCCTCCCCGTGAAGACTGATATGAAGATTATGTGAGGCAACCTACAAGCATTCCGTGCAGTGCTTAGATTGCATTAAGTGCTCATGACCTACTCAACATTCTTCTTCCTCACAGTAGAAGAAGTGTTATTAGGTCAACAGTAGAAAGTTAGGCAGTCCCTGTGTGTGATGGGCACTGAAGAAAAAAAATGCAACCTGATGGCCATCAGAAGTGGGTACTTCGGTACTTTAACTGCAAAAAATCTCCATCAGCTCCTATTATTTCTCAGATTGCCTTTGAAATGGATGTATATTAAAATACCAAATCACTATAATGTTGGCACAAATTTGCTTTTCAAATTAGCCTGCTGTCAAATGAATTTTTTTTAAACAAAAATAGCATGTGTCACTGAGATGAGGGGAATAGGAGAGTTCAAACAAGAAAGCCTTACACCATGGGTAAAGAAGTGCTCCCACCTGGAAGTGTTGCTTAATAACAAATAATTTAAAGTTTGCTCCATATTAAAAAAAAAAAAAACTCTAAGAAAAAATGTAAAATGTGTTTTGTTTTGTTTTTTTTTAAAGGGAAGGTCATGCTGAGCTATCAAATACTTTCTTTATGCTTTGTGCTAATTTTTTCTTTATTTCTCTGATAATTTTGTCCATGTCAATCACGATTCTGGTTACCTTTCATCCCCATCATTCTCTCATTCCTTCCCACTCTTGAAACCATTTAATCCACCAAATCCTCCCTATTCACTTTCCTATGTTTTTGTATGCATGACACACATTAATTATGTTAGCTGTATGAACCTGTGTGTATGTGAGTGTGCGTGTGTATGTGTGTGTGTGTATGTATGTGTGTATGTGTGGGGGGGGGAGGGGCGTATTTCCTGGGAAAATGGCAGCTTATCAATGGTTATACCACTGAACAAAAACTATTACCATGTCCCCCAGTAGTTTCCTTGACTGCCAGATTTTTAAGGTGCCGTCAAAATGTACCTTCATCTCACTCATTGCTCACTCTAAGGATTTGGTGTAAAATTGTCTAGATCTGCTTTTCGTTTTACAACGATTCCATAAAGTTTTAGATTTTATCATTTCAGTCCATAAGCAACCAGGGAAGTATTCCCCAGGGCAAGTGCAGTAATACTTGTTGATAGGGAGATCCCATAGAGGTAAAGGGTATAGCCAACTCAAGTTTTCAAGTTCAGCTGGGGACTGGTCTCTATCACTGTTTTCTTCTGCGATGAAAATGAGCAATACAGTTGTTATTCTGCTGCAAATCTGCTGTTCATTACTTCTTTCACTTGTAACTGGAAACAGAAAATAAGTGGCAGGCCCTCGATGCTACCATTGGCATGCTTCGTTTTAAGCCTATTAAGTCACACAGTCTAGATTCATTAATGCTGTTACATCTAGAAAATCCATGACTGTTCCCTCTATGACCAAATCAAGTCCAAGTGATGGGGAGCTCAAACTTCACCACTAGCCAGCCATTTGTTTTCTGTTATTTCATAACATTCTTGCGGGAGTGTTTTTTCACTTAAATAGGTGTTCCTTTCGGCCTATTTCCTGAACACATCTGTGCCAGAAACCTTGCCCAAAGTCATTTGAGCAGCTGGTACAAAAGGAAAAAAAAAATAATCCTTGACGTTAGAATCTTGATGAGGTTGGCTGAGCTCTTAACACTGTATGAAACTTCCCTGACTTATTGGCAGACTTCAATCTGAGTGACACACCATGCTGCAGCAGAGAGGCTGTGCCAGGGTGGTACCCTGGCAGGAATATTCCATTCGTGGCACTCTCTAACTCAGAAGAAAAGCTGACCATAGTCAGAAACAGTTCAGCTGCACTGAAGGGTCCCTCAGTTTGAAATACTAGTCTGTTCTATTTTATTACATTAGACATTTGGGCAGTTCTGTGATTGTTTGACCAGGTTCCCCTTCTAAAAAGTTAAATAAAGTAAGTTGATTTTTTTATGCTAAAATAATATGATGACAAGAAAATAAAAGCTATTCCTTATAGCAGGATTGGGTCATTAAACATGTTTGTAGGGAAATACCCTTTGTCTCTAACAAAAAACCAAACAAACCAAAAATGTATATTAAGAGAAGAGAAGGTTGTTGTTTAGTCCTGAAATAACAGTTAAATAGCTTGGTTTACAAGTCATGATCTCTGTACTATTCTAAAATCTACATCAAGACAGTCAACCACTGACCTTTGTCCTCTAGCATTTGACCTCCTGTAATTCATTCCTACATTCATCAAGTAACTTTGCTACACTGGGAAGCCTCTTCTGAATCCATCTCTGAATGATTCAGAGATGTTCAAGTGTTAGGCCTTATCATATAAACTCAGAAGCTATCTAGAAATATGTTCTTGGAATAGGCTTTCTGATTGTATCAGACCGGAGGATAGACGATAAGTAAAATCAACAGGAAAAATGAGATGTGATTCTTTAAAAATAATAAATGCAAATTAAAAAAAAAGTTTAGAAAGTGAGTGGGGAATTTCACAGAAGGACAAAAAGAGCATGGGACACTTTAGAGAAGGAACCCATGTCCCCTCACTCTTGCACCTTTCACGTCTGCCGAACTAACACCACATGAATGATGCTACTGGAGTCTGCTGCCAGCTCAAGGCATAGCCTGGCATCCTTGGGACACAGATTCATTGGTCTCCGTGTGCTTTCCGGGCCAGAGCCTGGTGAAACTCTGATGGGGGAAGTGCTTCTGTGTATGTGTTTGTCTTACTGGATGATAAATAAAATACTGTTTGGCTAATGAGGCAGCAAGTTAGGCAGGACTAGGAGTCAAAGAGGATTCTGGGAAATGTAGTAGAGAAGTGGTGATCCAGGCAGGAAGTGACATAGCAAGGAGACTCATTTAAGCAAGGAGAAACAGGAAGTGGCCCCTTTCCCCCCTTCGCATCCTCCAGCATCGGGATGTAATCCACTGGCAAGGGAGGACACCAATGGAAGGTGTCTGATAAGATAAGTCTTATAAAATATATAGATTTATGATAAATAAGACTGAGCTAACAGATGAGAAATCCTAGTCATTGGCCAAGCAGCATTTGTACCTAATATGTCTCTGTATTATTTTGTCCATCCATGCAACAGACAGAACTCAGGTGGCTTGGCAGGTGGCTCCCATAAAGCACACATGTGGCGGTAGGGCTTGGCAGCTTTTGGCAGAAAGATTTATCATAACAAAACTCTTTCCTGGGCAACTGTTCTTGACCAGGGAATCACTTCAGTAGCACCCTCAGTTTGGGTTTTCTCCTTTCAAAAGACTTTGGGTTTTCATAAGTTGGAGACTAAAGTTAGTGCAGTCTTGCCCTCAAGACACCTTTCCCCTTTCTGTCTCAGTGCAGAGTGATTCTTTTTTCCTTAATGGCACTAATTTACAATTACAGATACTTCGACATCTAAACTTTCATTGTCCCAAACTTTCAAATATATGATTTTCCATGCCACAGTTGTCATTTTTCTAATCCTTCTGTTCTCCTCTTTGCTCTCTCACTCTAAAGACCTGGGGTAATAGCAATGAGCAGTAACTATGACACAACCTGAATGGCATCCTGTCTTGAAATTTCCTCTGCCAAATTAATTCATCTGTAATTTTAAAATTCATCTCGCTCAAGTTTTCAGCTGGATGCATTCTTTGTCAGAATATCATTAGAATTGACCCCATCCTAATTATTGGTTGAGTATTCACCCCCCCCTCTTATGGACCAGGTTTCTACTGTCCACATTTCTCTCAACATTCTTGTCATACAAACTCACACCAACATTGCCCTTTAAGCACTCCTTACAGCATTCTTAGTGATGTGGTGATAATTTGTTTGTGATCTAAGAAATAAAGTTTTCCTGAAGATCAGAGTGTGGAACTAGCCACACTAGTTAGCCATAGACACCAGGTAGTGGTGACACACATCTTTTATCCCAGCACTCCGGAGATAGAGGCAGGCAGATCTCTGTGAGTTCAAGGCCACCCTGGGCTACAGGAGATTGATCCATTCCAAAAGATAAACTGAGCCAGGCAGTGGTGGCTCACACCTTTAATCCCAGCACTAGGGAGTGATATGGATGGGCAGAGAGAGGAATGTGAGGTGGAAAGAGACAGGAGCTCATTGCATTCAATCTGAGGATTTGTATGGACAGGATTGATCCTTTTGGTCTGAGGATTCAGCAGAGTTAAGAACTAGTGGCTGAGCGAGGCGTTGGTGGCACATGCCTTTAATCCCAGCACTCGGGAGGCAGAGGCAGGCAGATCTCTGTGAGTTCGAGACCAGCCTGGTCTACAAGAACTAGTTCTAAGACAGCCTCCAAAAGCCACAGAGAAACCCTGTCTTAAAAAAGACCAATTTTCTGTATTTACTTTTTTCAATATTATGGACAAAATTCCTGACAAGAAACAACTTGAAGGAGGAAAGGCTTGATTGCAGTTGGAAGAGATATGGTCCATCATGGTAGGGGCAACATGGTGGCAGGATTTGGCAGATCATTGGTTATACTGCATCCATAATGGAAGAGCAGAGACCTGTCAATGTAAGTGCTCGGCTCACTTTCTCCTTTTCATGTAGTCAGGGATCATGGAAAAATATCACTCACAATCATTCTAATTCATGAAATCTGTCCAGACATGTATGTTTGACTTCAGGAAGATGCTGACAAGTTGCCAGTCAATATAAACCATCACAGGTTCCAGTCTTCAAATTTAATTTGGTATTGTCCTCTTCTGATCCCTGTATTAACTTTCTCTTCTATGCAAGTCTGCTAAATGTGAAAGGAGTCATAAATGAATAAAGGAAGAGAATGAGACTAAAATAGTAAGTTCTTGTAATAAGAGATACATAAAGTTGTTTAACCCTTTCAATCAAGAAAAGACTAATTAAGCAATGTTGGATTCCCCCCTTCAGTATTGACTTCCCTTCTAACTAAATACCCCCAACTAATCCCCCCTAATCTGTTTCCCACCTCATAATTTCTTGCTACATTCTAAATGTTATCCTTATACCCACATATATGTGCAGCTACCCAGTGTGATCACAAGAGCCTCTCTCCAGAGCAAATGGAGACCCTCACAGAAAACCACAACTGGTACAGTTCAGAGTTCAACAGATCATCTGGATGCCAGCCACAAAGGCTACATCATACCTTCTCATCTAGGGCTCAGGGAACATCTCAGAATGAGGGGAGAAAAAAGTTGTAAGAGCCAGAATACCAGGAAGTCTATTGTAAGTCTCTCCTAGAAATGGCTGTATAAACAAGAATGGAACAATGGCAATATCAAGAATCCTTTTCAACTTGCTATCAATGGGTCTAACCTTTGCTGTGTGAATAAACAGAAAACATCATTTGTATCAGGATTCAGTATAGCCAGCTTTTGTGTTGGCCCAGCTGTGACTTCAGTAATGCCCAGTGTTGCGCCCAAATTCTGAACCCCCAAATCACCAAGAGACCCATTCCAATGCAAAAGCCAAGAGTCTTTTATTGTTTAACTAGTTAACTCCATTAACTTGGGCCCCTCATCCATCCAACACAGGGGATGGCGTAAGAAAGACCCGAAGGAGCCTCAAGGCAGTGTGGGGCGTGAGGGGTTTATTGGGAGGAGCAAGGAGAGTGTCTAGGGGTACATAACAGTCTCAGGATTGGGGCATTTGGGCAACCTGTCCTGTGTTGATTGGTCAACTGGTTGTTATGACTGATAGGTCCTCCAGGGTAGTTGCTATGCCCTGTAAGTCACTGTTACACCACTTTTACTGTAAAGCATGCCCAGAGATGTATAGCACATCCAGAGTCCCACCAGCTAACTTCTGATTGGTTCCTTGTCATGTGGAGGGTATCTGACCTAGGGCAGCTCCTGAAAAGTCAGAAGGCCAGAAACTAAGCACATGTGCTGAGTCTGGGGCCTTTGTTTTTTCAGTTATGGCTGCTAAAGCAGGGGGCTGGGTGAGGGTCTGGTCTCTTCAGAAGGACTATCAATGACCATAGCCCAAGGTTTAATAAAGTAGGCTGCCTGAAACAACCTACAAATCTGAATACATGAATGAGTGTTGGTGGAGTCCAGAGGGAAATGATTATTTTCTTCCACCCACATAAGTTTTCATATGACTAAGCTTATTGAGGTCTCCACCTTGAGTTGTGACTATGCAAAAGTAGCCATCATATGTTCACCTAAAGCCAAATTGTATTAACTAGCCTAGAAATGATTGTTTGGTATATTGCAAAAAAAAAAAAAAAAAAAAAGGACATTTAAGTGCTGAGAAACAAAGCCTGAAAAGTAAGAAACAATGTGTGTTTGGAACTCGGCTGCATCATAATGCTACTGGAATCTAAGAGTGAAAGCCCAGGGATCTCAACAGACTAGCTGTGACCTCCCATCCAACATGTCAATCAAAGGAATGAGCAGAGGTGATGAACAGAAAGAAGTTTTAATCATCATGGCCACGGGGATGAAGAGATTCAGTTATCCAGGCCTGACTTGAAGACTTTAAGGCTCTGAGGAAGGAAGCAAAGACAAAAGGTGGGAGTTGGAGATTTGTCCTGACAGGGGGATTTGCACAGCTAATGCTGGAGGCAATCTCCATTAAAATTGACCTGCTTGATCATTCTTTCAAGACTGGCTCTGCAGAATTCCAGAGAGCTCCTTACTACTTTATGGTCCCTTTAATTCTCCTCTTTGGGTAACTGATCTGCCTTGGGTGATCTCATCATGGGCTCTTTTTGCTAGTCTCTTGTCATAAACATGTTTATCAACCAAATACCATTCCTAGTGTATAAATTGAGGATGTGCCCTGTCTAAGGTATAGTTGAAGGGATGCTTTTTATTAAAGGCACAAGGGAGAATACAGCCAGAGGAATCTGGAAGAGTAGAGAGGGGAAAGAAAGCAGTAAATTGAACATGGCTAGCAGTCTGGATTGGGCCATGATGGGGATGGAGAAACAAGAGTGGAAGAGAGATGGAAAAGAGGAAGACAAAAGAGAGGACAGGAAAAGAGGAAGACAAAAGGGAAAGAGAGCAAAGAAAGCACAGAGCCTTAATGGCAGGGTTATAGGGAAAAGAGAGGCTAGATGAGGGAAGCCCAGGAGCTGCAGAAATTTAGAGTTGGTGGTGGGGTGAGAAAAGCCACAGGTACTGAAGGAGCCTGGAGGCCAGCATTTGCTTTACTATGCTAACAGGCTCCCCAGAACCTGGCATCTAGAATTCAAGTTAATTACAGAAAAGAGTTGACTCAGAGAGGGAGGGGAAAATAAAAGAAATATAATGGAGTTAGCCAAACCAGTATATAAGTCCTTGTTCAATAATTGGATATTTATGTTGATCTTTCATATAATCTTCTTACTCATTATTATTATCCTCTTTTCATTCTATATTGAGATGTTACCAGGATCTCTCTCTGTCTCACTTGGCAGGCTCCCTAGTCCTTGTGATAATTTCTTAAGTAATTGAGATGAGAACTACAGAGCTTAGTGTAGAAGATTGGTAAGGTTTCTTACAAGGTAACACAAAACACTCCCAACATGTTGGTCTATCTGTTTAGATATATGTATTATTAGTCACCACACTTTCATATAGGCATTGGATTTTTGATTCTCCTGCCCTTGCCTCATGAGGGTTGGGACTACAGTAGTGTGCCACCACTGTTTTCTATAATAATCTCTGCCACAGATAGTTTCCTGAAGACTGCTTTCCTGCCCAGGTGATTGACAGGCCAATTTGGATTAACTCTTAAGGGAGGGGACAATGGTATGTCTTTGTTCTCTATCTGAAAGGCTCCTGCTAGATAGTAATCTTACAATCTTCCTGGCCATTCAGAAAGTGATGTCTCCACCCTAGGCCTGAGATACAATTCAGACTCCATTGTCTAGACCAAGAATCAGGAAACCTTGTTACCTATTGGACTTGTTAGACAAATTACAAAACAAAACAAAACAAAACAAAAACTTTAAAGTAGGTTTCACAAAAAATTGAAACTATTTACAAAGAAATCTTGTTTGTTTGTTTGTTTGGAGGCAAGTCTCACAATGTAGCCCTGGCTGACCTGGAACTCTATTTAGACTGAATTGGCTTCCAACTCACAGCGATTCACCTGCCTCTTTATCCCTAGTGCTAGGATTAAAGGTATATGCCACACACAACAAAGAAAAACTTTTTAAAGTCTTAAAATACTAACAGAAGTACAATGAATAAAATAAACATAGGTGAATGATGTCTCACTAAATATTGAATATAAAAAAGAGATATAATAATAAAAATTAAAAAGTTGAAAGACTGGGAGTAGAGAGGTGGCCTAGTAGTTAATAATTCTATTCGAAGCACCCTTGTCAGACAGCCCAGCCTTCTGTAAATCCAGCTCTGTGGAATCTGACACCACCTCTGGCTCATAGGACAACTATACTTATGTGTAGGCACATATAACTACACATAGTTAAAAACTAATGAAGACAAATATTTTAAAAATAGAAGGTGAAATGCACAATACCTAAAAATAAAAAAAAGTACAAGAGGAATTGAACACCAGATTTGAATCGGCAGAAGAATTAGTCAGTTGCAAATAGATACAAATAAAGTAGGTGAGATTATTCAGTGTGTGGAAGAAAAAAAGAGGGAAGAAAATGAATGAATTAATGAATTAAAGAAAGGAAGAAAAGAAGGAAGGGAAGAAGGAAGAGAAAATGACAACCTTAGTATATTCATGATGAGGATCACAGAAGAGAGGAAATCAGAACAAGGAAAGTATACTTGAAAGGCTATCTGAAACTTTCTAAATAGGATGAAAAGTATTAAAAATTCATGTTTTAAAATGTCAATCAACTCCAACTATGTGAAAACCAAAGAGATCCAAATCTTGACTCACTGTCAACTGTTAAAAGCCACAGAAAAGGGGGCATAATAGAGTAACAAACATATTCCTTTTATTTACAGAGTTTCTAAGATTGACAGATGATTTGTCATGAGATATTGTGATGGTCAGAATAGAATGGAATATCCAAACTGTTAAAAGAAAATAACCTTTAACCAAATGCAACAAAATTATCCAGGGCTGGGGGGTGAGAAAATCAGATGTACTTAGGTCTGTAAATCCTGGGGTAACTTATTGCTAGTAGCTCTGTTCTATAGAGAATGCTAAAGAAACCCTCCATTCTGGAAAGTCACTGGGAAAAATCTCAAATTCACACAAAGGATTAAAGAACACCATTTAAGACATCTATATGTATAACTGTAAAAGATAGCAAAACCTATTTTTATGTTCAAGTTGTCTTAGAATTTCTATTGCTGTGAAGAGACACCATGACCACTGCAACTCTTATAAGAAAATATTTAATTGGAGCTGGCTTGCAGTGCCGGGGTTTATTCCATGACAAGAAGTATGGTGGCAAGCAGGCAGACATAATGCTGGACAAGTAGCTGAGAGTTCTATATCCAGATCTGTAGGGAACAGGAAGAGAGAGAGAGAGAGAAAGAGAGAGAGAGAGAGAGAGAGAGAGAGAGAGAGAGAGAGAGAGAGAGAGAGTTTTGGCTTGAGCATCTGAAACAGCAAAACCCACTCTCAGTGACACATTTCCTCCAACATAGCCACACCTACTCCAACAAGGCCACCCCTCCTAATAGTTCACTCCCTGTGGGCCTATTGGAGCCATTTTTCTTCAAACTATCACATAAGTCTTATTGTATTCAAAAGACAACAGATGCCACAGGAGTAGAGGCACATAAATAATCCCAGCATTTGTGAAGCTGAGAAAAGAATTGCATGATGGAGATGAGAATCCTCTACTTAGCAAGTCCTGAGCTATTTACTAAGGCCATGTCTCAAAACTAACAAAACAAAGACCAAAAAGATAAACAGCAATAATATAGACGATAATGTTAAAACTGTCAATGTGCATAAATTAATACAATTTATATGACAATAATGGTATGAAAGAGGGAATGGGAAACTGTGTGGAGATGGAAATGAGTTTTTATTTGAACAAAGATGTTATATATTACTAAAATTAGCCCAATTACATTGTTTAAAATTAAAATGCTAATCATTATTTTCAGTACAAATAAGATATGGAACTCCCCTGACCCCCCCCCCACACACACACAACAGACCATGTATTTTGTCATTCCATGTACATGAAGACTTGGGAGATGGCTTAGCTGGTGAAGTGCTTTCTGCTGAAGCATAAGGATCTGAATTTGGATGCCAAGCTCCCTTGTAAAAGCCAAGCACAGTGGTACATACTATAATCCCAGCACTGGGGCAGTGGGACAGGAAGGTCCTTGTTTAGGCAAATCAGTAAGCTAGCTATAGGTTCAGTGGAAAACACTGTCTCAGTAAACAACAAAACAGCAAAACAAATGAGGTAGAGTGCAATTGATGAAGGCACTGGATGTTGATAGCTGACCTATACCTATCATGCCCACATATATACCTACTTACACACACACACACACACACACACACACACACACACACACACACACACACACACACACCCCACATCAACACACACCCCACAGTACACACACACAGAGAACATATACAAACCACACACACAGACACATGCACCTACCTTCCTCAGCACACAATCCACAGTAAAACAGTGGTTCCTGGAGGAACACAATGTGGTCATTTGAGAATGCCCACTTTATTCCTTTCTGTGATAATAAGCAGTATTTTAGCCTTCCTTCCTTCCTTCCTTCCTTCCTTCCTTCCTTCTTTCTTTCTTTCTTTCTTTCTTTCTTTCTTTCTTTCTTTCTTTCTCTCCTTCCTTCCTTCCTTCCTTTCTTTCTCTCTGTCACCTCTTCATAGACTTTGAAGTGACTTTATCTTTTTCCACTCTGCAAAGACATAATAGTATTTTGAAATCAAAGAATAGCTGTGACATTTCATAAGTCCTCAAATGAAAAAAAAATAAACTGCAGTATTACTGTGTGATATTTCATAGTTAACTTAGAATTTATTCTATCACTTTTTTTAAAATTTTTGTTTCACAGGTTCCTCATTAGGAATAAATGCCTCTAACTACTTTAGCTTTAAGAAACCGAGTGACATACAATCAATGAATGGAATTGTGATTAGCCCTTGACTTTGGGGTTTTTATGTTTTGCTTTTCAGTCTATGAACCCACAAGTGAGGAACACTTTTAAGAGAATTTTTATGCAGAATTTGAATTTTGTGAAGCTGGTATTTGAACTCCCTGTTTGGAGTAAATACATACAAAATATTTAAATAAATCTCTAGGACACATCTGTTTCCTGTTCATTGTGCACAACCTGTTAGAAGCTTTTGGAATGAAAAGTGGCAGTTGAAAGCCTCAAGAAATGACAATAGCAGTCATGGTGATGTTTTGCTTTGCTCATTGGTAATGTGGGAACTGATGATCTCAAAGGTCCTTAAGAAATCAAGCCAACTTTGGGATATATTTGTTTAGAAAATAAACTTTGAAATGATCTGCCTTCCAATAGCACTAAGTAGGAACTTCAGGAAGAACTCTGCGATTTTTTCTGTTGTCAATATTGATGCTGTGTTGTGGTCACACATACTAGTCTGCCTTTTAGGAAGCACAGTCAAAGTCTCCTGAACACAAGTCTAAGCAGGTAGACAAGTTTTTAAATTGTAGCATGTCATAGGCAGGTTACTAAATTTTGATTTGGAACAAGGTACATTAAAATTTGTCTTCTGGTGTAAATTAGCCAAAATAAAACTTTCGCCATACTTTTGTGTTTCATTTGTTTGTTTTCTTCTGCATGGGGTCTTTATACATACCTCAGGGTGAGCTTGTTCTAGGTTAGAATCCTGCCTGTTCTTTTAAACATTTATTTGCTTTTTATTTACCTATTTATTTAATGTGTATGATTGTTTTCCCAGCATGTAGGTATGTGCATGTATGTGTCTGGTACCCAGAGAGGTCAGAAGAGAGCATCTGATCACTTGGAATTGCAGTTACAGATGGCTATGAGAAGCTACAGACTATGAAGAGTCCGCACATTCTTCAAAACAGAAATTCATGGAGGTAGGTAAGAGTGAGGAGCAATTAGCTAGGTCTGTTGGGTCAAAACCTGTTCCCATTCTTAAGCCTCAGGAGCCCTGACACAGGGTCCTCTTGTCGTCTCTTATTTTCATAGATAAACTAATTTAAGAAATGGTTCAGAAGGAAACTCAAGGACAATCTTATTGGAGAAAACACAGCAGAATAGACAAGCTGGAATTCTAGGCAGCTGCTGGGTGAGAAGTAAAAGGGGAGACTGTTCTCCTTTCTGAGTTTGAGACTGAAAGCAGACTAACTTAGCAGTAGATATCTGTGAGCAGTTGCATGGGGTGGGATGGAGGCAGGGTTTCTCTAGAGACAGAGTGACAATGCCCACGGTATCGAAGCAAGTAGGCTTGGGAGTTTGTTCTGTGTCTGTAAGGGCACATGGAAAGAGTGGGAACTACTGATTTCACAGTGAGGGTCTGTATGTAATTCCTTTGAGGAATAGCTATTCCTCTCATTTTATCATGTCTTCAGGAGTCATCATGTTTCTTTTCCACTTCTAATTTCAGGCTGGACCCTTGAGGTTGTAAAACCAGGCCTTCCCCTTATCACAAGGGTTTTAGTCCTTGTTTAGGCAAAGGAAGTAACTCTTCTCTTCATCAAAGCGTATTATCAACCACTGACCAAGCCATTAATCATACTTTTTGCGGTACCGAACGTCTCAAAAGGCCTCTGTGCATGGGTGGTGTTTGCTGTCTGCATCATTTCAAAAGGGCCAGAAATGAATCATGCTATTCTTTCTAGAGGAAGCTGACATAAATGAGCATCACACCTCAAATGGTGCTTTGGAAGAAGGTGGCTGCTGATAGTCCTTTTCCCATGATTAGCACCTCTTACTGTTTCCTCCACCATAAAGAATATGGGTCCTTATTATCTTATGAAGGAAGTTAGGTAATGCCTTATTCTTCTGTATTTATTCACCATCTAGCAATGGAATCAACCTTGCCTCCAGAAATCTCAGATCCATTATTCCTTGTTAACTAAAGAGAGTAGACCCTGTAGCAGGGAAGTAAAGAGCAGCCACTATTAGAACTAGAAGGCTTGGCATCTGTTGTGATGGTGGTAGTGAGTAGAACCCCTGATGTGTAATTGTGAGAGGGTAGATTGTTTGGATTCTGAGATGTGGCTTTCAGGGCCGCTACTGAAGAGAAATATTAGCCTTCAATCAGTTTTCAGCTCTAAATAAGAACCTATACTTTATCTTTAGTGCTTTGGAAAATAAAATCTTAACCTGGACAGGTGAGGTCAGCTAGCATTTGACAATGAGAGAAGTACTTAACAAGACCAGTGAGGTTCCCTTTAAATATATTTTGGAAGAGCTGGACAGACTCTGGGTGTGGAGTTCTTGTGGCTGTTGGTCAAGACTTTGGTATTCATTATCTTTTAGTTTCAACATTCTACCTAGTGGTGTCCATTTGAGTATATTTTCTATTAGCTGGCATTGTTTCCTTTTGCAATCTAGCCTAGCTCTTTTTTGTTTGTTTAGTTTTGTTTTGCATTATTATTGGTGAATTAACCCTTTTCATGGACTTTGCAGCTGAGTGCTTATAACCACGTAAATGGATGCGAACTCAGCTCTCCTTTATAGATGTTCAAGTCAGTTGGGATTACTCATGAGTTACTTTAGGGGCTTCTTAACAAGAAGCCTCTGCACTCCCTCAGATTTTTTCCTACTAGTGTCATCTACTGGGGTGGATCAGAATTTCTTTGATCTGTAGCATCCTTTGGAAGTTCTAAGGACATTTCCGTCTATAATGATGTCTTTGGGATCTTCTGGTATCTCCCTTGGAACCTTGTATCCTTGTTATCTCTGCTGACAGAATTCAGCTGAAACATAGCCTAGTGTAGAAAACAGGAAGAGTTTATTACAGAATAAAGTAAAACACCCACAAAGGGTGAGAATAGACAATGGCCAGACAGACTTTTGTGCTGGTTTACATTCCAGACAGGCCTTCACTAAACTCTCTAGAATGGACAGCTTTCCTAAGGAGAATTTCCTTGTCTAGGTGAGTGGCGGGCCCATGTGGACTGACTGTTATAGGAGGTATTAAAATTATATAGGTATAAAGTTTAGGATGCTTGTAACCAGATTCAGAGAGCTATCAATTAATGAGCTTCTGTAAAATTCAGGATGTCCTATTTCCTATCAGGATCCTCAGAGATAGGACTCATGTCCCATTCCTGCAAGCAGTAATCAGTGTATTTTAGTTTCAGTCCCTGGTATCATAGGCTACATTGGAGAGGTCCAGCCCTAATGTCCTTCAGGTCTGCTAATGCCTAACAAGTTACCTAATAACAGCAGTGTGAGTAAAAACTTCAGGCCAGTGTTTCTGTTCAGCAGAGGCTGTCTTTATAGCAGTGGGCAGCCCATAGCATTAGAATGGGTGAAAGCCTACAGTAAGAGCTAAAAGGGCACAAGAAATTCCTGTCTCCTGCCCTTTCTTGTCTCCATGATCCTACCAGTGACTCTCATTGTCTTAACTTTGTAGAGATCAAAGGGGCCTCACTGATCCTATTCATAGCACTCAGTTTCCCCCATAACACAACAGGGTAGAAAAGGGCAGAGAATGGGTTTGGAGGACATGGCAGCATGTGGAGGACAGGTGATTCCTCTCATCAGGGCTTTGTTTTCCTGCCGTGGTTTGATATTTGTTTACATATGCAAGGACTCCTTCCTACAAGGCTGGGACAACTATCCATGGGGCCATGAGATTAAAGGGAGCAAAGCTTCCTATTGGCCCTGTTCTTTGTCTACACCTTAGAATATTGGCACTAGTGCTGGTAATGATGAGCACTTCCTCACAATCCCCTCTGAACTTCAGATCTTCGTGACCCAGAGTTCACGGAGCAGGCTGAGTCAGTCAAGATTGCAGACATCTTCGCGGTAGATTTCCTGAAGGCTAGCCATAATTCACAATCCCTGAAACCATGCAGTTCCCTAACATGACTGTTACCTCCGGTGAGCCATAGCCCTCTCAGTGAACTTCAGGGAGGTCAGGATTCGGTTGTCATGTTGGCCCCCATCCTGAGTGCACATCTCATTCACCAGCTAGACAAGAATTGATTTGAATAGCTTGTTTGTTCAAAACTCTGAGTGTTTCAATAAAATGATTCTAGAAAATGAGCATGTTCTAGAATCAAATTCAGTCTCTGATCTTGATGACGACCTGAGGGATTTACCCCATCCTCTCCAAGATGCCCTTATAATGAGCTTTGCATAGCTACATTTGTTTAAAGCTCCGGTTCCCATAGCAAGAAAGAACATCCTGTCAAAAGGCACTGAAATTGTCTCTAAAAGCAGAGTTGTTTAGCATCATATAAACATGGAGTAGTGTAAAAATAGTTTACTATTATTAAATGCCGGTGAATTTTGTTTTCCTGTATTTTTTTGTCTTTCTTTTCATTTTTTTGTTAGTTTATTTTTTACATTCCAATTCCAGTTTTCCCGCCCTCCTTCACTCCCACTCCCTCCATTCCCCCTCCTCCCATCTGCTCTATGGATTGGGTAAGGCCTCTCCTAAGAAGTCTATTAAGTCTATCCCATCATCTAGTTGAGGCAGGACCAAGGCACCTCTCCACCCCCACACCCTTGGGTCTAGGCTGGGCAGATGTCTCCCCATATAGAATGGACTCCACTAAATCTATTTTTACATTAGTGTTAAGACACACTGCCAGTGGCCTCATATATTGTCCCAGTCACACCATTGTCACCTATATTAAGAGAGTCTAGCTTGGTCTTATGGAGATTCCCCATTTGTCAGACCCCGAGTCAGTGATCTCTCACTAGCTTGGATCAGCTGATTCTGTTTTGTTTCCCCATCATGGTCTTGACTCCTTTGTTCATATTTTTGCTCCTCCCTCACTTTGATTGTACTCCAGGATCTTGGACTATTGGTTAGTTGTGGATTTCTGCATCTGTTTCCACCTGTTTTTGGAAGAGGGTTCAAGCTTCTCTGAGGTTATAGATTATAGGCTGGGTATCTTTCGATTTATTTCTGGTATCCACTTATGAGTGAGGACATACTATATTTATCTCTCTGGTTTTGGGTTACCTTACTTAGGATTTTTTTCTAGTTCTGTCCATTTGCCTGCGAATTTTAGGATGTCGTTGGTTCTTACCCCTGAAGAGTACTCCATTGTACAATATACCACATTTTCTTTATCCATTCTTTAACTGAGGGGCATCCACACTGTTTCCAAGATTTGGCTATTATGAATAATGTTGCTATGAATGTATTTGAGCAAATGTCCTTGTGGTATAAATGTGCCTCCATTGGGGATATGCTCAACAGTGGTATTGCAGAGTCTTGAGGTAGGTTGATCCCTAACTTTCTGAGAAATCATCATACTGATTTTCACAGCAGCTGTACAAGTTTGCACTCCTACAAGCAATGGAGGAGTGTTCCCCTTCCTCCACAACATCTCATTGGTGTTTTTGATTTTAGCCATTCTGATCAGTGTAAGACAGAATCTCAGAGTGGTTTTAATTTGCATTTCCTGGATGACTAAGGATGTTGAGCATTTCCTTAAGTGTCTTTCTGCCACTGGGGATTGTTCAGTTGAGAATTCTCTATATCAGTATCCCATTTTTTTAATGGATTATTTGGTAGTTTGATTTCTAGTTTCTTGAGTTCTTGTTTTTCTATATTTTAAAGTTGTTTAAATTCACTTTCCTTGGAGGTCAAGGGACATACTGTGGCCCACAGAGGGAAGTAACTGCTGTCTTCCGCTGAATGATACTGTTGATCCAATGCTATCCCCCTGAGCAGTTTTCAGAATGCTTTCAGATGACAGGAAAATCCAGGAACAATGACTAGTCCTTATTCCTATACTACATCGCTCTGGAGCTTCTTTTGTGATGGGGAAGTCCTTCTATGTGTATGTTTGTCTTATTGGTTGATAAATAAAGTACTGTTGGTCAATAAGGAAGCAAGTTATGTGGGACTAGGAGAGGAGGAGGATTCTGAGAAATGTAGAAAAGAGCGGAGTCACCATGTGATTGCCGGCAAAAGAGGATGCATACAGCCAGCGACCTCGAGAAGATAAGTCCTTATAAAATATATAGATTAGTTGTTATGGTAGATAATTAAGACTGAGCTAGCAAGTAAGAAATCCTAGCCATTGGCTAGCAGGTTTGTACCTGATATTAATCTCTGTGTGTTATTTTGGGTGTTCACGTGGTGGCTGGGTTCGGGTGGCTCACCGAAAGATTTAGGTTATACTTTTGCTTTTGTCAAAACTATATCAATAATATCGAAGAAGAAAAAAAATCACAAAATCACGCTTTAAAAGTTTGGAAGCTCACAGAGAAAATGAAGGCATCAGAACTCTCTCTCTGCTCTAGAAAGCATAGTGGTGGAGGTGCTGCTATATCATGGCATAGTGCCTCCAAAATTATTGTATCTCTCAAAAACTATACAGGATGGCAAAATCTCTGTTGGAATACCTTTGTCTTTAGGGGTTTCCATGGTCCTTTTATTGTCACATATTCTGAAATCCCCTTCTCAACTGATGGGTCAGGAATAAGGTATTGCACAAAGACCAAGTATGCTGGCATGTCAAGGGAGCTCTGCATGCCTTGAGAGACAAAGCAACTGAGGCAGGTAGGGGTTTGTTCTAGTTAGTGGCATCTTCTTCTGCTATGACAATGCAAAGGACACAGCATTGGGAAGTTTCCAGTGGAACTGAACCAGAAGGGTTCTGAAATGCTCACACACACCAGGAGAATCTAGAACTGTTCATTTTTCTTTCAGTTTTGTTTCTGAAATGTCACAGGTCAAGGGGAATATAAATCAGTACTTCCATCTCTTTGGAGTGAGCTAATAAAAAAGATAGACTACAAGGACAGGGACAAGTGACATCAGGGCAGATGAGCAGGCCTTTTCGTGATAGAGAGAGATGGGAGAGAAAGAATGCCCTTGTTTTATTGTTCTTTCGGACTTAAGATATAAACATTGCATGTATTGATATTAATATTCAATAAAACTTTTGAATCTGCTTATCCTTGGGGTCTGCCACTTCTTTTATTTTGGGACTTCAAAAGTCTTCCAAAAAAAAGTGTAGAAGACGCAGAGAAAACTTACACAAAAAGTGTAGGAGGCACAGAGAAAACTTATACTTCAGCTTCCTGTTCACTGCAATAATATATACTTATGGAGTTATGACTTAACCAGTCGTACTGTATACAGATATTGTAAATATTAATCACTCAGTATCAAACATTTCCTTTTACTTAATAGATTTTTCATGCTGGTATAACTACTAGCTACTCATTATATATTTGTGAAAGGAAAGAAATATTAATGTGTTCTATGAAGATAACATTCCTAGAAAAAAGCCATGACCTGCTCAAAAATTTTTGGATGGCCACACGGTGACATAAAAACTCAGCCTTACAAACAAGGATTTCTGGAAGTTCAATACACAAGGTCCTCCACCCATTTTCCTGTCACACAGGATGTAATGGCTTTTGTTGAACTGCAGCATGACACTAAATAGCTGGCTAGCACTGAATGTGTTGTTTATTATTAAGATCACTCCATAGAGCTGCATTTACAGGAAATCAAATGACCTTTCAGAATTACTGATGCCAAACAAAAAATACAATTTAAGACTTTGTTGTGACATTTTTCAGTCACAGAGGTTGAGTTTCATACATGCTCAAACAAGCATTGTTCTTTAAATACTCATATGTGTAGCATGATAAATATAGGACCCAGATACAGATATTGGGGCTCAAACTTCGAGTTGAAGATCAGAAATGCAAATGCAAAGCAGTTGGTCACTAGTTCTCACATTATCTTAGACTGAAAGGAGATCCTGTCTAATTTCCTGTTGACAGTGACTGTATCTACAACAGTGATTCTCAGCTTGTGGGTCATGACCCTTCTGGGGGTCAAAGGCGCAATTCACAGGGGTCATATATCAGAATCTTGCATATCAGATATTTAAATTAGCAAATTACAGGTATAACGTAGCAATAAAAGAAACTCTCCCTTCCACTCTCCCATGGCCCCCACAGACTCCCTCCCTCTCTACCCCCCCATCCTTATCCCATTCCTTGTCCTCTTCCCAGGGAGAGTGAGGCCTTCCATGGGGAATCATTAAAGTCTGTCCCATCATTTGGGGCAGGGCCTAGGCCCTTCCCCATGTTTTTAGGCTGAGAGAGTAACCCTCCATGGAAGAATGGGCTCCCAAAGTCCATTCATGCACTAGGGATAAATACTGGTTTCACTGCAAGAGGCCCCATCGACTGCCCAGGCCTCCTAACTGTCACCCAAGTTTAGGAGGCCTAGATCAGTTCTATGCTGGTCCCCTGGCTGTCTGGCTAGGGTCCAGACATAACATCATTTTATCTATGGTAAGTACAATTTGATTTTACTCTAAGGGTTTGATTATTTGTTAACTACTAAGAATAGGTTAGTAACAGTCCAGTTGTACACATCTAGACTCTCCTTCCTTTACAACTTTCTTCCTTTTCCTCCTCCCTCTTCCTTTTCCTCCTTCTTCCCTCCTTTCTTCATTTCTTAATTAGTGGACTGGTATGGGATGCTAATTTCTCTTTCAAGCTGTGGTTTCTGTATCTTCTGACTAAATCTAAATGTGGAGCCTTCATGGTATCAAGACCTGTTAGGAGACATTCTCCATTTCGGAGTCATTAGTAAATAGGCCTTCCTAATTGGAGAAAAAGCTTTCAGCAACAAATTTGACCTAATTAACTCAAGCAAGAAAACGTATATGCCAACTATTTTCCAGTTTCTATCTTGTGCTGTACAAACCGACATAACTAAAGAAGCAACCAGGTGTGTCTGGTGTGCATTCCTAGTGTGACACCGTGCCAGAAGAATCCAGAGAGCTTACACTTGGTGTCTAGAAATGGAATGTAGAATTCATTAGTATTTTGAGAACCACTGCGTTTAATTTTAAATTTCTTTTTGTACAAATCATTTTCAATCTAGTCTTTCTCAGAAGAAAAAAAAGGAAAAGAAAGGCATTGTTACCTGGAGTAGAAAAGTATATAAGTCTTGGGATATTTAACTTTGTAATTGTGGGGACTGTCTAGAGAGATAAGCGGTGGAGCATCTTTGTCTTTGTGTCATTTTATGGAATGAATCAGGATGCATTGGTTAATTCACCGGCTTTCTAAGAAAATGGTTACCTCAATAACATGTGTTCTTCCTCTCTGAGAAAAGAGATTTATGTTCAATATAAATACAAAAATTGTCTTATAAAACTATTGTGTAGTCTTAACATGAAGTGATAAAATTTATTTTTTAAGTATTTTTTGATATTTATGGAGTTTTATTTCATTTGAACTTTTAAAGCCAGCATTAAATAATCATACACCAAAGAATGATAATTTATTTACATATAAATTTTCTACTTATTTCCACAGTAAAATGTTTCAAAAACACAATTTTATTAATTATATGATACATCTCCATAATTAATTTGAATTTCTTTTTATATAAATGACTTCTGATTTTTTTGTGGTAACATTTTTTTTTTTTTTTGTTTTTTGAGACAGGGTTTCTCTGTGTAGCTTTGGAGCCTATCCTGGCACTTGCTCTGGAGACCAGGCTGGCCTCGAACTCACAGAGATCCGCCTGCCTCTGCCTCCCGAGTGCTGGGATTAAAGGCATGTGCCACCAACACCCGGCTGTGGTAACATTTATTACTAACAATTATATTCTTTAAATCTTATTTAGTGCACACATGTATATTTATAAAAATGTGGTCACACATATACTATATTCTTTGGATCTATATTTTCATTATAAAAGTTTATGACCATAATCTTTTTCTATCTTTACCCAGAGTTTCACATAACTCAGCCTGCCCTTGAACTTCTGATTCAAATGCCTTCACTTACCAAGTGCTTGGAGCACAGACATGAATCACAATGCCTGTTTATTTATGCGTTAGCATGCATTAGCACTGTAACTTTTCATTACTACATTTGACTGCATGTATTTCTCATGCCATGTTCTGCTGGTCAATTCAGACCTTTGCAATTTTTGTTATCACGAATAATGACATATTTATGGGTCTAACTAAGGCTAAACAGAGTGTAATAAAACCATATGATAGTTACACTCAGTTCAGTCTGAGTAAGGTGTTGCAGAAGCTGAAACCTCAAACTTGAGACTTAGAAGATGAGGTTTGAGAAACCCATCTGCAAATGGTGAGAAAGATAAGAAGACCCAAGCTAAGCATCATCTATCTTTATTCTTAATCTCTCTTTGAGCATTAACTGAATAGAAAAATTTTGAAATGGTTGCTTGCTCTCACTGACCCTCAAAATTCAAAAATAAGTATTTGCCTCTTTCCCTTTGTTTTGCTCTTTCTGTCTTGCTGATAAACCTGTCATTTTTATGAACACAGTAAAATGCATTCTCTCTTTGTTTCCAAACATAACCAGTACACTGATTATACAACTGAATTATAGTAAAATGTTTGATAAGTCTGATTAATCAATTCCAATGAGTCTACCATTACAAACAAGTGTTATCCTTTGTGTGTAGGATTGATGGCTATAAAGCCCTATAAAGGAAGTGGACAAATATCCTTCCTGTGGTCACAAAGTAAGTCTAAAGATGTTAAATAATACCACTTCCTGACAATCCTTCCTGCATGTTTGGGGGGTTTTGAAAATCAAAAAAGTCTCTGTACATTGCCTCATCTTTCTTAAAACCATATCCTTCTACTAAAGCACAGTTTCAATGTCATCTAAACAGCAACTCAAGAACACTCCTCCACTACTGGTGGGAGTGCAAACTCATACAGTCACTTTGCAAATCAGTATGGAGATTCCTCAGGAAAATGGGACCTCAAGATTCAGCAATTCCACTCTTAGGCATATATCCAAAGGATTCACATTCATGCAAGAAGGATATCTGTTCAACTATGTTTATAGCAGCATTATTTGTAACAACCAGAACCTGGAAGCAACCTAGATGCCCCTCAACTGAAAAATGGATAAAGAAAATGTGGAACATTTACACAATGGAGTACTTACTCAACGGGGAAAAAAAAAAAAAAAAAACAACTCAAACGAAACAAAACAACGGAGTCTTGAAATTGGTAGGCAAATGGATGGAACTAGAAGAAACCATCCTGAGTGAGGTAACCTAGTCACAAAAAAGATAAACATGTTATGTATGCACTCATATATGGATATTAGACATAGTGTAAAGGATTACCAGCCTACAATCCATACCAACAGAGAAGGACTAGGAAGCAAGGAGGACCCCAAGAAAGATATATATGGTCCCTTGGAGAAGGGGAAAGAGACAAGACCTCCTGACCAAATTGGGAGCATGGGGGGAGGGGACAGGGAGTTAGAAGAAAGAGAAAGCGAGAAGAGGAGGGGCAAGGAGGACATGAGGGAGTAAGAAGATCCAGTCAGGGAAGAATAGAGGAGAGCAAGAAAAGAGATACCTTAGTAGAGGGAGCCATTATAGGTTCAAAGAGAAATTTGGCACTAGGGAAATGTCTGGAGATCCACAAGGATGACCCCAACTAAGAATCTAAGCAATAGAGGAGAGCCTACCTTAAATGCCCCTCCCCTATAATGAGATTGATGACTACCTTATATGCCCATCCCAGAGCATTCATCTAGTAGCTGATGGAAGTAGAAGCAGACCCATAGCTAAGCACTGAGCCCAGCTCCTGGAATCCAGTTGCAGAGAGGGAGGAGTGATGAGCAAAGGAGTTAAGACCAGGCAGGCGAAACCCACAGAAACAGCTGACCTGAGGGGGAGCTCATGGACCCCGGACTGACAGCTGGGAAACCAGCATAGGATTGACCCAGACTTGCTGTACGTGTGTCAGTTAGGAGGCGTGGGCAGACTATGGGGCCTCTGGTAGTAGATCAGTGTGGTTGTGTAGATTAAGATACATGGGACTAGGATAATATAGGTCAATTTTATTCGAGGAGAAGTCACTTACATGAGAAACCAATGGCCCCCAAGTTCCAGCTCTGAGGATCAATACCCAGCTTCTTTTCATGACCTGACCTGAACCACGAGAGAGCAAGCCTGTTTTGTAACGCAGACCAAATCCCACATGCTCAAGTATGCACCTGTGACCATGCCCGTTTGGCCGTGGTCAGCACCACCGGTGAGTAGTTAGATCTCTCACTACAGATCAGTATTTATCCCTAGTGTAAGATTGGACATTGGGAGCCCATTCCACACAGAGGGATACTCTCTCAGCCTAGACGCCCGGAGGAGGGTCTGGGCCCTGCTCCAAGTGCTGTGACAGACTTTGAAGATCCCCCATGGAAGGCCTAACCCTCCCTGGGGAAAAGAAAGGGAATGGGATAGAGGGTGGATGGGGGGCAGGGGGGATGGGAGGGAGAGGGAACTGGGATTGACATGTAAAACAAGATTGTTCCTAATTTAAATAAAAAGAAGGGAAAAAAGTAATTTCAAAGCACAAGAAGTATAAACCATGGCCATTGAACATGGCCCTGTACTTAGAATCCAGGGAACTTTAAAAACAGAAAAGTAACAAAAATACAGCAGAACATAACAAAATGAAATAACACAAGTAAAGCTGCAGACTTTGGAAGGATGTAAAGATGAAGTGAATATTCAACAAGAAAACCAAGTTCCCACACTGGAACACAGCTGTAGATAGGGTCAGAGAAAATGCAAAGTGAAAAATCAGATTCCCAGATCACACAGCAGGATAGGAGTATACTTTAAATGGTTGTTGAGTCATGAATCAAATGGTGATCCTGGGTAAAGTGACAATAATATTTATGTATTTATTTTAGGTTGGTTAGGTTTTCTCTTTTCTATTTAATTAATTTGTCTATTTTTATTATTATTGTGTGAATGATATAAGTGCATGAGTGTGTGTATTCACATGCCTGACACATATGAGAAGGGCAGAGGACTACTTTCAGAAGTCCATTCTGTCCTTCCACCACGGCTTCTGGGGAATAAACTTAGGTAATCAGGGCTGTACAACACCCACTTTGACCCACTGTGCCTTTGTGCTCATCTGGCTCAGGAGAATTTCAAGAGCTGGTCTTAGGAAACCAAGACATACATGGTACTAATTTTGCTTGTTGTTTCTACTTTGAGTGAGGTGCCTGGGTACCATTGTGCTGTGGCAAGCAAGAACTGCAGCATGAAGGAGCCTGATCCACTAAAGGTTAAGGGAGGGAGGGAGGAAGAGGTAAAGGGAAGCTAGAGGCTGGAAGAAAATAACCTTTGACCACTGAGACTTCTGTAGAATTTTTTAGACATGGTCTCTCTCTAGCCCTAAGTGGCCTGGAATTCTAGGCTAGGCTGGCCTGAAACTTGCAGGGGCTTCTGAGTGCTGGGACTGAAGGCCTACATTTCCATGCCCAGCTAACATTTTCGAAATGTTTTAAGAAGAGTACACGCATATTACATGAAGGATGGGAAATACAAATAAAATACTGGCATAGATTAAACTTAAGATTCAGGAAATAAACTTAGGCAAGGACATGTCTCATTTCTTTAAGGAACTAAAATACTCAGACTTCAACACAACTGTGCATCGAGTCTGCACATTCAATTCTTGTTTGGGACCTAACCTGCAGAGGACTCGTGCACTGGCCAGATTGCTGTGGAGTAAGGTCCAGTTTTGGGAGATGTTCTCAAACAGCAAGAAGTATGAACCCATTTTAAGTTTTTGTAGAAACCCTTGGAAAACAAACCCAAGGATCTCGCTAGATAAACAGAAGGATGGGGTACACCTGGGATCTAGTTATACTGGAAGTTTGGAGTTCTGTATCATTCTGAAATGAATGAAATAACTATCCCCATCCCCCCTCCACTCCTCAAAAGACCTAGAAAAGGTTAATAAAACTAAAACCAAATGTTACATTTGCTCCTGTGAACTCAGATTTAGAACTGAGATGAGAGTTTGAAAAATGTCTGCAGTCTTTATTTGAACACAAACCGATTTCTCCTTACTGATCAAAATAGTCAATTTAAAAACTTTCATATTTAAGAAATCAAGTAAATAGCACTTACTTTACTTTGATATGTTTTTCACCTTTATTGGGTTCTATTTTATGAACTTTTAAATGAAATATTCATAGTGCATACATATGTGGATATCTGGTCACATAATTATTGCTGAAAACTGTAAGAGGAGCAAATCTGGTTGTTTTAAAGGAAAGTAGGACCACTCCCTGCTCCACAGTCTCTGAGCTTCAGTTCCTCTGGGTGAAGTTATCAGCATGGAAGAGCTCAGCGCTGGTTTACCACATGTGTGGGTTATGAGTTTCTGTGTGTTTATGAGATGGAGAAGTGTGGAGTACACCAGCTTTGGGGACATCAAGCTCAGATGGATGCATGCTGTGGGTTAGGACACATGTCTTTGGATGATAGGGAGAACAAAAAGGAAGCTAGTGGCTTTCAGTTGCTATCTGTAAAGAGAGATACTCAGCCTATCTGGATAGAGCAAACTCAAGGCTGAAAACCCGTTTGAATTCTTTCCACCCAGGGATATGTAATGTGCATGCTCAAACACATGTGGCTATTTTTCAATTAAAAATATGAATTTTCTCATTTTCTTTCAAATCGGTTCCATCTTTTCTTACTTTTCCTTCTCATCTCCAGCACTTTTAGTAGCAACACGAAGCCGGAAAAATGTTTTAGTGTAGTAAAATAAAAATGCTTGTAAAATCGGGTGCTAATTAAAACCTAATATTTGCTTGTGAAAAAGGGGTGAAGAGTACCTGGTGAACAGAAAACTAGGCCTCCTGTAAGGGGAATAGTTGATTCTGAGTTCAGCTGATTGTTGCCTTTCAGGATATGAGGTTAGTGTCATAAAGGTTACCAATGTTTTAAGAATAAATCAAACTTTGTAATGCTTGGAAACAATCTAATTTATGTTTGTAAGCTCCTAACCAAAAAGGATTCAGAAGTTCCCCAAGACAATCTCCAGGGGGTTTGAATCAGCTCACATTATTACAGATTGTAGTTACATATGGAAGATGGGAGAGAAATCACCCTTTTTATTCTTAGTAGTTCGTAAACTTTTTCTTTTTGTGGTTTGTGTACATGTGTGTGCATATATGGGTTCATGTGTATACATATGTGTGCATGGCTATGTGTTCACAGGATATATATATACTCATATATATTCAGAAGAGGAAACAGAGATAAGAAGTCTAACTGGATTTTATTCTCGGGTGCTGACAATGTCTTTTCCCCATCGGCTGGAGTCCGACCTCATAGTCAGTTGAAATTGGGCAGTCTTAAATAACTGAAACACAGGAAATGAATGATGAAGGGCAGAAGTGGTCACTCTTCCAAAGGGAAAATCGTCACTGTCCCATGCCATCAAATTACTGGACTGCAGTTTAGATCTTTATGTAAATAACAATCTATCATGTAAAGATCTCTCTCTCTATATATATGCAGGTTAAACATTTACATAAAAATCTTACAAGGTGGGGGAAATAAAATGATTTAAGTTTCTTGTCCTAAAGACATGTTTTATAGTATGTAATGGAAAAGACTAATATTTGATATTTCGTACACTCCCCCTTTTATTTTTAAACATTCTTTTCTTCAAACTCATCAAGATGTTGACTCTTTTTCTGTCTTATATTGGACTAAAAAACTACAATAGGGAAGGGGTATGTGCTCAGTCATTTTAACAAGGATTTCTCTGTTGAGTCTTGCTGGATGTTATAAACATCAATTTGATGATTTGCTATGGGTTTGCTGCTTATTTGTATTTGTTACATACAATCATTCAAATCCAAAAGTGTGGTAGTAACTCCATGTACTGTATATATTTTCTATATTTCATTTTCTACAAGGGTTACCTGGGAATATTTAAAGCCCCATAGTTTAACAGTATATACTACCCAGGTAATATTAATGTATTAACTTACATATGTAGTTTCTTTTCAGCTTGCTTCTATTCAAGTGGGGTTTCTCAGCACTATCCTAAGCCACAAAAGGGTCATCTTCATAGGACTGGCTGTGTCTATTTACAAAAGATGAAAACCTCAGGTTCTTATTTTAATTATTTTATTTTTGAGAATATAATTACATTTCTCATTTCCCTTCCTTCCCTCCAAACCCTCTCAAGAAATTCTACCTTGCTCTCTTTTAAATTCATGGGCTCTTTTTCATTGTTATCTCATACACTTATAATCTATGTACACATGTGCACACACACACACACACACACACACACACACACACACACACACACACACACACACATTCCTAAACACCACCTGCTCAGTCTGTATAATGTCAGTTGTATGTTTGCATATTTAGAGTTGGCCATTTAGTATTGGTTACATTGGATAGGCAGCAAGCATCTGGGATTGTTTTATCTCCTCCCCAATGCTGGTATTATAGGCATACTGCCCCACCAGCGTTTTTGTGGGTTATGAGAATCCAAATTCATATCTTCATCTTTGCAAGAAAAGGATGGCTGAGCCATCTCCCTAGCATCCTATAACATTTTATCTTAAGTAAAAATGAAAATCTATTTTATCAGAAAGTAAGGTAGTGACACCTGCTTGAGTTCTGGTCCCATGTGCTTGGAATACGTTTTCCCCATCCTTCCACAGTAAAGTGGTACCTCTCTTTGAAGGCAGGATGATGTCTTGTAAAAAGCAGACAGATGGATTTTGTTTCTTAATCTATTTGTCTAATATGTATCTTTTGATTGGTGATTGGCAGGTTATAGATATTTAAAGTTATTAATGAGAGATAAATGTTGACTCCTGTCTTATTTTCTGTTTGGCTTCTCAGTTCTGTTTGTTTTTTTTAAGTTTTTTTATCAAATTTTTCAGATTTTTTCATTTGAATTAGAAACAGGATTGTTTCACATGACAATCCCAGTTCCCTTCTCCCTCTTGTCCTCCCCTACCTACCCCCCTCACCTAAAACCCTACCTGTCACATATCCTTTGTGCTCCCCCTGGATGGTGAGGCCTTCCATAGGGTGTCATCAGAGTCTATCCTATCCTTTGGAATAGGGCCTAGGCCCACCCCCGTGTGTCTTGGCTCAGGGATTATTCCTCTATATGGAATGGGCTCCCAAAGTCCACACCTATGCTAGGGATAAGTACTGAACTACTAGAGGAGGTCCCATAGGTTTCCGAGTTTTCCTCACTGAAACCCATGTTCCTAGGGTCTGGATCAGTCCCATGTTGGTATTCCAGCTATCAGTCTGGGGAGCAAGAGTTCCCGGATGTTCAGGTCAGCTGTTTCTGTGGGTTTCACCAGCCTTGTCTGGACCCCTTTGCTCTTCACTCGTCTTTCTCTGCATGTGGATTCCAGTTCAGTTCCGTGATTAGTTGTGGGTGTCTGCTTCTACTTCCATCAGCTGCTGGATGAGGGCTCAACATCCTTAGCCATCAGGGAAATGCAAATCAAAACAACTCTGAGATACCATCTTATTCCTGTCAGAATGGACAAAATCAAAAACACCAATGACAGTTCATGTTGGAGAGGATGTGGAGAAAGGGGAACACTTCTCCACTGCTGGTGAGAATGCCAACTTGTACAGCCACTTTGGAAATCAGTATGGCGACTCCTCAAGAAAATGGGAATGAGTCTACCACAAGATCCAGCAATTCCACACTTAGGCATATACCCAAAAGAAGCACATTGATACAACAAGGACATCTGTTCAATGATGTTCATAGCAGCACTATTTGTAATAACCAGAAACTGGAAGCTGCCTAGATGCCCCTCAGTTCAGTTTTGTGTTCTGGTAACTATAGTTTCCATTTACTTTCTACAGTCTCCTGGCTATGTTTATTCCTCTTTTCAGTCTGGAGTATTGCTGCCAGTAATCTCTGCAGGGCCAGTTTAGTAGACATGAATTATGTTAGCCTGTGTGTATCAAGGAAAGTTTTCCTTTCTCTTTCAAGTATGACAGATAGTTTTGCTGAGTATAGCAGTATAGGTTGGCATGTGTGGTCTTTTACAACTTAGAGTACATGGTTACAGGCTCTTCTAGCTTTCAAAGTTTTCATTGAGAAATCAGCTATTATTTGATGGGTTTTCCTTTTAAGTGATGTATGCCTGCCCCACCCCCACTAGCCACAGCTTTCAGTACTCTATTCTGCATATTTAGTTTTTTGACTACTATATGCTGTGGGGAGTGTCTTTTCTGGTCTTATCATTTTGGTGTTATGTGTGTTTTTCATCTCTCTCTCTCTCTCTCTCTCTCTCTCTCTCTCTCTGTGTTTCCTTAGGTTGAAACAGTATTCTCCTAGGATCCTGTTGTAGGTGTGGTCTATATTACTGTCCTGAGATTCTTTTGCTTCTTCTATGCCTGTGATTCAAAGATTCAGTCTTTTAATGATTTCCTAATGTCCCTGCATATTCCTTTTGTGTGTTAAAAAGACTTTTTTTTCATGGCTGGAGAGATGGCTCAGTGGTTAAGAGTGCTGGTTAAGAGTGCTTCCAGAGGATCCAGGTTTGGTTCCCAGAACCCCCTTAGCAGCTCACAACAGTCCCTGAGGAATTTCAGAGAATCATATGGCCTCTTCTGGCCTCTGTGGTTTCCAGGTAGGCCCATGATGCAAAGACATGCAGGTAAAGAACTATACACATAAAATAAAAACATAAAGATTATTATTTTAAAAAGTGCTTTGCTTGAGTGGTGCAATTTCTCTACTTTATCTTCTGGTTTTGCTATTTTGTCTTCTACTTGACCCATTCTCTTGGTAAGGATTTCCCTTGAGTTATCTATTTGGGTTATTGAGATTTTCAATTTCATCTTCATTTCAGCTTAAGTTCTTTTCAGTGTTTCTATCTCTACCAGTTTCAGTTTTGAAATCCTGTATTGTGTTCATCATTAAATTCAGCTGTTTGTGTTTTATTAGACATCACATGGGAGTTTATTCCTGTGGTCTTTAAGTTTATTGAGGTTTTTATTCATATCTTCTTTAAAATCCTTGAATTCTCAGATCATTTTTATGGTTATTCTTTTTAGACTCTGTGTCCTGGGATTCATGTAGGTGGTTCTCTTTCGAAAACATTTTTATAGGTATAGTGAGTTACCTGGCATCCATACTGTCTTGGCCTTTAACAGTGCTTATGTTCTTGTGATGTAACTTTGGTATGCAGACCTCTTTCATTGGTTACATGTCTGATGTGAGAGTCTAGTCTGCTTCAGCCTGGGCCAGTGAAGGAACGGAATGACTGGAACTAGGTTTGGAAGTATGAGGATGATGTGAGCAGGTAAGGCTTGTGCAAACTTACTAGGTAAGGGCAGGGTATGTCCAGCTCCAGGGCTGGGAGTACAGCAACTGATTACAGCTCTTCAGACTTCTCACCCTGTACAATGGCCTATACAAATTCCATATAAATGAGCCTCTAATATGTAAAGATATAAATATTGATGTATGTATCTATACAGGTATCTTACTTACTTTTTTATTGTGCTGATAAGACACCATGACCAAGAGAACTTGTGGAAGGAAATCTTTATTGGGAGCTTACAGTTTCAAAGAGTGAGTCTATGACCATTATGATGGGGACCTTAGCAGTTTTCAGGTAGGCTCAGCACAGTAGTAGTAGCTGAGATGTAACTATAAGGCAGAATAGGCTAAGTGCAAATAGTGGGGGCCTTTAGAACCTCAAATCCCATTTCCAACAACATGCCTCCTTTTATAATAACCCTGGGAAATTTACATAGAAATCTGAAAAATGGGCTTGTTTGGGGCAATAGAAAGAACTGAGTACCAGGGAAGCTGCACAATTTAACAAATGGATTTTCAGTAAGTATCTTATCAATTTATCTTATCAATTTATTTCAGTCTCTATTAAATACTAGTACATGTATCCTGGGGATATAGTCAGGAACAAGGAAAAGAAGCTTTAAAAGAAGCTTCCATTTTTGTAGAGATATCTAGGAATTCAATAACATATGGAAACTAAGGAGATGAACCATGAGACAATGAAGATCTTTTCTTGTCTTCCTAGGCTGTATTATTTCAAAAACAAACAATGTTTCTCATAGTTCTGGCAATTTGGAATTCTATGAACAAGGAACCAGCAGATCTAGTTTCTGAAGAATCTTCTTTTTTCTGGTTTGCAAATAGCTGTCTTGGTTTTTTCCTCATATACTACAGTGCTAGGAAGAAAGAGGAGTCCTGTTTGTCCACTTCTTTTTATATGGGTACTTAGTATGAGAAACCCACCCTCATGAGTTATTAAAATACTAACTGTATCCCCAAACCAACCTCCAATTATAATATCAGAAGTTATATATTCAGTATAAGGTTCCCTAGAGAGGTGTAGTCTTTGACATTCCTGTATTGTAGGAAACAATTTTTAATTGGTTATAGCACATACATCCTGGAGAAGGAGAAAGGGAAAGATCTCCTGAGCAAATTGGGAGCACAGAGGGAGAGGAGAGGGAGTAAGGAGAAAGAGAAGGGGAGAAGAGAAAGGGAGAGGAGGATATAAGGGCGCAGGAAAATTGAGTCGGGGAAGAATAGAGGAGACCAAGAAAAGAGATACCTTAATAGAGGGAGCCTTTAAAGAGAAAATTTAAAAAGAAATTTTAAAGAGAAATCTAGCACTAGGGAAATATCCAGAGACCTTCAAGGATAACCCCAACTAAGAATCTAAGCAATAGTGGAGAGGCTACCTTAAATGCCCTTCCCCTATAATGAGATTGATGATTACCTTATATGTCATCCTAGAGCCTTCATCCAGTAGCTGATAGAAGCAGAAGCAGAGATTCACAGCTAAGCACTGAGTTGAACTCCTGGAATCCAGTTGTAGAGAGGGAGGAGTGATGAGCAAAGGGGTCAAGACTATGTTGAAGAAACCCACAGAAATGGCTGACCTGAACAAGGGGGAGGCTCATGGTCCCCAGATTGATACTGGAAAACCAGCACAGGACCAAACCAGGCCCCCTGAACATGTGTGCCAGTTAGGAGGCCTGGGCGATCTATGGGGCCTCTGATAGTGAAACAGTATTTACCCCTAGTGTACAAATGGACTTTTGGAGCCTATTCTCCATAGAGGGATACTCTCTGAGACTAGACACATGGGGTAGAGCCTAGGCCCTGCCCCAAATGATGTGACAGACTTTGATGATCCCCATGGAAGGCCTCAACCTCTCTGGGGAACAGAAGGCAGGATAGGATGTGGGGTTGGTGGGGGACATGGGAGGATGGAAGGGAGAGAGAACTGGGATAGATATGTAAAATAAGATTGTTTTTAATTTAAATAAAAGAATCTAGAAGAAAAATAGAAATTGGTTATAGCAGAAGAACTTTGGAGCTAAATCACCCCTGGTGTGTTCAGGAAACTGGACTATGTGAAGGGAGGTAACAATAGCAGAGCGTGTTGGGAGATGTGGTCAGATTTTGTAGATAGTTCATATACAGGACTTGTATTTCATTCAAAGATGGAGGCCAGTGGAGGACTTTCAGTAATGACATTGGTATCATCTGAATTAATTTTAAGGAATCATTCTTGGTCTTTCAAAGTAGGCTACCACATGGCACAGACTGAAACAAATAAGCAATGAGAAAACAATGGCAAGACTCCCAGTACAGCATGATAGTGATTTGGATGAATGTGAAGGTGACGGAAAGTGGTTAGTTGCTGGGAGTGCTGAGCACTGTTGTTGAACAGGTCAGATGTAGGTTGTGAGAGAAGAGAAATAGAATTGTCAAGTGTAACTTCAAAGCCAAGTTCTTCCTCACCTGCACATACTCCTGTCCTAAGCAAACAGCTTGTTAAGCTTGTACTCTTCTTTGTTACATCTCAGAAGACTCACTAAGCTCACAAGTCAGGTGTAGGAGTCCATTAAGATCACCTACAACCTGATGTTGTTCAAGAGTCTTCTGATGCTTGGATCTCACTGTCCTCACCACACCCATATGATGTTTTGCTGCATGCTACTTGCATGTGGGACCCATCTGATGCATCAGGCACTTTCATTTCTAACTCCATTATTTCATGTCCTTGTTGGTCCTGTGTCCAGTGCTCATCCTTATGCTCATCATTGAGTCCTCTCTTCTGGTCATTAGAACAGTTTACTCAAACTCAGGGCATGAAAAATGGTAGTAATTGATTATATGAGAAATAAGCAGCTGAAGTACTCAGGGATTAACAAATGTTAAGAATTAGCCACGATCGTTACTTACTCAAGAAATACCATCTACTCACTCAAGGTTTTAATTATTCTTTGGGTCACTGAGATGTCCGTTGTAGTAGCTATGGAATGATTTAGTTTCCATTAAAGATAATCAAAATGAAATGAAATGAAAATTCATTGCCGTAGTCTTAGGCATATTTCAAAAGCTGTATGTGACTAGAGGCTACTGGATTTGACACTGCACATTGGGGAAAACCTTTCTGATTGTAAGCAGTCCTGCTGGAGCACTCTGGTTATTGACTGCAGAAGAAAGAGCTGAAGTTAAGGTCTCACTGCACCATTGCCACACACACACTGATTCTCTCCTTAGGGGAGCTGTCCTACCTAAGTTACTCACAGACATTGGAGGATTTGAAAAATACTAATGGCCATACCTTAACTCTCTCAAAGCTTTCAAGTCCTTTCATTTCTTAATATATCACTTCTAGGAAATGAAGTACAATCACAATATTGTGTACATATGTGCACATGGGAAATCAGAACCCCTTATCACAATCTCATGAGTACACATTTTGGCTACATGTGACTCTTAGCCCTTTTCCAAAGACCTTTGCCTGAACTTAGAAAAAGTTAATGTACATTTTCAAGGAAATGAAAACCAGATGTTTTGATATATTTATCCTTACTCCCCCAGCTTTTGATCTGAAGAAGATGGGTGGTTTCTGAACAAAACCTTTGGGGATTTTCAAATGAGGTTTGATACTAGCTTTGCTCTCCTGAAGAGGAAGATGAGTTTACTTATGGGTAAGTGATCACAAATTCCAAGTGTTTTATCTTGCCATCAAAGATTGGATTTATTTAGAGTGGGTGTCAAGCTTGGCAAGAAGTAGTCTTTGTTTCATAAGGCTCAACCAAATGTTTTTTTTTTTCTTGAACAAAGGACAGTATGGCCTGATTTACAATAAAATGTCTAATTACAGATTGTTTTTGTTTATGAAAAACTTAAATTTCAAGCTATAGATCACATGCAGATTGTGGAGTTTCTTCAAAAATAAGTATAGCTGGAACATGGCAAATCTAGCATGAGTTGTTCCTTTGGCAATGATGCAGTGAACTGGCGGTGGAGTTATGCAGATGGTACTAGCCAACTTTGAGGAAACATCTAAAAACACATAGAAGGTCTGGAGATACCAGTCAGCAGTAAAGAGGACTAGACTGATCCAGGTTCAATTCCTGACTCCCACATGGCAATTTATAGCCATCTGTAACTCTTGTCTCACTGGATTATCTAGTCTTTGTGGGAGCCAGCATGCCCATAGTGTACAGAGGCACACACAAATAAAACACTCATGGATATACAATAAGTAAATACATAATACACAAATATATAAATAATAATAAAAAGCACCTAGGACTGTTAGGTAACACAATTGATAGCCGTTGCTAGAATAGTGTATCTCTTGGCCTGAACAATCTGGTTACCACTGATGGGCCTATGTTGGCCCAAAGTTTGTCCAGTAATCTGTGACATCCAAAATCCTAGCACCCTATGCTGATGTTTGGCCAAGAATATCAGATCAAAATTTGTAATAAAGTACTGGAAAAGATAACTTACTTAGTTTGCAATCATTAAGACTTATGTTTAATCACCAGATTTAAAAAACAAACAAGCAAACAGATATGGTGACTCAACACTTGGAATCTCAGCACAGGGGAAGCAAAGACTCTAAGACTGTCTTATGGCCTTCACGTGCATGTGCACACACATGCTTGCACACCTGTACACACATGTGCACCTACATAAACAGAAACAGCATACTCTCAAAAATTTAAATAAAACAGTTCCTAGTATACTTTATGAACTCACTCAAGTATTATGTAAATACTTTAAAATACTCTTGCTTATATGTATTACTATACTCACTTGTAGTTGAATAATTAATCCTTAAATGCAGAACCTCACATAATTTTCTGACCAAGTCTCTTAATACAAGGAATCATACTTTTTCCCTCAAAGTGAACTTAAAACCTGGAGAAAATGTTATTTGAATTGTAACAAATTAGATGCATACACAGAGACAAGGTCTATCTGAGTCATTGAGAGAGTAAATGTTATGTGTGAAGAGAAAGTGAGCAAACAGCAGGGTTACTGATGGAGTTTTGACTAACCTTGAGACAGGACTGTGCATTTGTAGCATGTTTGGAATGATACTACACTTGGTTACTATGTGGGGCTATTAGGCTGTTAGAAATGTGTTCTGTTCTGTGTCCATACCAATCCTTGTGGGAAACTCATTCACTTCATTGAACATTGATTGAAAGTCCTTAAAACTGGAATCTGTCTATTTAACAACCCTTCTTTATTGGAATATTCTGAGTCTTAACTTCCTTGCTAAAGTAAAATTGGCTGCTATGCTTTCTGGTAAGCTCTCAGAAATATTAGTTTTCTCTGCTCCTTTTTTTTTTTTATTCATCCAAACCTAAAAATAAGTTGAAGTTTTGTGATTTCCATCCTAGTGTAGCACATAGGAATAGATTCTTCCTTTAATTAAAATTCCATTTCCTAACAATTGCAAATTCCAGGGAGTGATTTCAGGAAAGTTATTGAAGTTCATTTGAGGATAAAAGCACTGGCATTTGAACTTACAATGTCATTTGCAGCATGCTACAGCTTTGCAGAAATATACTGCCTTGTCAAATCTTCATTCTTAATTAAGTCTACTGTAAATTGTTTGATATGCAAACTAACTAAATAAGAACATTGGTATGGTAATAATTCACAGTCAGTAGATTCTTGGCTATGCCTACAGAAATAAAAGACATCTCATGATAATATAAAATGAGAACAGTGCCTTATCTAACACATTAGATCTCCAAGCTTTCTCATTTTCTTTCAAGCACATTGAAATGTTGGAGCCTTTCAGTCTTATTTCATGCCAGTCTTTCCATAAAACTCTCTGAAACAACCCATGAGCTTTTGTTCCTTGTAAACTAAAAATCCCAGTAAGAACAATACTGTAAAAAATGTGCTTTTTTTTTCAATATTTAAAGGAAAGTTTAGTGATGCTGGAATTCACCAATTTTATACTTCAGGTCATTAACTTATTAAATAAGGTGGCACATGCCTTTAATACCAGCACTAGGGACAAAGAAACAGGTGGTTCTCTATGAGTTCGAGGCCAGCCTGGTCTACAGAGCAAGTTCCAGGTAGGCTCCAAAGCTACATAGAAAAACCCTGTCTCACCCCCCCAATAAATAAATAAATAAATAAATAAATAAATAAAAATAAAAACAAAAAACTTATTCTTACACTTTGTATTTCTCTAGAAAACATCGCATCCTTTGCTGTTTTATAATTTTTAATTTTTAAATAAATATCCACATTTCTAATGTGCTTATATGTCTAAATAGTTTTCATCTACCTGTCTATCTATCATTACCTATCTATTGATCATCTACCTACCTATCACATGTGATGTTGGTATGTTTGTGTTTGTTTTACTCAACATATATATTTTCAATTATATTTTTCATTATATTTCATATATATTTCATTATATTTCAATAAGCATATGTTTTCACTAATTCCTTGATAACTTCAATCATCTTCAGGTTTTGTCACACTTTGGCACATATCATACATTATCGTATCTGCTAGTCTGTCTCTCTCATACTGGCACACAAATAAACAGACACATGAAACTCCCTTCATGCATATACTCAGAATGTACTTCTCCATGTCTAGGGAATTCAATGTTGCCTCTGCACACAAGTTGCTTTCCAAGATGGGAACTAGGTTGCTAGGTTTCTTCTTCTTCATCTTTTTTAATCTATTGTTTTTTTTTTATTAGTTCAAATTAGGAACAAGCTTGCATCACATGTCAATCCCTTTTCCCTCTCCCTCTCCTACCTCCCAACACTTTCCCCTCAACCCCCTCACCTTCCACTCCCCAAGCAGGGTGGGGCCCTCGACGGAGGCTCCCTAAAGTCCACCACATCATCCTGGGCTGGGCCTAGGCCCTCCCCCATGTGTCCAGGCCTAGAGTGCATCCCTTCACATGGGATGGGCTCTCAAACTCCCTTCTTATACCAGGGAAAAATACTAATCCACTACCAGGGGCCCCCTAGAGTGCAGAGACCTCCTAATTGACATCCATATTCAGGGGTCTGAATCAATCCTTTGCTGGCCTCCAAGACAGCAGTCTGGGGTCCATGTGCTCCCCCTTGTTCAGACCAGATGTTTCTGTGGGTTTCACCCAACTGGTACTGACCCCTTTGATCTTCATTCCTCCCTCTCTGCAACTAGCCCCCAGAGTTCAGTTCAGTGTATATCTGTGGGTGTCTGCCTCTGCTTCCATCAGCCACTGGATGAGGGCTCTAGGATGGCATAAAAAGTATTCATCAGTCTCAGCAGGGCGTTGGTGGCACACGCCTTTAATCCCAGCACTCGGGAGGCAGAGGCAGGCAATTCGAGGCCAGCCTGGTCTCCAGAGGAGTGCCAGGATAGCCTCCAAAGCTACACAGAAAAACCCTGTCTCGAAAACAACGACAACAACAACAACAACAACAACAAAATTATTCATCAGTCTCAATATAGGGGAAGGGCATTTAGGTTATCCTCTCCACCATTGCCTAGATTGTCAGTTCATGTCATCCTTGTAGATCTCTGGAAAATCTCCCTAGTGCCAGATCTCTCCTTGGACTTATCATGGCTCCCTCTGATATGGTATCTCTCATCCTGCTCTCCTCTGTTCTTCGCACAGCTCAACATTTCTGCTCCTCCATTTCCTCCTCTCCCCTCGTCTTCTCCTTTTCTCATTCTGGCAGCTCCCTCTCCCCTACCCTCAAGCTCCCAATTACCTCAGGAGTTCCTGCCCCTTCCCATTCTCTGGGGTCCATGCATTTTTCCCTTAGAGTCCTTCTTGTTTCCTAGTTTCTTTGGTGAAGAGGATTGTAGGCTGTTAATCATTTGCTCTGTTATACAATTCATGTATGAGTGAGTACATACCATTGTCTTTTTGTGACTGGGTTACCTCACTCAGGATGGTTTTCTCTAGTTCCATCCATTTGCCTGTGAATTTCAAGATTCCATTGCTGTTTTCTGCTGAGTAGTACTCCATTGTATAAATGTACCACATTTTCTCTATCCATTCTTCAGTTTAGGGGCATTTATGTTGCTTCCAGGTCCTGGCTATTACAAACAATGCTGCTATGAACATGGATGAACATATGTCTTTGTTGTATGAGCATGCATTATTTGGGTATATGCCCAAGAGGGGAATTACTGGATCTTGAGATAGACTGATTCTCATTTTTCTGAGCAACCACCATACTGATTTCCAAAATGGTCTTACAAGTTTTCACTCCCAATGAAATGGTAGAGTGTTCCTTTTTCTCCACATCCTCTACAGCATAGATTGTCATTGGTGTTTTTGATTTTAGCCATTCTGACAGGTGTGAGGTGGTATTTCAGAGATGTTTTGAGTTGCATTTCTCTGATGGCCAAGGATTTTGAGCACTTCTTAAGTGTCTTTCAGACATTTCAGATTCCTCTGTTGAGAATTCTCTATTTAGTTCTGCATCCCACTTTTAAATTTCATTGTTTGGTGTTTTTGTGGCTAGCTTCTTGAGTTCATTGTATATTTTGGAAATCAGCCCTCTGTCAGATGTGGGGCTGGTGAAGATCTTTTCCCATTCTGTGGGCTGTCATTTTGTCTTACTGACTGTGTCCTTTGCCTTACAGAACCTTCTCAGTTTCAGGAGGTCCCATTTATTAATTGCAGATCTCAATGTCTGTGCTACTGGTGTGATGTTCAGGAAGCAGTCTCTAGTGTCAATTCGTTCAAGGATATCTCCCACTTTCTCTTCTAGAAGATTCAGTGTGGCTAGATTTATGTTGAGATCTTTGATCCATTTGCACTTTAGTTTTGTGCATGTTGACAGACATGGATCTATCTGCAATCCTCTGCATATCCAAATCCAGTTGTGCCACCACCATTTGTTGAAGATGCTATCTTTCTTCCATTGTATAGATTTAGCATCTTTGTCAAAAATAAGGTGTTCATAGATGTGTGGGTTAATATCAGGTTTTTCAATTTGATTCCATTGGACTTTCTGTCTATTTTTGTGCCAATACCAAGCTGTTTTCAGGACTATAGCTCTTTAATAGAGCTTGAAGTCAGTGATGGTGATGCCTCCAGAAGATCCTTTCTTGTACAGGGTTGTTTTGGCTATCTTGGATCTTTTGTTTCTCCATATAAAGTTGAGAATTGTTCTTTAAAGGTCTGTGAAGAACTGTGTTGGGATTTTGATGGGGATTGAGTTGAATCTGTTGCTTACTTTTGGCAAGATTGCCATTTTTACTATGTTGATTCTACCTATCCAAGAGCACAGGATATCTTTCCATTTTCTGGTATCTTCTTGAATTTCTTTCTATAAAGACTAAAAGTTCTTACTGTACAGGTCTTTCACTTTTTTGGTTAGTGTCACCCCAAGATATTTTATGTTGCTTGTGGATATTATGGAGGGTGACATTTCTCTGATTTTTTTCTCATTGGATTTATCATCTGTATATAGTAGGGCTAATGAGTTTTTTGAGTTAATTTTGTATCCTGCTACCTTGCTGAAGGTGTTTATCAGCTGTAGGAGTTCCCTGGTAGAGTTTTTCAGGTTACTTATGTAGACTATCATATCATCTGCAAATGGTGAAACTTTGACTTCTCCCTTTCCAATTTGTATCCCTTTGATCTCCTTTTCTTGTCTTATTGCTCTAGCTAGGACTTCAAGTACAATATTGAAGAGATATAGAAAGAGTGGACAGCTTTGTCTTGTTCCTGATTTTAGAGCAATCACTTTCAGTTTCTCTCCATTTAGTTTGATGTTGGCTGTTGGTTTGGTGTATATTGCTTTTTTCATGTTTAGATATGTACCTGTTATTCCTGTTCTCTCCAAGATCTTGGATTTTGTCAAAGGCTTTTTCAGCATCTAGTGAGATGATCATGTGGTTTTTCTTTTTCAGTTTGTTTATATGGTGGATTATATTGATGGATTTTCATATGTTGAATCATCCTTGCATCCCTGGGATGAAGCCTCCTTAATCATATTGGATGATATTTCTGATGTGTTCTTGGATTAGATTCCTCATTATTTTGTTGAGTATTTTTGCACTGATGTTCATGAGGGATTTGGTTTGTAGTTTTCTTTTTAGTTGTATCTTTGTGTGGCTTGGGTATCCAAGTGATTGTAGCCTCATAAAAAAGAATTTGGCAATGTCCCTTCTGTTTGTATTGTGTGGAACAATTTGAAGAGTACTGGCATTAACTCTTGTTTGAATTTCTGGTAGAATTCTGCACTGAAGCCATCTGGCCCTGGGCTTTTTGGTTGGGAGGCTTTTGATGACTGCTTCTATTTCATTAGCGGTTATAGGTTGATTTAAACTCCTTATCTGTTCTTAGTTTAATTTTCGTAAGTGATGTCTATCCAGAAAATTGTTCATTTCCTTTAGATTTTCGAATTTTGTGGAGTATAGGTTTTCAAAGTATGACCTGATGATTCTCTGGATTTTCTCAGTGTCCCTTGTTATATCTCCCTTTACATTTCTGATTTTGTTAATTAGCATGCTCTCTCGATGCCTTTTGGTTAGTTTGGATAGAGGTTTATCTATCTTGTTGATCTTCTCAAAGAACCAACTCTTTGTTTCATTGATTCTCTGTAATGTTTTCCTGGTTTCTACTTTATTGATTTCAGCCCTCATTTGATTGTTTCCTGGCGTCTACTTCTCCATGGTGAGTTTGCTTCTTTTTGCTCTAAAGCTTTTAGTTCTGTCAATTCTCTAGTGTGACATTTCTCCAGTTTCTTCATGTGGGCACTTAGTGCTATGAACTTTCCTCTTAACACTGCTTTCAGAGTGTCATATAAGTTTGGATATGTTGTGTCTTCATTCTCATTAAATTCTAGGAAGTCTTTAATTTCTTTTTTTATTTCTTCCTCAACCCAGGAATGGTGCAATTGGGTGTTATTCAATTTCCGTGAGTTTGTAGGTTTCTGCAATTTGTATTGCTGTTGAATCTAACATTAAAGTATGGTGATCTGATAAGATACAGGGGGTTATTTCAATTCTTTTGTTTCTGTTGAGGTTTGCTTTGTTGCCAACTATGTGGTCAATTTTAGAGAAGGTGTCATGTGTTGCTGAGAAGAAGGTATATTTTTTGTGTTTGGATGGAATGTTCTATAGATATCTATTAAACCCAGTTGGGTCATAACTTCTGTTAGATCCTTTGTTTCTTCGTTATGTTTCTGTCTGGTGGTCCTGTCTAGTAGTGAAAGTGGGGTGGTGAAGTCTCCATCTATCAGTGTGTGTGTGGTTTTATGTGTGGTTTGAGCTTTAGTAATATTTCTTTTACAAATGCCTTCGTATTTGGGGCATAGATGTTCAGGATTGAGACTTCATCTTGATGGACTGTTCCTGTGATGAGTATGAAATGCCCTTCTTCATTTCTTTTGATTGATTTTAGTTTGAAGTCTAATTTGTTAGATATTAGGATTGTTACACCAGTTTGTTTCTTGGGTCCATTTGATTGGAAAATCTTTTCCCAACCCTTTACTCTGTCTTTGAAGTTGAGGTGTATTTATTGTATACAGAAGAAGGGTGGATTCTAATCTAATCTAATCCATTTGGTTAGCCTGTATCTTTTTATGGGCAAGTTAAGACCATTGACATTGAGAGATATTAATATCCATTGATTGTTGGTTCTTGTTTGTTTCGGATTTATTGTTGGTGATGTCATTGTGTGTGGATTTCACCCTCCTGTTTCTTTTAGTGTTTGGTAATATTGGATTATCTATTGCCTATGTTTTTGTGAGTGTAATTATCTTCGTTGGGTTGGAGTTTTTCTTCCAGAACTTTCTGTAGTGCTGGATTTGTGGATATGTATTGTTTAAGTATGGTTTTGTCATGGAATATCTTGTTTTCTCCTTCTATAGTGATTGAAAGTTTTGCTAAATACAGTAGTCTGGGTTGGCATCCATGCTCCCTTAGTGTTTGTAGGATATCTATCCAGGACCTTCTGGCTTTCAAAGTTTCCATTAAGAAGTCAGGTGTGATTCTGATAGGTCTGCCTTTATATGTTACTTGGCCTTTATCCTTTGCTGCTCTTAATATTTTCTCTTTATTCTGTAGGTTTGGTGTTTTGATTATTATGCATGGAGGAGACTTCTTTTTGTGATCCAGTATGTTGGTGTTCTGTAAGCTTCTTGTACTTTCATAGGCATATCCTTATTTAGGTTGGGAAAGTTTTCTTCTATGATTTTGTTGAATATGTTTTCTGTACCTTTGAGCTATCTTTCTTCACATTCTTCTATACCTATTATTCTTAGGTCCAGCCTTTTCATGGTGTTCCATATTTCCTGGATATTTTGTGTTAGGGATTTGTTGGATTTGAGATTTCTTTGGTCGATGACTGTATATCCTCTAGCGAGTCTTCAACAACTGAGATTCTCTCTTCCATCTCTTGAATTCTATTTGTTATACTCACATTCTTAGTTCCTGATTGTTTATCCAGCCTTTCTATTTCCAGCATCCCCTCATTCTGTGCTTTCTTTATTGTGTCTATTTCAACTTTCATGCCTTGAACTGTTTTGAGTGCTTCCTTCACTTATTTGGTTGTTTTTTCTTGGCTTTATTTAGATTCTTTAGGAGATTTGTTCATTTCTTGAATTTTTTGGTTTGTCTTTTCCTCCATTTCATGTAATTTTTTGCTTGTTTTTTCTTCTATTTCTTTAAGGGATTTTCTTGTTTTCTCTCTAAAGGTCTCTATCATGTTCCTAAGATAATTTTTGATGTCCATCTCTTCTTCATCCTCTGTGTTGGTCTTTTCAGATCTTGCTGGTGTGGAGTCCCTAGATTCTGGTGGTATCATGTTGCTCTTTCTGATGTTGAATGTGTTCTTATTCTGTCTTCTTCCCTTCTCTTCTTCCAGTGGGTGCAGGTGGGGTCTCTCTATCTCTTCTTGTCACCTGGTGGTGTGCGTGTGCCAAGACTTCAATGTCTGTAGCTATGGATGGTCTTGCCTTTCCTGGTAGTCTCCTCACTCGGTAGGTGTCAGGCCCTTCTTTTAAAAAATCTTTTTATTAGGGAAAAGGATGTTAAAAAGGGGAGAGAGGAGGTGGTAGACCGGTCTCTAGGGACAGGAGCAGTGGAAGAGAGGAAAGAGAGGCAGAGAGAGAGAAAAAGAGAGAGGGGAGAACATACAGAGTTGAGAGAAAGAAAGAGGGGGTGTGGGAGGTGGGCAGGGCCTTTGTAAAAGGGAATATAGTGAATATGTACAGGTGGTGCTCTTACTGGCTGCAGCTGAGGAACTGTTACAATCCCAAGGACAGACTAGAACAAATGCCTAAACACTAACATTCCTCTCTTTGTATTTATTATAAAATGTGAGGAGTTAGAAGCCAGTAGCTGGTGAGGTGGGGATAAGGATGCTGTCTTTTCAAAACTACTTCCTGTTGACCTGGCGAGGGGTGGGGGTGGGACAGACACGTTCATCTTTGGGTGACCTGGGAAAGTTTGGGTACTAGCCATATCATGGAATACCTGGCTGTTTCACTGTCCAGGCTCTGAGGAACTATCAGGCCTTACCTAGTCCTGGCAAGATGCTGTTCAATGTGGATCCAAATCAGCTCCTGAGAGCTTAAAGTACCTGATATTTCCTAATCAACACAGACAGCATCACCTGCACATGTTTGTAAGTCTTGCACCTACAGCTCTATGGCAGCAGCTGGTAGTCCAATCATGTGGGTTTTGGATGGAAGAACCCAGCAATCTGGAGCAGAAAGGCTCTTGTATGTAGACCAGGTACCAGGTCCCAGAGTGCCTCAAAGTGACTGTAGGCAGGAGAAAAGGCCAGGAGAGCCCTCCCAGTCAGGGAACCAATGTTGTAATTTAAAAAAAAAAAAAGTGGCTTGAAAGAGAAAGACACCATTTGACAGAATTCAAGCAGAGTGGTTTTTTGTTTGTTTTTGTATTTTTTTAATTAAGGGAGAAGGATGGTAAAAAGAGGAAAAGGGAGGGGGGGAGACTGGGCTCTGGGGACAGGACAGGAGCAGTGGGAGAGAAAAGAGAGTCAGAGAGGGAGGGAGAGGAGGAGGAGGAGGAGGGAGGGAGGGAGGAGGGAGAGAGAGAGAGAGAGAGAGAGAGAGAGAGAGAGAGAGAGAGAGAGAGAGAGAGAGAGAGAAAGAGACTAGGTTTTCTAATCACAATTTGAAGTTACCACACCTGTGAAATGCTTGTTGCAATCCAGGTTGAATACAGAATGTGGTGTTATGGATCTTTAACACTATGCAGCAAGTCAATAGCCCTTATGATTCCCCAGTTCCTTTGACATGTGAAACAGGCTCATCACCACATCCATAGCTACATACAGTTAATGAACTTAGGGCCTCACTGTGAGAGGATTGCTTTTACTGACTTCTCATTCATAATTACCGAATGCTTTGCCACAACTGCAAACCCCTGAAAATGGTGCTTGCTTTCACCACTCTGCCCCTGTTTTGTTTCTCATCCAAAAGGATATCAAATATCCATTTTATATTTGAGCTCAGATGTGGCATGTATGTGTGATATTCCACCCATGAGTATTATTTGTTTGGTTCATTTCTGGAAGTACAGAGCTTGAACATCTCATTGGCATGGATGCTTCTTTTTTCCAGTTTTTAGAAAATGCATGCCATTATTAACATGTCTTTATCTTCCCCAGCAAATAATTATATTTCTATTAGCCATCAGTTTTCTGTTACTGAGTTCATGAAACTGCTCTTGCCAAAGTCACGGGTGACATCTAACTAGTCTCCATATTATCTCATTGGTTGTTGACATTAGTTTTATCTGTTTCTGTTCAACATTGGGATATAACTGTCTTAAACAACTCAAGTGAGCTTCCATTCCTTGAAAACCAAACCCCTCTTTAAAAACGTGAGGTTTTTGAAGATTTAAAGAAAAAATTTAATCGTGTTTTACATCTGGATAATCTGATTTTGTGACTTCTTATCACATGACTGTGAGTAAAAGCTTAAAATGATTAAAATGGCATCAAACTGGTTTGCACTTTTTCCTCTCATAGTCTCCAAAGCTCATCTGCTGCTTTTATACCCCGACACTAAACACAAATGCTTCCATCCTTTTGCACATATCACCTCTATCCCTTTTTTTTGAAATAACCTTCCACTGAGTTGTTTTGGAAATTTTCTAATCTTCCTCCAGTACAGGTATCTCAATACAGGTATCTAAATGTACCATTTTAGAAATATCTTTCCTATAAAAGTTACTGAGAGCCTTTTTACACAGTATGTTGGGTGTAGAGAACCTAAAAATGAACAGGAATGCTCTGAGTCAAAATAAGTCTTTCATATGAATGGTGCTTTTGGAGAAGACAAACACCAATCAAGCAAGGAACAGATAAACAGAGAGCTGTTTATGTCCAATACTACCAAGCTACCATTTGAACATCTAATAAGGAAACTTGGCCTTCTTGACATTTCTTTGGCATTACCACAGAAGTAAGCAATCCTCTCTCCAGAACTTTGTGCATCGGTTTTGTTGTTACAATTCCCAAAGTGAACTTAAATTCATTTATTTATGTCTGATTCTGTCACACAACTGTGAGGTTCTTGACCATTCTAAATTTCTGCCCCAAGAAGAATGCTTGTTCTCAGTGGATACATGTTAAATATAATAAATAAGGCATTTGATTTAACACATAATTTAAGACTCAGATTATATAGAAATATAAAGAAAATCATATTTTATCATTGTTATTTACTTTCTCTTAGAACAGGACACTTAATGATCAGTGGCTTTGTAGAAGAGAACATTATTCTCTAATTATTATAAGCTTTTTAGCATTCTTTCTTATAGGTCACAGGCTATTCTAGCAGTTACATTTTAACTCTGAGGTTGGAAAATAAGGGAGCAGCATTCAGTAGTTTAATTATGAACCATTTCAAAGGTCAGTGCATAAGAGCACAAACTAGACAAGTGCCTTTCAGAGAACGGAAATCCATGAATGTCTATTTGATGAAAACAATATTGTAATGAGGAAAGCAAAAATAGCCAAACAACTCTAGCAAACATTTCTAAAATAAACATGAGAATGATTAGGCAGTGTCTAATATATATGTGATTTCTGATAATATCTTTTAAATGTAACATGGTTAATTAGAGAATGGGCCCTGGCTAGATGCTAGTTACTTCTTTACGTGAAGTTAGGTAAATTAAAGACAGATCATGCAGAACCAAAATTATTTCCATCCATTTCCACCCCACCCTCTTCCTTTTCTAACTAGGTCAGCGATAGAAATAGCACTCTGGGTTTGGATTCATTCTCCCTTCCCTGAGATCTGTGAAGTGATTCTCCAAGCTGCGGCTTCACACTCCATGTAACTTCGAGCTAGGACCTGCAGAAACAGTGGAGAACTAACAGAATGTATGACCTACATTTTACGTCTGGACATGAGCTCCTGATTTGGGACTATCTCCAGCAGTCTCCATAAGCTAACATTGGATGAGAAATCTAGCACATTTGAACTTAGTACTATGGCTTGAATAGTGGTGCTTTTTCCTAAATTCATGAGACAGCTTCATCTACAGTGCAATACTGTGAATGGGTGTAGGTTGGGGAGCTCACTGAGTTTCAAGGGTGTTGTTTTCATGAATTATATTAGGTGTTTTTATTCATGTGTCTGATAGAAGTAATTCTCCCTATTTGCCTTTCTGTGTTACTCTGTTTGAGAACACCCATGGTTGTCTTGGAAGTAGAGAGAGAAGTCTTCATCAGACTCTAGACCTGCTGCCACTTTCACTTTGGAATTTTCATTTTTCACAGTTGAGACAAATTCCATTATTTCTAGGTTACCTAGTCTTCATAGCAAGGATAAGATGCCTGGCCAGCATATGATTCCAATAAACTACCAAAGAATATGTTACATAGGTAAAATACACAGAGATTAGGTTAGGTTTGAACCATAGCATTGTCACTCACTTGCAAGGTTGGCATATGGCAAATTTTATAAAGTCTTCATTCCTCTTTCTGAAAGAAAAACATATGTAAGGACTGTGACATAATACACTTTACTGGTCAGGTACACAACACATATGCTTTAGATGTAAAACTCTAGTTCGGCAGAGGTAGGGCACGCCTTTAATCCCAGCACTCTGGAGGAAGTGGTAGGCAGTTTTCTGAGTTCGAGGTCAGACTGGTCTACAGAGTTCTAGGACAGCCAGGCCACACAGAGAAACCCTGTCTTGAAAAACCACCTACCCACCTACACCCCCCCCACCCCCCCACACCAAACAAACAAAACAAAAAAAATCTAAAGTGGGACATGGACAGGTATTGTGTTCTTACTGGGAAACACTTGTGTTCTTATTGGGAAAATTCCTCATTCTTGGCAGTGGGAAAACTAAATTGATGCTATCGTGAAAACAGGCTAATCCAGTAGCTTTTCACTCACTGTGCTTGAAACTAGCTTCTCATAGGTAAATATTCAATAAAATTCCATTATTAATTGTATTGTTTATGTCAATAATTTTTGTTCCATGTTTTCCTTCTGACATAAAGAACCACGGACCTTGCCCCTGGTAAGGATAGCTGGAAGAGTGAATGATGTTATCTTGAAGGACTCAGAATGGTCCTATGTTGAGGGGTTCAAGGGGCACATCAGAGAAAATATGGGGCTTTGTAGGTAGTTTTCATTATATTTCCATTTTGCTCTGTCGCTGCTGCCCTTGCTCTCTAGAGATCTGTACTGGTTCTGACACTTGGCTTCTTTGATGGTTTGGGGGCATTCAGCTAGGCATCACTTCAGCTTCCCAGCTTTGAAGAGAATGGACCTCCCACCAAGAGTACCCTATCAAATCTTAGGGAACCTAGATCTCCTCATAATGTCAATATTTGGTCAAGAACACATAGGAGGGACACCCATACAAATATTCCACTAAACATGATTAGGTCCATGTTGTGGAAAACAGCATCGTTTTGCAAACCTCAGCCTGAAAATGTGATAGCATATTCCCAATAGGTAGGCACCCTTGTAAGAAATGCTATCTATCCTCCCCACAGGATGGCAGAGCCCATTACCCATTAGATGATGCTAATTTTATTGGTTATGTTTCAGTTAAGTTGTCCTCTAACCATCCTCCAACTCATGAATAATGACAGGCTGGTGTAGCTCTTGCTTCTAGGCCATCCAGATATGGGATTTTGTGAGGTCTAGGTTAAATAACATTTTAGCTAATCTCCTGGCCTCTCCTCCAGTGAGGTCAGTCCAGGGACATTTATCAATTAACTTCCTGCAAATATTCATCTCACAGGATGGCCGAGACTAAATGACCCCAAATGATTCTCAAATTTTATGAACAAACAGGAAAGGAAGAGATAGAAAAATGGGGAAATTCAGCATTTTGCTTACCATGACACTATAGCTTTTGCTTTCAAAAGCCTCCATAACACTACCCAAATTTGTCCATAACTGTGCTAGCAAGCAAGCCAGCTCTGCTTCGTATGGTCTTGATACTTGCTAGAGAGACAAACTTCTAGTATTGTTCTTACCTTAATTTGTAAGCTAACAGATGGAATCACTTTTGTTTGAGATGAGTTGGCTTCTCCTTTTTTTCGAAGAGATTATTTTTTTTATCAGTTCAAATTAGAAACAAGTTTGCTTCACATGTCAATTCCTCCTCCCACTCCCTCCCCTCCCCTAACCCTTCCCTAACCCTCCACCAGTCTCCTCCTCATCTCCTCTTTGCTCCCCAAGGAGGGTAAGGCTCTCCATGGGGATTCCCCAAAGTCTGTCGTATCATCCTGGGCAGGGCCTAGGCCCTCCCCCAAGTGTCCAGGCTGAGAGAGCATCCCTCCATGTGGGATGGGCTCCCAAAGTCCCTTCTTACACCAGGGATAAATACTGATCCACTACCAGGGGCCCCATAGACTGCTGAGGCCGCTTCATTGATATCCATGTTCAGGGATCTGGATCAGTCCTATGCTGGCCTCCCAGACATCAATCTGGGGCCCATGTGCTCCCCCTTGTTCAGGTCAGCTGTTTCTGTGGGTTTCACCAGCCTGGTACCGACCTCATTGCTCTTCACTCCTCCCTCTCTGCAGTTCAGTTAAAGTGTTTAGCTGTGGGTGTCTGCTTCTGCTTCTATCAGCCACTGGATGAGGGCTCTAGGATGGTATATAAGGCAGTCAGCAGTCTCATTGTAGGGGAAGGGCATTTAGGTATCCTCTCCACCATTGCCTGGATTGTCAATTGGTGTCATCCTTGTAGATCTCTCAAAATCTCCCTAGTGTCAGATTTCTCCTCGAACCTATAAGAGCACCCTCTGTTATGGTATCTCTCACCCTGCGCTCCTCTATTCTTCCCCTGACTCAACCTTCCTGCTCCATTATTTCCTCTTCTCTCTTCTCTTCTTCCCCTCTCATTCAACCAACTCCCTCTCCCCTACCCCCATGCTCCTAATTAGCTCAGGAGTTCCTGCCCCTTCCCATTCTCTGGGGTCCATGCATTCTTCTCTTAGAGTCCTTCTTGTTTCCTAGATCCTTTGGTAATGATGATTGCAGGCTGGTAATCTTTTGCTCTATGTCTAAAATCCATATATGAGTGAGTGCATATCATGTTTGTCTTTTTGTGACTGGGTTACCTTGCTCTAGTTCCATCCATTTGCCCTTGAATTTCAAGATTCCATTGCTGTTTTCTGCTGAGTAGAACTCCATTGTGTAAATGTTCTCCTCAATAATAGAATAGCTACACAAAACCTTGGATGAAAAGAAGGCAACTAAAAAGGAAATTAGTCTCTGAGAGTCTTGTTCAGAGAAATCATTAGGAACACATGGTCATCACCAGATGAGGTCTCTTGAAAACCAGTGACTGACTGGCAATAGAGGAAGGATAGGCACTACTGATGGCACTGGATATGAAAGAAGTAGTAACTTATACTCAGTTCACTGGGCCAAGTAGAACTGTGCTCACAGGAGCATTAAGAAATAGTTTGATTCAGTAGGAACCCTTTCATAGGGAAAGGTAGCCATATTGAGATTGTATCCATGGACATTCCATCTTCACATAGATTAGCCTCAATTGTATATTTAAGAACCCTTTGAAGGAACCATGCAGCTACTCTTCTCCAACTCATCTTTGGTTCAATCAGTCCTTGATCAGATATCAATTGTGTTACAGAACTTTTCCCAGTGGGACATGCACAAACATCAATTCCCTCCAGATGACTCAAAGGGAGCTGCATCACAAAAACAAAAAACAAAAAACAAAAACAAAAAACAAAAAACAAAAGAACCATGCTTAAATGGGAGTTGCTCACAAAAACTTCATTCCTGGGCTTCCTTACATGATTTTAAGCTCAGTCAATTAGAAAATTTTCTCTCCTCTGCAATTGTTACTGCTTCTATAACGTTGGGGAGTTGCTTTTCGAGTCTTATAAACTTCAGGAGCTTCCTAAGACTTTGAAGTTTTGTTTACTTCCTCAACCTCCATTTACGTCATGAGTCTCATATGATTTTCCTCAAAGAGGGAATGGCTCAACCAACCCATAGCAAATTGCTATACAACACTGCAGATGACACAAAGTCAGTTGCATCATTGACAATCCCACTCCAGGATGGACTGTCAAAGTTCCATTCTTGGAATTCCCTGTATTAGTCATAGGCTGCAACATAGGTGGCTGGAGAGTCTACTATCCAGAAATTCTGGGTCTTATAAGTTTTAGGGAATTCTTGATAATTTTGAGGAAGTGGAGTTTACTCAGATATGAAATTTTTCTGGGAGAAAAAAACCCATAATGTAGTTTTTCAATCCAGATAAAATGGATGCACAATATGGGGATCTCCATCACAGTTTAGGACTTCCTTCACGCTTCACATAGTGTTATCTCAGGGCTTCCTTGTAGGATGTCTGATGCTAACACACATTACCAGGCTTCAAGGCTCCCTGTAACCTCTGTGCAAGACTCTAAATTCTGTACTCCATTTCTCCTGGACTTTCATGCCTCTAAACCAATACTGTGTTTATGGTGCTATCAAATTCTATTGCCATCTGAAGATAGAGCCTAGCTCCCTTGGATTATAGTTGCATCCACTTCTATGTAGGTTCCCTAGGTTTTTGTTGTTTACTTTTGTTTTACTGGAGATTTTCTAGGACAGCATTTTCTGTTTTTTGATTCTGTCTTTTCAACCACATTTGATGAAGCTTCTGGTCGGTCTTGCCCTCCATACACCTTTCCTGTGATTTCAGCAGAGAACTCCAGGTTTGCTTTAGTAGTGATGCTCTCTGTAACTATTGCAGCTGTTTTGGCAGCAAAGTTGTCTGCATCTTGCATACTTTTTCTTTCTTTCTACTTGGCTTGTTTGTTTCTCACTGCAGACTCAGATGACAACAGTGTACAAAGCCGTGACACAGACCAGATGTCTTGAGATTTCCTCTGCCAAAGAAGCTGGTCCATTGATGAAGTTCCTAGGCCATGGGCAGAATATAGCTGTATTCATATATATTATATATATATATATATATATATATATATATATATTATTATATATATATCCAGAAAATAATGCAGATCACCTCTAGACTTTTTCATTTAAATCCTTTTCCTCTCTGAAGTGCCATAAGCAGTGCCTTTACTGTCTGTATTTTTTTTCTAGCATTCTGATCTTCTAGAATCCAGAATAATCCATTAAACTATCAAACTCTGCTTATGGAATTTGATGGGAGGGTGGTGCTCTTCTGGTCTGTGATTTCAACCTTATTTACATTCTTTTTAGAAACTGGTTCCAAAGGCTTATGAACCACAAGGTCTGATTCATCATTGCAACAGTTCTATTCCTTGGTACAGGTTATATGTATTAATTATTATTCTAATCGCTATAATAAAATACTGGACAAGAAGCAACTTAAGGAAGGAGAGGGCTTCTTCTGTCTCACAATTTAAGCAAGGACAGAATCTGTCCTGGTAGGGGAGGCATGAGAGCCAGAATGTGAAATGGCTGGTAGCATTGTACACACAGTTAGGAGTCAGACAGAGCACAGGAAAGTGGGACTAAGATTTAAAAACTCCCATCACAATGACCCCTTCCTCTCTCAAGGCTTCACTTCAAGGCTCATTTCTAGCTTGGGATCAAGTAGCCAAAACTTTAGTTTATGGGAAGCATTTCACTTTAAAACGGTATTCACTGAATATCTATTTCCTCTTTTGACTTCTTAAATTTATCTTTTATTTAGTGTTTAAAATAATGGTTTCTGTTCCAATACTTTCATAATATTCAGATCACTGGCAGCCACATAAAAGCCAGGTACAGTGGCACATGTCTGTAAACCAGCACTAGGGAGGCACAGACAGGTAGGTCCTTAGAAGTCAGTACCTAACCATGTTAGCTGGATCAGTGAGTTCCATGACCTAGGAGAAACTCTATTTAAAAAATGAGGCAGAGAGTAACTGAGAAGACACTCAGCATCAACACTGGATGGCCAAATGCACATACTCCCATATATACATGAATCTTCATACACACATGTTCATACACATAGACATGTAAACCACATACATGTTACCTCAACTATACACATGCATACTCAAGGACTCATCATTTACTGGGATGGACCTAGCCTAATTATGAGAATCAGATATATCCATGTATCAATCACTGGCCTTTATGTATGTTAACATATCAAAATATCAACCACTATAACATTCTGAGTTCATAAACTCCACCACCCCAGGCCTACTAAGTGTAAGAAAAAGATACACCACCTTGGTTATATTTTATTCTATGTCCCTTTATTAGTGGTGTGACATGGATATGGTTTTGGTTTCTTAAGGATATGAATATTTGGCATAGCTCCCAGTTATATTTGGCCTTTTGCAAGTTGAGTGTTCCTTAGAACTTCCTCTCCACCCATGCCAATTAATCCAGTAATACTTTACTAAATAACATGCTTGCCCTCTCTCTATGTCAACAGCTACTTTTAAGGCATCTATGTTAGTCAAGCCCTATGCTATTCCTTAGAAATCTGCTACAGAATTCAACAAGATAGAAATATTTCCTATAAAGAACATTCTGGCGATGTTGTTGAGGTCTATAGAAGGTCAAACATTAATCTTTAGTGACAGACTTAAATATCAGTTTCTTCAGGATCATATCTCAACTATTGCAACAATCCAAGACGCGTGTTTCTCTGCCTTTTATATTTATGTTTTGCTGTTGTAACTATTGTTGACATGTGTATGTGTATGTGGGTGGGTGGGTGGGTGGGTGTGATGTGCGTGCAATATATAAGTGTTGGAGTTACATTCAGGTTCTGGTGTGGGCACGTGGGTATGCTTGTGAAGGTCAGAGGACAAACTTCACCTGTTGGTCCTCCACTTTTCACTTGAGACAGGGTCTCTTCGCAGCCACATAGGTCAGGCCAGCTGAACCAAGAGCTTCCATTGCGCCTCCTGAGGCAGCCTACCATATCTTGGAGGGTGGCGGGATTTCAGATGCTGGACTTTTCTACAGGTTCTGGGGATCTGAATTCAGGATGTATAGCAAATGCTTTCACTCACAAAGCCAAGTCACTCCCAAATTCCTTTTGTTTTTAATTAAGTGAGATAGTTAAAAGTTAGAAGGGCTAGAAACTTCCTGTTAAAACTTGGACTCTTCTTCCCTATGCTGCCCAGTTCCAGTTTCATGTCTGCGGGTATGATGTTTAACTTCTGCATTATTTTCTTAATGTTTATAAATAATATTCCTAACTGGCATTTTATTTGCATCAGATTTATTATTAATATATAAATTGTATGTATTTATGGAACTCAGTGTGATGTCATTATCCATACAATAATGCTCACTGGGACAATAAAGCCAAATCTTTATTGTCAACTCTCATTCCATTCTCAAACTCCACTAATGACTATCCTACTTTCAGTCTGACATTTGTTAAAGCTTCTACTCATTAGAGCAAACACATGGTGCTTGACCTTGTGTATCTCACTTATTTCGTCTAATGTAATATTTATAGTTCTACCTGTTCTGCCACATGCCAGGATTTCATTCTTCTTTATTAATATATATCACATTATCTTTACTTGTTCATCTGTTGATGATCACCTGAGCTGGTTTTGTAGCTTGATGAGTTATTTGAGTCGTTCTAAAATAAACAGATAGCTCATTGGTAGGTTTATTTCATTTCTTTTGGAGATGTCCCTGGAAGTAGGTTCTGTAGACCACATGGTAGGTTCACATTTAGTATTTTGAAGGCCCTCCATCATGTTCTTCATAATGATTGTGCTAATTTACATCACTGCCAACAGTATCTCAGTTCCCTTTTCTCTACTTTGTTGACAGTACTTTTCTCTACAATTGCCATAGTAAGATACCACAGCATGGCTTTTCTCTGTGTAGTTCTGCTGTGCATTTCCCCTACTGTTAATAATATTTAGCTTTTCCACCATATATTTGTTGGCAAGTTGTATTTTCTATTTTGAGAACTATATACTCTAACATTGTCTTAAATTCTTAAGTTTATTTAGTTCCATATATATTCTTGGTACTAGCCTGTTGTCAGAAGAAATTTTGGCAAATATAATTATATTCTATAGGTTGGTGTTTTGTTGATCTGATCAATATCAAGGGAAATAATTTAAAGGAGGAAAGAGTTTCTTTGGTTTATAGTCTCACTCCATGGTCAGTTGACTCTACTGTATTTATGTTTGTGTGAGACAAAAACATCATGGAAGAAGGATATGGCAGAGAAACAATATTTCTTCATGGTATCTAGGAGGCAAAGAGAAAAATGGCCAGGCCAAAGGATACTCACCAAATATACATGCCAGATATCAACTTCTTCCAATCAGGCTCCATCTTCCACAATCTACCACTTCCCAATAGCTTGTTCAAAGTTTGAATTAATCAGTGGGTTGAACTATTGATTAGATCAGAGCCTTTGTGATCAAAATATCTCTTGAAACACCCACAGACATACCTAGGCATGTGCCTCACTCATGTAATTCCAACCATCCTTCTAAGATCAATTAGCAAATCTTTGTCCAGCAGAAGCTTTTACTTAGTGCTGTAACATTTTTTTCTCTTATTTCTCATGCTTTGGATCCTATCTTGAAGTGTTCCCCCATATATTCATCTTTCAGGATCAGATCATAGTTTCACATATTACATTAATGTGTTTGATCCATTTTTGTATTTCTTGTAGGTCAATACTATGCGGTTTTAGCATCTTATTGTAGTAACTAAAACTCTATGCTCTCCAGATTCCCCTACCACCACCGTGTCCACATAGCTTCTCTTCTTCCTCATGTATTTCTACCACATAGACTTGTTAATATGAGTATACGTTTACAAATAATAACTGTCCTAATTTCTCAGCATTTAGCTTTTGTGTAGTTAATAACTACCCACTTAAAATAGCCCTATTATGTGTGTAGACTTTGGATAATTATGTTTTTATGTGTCTTTGTGTATTCTTGCCTGTCTTCCTGCATGGAGGGTGCCACCCCCCCCCCACTCCTCAAAGGCTATCTAGAGTTGAATCGTTGTCTTCATTGCTTTTCCTTTTCTGGGAGGTAGGTGGTCACTTCCTTTGTTCTATCCAGTCAGTGACTACTTCTCCATCTACTTCTATACCTTAATTTTAAAGACACTTGAGAAAAGGAAACTTAACAGGTATGTTCAACTGTCCAAATGCTGTCTTTATAAAAAGAATTATTTATGGGGTTGGAGAGATGGCTCAGTGCTTAAGAGGTCTTGCTGCTTTTCTGGAGGACCTGGGTTTGGTGTCCTTCACTCAACTGACACCTCAAACTATCTGTAATTGAAGTTATATGTATGAGGTGTTTGCTTTCATGTATATATGGGCATTTGTGCACCGTGTGCCTGCAGATACCAAAAGAGAGCATTGGCTCTCCAGGAACTGGAGTTACAGTTAGTTGTAAGTCACCATGTAGAGACTGGGAGCTGAACCTGGGTCCTTTTCAAGAGTAGCCAGTGCTCTTAACTAATGAGTCATCTCTCCTTCCACATAAAATTCTTGTTAAACAATATAATTTTAGTTTTCAATATTTAAGATTCATAGGCCTCACTCACTTATCTCTGAGGTAGGCTTACTCAGATGTATAGAAGGACATACTATTATTTTCTTTCTTCACATTCTCTCAGCCTGTTTCTCCCTTTCTTCTGATTATTTTTTGAGTGGTCCTGAAGTCGAGGTAAAGGTATTAAATGATATAATATCTTCACAGAATAAAACTTCTTGCATATGTGTAATATATGCACAAATATTGAGTATATACATATATGCACTTTGCATGAGCAGTCACCAATATGCCATCAACTTCTTGTCATCACAGTTTATTCATAAGAATGAAGACTTCTGAAGAGATAAAGTAGCATAAATTGCGTCAGAAAGAGATGAGGCATTTACATCTCAGGCTTCTGTGGGTTTCATTTATTCTCACTTCATAGTCACTAATAGTCTGGATTTGTATACTAATCTATATGGTTAATTAAATGATATGCCTACTTTAATAATGTGTTATTATGTCAAGAAATGGAGTCTATAGAATGACTACTCAGCAACATTTAAACTGTTGGGGTGGGGAATGGCAACATCTTGCTACTGACATGCCTAGACTAACATATTTCTAATTTCTTGCTTGGCATATGTGTCATATCAGGAGTTTTGCCAGAACATAGGAAAGGACTCTAGTGACAAGTCACTGCTGGCAAAAGATGTTACTATTTACAGAATAAGAGTACCATTAGGGCTCTTTCTTCCCTCTCTGCCGCCGACTCATCACAGACCAGGTGAGCGACCCCCTGCTTTTACCCAACTGTCCTAAGCGCCATTCACCCAGATCCCTCCAGGCTTGTCCCTGCTTGAAACAGACATGCCCAGGCAGGGAGGAGCTCCCTGAATCTGGGTTCAGGCCACTCTTCCTTCCGTTTCCGTGGACCGATCCGCCAGGAGAGTGAGGAGACTAAGAGGAGAGGCAAGAACATCCAGAGCTTCGGACATTGAATTCCTGGCCCACACACGCTACAGAGTAACAAGAGGAGATAGAGAGATCCTACCTGCACTCACTGGAAAAAGATATGGGAAGAAGACAGAATAAGAACTCGCTCAACAACAGAAAGACCAATATGATACCACCAGAATCTAGGGACTCCACTCCAGCAAGACCTGAAAAGCACAACATAGTGCATGAAGAAGAGATGGACCTCAAAAATTATCTCAGCAAGATGATGGAGACCTTCAAAGAGGAAACAAGAAAATCCCTTAAAGAAATAGAAGAAAAAGCAAGCAAAAAATTACACGAAATAGAGGAAAAGACAAACCAAAAAATTCAAGAAATAAATCTCTTAAAGAAGATAAAGAAACCCAAAATAAAACAACCAAACAAGTGAAGGAAGCGCTTGAAACAGTTCAAAGCATGAAAGCTGAATTAGACACAATAAAGAAAACACAGAATGCGGTGATGCTGGAAATGGAAAGACTGGATAAATGATCAGGATCTAAAGACGTGAGTATAACTAATAGAATTCAAGAGACAGAAGAGAGAATCTCAGCTATTGAAGACTCTCTAGAGGATATACATTCATCAACCAAAGAAAACCTCAAGTCCAACAAATCCCTAACACAAAATATCCAGGAAATATGGGACACCGTGAAAAGACCAAACCTAAGAATAATAGGTGTAGAAGAAGGTGAAGAAACACTGCTCAAAGGTACAGAAAACATATTCAACAAAATCATAGAAGAAAACTTCCCCAACCTACAGAAAGATATGCCTATGAAAGTACAAGAAGCTTACAGGACACCAAACAGACTGGACCACAAAAAGAAGTCCCCCCGACACATAATAATCAAAACACCAAATCTACAGAATAAAGAGAAAATATTAAGAGCTGCAAAGGAAAAAGGCCAAGTAACATATAAAGGCAAACCAATTAGAATCACACCCGACTTCTCAATGGAAACTCTGAAAGCCAGAAGGTCTTGGATAGATACCCTACAAGCACTAAGGGAGCATGGATGTCAACCCAGACTACTGTACCCAGCAAAACTTTCAATCATTATAGATGGAGAAAACAAGATATTCCATGACAAAAACAGATTTAAATAAGACATATCCACAAATCCAGCACTACAGAAGGTTCTGGAAGGAAAACTCCAACCCAAGGAACATAACTACATGCACAAAAACACAGGCACTAGATAATCTAATTTTGCCAAACACAAAAAGAAGCAGGAGGGCAAAAACCACACACAATGATACCACCAACAATAAATCCAAAACAAACAAGAACCAATGAACAATGGACATTAATATCCCTAAATGTCAATGGTCTTAACTTACCCATAAAAAGATATAGGTTAACAGAATGGATACGAAGACAGAATCCATCCTTCTGCTGTTTACAAGAAACACACCTCAACTTCAAAGACAGGCGATACCTCAGAGTAAAAGGATGGGAAAAGATTTTCCAATCAAATGGCCTCAAGAAACAAGCCGGTGTAGCAATCCTAATATCTAACAAATCGGACTTTAAACTAAAATCAATCCAAAGAGATGAAGAAGGGCATTTCATACTCATCACAGGAAAAGTCCATCAAGATGAAATCTCAATCCTGAACATCTATGCTCCAAATACGAAGGCACCCACATTTGTGAAAGAAACATTACTAAAGCTCAAACCACACATAAAACCACACACACTTATAGTAGGAGACTTCAACACTCCCCTTACGCCACTAGACAGGACCACCAGACAGAAACTTAACAAAGAAACAAAGGACCTGAAAGAAGTTATGACCCAACTGGGGTTAACGGATATCTATAGAGCATTCCATCCAAACTCAAAAGAATATACCTTCTTCTCAGCACCACATGGCACCTTCTCTAAAATTGACCACATAGTAGGCAACAAAGCAAACCTCCATAGTTACAAAAGAATTGAAATAACCCCCTGTATCTTATCAGACCACCATGCATTAAAGCTAGAATTCAGCAACAATACAAATGGCAGAAAACCTGCAAACTTTTGGAAAATGAATAACACCCAATTGCACCATTCCTGGGTTGAGGAAGAAATAAAAAAACAAATTAAAGACTTCCTAGAATCTAATGAGAATGCAGACACAACATACCCAAACTTATGGGACACTCTGAAAGCAGTGCTAAGAGGGAAGTTCATAGCACTAAGTGCCCACATGAAGAAACTAGAGAAAAGTCACATCAGAGAACTGACAGAACAACTGAAAGCACTAGAGCAAAAAGAAGCAAACTCACCAAGGAGGAGTAGACGCCAGGAAATAATCAACCTGAGAGCTGAAATCAATAAAGTAGAAACTAGGAAAACATTACAAAGAATCAATGAAACAAAGAGTTGGTTCTTTGAGAAGATCAACAAGATAGACAAACCTCTAGCCAAACTAACCAAAAGGCAGAGAGAGAGCACACTAATTAACAAAATCAGAAACGAAAAGGGGGATATAACAACGGACACTGTGGAAATCCAGAGAATCTTTAGGTCATACTTTGAAAATCTGTACTCCACAAAATTCAAAAATCTAATGGAAATGGACAGTTTCCTGGATAAATATCACTTACCAAAATTAAATCAAGATCATATAAACAGTTTAAATTGAACCATAACCTCAAATGAAATAGAAACAGTCATCAAAAGCCTCCCAACCAAAAAAAGCCCAGGACCAGATGGCTTCACTGCAGAATTCTACCAGAAATTCAAACAAGAGCTGATACCAGTACTCCTCAAACTGTTCCGCACAATAGAAGCAGATGGGATATTGCCAAACTCTTTCTACGAGGCTACAATCACTTTGATACCCAAGCCACACAAAGATAAGACTAAGAAAGAGAACTACAGACCGATATCCCTCATGAACATCGATGCTAAAATACTCAATAAAATATTGGCCAATCGAATCCAAGAACATATCAGAAAAATCATCCACCATGATCAAGTAGGCTTCATCCCAGGGATGCAAGGATGGTTCAACATATGAAAAACCATCAATGTAATCCACCATATAAACAAACTGAAAAAGAAAAACCACATGATCATCTCACTAGATGCTGAAAAAGCCTTTGACAAAATCCAACATCCCTTCATGATAAAGATCTTGGAGAGAACAGGAATAACAGGAACATATCTAAACATGATAAACTCGATATACACCAAACCAAGAGCCAACATCAAACTAAATGGAGAGAAACTCGAAGCGTTTCCTCTAAAATCAGGAACAAGACAAGGATGTCCACTCTCTCCATACCTCTTCAATATTGTACTTGAAGTTCTAGCTAGAGCAATAAGACAAGAACAGGGGATCAAAGGGATACAAATTGGAAAGGACGAAGTCAAACTTTCACTATTTGCTGATGACATGATAGTCTACATAAGTGACCTGAAAAACTCTACCAGGAAACTCCTACAGCTGATAAACACCTTCAGCAAGGTAGCAGGATACAAAATTAACTCAAAAAATCTGTAGCCCTACTGTATACAGATGATAAACTCAATGAGAAAGAAATCATGGAAACATCACCTTTCACAATATCCACAAGCAACATAAAATATCTGGGGGTAACACTAACCAAAAAAGTGAAAGACCTGTACAATAAGAACTTTGAGACTTTAAAGAAAGAAATTAAAGAAGATACCAGAAAGTGGAAAGATCTCCCATGCTCTTGGATAGGCAGAATTAACATAGTAAAAATGGCAATCCTACCAAAAGCAATCTACAGATTCAACGAAATCCCCATCAAAATCCCAACACAGTTTTTCACAGACATTGAAAGAACAATTCTCAACTTTATATGGAAAAATAAAAAACCCAGGATAGCCAAAACAAGTCTTTACAATAAAAGATCTTCTGGAGGCATCACCATCCCTGACTTCAAACTCTACTCTAGAGCCATAGTTCTGAAAACAGCTTGGTATTGGCACAAGAATAGACAGATAGACCAATGGAATCGAATTGAAGACCCAGATATTAACCCACGCACCTACGAACACCTTATTTTTGACAAAGGTGCTAAATGCATACAATGGAAAAAAGATAGCATCTTCAACAAATGGTGCTGGCACAATTGGATTTGGACATGCAGAAAATTGCAGATTGATCCATACCTGTCACCATGCACGAAACTTAAGTGCAAATGGATCAAAGATCTCTCCATAAATCCAACCACACTGAATCTTCTAGAAGAGAAAGTGGGAATAACCCTTGAACAAATTGGCACAGGAGAACGATTCCTGAACATCACGCCAGAAGCACAGACACTGAGGTCTGCAATCAATAAATGGGACCTCCTGAAACTGAGAAGGCAAAGGACACAGTCAGTAAGACAAAACGACCACCCACAGAATGGGACAAGATCTTCACCAGCCCCACATCTGACAAGGACTGATTTCCAAAATATACAAGGAGCTCAAGAAGCTAACCACCAAAACACCATACAATGAAATTAAAAAGTGGGGTGCAGAACTAAACAGAGATTTTTCAACAGAGGAATCTGAAATGGCTGAAAGACACTTAAGAAAGTGCTCAAAATCCTTGGCCATCAGAGAAATGCAACTCAAAACAACTCTGAGATACCACCTCACACCTGTCAGAATGGCTAAAATCAAAAATACCAATGACAACCTATGCTGGAGAGGATGCGGAGAAGAAGGAACACTCCTCCATTGCTGGTGGGAGTGTGAACTTGTAAGACCACTTTGGAAATCAGTATGGCGGTTGCTCAGAAAAATGGGAATCAATCTACCTCAAGATCCAGCCATTCCTCTCTTGGGTATATACCCAAATACTGCATGTCCATACAACAAGGACATATGTTCAACCATGTTCATAGCAGCATTGTTTGTAATAGCCAGAACCTGGAAGCAACCTAGATGCCCCTCAACTGAAGAATGGAAAGAGAAAATGTGGTACATTTATACAATGTACCACAGAAAAATGCAATGGAATCTTGAAATTCGCAGGCAAATGGATGGAACTCGAAGAAACCATCCTGAGTGAGGTAACCCAATCACAAAAAGACAGACTTGGTATGTACTCACTCATATATGATTTTTAGACATAGAGCAAAGGTTTACCAGCCTATAATCCTCTTCCCCAAAGAAACTAGAAATCATGAATGACTCTAAGGGATAAATGGACCCCAGGAATGGGAAGTGGCATGAACTCCCGAGCTAATTGAGAGCATGAGGGTAGGGGAGTGGGTGCTGCCACAATAAGAGCACAAGAAGAAGAGTAGAGGAGAAGAAATGGAGGAGCAGATATATTGAGTTGGGGAAGAATAGAGGAGAGAGAGCAGGATGAGAGATACCATATCAGAGGGAGCCACTATAGGTCCAAGAAGAGATATGGAACTAGGAAGATCTCCAGAGACCTACAAGGATGACACGATCTGACAGTCTGGGCAGTGGAGGAGAGGATGGCCTAGAAGCCCTTCCCCTAGAATGAGATTGATGACTACTCTCTATGCTATCCTAGAGTCCTCATCCAGTGGCTGATGGAAGCAGAGACAGACATCCACAGAAATACACTGAGCTGAAATCTGGAACCTAGTTGAAGAGAGGGAGGAATGAAGAACGAAGGGGTCTGTACCAGGTTGGAGAAACCCACAGAAACAGTTGGCCTGAAAAATGGAAAGCATATCTACCCCAGACGCTCTTTGGGAGGCCAGTAAGGGACTAATCCAGCCCCCTGAACATGGATGCCAATGGGGAGGCCCCTGCACTCCTGGGAGCCTCCAGAGGTGGACTGGCGTTTTGCCCTGGTGTGTGTGTGGGACTATGAGAGCCCATCCCACTTGAAGGGATGCGCTTTGTCTCTGGACACATGGGGAAGGGCCTAGCCCCAGCACAGGAAGATTGGTGGACTTGGTGGAGCCTCGGTTGGGGGCCCCACCCTGCCTGGGGAGTGGTGGGTGGATGGGGTGGGGGGTAGGTTGGAGGTGGAGTAGAAGGAATGGGGTGAGGGGAGGGAGAGGGAGAGGGGAATTACATGTGAAACAAGCCTGTTCCCTAACTTGAATTAATAATAATAATAATAATAATAATAATAATAATAAGAAGAAGAAGAAGAAGAAGAAGAAGAAGAAGAAGAAGAAGAAGAAGAAGAAGAAGAAGAAGAAGAAGAAGAAGAAAAGAGTATCATTGGGGCCAGGTGGTGGTGCACATGGCTTTAATCTCAGCACTTTGGAGGGAGAGGCAGGTGAATCTCTGAATTCAAGGCCAGCCTGCTCTACAGTTTGAGTTCCAGGACAGCCAGAGCTACACAGAGAACCTTGTCTCAAAAAAGCAAAAGAAGTATCATGAAGATCACCTGTGTCCGCTGGGCATGATGGTACCTACTATTAATCCCAGCACTTGGAGGATAGAGACATGGGGCTCTCTGTGAGTTCTAGTCCAGCCTGGTCTACTTATAAAGTTCTAGGCTAGAAAGGGTCACATAGTGAGACTTTGTCTGAAAGAAACCAACAAAACAAAAAACAAAACAAGACCATCAGTGTTTATGTTCAGAGTATTTTGAAACATGTTGACTTCAGGAGGTGAAGGTCCCTTTCTTCCTCTTTCTCTGATAGCATAAATATTGGCATATAATATTGAAAGACCCACAAAAACATTTGACAATTAGTATTACCTTATCTAGCCCAGACAGGTTACCTCTAATTGCTGGTCTCTAAAAGTCTGATTTCCTCTCCCAGGGGAACACAATTCCATTATTTAGACATTTCCCTGCCTCACATATATGCACAGCCTGAAAGGTCAGTTGGATTCCCATAATAGTTTTATACCAGTAATTGCCCATAAATTTTAGAAAAACAACAACAACAACGAAGCTGTAAAATGTGGCATTTGATGGGGAACTTCTAAAGAGTCTCAGGGCAAGGAATGATGGAACTAGCCTGTCAGATGGCTTCTCATGGGGACTTGGATTCTTCACAGCAATGTGAAGGCTGAGAGGCAAATACCATCCTCTTCCTTGGGTTTGTTATTGGGTACAGCTTGAGTACTAGTAAGCTGAAATCCATTATTATTACCCAAATCAAAATGACTGCTTGGATCCCATCCTGTCTATTCTCCACTTCATCTCAGATTTATAATATGATAAATAAAGACCCAGGAACCAATATTGGGGTTTAAGCTTCAAGCTGAAGATCAGAAAAGCAAAGTAGCTGGTCACTAGCTCTTACTCTACCGCCAACTGAAATGCGATCATGGCTCCACCAAACCTCAGACTGCTTCCTTTCAGCATGGCTGGAGTATGCTAAGACTTCAGTGTCTTCTTAACCTCAATGTGGCTGGAGAATGAATGCCTGATACTGAGACCTTGTTCCTGTCTTATATACCTCCATAATGCTTGGTTTAAAGGTGTGTGTGATCTCAGGTGCTGGGATCAAAGGCATGAGCTCTGTTACTCATCACTCTTGTGTAGCTATGGTGGCCTTGAACTAACAGAGATCTGTGTACCTCTTAATCCTGAATCTTGGGATTAAAGGTGTGTACCACCACTGCCTGATCTTTATAGCTTGTGGCTGACGTTGCTTTCTGAATCCTTAGGCAAGCTTTAATAAATCCTAAATAATATAGCAGCACACAGATTCTGTGAAAAGCAGAAACCCAGTATTTATAAAAGTGGAAACAATTCTTGGAGGCTTCAGGAAATCTGGGCACATCAAAGGAGTTTCTCAAGCTCAAAATAGTATTGCATTTCAAGGTTTCCAATAATTTCAGGTAATATTCCCCAACCTTATGGGGTTTCAGAATTTGCTGTTTAAAAAATGAATGCTGGTAATGGGTTGGAGAGTTGTCTCAGTGAGGAAGAGCTTTGCAATTTCAAAAGACCCCAGCAATTCCAAGCACCCACATGACAGCTCACAATGTTCTGTAACACCAATGCCAAAGAATCTGATTCCATTTCCTTGCCTCCTTAGGCACTGTGTGCACATGGTGCACAGGAATATGAGGAAGCAAAATATCTATACACATAAAATTTTAATTTTTCAATTAAAACAGTCCATGCTAGTAGACTAGATTTAATATACAAATTAGGATATGCCATTTCAATAAGGCAATATCCCAAATTGATATACAGATTTCATTTCAAGAGCACCAGAACTTTCTGCAGTTGATCCTGGAGGTTGTATAATGAGAGATTGTGTTAGTATATTTTTATATTTTCCCCTAGACAATCCTGTAACACTTCTAAGCATATTCAATAGGGATTTCAGGTTGACTCTATGTTACTTCTTCCAAGAAAATATATATGGACTATGTTGACTGTTGCATGATTATTACCACAATTTGATCATCTTTGACTGTCTTCCATCCTTCATCCCTGAACTATGACAAACATTCAGTGGTGGAAGAAGCACATAGAAGCCATAGTCATCAGTCTGCCCTGGATTTAAAGGACACATTTTGCCATCTACTTCTTACATCATCTAGGATATAATGTATATTTTGACAATGCTATTATCTTTCTTTGCAGAATGGGGATAGCAGTATCCATACAAGGTCACAGCAAAAACAAAGTGGAAATCTGTAAATCAAGTGTGTAGCACAAGGTCTGGAGCATTCAGTAGCTGAATGAATGGCAGATGATCTAGTACTCATAAGGAAAATGTAAAGTCTTGGCAACTTGCCATTCTAAAAACAATGTCAAGTTAGCCAACACTCCAGGCTAGAGGAACACATGCAAATTGCATTCAGATGTGGCCTCCACACTGTGGAAGCAAAACACAAAACATAGCTGCTTCCTCTTACTAAACAGAAAATGTCAAAGGGGCTGAGAAGCAATGGTCTGTGTGAGATTTGAGATACTGCTTCATTTCATTGGTTTTTAAGTTTTTTTGATCTGTAAAATTAATATTTAGAATGTGTGGCTTCCATGTTCTTTCACATCCATTTGTTTTAAGTACCAGGGCATTATTTAGTCATATTACAATTTTAGTAAGAGTGGAGGGCGCTAAACATCAAGGTTCAGCTAAGAACACTGTTATAGTCATGCGTGTTGCACAGAATGCTTGGGAAGATGCATAAAGTCCAAGAGTATTTATTCTTTATTCTTCACCTAAAAATTCTATCATGCTGGGGAAAACCACTGAGACAGATGACTGGAGCTCCTGGGAGTTCACAGACTCTAGACCGACAGCTAGGGATCCTGCATAGGACTGACCTAGGCCCTTTGCATGTGGATGGCAGTTGCATAGCTTGGTCTGTTTGTGGGACTCCTAGCAGAGGGACCAGGATCTGTCCCTGGCACTTGAGCTGGCTTTTTGGAACCTATTCCCTATGGTGGGATGCCTCGTTCAACCTTGATGCAGGGGAGAGGGGCCTTGGTCCTGCCTCAACTTGATATGTTATGCTTTGTTGATTACCCATGAGAGGCCTTACCCTTGCTGAGCAGTGGATGAGGGAAGACAGAAAGGAGGTGGGGGAGAAAAAGGGAGAAGAGGCAGGAGGGATATCAAAAACTTCCACTTAATGCAGCCCATATTTATAAGACTTGTCCTCAATAATCTTGTACACTTTTGTCATAATCTTGGGCACATATATCCCCACTTCCTCTCCCTCTTCCCTTTCTGTGTGTTCTCACAAAAAAGACCATTGACTTCAACAATTGACCTTGATTAGAAGAAAGTGATTTTAAGAAGGCTATGAAAAGCCACACTTGTCAACTTTCAAACTTTTACCTTTGATTAGGTGTAGTGAGTGTCTCTTGAAAATACTGTGTGACATACGGCTTCAGATACCACTTATATTTTAATGTCTAACTTTTATATTTCCCAGTCCTTCAGAGAGATCCCTAGTAAAAACAATATTCAAATGAAACCTATGGATCCTTTAGACCAAGGCAAGGTATTGGATTTCTTTAAAATAGTTTTGAGTGTAATGTGCTTTCTGATTGTTATGAGTGATTTATTTCAATGGAAGTAAGGTCTTCATTTCCCTAATCACCTTGTTTTTGGCAGATGACTCATGGAAAACCATAAGTAAGTAAAAGAAGGAGTTTGATATCTGTGTTTTTAAAATGAAGTACAGGTCAGACTATATATTGCTGGAGAATGTAAAACAATAAAAGAAGCATCATGTACACAAATGGATGTATTATAGATAGAGAAACTGGAAAGTACCTGGCTTACTTCTGCTGACTAATCATTTTATGTAATATTTAATAACTAAGATAAAAAGATACTAAATGTGTTCCTGTATAGAGACTCATTTTCTTAGTTTAATTCTCAAGGTCAATGCTAACATTTTCACAGAGTTTACATGTATTTCACCTGAAAGAATGCTTTCATTTGGATCTTGGTTTTTGCTATTTGCAGCACAAGTGTCTCAAATCCATTGGGAATTCTGAAAGAGTGAAAATGGGAGAAAGCCAATGTTTAGAGAAGGGCATAGAAAGAAGGATAAAGGCCTTAAGCTAGGAAGAGAACAGGAGAAAGCAGGCAGAGTGAGTTCATGTGGGCAGAATCTGAAAGAAGGGATGGGGGTTGGGATGCACCTTTGAGGATACACTTGGTATTTAAGGCTAAAATTTCTGACTAGCATAGACAGAATAATAAGGATACAAAAAATTAGATGACAAAAGACAGGATTAGAGCTGAGTAAGAGGAACAATAAATTGGTGAAATCCAAAGGCTGACATCAGGTTACAGTTACAGATCTACCAGGATTGCAGCTGCAGACACGTGTTGAAGAGATAAGAGAGCCATGAACCCTGGAGCATCTCACTCAGCTGGAAATGAGATTTCTAGCTGAAGCAGGAAACAGATGATATTGTATTTTGTAGAAAAGAGCTTCCCAAGGTTGGAGAGTTAAGATCATTGTCACTACTGTAACCAGTCCCCATACAGGACAGTGGGCAGAAAATCACCTCAAAGACACTCAAATCTAGCCAGTCACTTTCAAGGCATATAATTATATAATTATATTTTCCCAAGAAAAAGGTGTTAAGGGGGTAGCTTGTTATTATGGCATGGTGTCTGATCTCAAGACAGAAATGTTGAATGTTATATTTATTGACAAGATTTCAAGTTAAACAACTGCTTCGGTTACTATGAATTGGATATACAAATGAGAGAAGTGATTCTTTTTTTTTTTTTTTACACAATATGGATACTTATCTTACAAATATTAACTTCGGACTTCCCCAGAAGTGACTGATGTGATCCATGGTTCCAACAACAACATAACAAAATTCTTTTTAACACATCTTAAATTAGGATAGAATTGCTTGGATAAGTCATCATGGCCACAAAACCAAAAGCCTCATTAAACTAGGAAAACTTTATGTCTTAATCTACAGAACATTTCTGCCACTGGAATATTGAGTACTAAAGTAATAAATGTTATGATTCTACTATTCAAAAGACAGAGTGAAAATAAAGTCGTGTGTGTGTGTGTGTGTGTGTGTGTGTGTGTGTGTGTGTGTGTGTGTGTGTGTAGGTATGAACAGAGGCCATAGGACAACTTCAGGTGCTCTCCACCTTTTGAGACAGGGTCTTTCAGTGGTGTGGAGCTCACAAAGTAAGCTTGACTCCCTGGCCAGAGAACTCCAGGAATCTACACATCTCTACCTCTCCAGTGCTGGGATTGCAGTTCATGCTAGCACATCTGACTTTTTTTTTTAACTGTTAGAAAACATTGTGACCACTGAACTATCTCATCGATCTGTGTACAATGATTTTTCATCACTAAAATGGTAAATTAATCTAAGGCCAAACAATATGGTTTAGCAGTGAGGGATGGTGCCAAGTAACTTCTATGGGTATATTTTGAAAAAGACCTTTCACTTTCAATTTCCAATAAGGCATCAAAGCAAGACTTCTGTAGGGTGGAGTTTGATCAGCAGCCAATAGTGTAATGAGGTTTCTACAAAGAGAAACACTTGTGAACAATCCACTGTGCTCTAGCAGAGTTTATAAGACAGTCTGCAGTGTAGAACAGAAAGGCAATGTTGAAGAGGAGTGTTATCAGCAATGCAAATGCCAAACAAATGTAAGACTGACCAATTTTACTGTCTGTGGTCTTAATTATTTGGAGATAATTTTTAAATGTTGTCTCTGAAAAAAAAAATGTCATTCAAATCAAGCCAGTAAATGCATCTAAAACCTTGATACTTCGGCAAGCAGAATGTATTCCTCTGTTAAAACATCATGTTTAAATACAGACTTGCCTAGACTATGTTCATAGACTCCTGAGAAATAAAAGAAAATGGCTTTCACAGCAGTGTTCCTTTAAACCTAGGTGGCTAGCAGTCTGGTGAACCGATGGATGTGCCTGAGTTTAGCATGGTTGAAATTCCTTTGAACAGGGCTGAGCGTTGGTGGTGCATGCCTTTAATTAGAGGCAGGCAGATCTCTGAGTTTGAGGCCGGCCTGGTCCACAGAGTGAGTGCCAGGATAGGCTCCAAAGCCACACAGAGAAACCCTGTCTTGAAAAAAACAAGAAAAAGAAATGAAGAAAATCCTTTGAACAGTCTCATTTACTCAAACCTGCAAGCAGGTTGGCTTATGCTCACTCCTGATCTGTAGGGAACAGAGGGAAATGTGTGCTATTCATCATGATCAACCAGAATAGCATATGCCTAAGGTAGAGTAGCACCTAGCTAAGACATGCTAGCCCACCTAAAGTGGATTAGCACCTGTCTAAGGTGGACTAGCACCCACCTAAAGTGGACTAGCACCTGTCTAATGCAGACTAGCAGCCTGCTAACATGGACTAGAAGCCTGCTACGGTAGACTAGCACCCACCTAAAGTGGACTAGCACCTATAGTTTCGAGAGCGGCTTCAATGAAATGCTTCATAGGGTATCATAGAGGCTGTTTTTTCTAGAATCAACAATAGGGTTTCCTGAGCCTTTTCTCAGAGGGGTATCCCTATGAGGGACCCTGAAATCATAACACCTAGCAAGAGCCTTTGCTGGCTTTTAATACTTTCTGAGTTTGATGGTTGCCTTGAGTAGTCCTTCTGGCTCATTCCTTTGATGGAGACTCAAACGAACTGTTAAGCCTTGACAGTCTTAATGGTAGAAGGGGCATTCAAGTGAACTTCTGTGACTTTTTAATGTACTGTGAACTAGGACAATGTAGTTTTCCCATGGAGGCATCTGCGCTAGTTAGGTTTTTTTTTCTTTTTCTTTTTCTTTTTCTTTTCTTTTTTTGTCAAATTGACACACCAAAGAGGACGGAACCTCAATTGACAAAAAGCCTCCATAAGATCCGGCTGTAGGCAACCCTATAAAATATTTTTTTTATAATTAGTAGTTGATGTGGGAGGGTCCAGACCATGTGGATGGTGTCATCCTTAGGCTGGTGGTCCTGGGTTTTATAGAAAAGCAGACTGAGCAAGCCACAAGCAAGCTGGTATGTAGCACCTCTCCACCGTCTCTGTATCAGCTCCTGCCTCCAGGTTCTTGTCCTAATTGATTTCATGCCTTTACTGATTTTGATGATGAGCTGTTGTACTGTGAGTGAAATAAACCCTTGCCTCTTCCAGTTTCTTTGGTCATGTTGTTTCTTCATGACAACAGTGGCTCTAACACAGTGTCCTTCCATATTAAGCTGCCTCTTTGCTCATGTTGCAAGATTCCAAGATTGCAAGTTAAGATTATTTATGTCTCATTGTCTAGAAACAGTTTTTCTCATGAAGGATTTTTGTTTTAATCATCTTACTGTGAGAGATAGATAAATTTTTTAATTTGCACTTTTCCCTTTTGTTAGCAATAATTTCAACTCTTTGTTCAGTTGGGAGATAAATTTTGCTGTTCCTCTGTTATTGTACTTGTTCACTTTTGTGCTCTTTGATAATTTGGAGATTAAAAATTAATTATTAAAATTTTCTACTGATTTTATAATTTTTCACATATTTTAATTGAAACATGACCACATCACTTTCCCCTTTCCCTTTCTTCTTTCAACCTATAATTTTTAAAATTTAGATTACAGATTCATTGACCAGAGTCCTTTCTATCTGAATTGCCATCATTTTAAACATATTCCTACATGCAGTGCATCTTTTTTCTTTCATAGTTGGTTCTTTGGCTCCTAACCCCAGAGAGACCCTGGCCTTTGCTTCTGCTTCCTTTCATGTTAGGAGATAAGATGACATAAGGGATGTCACTGTCCCAGATGACTCTGGTGCTGGCTTTTGACTTGGCAATTACTGGACTTTCTCATACTGCCCCTCCCATTGTACACGTGACCTTTGAAAAAAGTGATTTCATGAGTCTGCTTATTCTGATTTCCTGCTTTTGTTTATCTTCTCTTTTTAATCTCTCCTGGTTTTAATATTAATATCATCAATAAGAAAATAATTTTCCTGTATTCTTCTGGAATGTTCAACAATTTGAGGAGAGAGAGAAGTTAGCATAAATGTTGTAAGGGAGGGATCCTAAACCACTGGTTTTCCAAACCTTAGCTTGGTTAAATATATTCTACATAGGTAATTACTGATTTTGCAATCTCAACTCTACTCAGTACTGGCATTTCTTCAGGATAAGATTCTGCAGGATTAAATTCTGCATGTGAGATTTGAGTTGTTGACATGATTTGTGGCACACAACTGCCTTTTGTGGGAAGAGTAGGTAAACATAAAACACACACACACACACACACACACACACAGAGATGTGTGTGTGTGTGTGTGTGTGTGTGTGTGTGTGTGAGAGAGAGAGAGAGAGAGAGAGAGAGAGAGAACACACACACACACAGAGAGAGAGAGAGAGAGAGAGAGAGACAGACAGACAGACAGACAGACAGACAGACAGACAGAGAGAGTTAAAATTAAATCCATACTGGCAAGTGTTTGATTTCCATCTGTTTTGCACTCCTGATGCAAGTGTTAGCTTGCCTCTAAAATTTCCCAGTGTATAAGCATCCATGCTTACATCATGGTAATATTATTGAAACACTTACATAATGTATTGGTAAGATCCATTTTCTAGAGTATACTCAGACTGTCCTCTCCAGACCTGAATGTCAGGGAAGTATTGATAGGGAGCAGGAGAAGGAGGAATGACAAATTGTAATTCTGCATTAGGCAACCCAAGTTTTTGTATTACATCTCTCTCATTATGTAGTGTCTTTTGATAATTTCATTATATGCTAGTTTAATTGAGGAGTGAATACATTTCATTTTTAATTATTGCCTACTAAATTTTCTTCTGTCTTAATAGCCTCTCTGCCCCCTCTCTGTCTCTGTCTCTCTGTCTCTTTCTCTGTCTCTCTGTCTCTGTCTCTCTCTCTCTGTCTCTCTCTCTCTGTCTCTCTCTCTCTCTCTCTCTCACACACACACACACACACACACACAACACTTAGGAATTTGAATAGGTTTAGCTGCTGAGATTTGTTTCATATTTTGAATACCTCCTAGCATTGTAGAAACCAATTTAGTGCATAAAACAAGGCAAAACCCTTTTATTCCCCCATCCCTAAATTTAGATTTCATAAAACAAGACAAAATATCATTCATTTGTTCTCCCATCCACCCCCAAATCTTTTGACTTTATAATGGATGTAGCAGACAGTAGTGCTGAGTGCTTTAAGAGAACCTGGGCTAAACATTCTATAAGAACACTCCTTGTTTTTCTCCTCCTTTATTAGGCAGGCAGCCTAGCTAGACCTCTCTTAGCATTCATTCTTTCTGTAGGGAGCTTCTTTGGTTTTATTATTTCAAAATACTTCTACGTAGACATATCTTACTGGAAACCCACCTTTAGAGAATAAAGCGGGCAGAGTCTGGTGGAGTTCTTCTTGAAATACCACATTAAACTTGAGTGGTGAGGAAGGGACCAGAGTATTCTTCATTCAATATTCAATATTTAGAGTATTCATGCAAGGCTGCTACTCACTGCCACTTGTTTTCCCCACCCCTCACAATAAGCTGCCATTGTTATGGTTAAGCATTAGGTGTGTGTTAGACAATATGTGCAATGCTGCAGTATTTTTTTACCTCATCAAGTAAAGTAATTCAGAAAAGAAAATTCTATTTGTTTCTATTATTTACATTTTCTAATATTTTCTTGTACAGTAGATCTCTCTGAAGGTTTTTAGACATTCATCATGTAGTGCTTTAATAATGGATGTTGGCTGTCATAGGATACCTAGAATGTAGAATACATGCTAACTATGGTGTTTGTGATAAAATACAGAAGTCCCACAATGGAATAACTGTTCTATACTTTGACCAACCCAGAGTTTAAACTTGGCATGCATTTTTAAAAGGCCTTTGCCTCTGGTTGAACACACTGCTTTCTTGTTTTAGCAATTATTTGGGAAGTCTGACTCATTTATATTAAATTCAGCCTTAACCTGTTTTGTTGCTACATCATTAAAGAAGCATTTGGAATTATGTAAGCCCTGATAAATTTTGAATCCTGTAATTTGAGGAGAACTACAACTGAGTCGTACCTTAAACAGAAATGGTCTCTGTTTGCATTCATAGCTAATTTACAAGATGCAGGAAATACTGTGTGCATTTATCTGCTTGCCTGGGTTTTGTCATGTGGTAAACTCAAGGTAAGTAAGAGCTGTCAAAGATAAGCAGCATTAATACTAGAAGATTAGCTCCCTGTGTGATAGCACACATGAACATATTCACTGTAAGAAAAGTTAGTAAATGGTAAATCAACACACTATATCATAGTAAGTGGGTTTTATAAGGGTGTAGGTATAATAGCAACATTTGTCTTTTGCATTTAGCTAAGCATTAGATCTTTCAGACCCAAAAAAGACAGTGGAAATAAACAGATCTGGGTATTCGTAAGTCAGGATAAATATTATGTGGCTTCAAAGAGAAAAAGCAGGTCTCACCACTTTCATAACTCAATGGATCTCTTGGAGAACCAATGGCATGATAACATGCCAACTACTGTTCTATAACCAAGGATGCAGACAAAAGTGTCTTCAATAGGAAATTATTTTAACAAATACAATTCTACTATAAAATTGAAAACAGGTTTGTATCTTATTTCCATATAAACATTTTCTTGAGAGTAGTTTATCTTCACTAGATGATTCAGAATCAGCAACTTAAGATACCCTTATTACTGGATAGATAGAGAAACCAATGTGTGAACTCACACCATGGAGCACATTAATAGTTGACTAAAGATGTATTTGGAACCCAGTAACCACTGAATGCAGTAAAGGACATGCTCTAGGATCTTAATTTCCTGCTTTGTACTTGCTCTAGTTTTCATAGTATTTCACCTACCTTGTGACTCAAAAGGTTCATACCAAGAGTTGTCAATCTGGTCAGAAAGATGTAAATAATAAGTAGAGCTTGTCAGCATATTAATTTTGTGAGTCTAGAAGGTTATGTCAACTTCTGAGTTCTAGTCATTAGATTTATTGATTGATAAGAATAAGGTGTAACTGACAGGGTATTTGAGAATTAAGCACTTTCATGAGTGTGTACAAATACATATTATTTGGTATAATATATTTTACTAAATGCATGTTAACTCTTATTAATTAATATTTATTTTATAACTACACCAGGCCTCTTTTTTGATGCTAGGTCCCCAGTATCTAGCAGTTATTCTTTGCTAGTGTTTCAACTTCTGTGAACAGACACATTGATCATTGCAACTCTTATAAAGGAAAGCATTTAATTAGAGCTCACTTACAGGTTCAGAGTTTTAGTCCGTTTTCATCATGTTGGTATGCATGACAGTGTTTTCTACATCTGGATCTGGAGGCAGCAGGGAGAGAGAGATAGTAGGCCTGGCTTGTGCATTTGAAACCTCAAAGCACATCCCCATGACACCCTTCTTCCCACAAGACCACATCTACTCCAACAAGGCCACACCTCCTAATAGTGCCACTCTCTGGTGACTGAAGCATTGAAATCTATGAGCCAAATGAGGACCAATCCTATTCAAACCATCACACTCACCTTGTCTTTAACTGGATTGTGATTCACATAATGATTGTTTGGATTATTAAATTTGGGGGAGATGCCACGGGTAGTGTGATTTCCTAGAGTATAGATTTTGCACTCTGGGGCCTGGCTGCCTGGGTACCAATGGAGGGTCTACTACTTGTGACTTTATGCATATCTGAATTTTGAATAATCAACGTGAAAAAGTAAAAGATTTATTTTCATTGTAAAAAATAACATGTGGATTGATTTCTTGGAGATTTGCTATATCTAGCCCTTTGAAATGCATTCTGAGTCTTTGACAGGCTACTATTGTGTGTGGCCAAATGGGATCCTGGCTGAACTCTGATCGCTGCAAGGCTCAACCCCCTCTTTCCTGCAGGATAAAGGAACAGCTTGCAAGGTGGATCAGCAGGAAGACTTTGGGGCTAACCCTCTTTCTAATGGTGTCTGCCTCAGCCCTGTATTTTTGGTCTCTCTCAATGTCATCACCCAGTACACTGAAGCTGCTCTTTGGAAAAATAACAAACCACAGGAACTCTGTGGCCCAAGCTTCACTGAGAGAAGAGATAAATGAGCCATCTCTGATGTTGTGTGAACAGAACATGTTTTAAAGAAAGCTTGCATGCTATTTGTAGAAAAAAATTCATATGTGGCAGAAGGTAGTGAGGTACATTCCCAGTGGCATTTACCTTCTTATTCCGTATCTTTTGGCAACTGTCTATTTTATCTCAGAATAACTTTGATGTTTTTGTTTCTCCTAAGAATTATTTTAGTTGGTTATGACGGCTCCCAGCACTGGGGAGGCAGAGGCAGGTGGATCTCTGTGAGTTCAAAGCCAGCCTGGTCTACAAAGTGAATTCTAGGACAGGCTGGGTTGTTAGGCTGTTACATAGAGAAACCCTATCTAGAAAAAACCACAAAAATTATTTTGTCCGTGTAACATTGCATGCATAAAGATACGTAACTTTTAATTTTATCATTACTTTTAGAAAAAGTTTGCAAACTTTTTGTTAAATTTCAAAACATCAGACCAGGTCTTACAAATACATTTTACAAACAGTGTTCATATTGCTGATAGTTCATGAAATAATGAGGGTAGCATTTTATTAAAATAACAATTAATTTAGCAAAGATGGAAAATACTAGATAAGAAACATTTAGCATCTTGTTAATACTGTATAAGACTAGTATTGTATTATCACATGTTATATTAGGAAAAGAACCAAAGGGTGAGAATAGCATGATCAAGCTTGAAGGATAAAGGTAGTGACAGAGAGTCCGCCATAGACTTCAAGATACAGGCTTAGGTACAAACTGATAATGCCAACTTACCTACATTTTTGAATGTAATTCATTTCTGTATTCTCTATTATGGAAGTCTTTTTATGTGACAAAGACACACTCAAGTGTCCTGAGCTCTGGTCCCCTCAAATCATCACACACAGAATCCCTACATAGCAGAAGAATGAGAACTGAAGTGGGTTTGGGGAGTATGTTTATGAGGATTGTGTAGGAAAGTCAAGAAGTGTTCTGTATCTCTTACTTTAAAGTAGCAAAATAACTTTCTTCTCTTTCTAAATCTTAGAATAAATGCTTCAGGGAAATATGTCAGGCTTACTAACTCTTTTATATGAAAAATTTCAAACTTTATTTTGGTCAATACATAAAAATTCATATCAATGGGGGTACTGTGTAATCTTTCAATTCATGTATACAATGTGTAATGTTTAAATTAGAGTGTGAGTATATAGCTCCTCAAATATTCTTTCTTTCCTTTTTTTATTTTTCTCTCATACAATACATCCCAAACACAGTTTCCCCTCCCTCTTCTCCTCCCAGTTCCCCTACCAACCTCCCCTTTCTCTGAGATTCACTCTTCCTCCACTTCCCTTCAGAAAATAGCAGGCCTCCCAGGGATATCAAGCAAACACTACATAACAGGTTCAAATAAGAACAGGCACAACTCCTCATATCAGGGCTGTGCAACACAACACAGTAAGAAGAAAAGGGTCCTAAGGGCAGACAAAAGGGTCAGAGATACTCCAACTCTGTTAGGAGTCTCACAGAAATATCAAACTAACAAGCATAACATATTTGCAGAGTTCAGACCCATGCAGGCTTCTTGATTGTTGCTTCAGTCCCTGTGAGTCCCTATCGGCCATACTTTTTGATTCTGTAGGTCATGTTCTCCTGGTGTCCTCTACCCCTCTGGCTCCAACAATTAATGCTTCCTCTCCCTCTTCTGTGGGTAGATTGTAGGATTTTTCTTTCTTTTAAAACAATAAACAGAGGCAAAAGGCCTAACACAGAGTGATTCATGGGTCTCCCAACTTTCTAGGATGTGGGACCTCATGCCATTTAAAGTGGTCATTTTAAAACAAGGAAGCTGTCTTAGTCATTTTATTCAGTGGAGAGGGGTTTGTGCATTGTAAGTATTGCATGACTTTTTATATGCTGATATAAAAAACTAGTTTTCAACATTTAACATTTGATAATATCTGAAAATAAAGCTTATAAAATATTCAATTTATTTTAAATTACCCTCTGAATTTAGATGCATTATGGTAAGCTGAATTGATATGTCAAAGAATGAAAAAACTTAGGAGTAGTGAAATTTGTGTTTAGAAGGTACCGATATCACAGAAAGATCAGACTCTGAGACCAGAACAACAGAAACCAGCAAGGACCTTCCCACTTTGTTACAGTAAGGAGGCATGGGGGAGTTATGGGAAGAAGCACAAAGAATGTCCTGGGAAAGCCCCACCTACTTAAGAGACCAAGTTATATGTTTCTGTTTGATTTTAAGACATGTTAGATATATAATCCATGCCAGAAACATCAAGAAATAATTAATCTGAGAGCAAACATCAAGGAACACATATCTCCACATAAAAACTAGACAAGGGACCTTAAGAGAGGTACCAAGTTTATGTGATAGACAGATAGTGACATGGTTACCAAGTCTCCTGTATCCTGATGCTGAATTCTCCCATCTCACTCTGTCTTGTTTCCCAAGAGTCACATGGTTTTCGTGTGATTAGAGTCTTCTGGGTGGTAAGTCAATGTTTTGTTTTGTTTTTTAAACACAGAACTTACAAACTGGGTAAAGGGGGTAATTAAGATTCTGGAGACAGCTGTATTGCCACCAGCACATCTATCAACAGTTGTTGCACTATCTCAACCTCCTATTTGGAGACACTGCTACTTAAAATGAGCAAATTATTTAAGTTTAAATTTAATTAAAATGCAATAGTCCCAGAAAATGGAGAATACTTTTACAAGGACTCTCTCTCCTTTTTTAAGCAGCATAATTTTAAACAGCTGGAGCCCATTTGTTATGCTGTAGGCTATTCTACTTTCTTTTTCTTTGCCAAGAAGAAAGGGACCTTTCCAGAAAGTTTGAACACATCCTCCTATTTGAACATATGGGTGGCAGCTGCTTGGGGGAAAAGAACTCTGATGGACAGTTTGGGCCTTTTGTCTCCACCTGGGTTTAGTAGCATTCCACAATAGTAAACCCTGACTGAAGAGCTGGATGCCTTCCAGGACACCGTTGTTTATGGCTTGTCCTTCATTTTCACACTCTATTTCAGCAATTATTGATGCAGCTGGACCTGGCATGAGCCCAGGTGTGCCTCATCTCTCAGGTCTCTGTCATAGTGAAGGTTCGAGAATCTGCTTAGGTGAACAGTGGAGAAGGGGAAGATAGAGGAACGTCCATTGACTTGAAAATGTGCTAAGTAAACTTGGCCAACTGCAGGAAATGAAAGGCTTGCAGCACACCTCTGACGGTTTGTGTGGTGTGTTTATAGACCACTGCATCCTGTATGAAGACAGACCTCCATTTACCAGAGATGAGAAACAGGACATGGCTTTCTTGTGACTTCCCACCTTGCTCTTATCAGACTGAATCTGAAAAATAAAACAACAGGAAGTTTTGCTGGAAGTTGCAGCTGGCTGAGGCTAAATGCAACAGTGACCTGCAAATGTCATGAAGGGAAGCACTGACCCCGCCCTCTCCCTTGAGTCTTTGGTTCTGGGGTCGGGGGGCAACTCAGAGGCTTTCCTTTCTAAAGCAGAGTCTTAGCTCCTGGCTGTCTCCTGCTTTTCCCAGAACAGAGGTCATGATGGAGCATCACATGTATACTACCAGCGCACGGAAACATTTCTGGGCACAGGTTAAAGTACAAGTGAATCCTGTTCAGGTGTTCTTTGCTGTTTGTTTCCTTTATATTGTTGCATTTTTAGGTTTAGGTTTATCTAAATGGAAAAATTGTCCTAAACTATTTATCTATCAATCAACCAATTCTTACTGAATGCTTATCAATGCACTCAAGATTATGGGAGATATGTAGTCACAGAGAACAATCAGGCAAAACCTCACTATGTTCTCTACAGCAGCCCTTCTTGAACAGGTTTCACAGAGAAGTGAGTTGTACAGAAAATGATTTGCTTACTGTTTTCATGATCCATTCTAGGAAATTGAGTAGAGGTGGTCCCATGTGGTACACAGAAGGTAACTTGGTTCATCATACACAATCGATACCATAGGTCATCAGACCCTGGCTGATAGGGCATTTTAAAAAGGACTAAAATGATTTTTCTTACAGTGTAATTATAACATTGTCCGAAACGGTGGAGGGGAAATATAGTATCTTATGATTTGGAAATTCACAACAGTGTCTCTTCCCCACCACCAACTGACACTGGGGAGAGAAGGGACAAATAAAAGTGGGAGGGTTCAATAGCAAAAATGCCCCCTTCACATTGAGTAAGCTGGGGAAGGATTCCTGAAGGAAGTTGTGGTTCAGAGATGAGAGGTAGCCAGATGATAGGCTGCACTCAATTCCTCTGAGAAGGGAGGATGAAAAACAGCTAAGAGTTGTAAGGATTGGAGTCAAGGACCAGACATTGGATAAAGATTCCTGAGTGCCTGTTGAACTAGAATTCCTTTAAATGGATTTTGAGAGATGCAAATATAAAAAAAATCTCACATTTCCCCATATTTATTTTATTCCCCCTCCACATTTATTTTCAAAAGAACATATGTCTGGGCATGGATCGCATGGATTTGATTTAGGTAATGCTGTGTTCCATGAGCTCAGTTGTATGTGCTAGCTTGCAGGTTTCTGTGGTCTGACTCTAAGTACTCACCTTTATTTCGTCAGGTCTCCACCTCTTTTATTTCAGATCCTCCAACATGGATCACCTGTGTATCTGTCCTTATGTCCTTCAGTCTTTCTGAAATGGCTGTGTTGCTCACAAGTGTATTTTTTCTTCCAGCCCTTCCATTCTATTTAATACACTGAAGATAGTGGTTTCTCCCAAGTTGAAATATAATCAGTGTAACTTCAGTCAAAACTCCAGAAAAATTTCTGGATATCCACAAAATGACTCTAAAGTTTATGTCAATGCCCAATAAGACATTGAATCATCAGTTTGATCAAAGATCTAAGTTTGGGAAACCAGTAAATGCTGGTTCAATATTTACCAAAATGTTGCAGTCATGAAGACAGTGTCATGCTGATGACAGACAGGTACATTAGTGGAGCAGAGTAGAGAGACAGAAACAGGCCTATAAACATGCATCCAAGTGATTTTGACCAACTGGCAAATGCAAGGAAATGTGGAAAACAGTCTTTTCTAGAACTTTCACTTAAAAAATGCCTCAAAATGGATCATGGAATATAGACGTAAATATAAAATGGCAAATTATAACAATGCTAGAGAAGATTTTGGCCCTGGTGATGACCTCAGAAATCTTTGGGGCCTTTTGTAGTATATCAGGACTTATTCCTAGCATAGGAATGGACTTTGGGAGCCCATTTCACATGGAGGGATACTCCCTCAGCCTAGACACATGGGGGAGGGCCTAGGCCCTATCCCAAAGGACATGTTGTGATATTTAAGAAAAGCTAAAACAATGTCATTGAGCACACAAGATTTTGAAACTGCTCTGTATGATACTATAGAGATGAATACATATAATTAATTCTCTATTTGTCCAAATCCATAAAATGTACAACTTTGAGAGCAAACGTGCTTGTACACTATGGTGTTTGGGTAGAAAAAAAATGTATGATTTGGCTCCCTTTGGTAATGAAATTAACATTCTGTTTGGTGGTGTTGATGATAGGGAAACAGGGTAAAGATTTCCAGAGTGAGAATGGAAAAAGAAACTTCATGATGAAGCATATGAGACTAAAACTTGGGAATCCAAATCCCCAAACATCCCAACCGTTGAACAATGCTTTAAAAACAATTAAGTCACAGACATTGCAGTATCGTTATTTACTTCCTCCCCCTTATAAAAGGTATGCAACCTCTAATTAGAGCAACAATGTGGCTCAGAGTCTTATGGTTCTTATTACTGTGTGTCATATATACAAATAAAACAGTGATTGTTGTTGAATGCTCTCTTTTTGGAAATTCCTTTGGACTTTGAAGTTGAGATTTTACTTTGAAGTTTACAATGGTCAAATCATCGGTTTCAAAATACAAAGAGAGCAATTGCATAACATCTATGAACAAGCATTTCCTACCCTGTGTCAATTGCCATTCTTTTAGCTATGCCTGTGATCAATTAGCAAGGCCTAAGGTCATTTTTGAACATGAAATTTGAATATGCTGATCTAAAATTAAGCAATCTAGGTTTTATAATAAGTTACATTTATAATATGTTGTATGCATCCACTCATCCTAATAGGAAACTGACTCAGAGCAAAGAATGAATACCAACAAAATCCAATGACGTTCACTCTGGTGAACTGATATGTTTTATTTTGGTTATGTCCAGAAGAAGATAAGAAAGGAGTTCCTTACAGGAACGGAATGATAAAAAGAGCTGTATTAGCAAAAGCCTACTCCAGCATGGGTGACAGTTTTTGAAATCTGGGTACATGGAACACACTGCCCATCCTGCAGGCAGCTTCATTGTTTTATATTTGTCTGTTCTTGGTGGTCCAGTTGGTCTGAGCCTCTTCCAAGCAGTTTGCCTTATATTTGTTTCTTATAGGTTGTTCATCTGGCCTCTGCTTCTTCCAGGCTGTTGGGCTTGTCTGAGAGTGACTCTCAGTAGTCTTTCCTACTTGTATATCATTGAGGTTGAGGAGAGCCTACCAAACCTATCAGTTTCAGGGACTTCCTGAAGATATTTTGTGTTATTTACTTCCTGCTTTAATGAGATCCCCTCCAGGATGGGCTGTTTCATCCACACTGTAGAAGAGCTTGTGTTTCACTTTATTGGAAACAATTTTTCCTAGAATATCCTATTGTTTCACTTTCCTTTTGTATCCTACATCTTATGTTTCCAACCAAGGTGGAATGCTTTAATTTTGCAGAAAATTGCTATACAACATAGACATGTTCATTTATTACAAACCTTTTTTTCTTTTACTTAGAAATGCTTTCCTGTAGTTATGTGTGATAGTGACAAGATCTGCATCTGAGAGTTTGAGAACCTAGACTTTTAATTAAGATCCTATTACTTATTTTCTAAATAATCTTGGATAATTTTCTTAACACTTTTTGGTTTATATTGTTTGTACAAAAGTGGAATGATAATGGTTCTTAATTTCTCCATTGCTTTTTAGAATTTACTGAAGGCTACAGATAAACTACCAAGAAAAAATCATGGTTGCAGGTCCGCAAGATGGTTCAGTAGATAAAAGTGCTTGTTATGCAAGCCTCAGGTTTTGAGTTCAATCAAAGGAAAAAAATGACTTCAAAAAGTTGTTTTCTGAACTATATATGTATGTCATTGCTTTCACAGACATACAGACACTCACAGACACACATAGACACACACAGAGACACAGACAGACACATACGCACTCACATACACACTCCACATGCACACACACCTACCCCATATGCACAAACACATATACATGCCCCACACATGCATGCAGGTACATATGAACACACTGCTAATAATAAATAAACACTAAAATTAAAGGTAGTGATTATCACATTAAGTTTTGTACACCTTTGAGGATGGCTATAGACATTGTATAGTGCATTGTACCTACCTACAGGCAGGAAACATTGAGCATAAAACATTTAACTTTATACTTCTACCTGTTAGGCTTCAAAATCATGATAAAATTGTGCATACTCCTTTACAAATTGTTTAATCTAAATTTTCTTGTCAGTTACTTCAGATTTTCTCAAGTGGATTTCCTCATGATACCAAACCTACATCCTGGCTTCCTTTTTGTTTTAAGTTTTATTTTTATTGGTGTGTGTGTGTGTGTGTGTGTGTGTGTGTGTGTGTGTGTGTGTGTATAGGCAGTTGTGAGATGCCCATCAGACACTGGACTGGGGTCCTCTAGAAGAGAACTGGCTTCTTCTATAGCAATCCTGTATTAGATTATAGTCCCCAGCCTGACACAAGATGATTCCTGCATCATGTGTGGTCCTAGCACATCCCTGTATTCCCCAAAGAAAATATTTGGCTCACATTTGCCATTAGCTCTACACTTAACCCTGTAGCGGCTGACATGAGAGCCTTATGTGGCTACACTCTCCTCTGAGGAAATACTGGTATATAGACTCTACAAGTATCTGTCCATATGCACAATAGCATTAAAGGCTGACATTTCAAATTGTCTATGGCCAAATTTCAGGGCAAAGTCCCAGTTATGTCATGATTTGAGTCATGATCTGTGGGCTACAATTCAAATTGTGGGTGAAACAAATTAGAGGAAGCAGGCAAGGTAAAGAAATCTAGTAACTTAGTCACATCAGGTATGGTCATAACTGGTAGGGGTGTTCCATCAAAGAAAGAGAACTGTAAACTGTAGGGTCTCTTCAAGTAAACCATGGGCAGGGAGGCTAACTCACTCTGAGTTATCAAGATCAGAACCAGTCAATGGCTAGATTTAGTGATGTGGAAAGGAGTGTTTTTATGTTACTCACTGTGTATGTTGGAGATGCACTGCTTTGTAAGGATGCACTGGACAGCAGCAAGAGATGAAGCAGGAACTGCAGGACTGACTCATGAGGAAGATGATGGAAGAGGTCCAATTTAGGATTGGGGTATGTGTGATGAGCAGAGTAATGATTAGTAAGAAAGGGGCTCAGATGAAAGATTTAAGTATATATTGTAAAGGAACTCAAACGTACACAGGATATGATTATTGATGGTATATTTATATAGGAGAACCACTCACATGAGAAGCTGATAACAGATTGGCACTCTGAGAAGTCCAGTCTCAGCTGCACTCCGAGACCTGACCAGAACCTGAAGGAGAGAGCGTGTGCCCCCTATCTCAGCCCTTTATTCCACACACCTTCTACATACCTGTGACCATGCCCAAATGGGCATGGTTGGTGGTACAGGCACATAGTGATCTTTCTCTACAATATACACTTAATATATTCAAGTAATAATACATATTTAATTATATATGATTAATATTAAATAAATACATATATATTATCTATGAGATCTTTAGCTTTTTATTTTCTGAGTGTTGTGGTTGATTGGTGCTTAAGAGAACTGATTCATAGAAATAGAGTGTGGTAATTTCTGAAGGTGTCCTGTCTAGTTACTGATTCCATATTTCAGTGCCAGTCTAGTAATTGCAGTGAAGAAGAGGCTGCCACCCCTGTGACAATTGGCAGTTAACTATTTGACCTACAGAATAAGAGGTGCTGTATTGAACCCTATATGGCCACACTGTGACATTGTGTTTGGTGGAAATACATGAAAGTAATGTTGTCCATATTGCATGCTCCATTGAATCTTCACATCAGTTTTTAAGAGAGGGATACTAGCAACATCTCCATCCTTATGTTGAGAAAGCCATTGCAGAGCAGATGTCATAGCAACTGGCAGAGAACAGGACTTTGTCTTCTCTTTGTATTCACAGCCATGCAGTTAAGTAAATGTACTGAATAACAAGCCTGTAGTTTTATGTCATCAGGCTTATGGGCCACATGAAACACACACACTATGATTTTTGGTATAAGATTATTTAAGAAATACTGAATAAATATTTATTGAGCACTATCACAGACCAGAAACTAGTTCAGCTCCTAGGTATTTCATAATGTACAGACCCCTTAGGGATCCATTTTCTACTTACATTTTACTTGGGGGAGAAATAGTTAATAAACAAAGACAATGACATGTCGTAATATATTATAAAGTAATAAATACTATAAATAAAAGGAAATGTATTCAAAATGGGGAGAGAGAAGCACTGGGGAAAGAGTCCTTTGAAAGGTCATCTTTCTCATGCAGAGGGTCTCTCCTTTGACACAAATGGATTTGAACTTCCTACCAGTCATGTCTGCAAATAGTGAGGGAAGCTGGAAGAAATAATTAAGAGCAGTACAAATTACTGCTTTCACCTATAGAACGTGTTAGATAGTTTCGAAGGTGGGGTCAAGTGTAAATTAAGCTAGAATGTGAAGCGCAACCCTTAGTTTTAGACTCACATGTGTTTCTGTAAGATCTGGCTCCTGGCTCCTGCCCCTTGGCAGCTAATCAGTATGTGGAATGGAAGGGTGAATGCTTCTGGCCAGAGACAAAATGAAATGGAGCATATAGCTATATCCCTGCCATCTTCAGTGGAGCACTGGGGATCTCTCACAGGAACTGCATGCATTGTTCTCAAGTGTGTTGTGAACTTTGCCAACCAAGGGAGATCCGACAGGATGTCTAGTGTTTTGATAACTGCCTTCTTTGTGATCTCTTGGCACTGGGCCATACAGTATGGATTTTGTGAGAAATCTCCAAAGCTTTGAGGAATTCTGGACTTTCTTGTTTTTATTTGTTTGTTTTACATAAATTTTATTGCTGGCTAGACAATTTATGTCTGGATCTCTATTTTCACTCCCAAGCTGTTGAAGAAAAGTATTGGAGCCTTTAGATGTAAGAAATATCGTCTACCATGGCAAGTCCTGAGATCCATGAGGCTGGGGCTTCTGATTTACTTAGATCTGATTCTGAACGAGAAGTTTTGACCATACCCTGTGCCTTGTAGGTTTATAATACATAATCTGTCACAAGTGGAATATGTGGCTCTTCTAAATGACAATTTCAGAAATAATGGATACACAAAAATGATACTTTGCGGTGCAAGTAAGTAAATGATTCAAAATAACTCCAAGAAATTGGTAATAAATCCTAATATACTGTATTACTTAGTTTGGGGTTAAAACAAAAACAAGCAACTGAGTAGCAAGAAATTAAAATTTATACAGAGTAGTTTTATCCATAGCTTTCACATCCTCATGAAATTTTATTTACAGATTCCATGAAAGTGTCAGTGGAAATTATGTTAGGGAGGAATTAATTAACACCTGCTGGCAGCTAGGCTATCTAGAAGAAACTGGAACCACAGCCCTAGCAGTGGGATTTGTAAATAAGTAATTTTGTTCAGCTAGTTCAGTAAGCTATTTGCCTCCATAGTTTGCAGATTTTTTTTTCTTAATGTGCAAAAGCTTACAGAAGAGAAACAAAAGGCTCCCTCATGTTTTGCTTTTTAAAGGGATGGAACATAAAGTTAAAGAGCATTGTTTTGTCTGACCTAACTCCAAATAAACCTTGTTTTTCTCCCACTGACTGAAGATCTGTCCTGTCCAGCACTCGGACAGTCTGAACTGAAGATAACTGAAAGGAGTTGTATTTGCACTGAACTCTATAAATCAGTCTGATCAATTGATCTGAATGCCAGTTATTGTGTGGGAGTTGGATTGGTACAGGTTCACAGCCAAATTACCTTGGGCTGTCTTAGAAGCCCAACGACATTCTGTGACTTTTAGGCAAATCCTTTGGAGTGTACAAACAGACCCTTGGCCTTCAGCAATCCAGAAGATTACAAAGTCATTAGATAGTATCTGAGGCCTATGTCACAGATTTCCTACTTTGCTGTGACCTTTCTATCTGATGTGCTCACCACTGCATTTTAGAAGTAGGTGGCTTTATGACTATTTTCTTACTATAAAAAACACTGTTAGCACAGTGGAACACGGAATTACGGGTAACCAAACTTTGTGTTCCCAGGACGTGGTCATTCATATTTGGCTCCAGAAAAAACTATGTGTTATCTTCTGGGGTAAGAGCTGTGGTTTCTAAAATTGACAAGGAAAAATGTTCCTTGCATAGGAGCCACACTAAAATACTCAGCCAGTGCTTTTCTGTGTGAATTTAGAGTTCTAATTAGACTCTGGCAGCGATTCACCTGAATTTAATTAAAAAGAATACAAGTGTTGGGAAATATTTGATATTTAGGAAAGGTCATGTTTCTTTTTGCCTTTGATGGACCAGATATTTTCATTATTACTGTGAACTGGCTTGCAACACCATCCTCTCGCTTTGTATATAGCCATATCCACCTTCTTTAACCTGTAGACAGAAGTTTCTGTCCTGCCCATTTAATCCCAAATAAACACAAAGAGGCTTATAATTATAAACTGTTTGGCTGATGGGTCAGTCTTCTTTAAGATAGCTCTCTATTAATTATTAGCCCATTTCTAATAATCTTTGTATCTCCACGTGGTCTTGGCTTACCAGTGATGCTCAGGCATCTTGCTTCATTGGTAGCTCCATGGCTTCTCTTCAATTCTGCCTCCTACCTTTCTCTATATCTGTTTGAATTTCCCACTTGGATAAATCCTGCCTGCCCATTGGCTAAAACAGATTTATTCACCAATCAATAAGAGAAACATATTCACAGCACACAGGGCATGTCCCATTACTATCCAGTCCTAAATGTCACATGTATTTCCAGACTTCACACATATTTCCGGACTTAGGGTTGAAGTGGAGCAGAACATGATACTTTTATTTCTTTCAGTGTAAAATAAGCTTTCAGATGGAAAAAAATCTAAATTAGTCGAACAGGGAAGGGAAGCTGTTATGTTAATATTGTGTATTCCTACCTGCCTCATTTTGTTATTTTTTAATTAATTAATTTTGGGGGAAAAACTTCATACATGAACACTGCATCTACATCCCCCTGCTACTGCTTTCTCCTTAAGAGTTCTTTGTGTCCCCAAATATTGTCTAGAGGAAGTTCTGAAGTTAGTGGGGCACACATCTTAGTGGAGCTATGGCTTGCTTAAATGTTTTGTTAACAATCTGGATGAATATGGAGAGTTAAACTAATGCTTTGTATAGCATGAAAGATTTGTAATGCAGACACAATGGCCTGAAAGAGATTTTTTTGTCTAATGGCAAGATATGGGGACTTAGGTAATAGCAGTTCCTTTGACCTTGAGAATTTAATTGACTGAGAAGTTCATTGCCTCAAGAGTGTTATTCAAGAAAAGCTAATGTGAACTTAGATGGCATGATTAGATGAATTGTATCTGGTCCAAGCTAAATCTGGCAACTACAGTTTACAGTAGTAAAGGAAATCAGACCCATGCTTCATAAAAGTAACATTTTCATATTGAGTTCTGGAAAGAGAAATTCCCTGGGATATGAGTGTTCTTGTCATGTAGCCAGAAGGTGTCATGTTTCAGTGGAAGAAGGAACTTTCTAGAAATGGGGTGTGTTAACAATTCTGAGTCTAGGGCAACATTTGAGAAAGGGCTACAGTCACCAAGAAGACAGTGTGTGAGAGAAGGAAAGGCTATTGAAGGCAGGATAATGCAGTCTTTTCCAACTTCATGAGGTACTACTTCCTCTTTGAACATGAATGAAAGTTTCCAACCTCTAGGCAAACTAAGGAAAACAATAGTTGCATTATGTCTCTACTCAACTCACATTTTGGTTGAAAAAATATATTCTCTAAGTTCTCTCACTATTTGTCTGCTATCTTACAATTTGAAAGAAATAATTTGGTCATTTACATAAATCTCAGAATTCAGTGGTTAACTGCATGTAATAGTCCAAGTTAGTAAGAGAATAGAAGAACATATGTATGTTAACTCTTTCTGAGTTATAAGAAGGCATTGACACAAATTTCATGTGATTCTGCCATTGAAAATATATATGACAAAAATACTTCTAATCTTCTGAAATGCTATATAGCCTAAATATTTGACAAACACCAGACTGTACTATGAGAAGTTTTTTTTTAATTGAACTTTTTAAAAGGTGCATAAATAATTTATGAGATTTAATATTCCTGAAAGAGATGTATTTGCTCAAAATTGTCATGGTACGAACTGATTCTATGCAGTGCATCTCACCCATTTTCTGTGGTCTCCTTTATATTCCTTTCTACCTTGGCTGAAAGAAAGAAGGTACTTTTTTTTCAACAGAAAACACATTTGTATTTTCCTGTTTTCTAGTGAACTATTCAGACCTCTACAAACACAAGCACAGAGACAAAAACAACTGGAGGGAGGGAATCCTCATGAGGATTCTGATACTTCCTGCTCTGGCTGGGCCATAAATAACATGAAAGAATCATGCCTTTGGTATTTGAGCATTTCCACATTCAGCTGTTAAGATGATTAGAAGTGCAGAGGTGTGAGAAAAATGCAGTTTTTACCATGATCATTAGCTGCTGTGACTATCTGTCATTCATACTAAAATTTTGTTTTTACTAAGAACTTCCTGTTTAGACTTTGGTTGGTTTGTTGATTTGTGGTGCTAATATATGGGGATTTAGCTTAGTTTGGTTGACAGGAGTAATGTACCAAAATAGAAATTAGGTTTCTTCCAAGTTTTGTTTGATCATTTGTATTAATTAAAAAAATATGTTATACACAGTAAAGATCATGACATCATTCTTATACATAATTTGTTCTTGTTGACTTTCTGCTACCATTCCCTCCCATGTCCCCCTCTCCTGCCCCTTGGCCTTCTTCCTCCCCAACTCCCATCTTTAGTTGGCCTTTCTGAATACTGACAATATTTATAAGAATGTTTATCATGTAATGTTGATGGGTCTACAGGATGTTGTTGGCAGTAGACTCACAAAATACCCAGCTAGAGGTGGCTACATGTGTCACCAAATTCCAACATGATTGCAGGTCTAATGTATGAGTCTTGAAAAATTTCTGGCTGTGATGACATTTAATACTTGTCCCAGTTCCTAGTCTGGACAAGATTGGCAACTCGTGTTCTCTAGTGAGTACCATGCTAGAGTTGAATTCTCATATGAGTATATAATTGGAAGCTGATGTGATCCTGTGAGCTCCTATTGATTAGAAAATAGCTATTGAATTGGTGCCCAAGTGCATGTGCCTGTAGTGTATAGCTCTGAGCCTCAATAAAAGCCTTGAAAGGTACAGCTGTTGTTGCTGTTAGATCCATCCTTTCTCTGGGCATTCTTTTGTCTCCTAAGTTTCTGTCCTACAGAGAGTCCTGTCAAGGGCACCTCTTCTAACTGTGCTGACCAAATCTCCAGATAAAATGTTATCCCATTCTTATCAGGGCTACTTCAATCTAGAAAGTCTTTGCACTAAGGGCTAAATGGTAAGTGTGGTGATTTCAGACAGAGAGCAGAGAGTCCAGAGGAATATAGGTCTCTTTTTTCATCAGATGGCACGGGCCATCTGAGGGAGTAGGCTTTTTCCCTGAGAAGGATTGATGTCAAAAATTAAATATTTGCCGGCCTTCCCACATAGTTTCTTTGTTTTTTTCTATTATTGAAAATAGATTTTTTTCTCACTTAATGTGTCCTGATTACAGCTTCCTAGCCCTTTACCTCTCCCAACTACTCCCTATTCACCCCTCCACCAGTGTGGATCGACTCCCTTTCTGACTCTCATTAGGAAACAAACAGGCTTCTATGGGAAACTAACAAAATAAGATAATATAAAATAAAACATAACAACCTAAAACAAAAGTCATCATATTGAAATTGGACAAAGCAAACAAACAGAAGGAAAGACAAGAGTAGGCACAAGAAGCAGAGCCCCACTCGTTTGCACACTTGGGAATCCCATAAAAACATTAAATTGGAAGATTATATCCTCTAGCCATCTATGAATAAAAGCCAGCTAAATATTCTTCAAATACCCACTGGGACTATTGCCTTCATAAACCATCACTGGTGGTATTTATGTGGGAGAACAACCCTTCCCTTCCTTCCTCTCAGCAGAAAGGGAGCTCATTTGCAAGCTGGGAAGAAAAACCAATGCCCTTTGAAGGAAGAAGGGTAGAAGGAAGGTATGGCAATACCACATACTTCCGTCATTTTGATATGCTTTAAAAAATAACTCATTTTAGTGAAGGAATAGTTTATTCAGTGGTAACTTGCTTCAGAAAAATCCAATTGATTTTGGTTGTTGCCTCCCTCTGCACCTTAATTTCACTCAGCACCTTGTTATCCCTTAAACTGTCCTGTGGTTCACCATTTATCATTATTAACCGTGCATTTCCAGAGCTGAGCTGTCTGGCACAATGCATCACGTATATCTGTGAATGCCTCAAACTATAGTTGCCAAGGCCTTTCTAAATAGAGTATTAACCTATAATTACAGGAGATCAAATGTGTAGACAGAAACAGGGCTCCTAAGATGTTTGAAATTATCACTGATGTGGTCCTTTGATGATCAGTAGTTAAAAATAAAGAACCTAAATCCCAGCCCATTCCAAATGTCAAGTAATAATTACGGCAGAATACCAGTACCTGAATTCCAGGCACAAAAGGACAATAGAGATGCCAGGAGCATTAGAAATGGCCATTCAGCACTTTAGCTGTTGACCTTGCAGCATATAATCACAGTGCGTGCTCCAGTTATGAAGAAATTGCAACCTACCTGAAAAATGCAGCTGTTCTGACATCCATCAAGGTGATGGAATAACGGGGATAAAGGAACTCGATCATACAGATCTCATTTGCATCTAAGAATGTATTTTTACATCTGACTACATGCATACAGTGAGAAGTGTATTTGAAATTCCCTTCCCACAGCATGTTCTTAAGTTTCCTTGGGAAGCAGAATATGTGGAGATAATTTAAGAAGTTTTGACACTTTAAGCCCTCAATGAACTAGCAGTACTATTCCAACTTTCATACTATTACATACCCTGAGGTTCTGCTGGGGATACTTTGGCAGGCAATGGTTAGCAGGAGGGCTACTTCTAATTATTTGCTCCACTTATTAGTTTTGGTGGAATAAATTCTTGTCATGAGGTAACGTGAAATGTGTCATAATGATAATTTTACAATATATTTAAATACTTCCCACAGCGCTGACCCTTTGGGTTAAAGCTCTAAGGAAGTATCGTTAAACCACACACATCTTTCCCACCTCTCCTAGGGCAGAAAAACCACTGACACAACTTTGTCCTGTATGAAGATGGTCTGTATTGTCTTCTGGTTGTTATAATAACAGGCAGAATTGAGGAACTAGATAATTGAATGGATTCGGTCTGCTTTGCCAAGATATTGTTAATGACTGTCAAAATGAAGCACTCTCACTAATTACTTAATCATTAAGTCACCCCCCCCATAAAATTTAAATAACAATTAACATCAGGATCATACTGAAATATTAGTATCTCTATCCATCAGCTTAGGTTTGGTGGAGGAAGAGTTGAGACCGGTTCTTTTCAACAGAAAAAATATTTTAGTAAAACCTTAGTAATCTTGAGAGAAAATATGTCAGACATTTGTGTTAGGGCTCAACATTTCCTTTTAAAGTAGTAGATGTTGGGATTTTGAGAAATGACTCAGTAGTTAAGAGCATATACTATTTTTGCAGAGGACCTGAATTCAGTTCCCAGCACCCACATCAGGAGGCTCACAACTGCCTACCTAGGAAGATCCATCCAATGTATTCTACTGGCCTGCATGGGTATACACACCACACACACACACACACACACACACACACACACACACACACACACACACACACTAAAATAAATATTTACATAGAAAATTAATTCTTACTTTTCTGGAGCTGATTAATTTTTAACATTAATAACCATTAGTTCTTGCTTTGTGTCTCCCTGGAATCATCTATATTGCATGTTAAAAGACAAAAGTGAGCATATTCAAAAGCTCCAAGTTATGCACTGACATGTACCTAGAATATATTTGAGTTAATGAATGCCACACAAAGTACAATTTAAGTATAACGTAAGTGAAAAATCTAGCAAAATAACTTGGACATTTGCTTAAAAACTCACAAATAAGCCCAGTAGAAGTGAAATAAAGGTTGAAAAAAATGTAAGAAATCATTGGATGAGAAAATGTGCCTATGGAAAAGCATTGGCTTTTATTTCATTCATATTATTTCAGTATGTGGTATCTGTGAGAAAAGGAAGTGCATGCATTAAAATAGACTTAGACTGTTCCCAAAGGAGTTGAACTATTTGCACGTTTATATTTCCTCAACATTGGTAATGCTAATGAAATATTTCCCATTCATTTCTTTAATGCTAACCCAACTCAGACTGATGCTTACGAATACAGAAGTCACTGAAAAGGCACAATTGTATTGTGTTTTAAATTAAGTCATTTGATTGATTACAAGTAAAGTGTATCTTTAATTTGACCTGAGTTTTATTATTAATAAATTTACTCTTTAAGAATTAACACTCGTACACACACATGCACATGCAGAGTTTTGGGTTAAATTTACAACTCTTTCTTGGTTAAAATTTATAATGGCCGAACTTGATAATATCAATTTCCTATTTTAAATTTAATAATAATAGTGTAATTACAAAAATCACACCTTAAGAGATTAGATACTAACCTCTCATAAATACTTGTTTGAACTTAAGTATCATTGTTCAAATTCAATGCTATAGCATCATGGCTATTTCCTTTTTACTACATTTGGCTAAGTTGATAATAACATGTCTCAACTGAATTTCTTTCTCTGGTGGCTTATTTCAAAATGTCTTACTATTGACCCCTATTTGAGGCCATGTTAATATAATAAATAGTGTTAGGAGCTGTAAATTTTGTAAAGTTTCTGGGGAGAAGAATATTAGTAGATTAATTTCAGTCTTTTAGAAATTATATTTCACCAGTATAATAATATGTTTTCTAAAAGTGAATTGAACTGTATACTGTTGAGTAGCTCAAAGAACATTTTTAGAATGGTGCCTAACTGAAAGACTCTTGGTTAGTCAGAGGTACATTACCATGAGCCAGTCAGGGTATAGGCTATATATACATCAATCAGTCTTCCAAACAAAGATAAAAGGAAAAAAGAGAGTAAGGGAAACTCAAAAGTTCGTACAACTATTAAGTGATAGATTGGTTAAGACAGACCAATATTTTAAGTATATTACATATTGGGGTTATTTCTTGTGAGAGGTTGAGGCAGGTGGATCCTGTGTTCAAGACCAGTCTGACTACATAGTGTCCTCAAGGTTAATGAGAACCTGTATCAACAAACAAACAAATGTATGAAATAAGAACCATGGATGAAGCTCAAAGGTAGAGTGCTTGCCAAACATGCATTTTGATGGATTCTGTCTCAGTGCAACAATATAAATAAATGAATAAATAACCAACTAACTAATGAGTAAATAACAGAATAGAAAGAAGTAATTCTTCATAATGTTAAACACTATTTATGAAAAGGAGAATTCAAGAAGTTATCTCAAGTCAATAATGAAAACTTAGTTTTGAAGATGTAACTGTTAGTAAGGAATATAGATTGTGTTGGCTAGTGATTGTCAACTTGACACAAGCTAGAGTCATTTGAGAAGACAGAACACCACTTGTGAATATGGTCCCATCAGCTTGGCCTGTGTGCAAGCCTGTGGGGACATTTTCTTGATATGGGTGTGCCCAGTCTTCCATGGAGAGTCCCTTCCCTGGGCAGGTGATACTGAATGGTATAAAAAGGCTGAGTAAACTATGGAGACCAAGCCAGTAAACAGCACTCTTCCATGGTCTTCTTCAGGTTCTGTGTCCAGGCTTCTGCCTTGAGTTCCTGTTCTGACTTCTCTCTGTGATGGGCTGTAAGCTATAAAATGAAATGAACAGTTTCCATGCCTACCCTTTTGTCATGTTGGTTTTTTTTCACAGCAACCAAAACCCTAACAAAAACACCGATATAAATGTTTAGAGGAAGGTGGCAAACAATATTGAAAAATAAATAGGAAACTGGATATGACAACATATACCTATAATTGAAACAGTTGGGAAATGGAGGCAAGAGGATTATGAATGTGAGGTCAGCTTGGGCTGCACAGCATTAGTGTAAACAACCCTGGATTACACAGTGAGATACTGTATTAAAATCTGTAAAATTAGGGATTGAAAAGATGGCTCACTGGTTGCAAACATAGGTTGTTTTTGCAACCAATGTGGTAGCTCACAGCCATCTGTAACTCCAGCTACAGTTGATCTGATCTCCTTTCTGGCTTCCATGGTCACCAGGCACACATAATGTATACAGAAACACATGTAGGCAAAATACTCACACACATAAAAGAAAATGTTTTTTTTTTAATTTAAAAAACCTTTAAACAAAGTAAGAAATAAAACCAAGAAAAGAAAAAGTGCAAAATAGGAAAATATGGTTAAGTTAGGCATGATGAGATTGATGAGCTGAAAAGCACAAGGCAGGTGAAAGATGTAGCTTTTTTTTTTTATCTCATCAGGACCACCTGCCCATGGGTGGGACATCACACAGGAGACTGATCCCTCTCATATCAATGTCCCCGCAGGTTTGCACTCAGGCCAAGCTGATGGGCCCATTTTCACAACTGGGTTTCTTTCTTTCCAAATGACACTAGCTTGTGTCATGTTGACGATGAGCTTCTTGATATGAAAGTGTCAGTCACTCATGGAGCCTCACAAATTCATGCCTGGAATTCTTTTTAGTCCATGTTGTGTTGGTCAGAAGGGAAGTGTAGGATTTAGTCACATCTCCCACAGAAGACTCTCATACATGCACTGTAAGGAAGCCATATTTTAGGGCGATTTTCTAGCTGCCATGAAGCTAGAAGCTGTAGGAAAATGAGAAATGTGAAGAGCAGATTACTTGCATAAAATAGGATGGAGCTTTTGATGTTTATAGATATCAGAGAAAAACACGATGGAGCACTAGTTAAACTCTTGCCTGTGGCTGATAAAGCAAAAGCAAAGTATAAAGAATGGATGCAAGACATCCTTGCAGGTTCAGAAAAGAAGCTTGCTAAAGTTAGCAGCAAAGAATGACACTGAACAGCCCCGAGAAAAAAGATCAAGACAGGAAGACAAAAGAGAAACTGCAGTTCTTCTAGAATATTCTCACTCATCAAGCAGTCATAAATTTGGCCCTCTTAATATGTACTGCCTGGTTATCTTTAGTGAGTTTATTTTATTACAGCTTTCTCTTGATTATTACATCCACCTCAGCAAATGAGAGCTGAGTTGTGTTCCACATGAAATATTCATTGGGTTTAGAGCCTTAATCTTAAAAGTAAAAGCTGCATTAAAAAGCTAGAATAAAATGAGTTTTAATGTCTGTTTTTTTTATATGAGAGCATAGTGAGAGAATAAAGGGGGATTCAGCTCTGGGAGCGGGGAGGCTAACAGCAAAGAACTATTTGGGAAGATCTTGAAAGCACGGACTCCTTTGAAAGTGGAAATTTGGAATATGGGAAAAAAATGAAAGAGACAAAAGTATGCAAAGAATTGAAAACTGTTAGGAAGAAGCCAGGATGTGACTTCAACCATTGAGTGTGGGAAATTGCCACGAAAGGAAATGGAAAATCTCAAAAGCCTCCATCTGAATGCAGAGAACAGCCCCTCAACATCATTACCCAGTGTCAGAGGGTAGAAGAGCCTGGCAAAGAGGGCATTAAGAAGGGCCAGGATTCATACTAATTAGCAAGATCAATGTCACAGGTGGATGATAGTTTTCCTTGACCATCTAGTCAAATGCACTGCTCATAGGCATGTCACTTTGTGTTTTTGAGACAGGGTCTCAGTGTATAGTCATGGCTAGCCTGGAACCCTGAAACTCACTGTGTAGACCAGATTGTCCTTGGATTCATAGAGTTCTACTTGCTTCTGCCTCCTGAGTGCTAAGATAAAAGGCATTGGACACCATGCCTGACTCATAACTCTATTTAAAACATAGGAAACAGGACTTAAACAGATGGTTCCAAGGTTATAATATTGTACACGAGAAATGAGAAGGGGTGATGTGACCATCTTTCCACACCATCAAGTTGCCTTCCTTCTAACTTTCTATTGAATCTTCCATAGTTCAAAGTGTAACACAATTAGCAATCACCTTTCATATCAAACAAAATTATCTATGATAAGAAAGAAACAAATGTACCAGAAAAAAGCTATTTTAAATAAGTTAAAAATATAATAAGGAAATGCAGTCCATCATCTAATGATTTGGAGAATAAAATGGAAGGGGAAACAGTTAGGCAATAGTGATCTTTTGCTGGAGACATTCAGGTAGTGGCATGATGGGTCCCATGCAGCGTTGGTCCTCCTAATTCTCAATCTTGGTTTTATATAAGAAATCATAAAGTGTTTTGAATAAATGTCTGGCAAAGGTTAATAACAATAGCTGTACATGTTATGCCTAATAACAAGGCACCCATCTAGCCCTTAAACAAATAGCACTTCTCTCTGTTTCCCAAAATTCAGCTCAGTTTTTCATTCATAGTGGATTCTTAGACTATGCAGAATAAATGTTTGGGAAAATAATACACAAAAGAATAATAATAGTTATGCAACCTTTGCCCATTGTAATCTGGGTGCCTCTTAGTACTTAAAAAATCCACTATTTATGGTTTTTTCTTCTTTCTTGAACAAACAATCCTTGGCAGAGTTGCACATCAGAATTTTAGAATCAAGTGTGATTTTTTTCTGTTCCATCATTTATTGCAGGTATAGAGCTCAGATATGAAAAATGCTATTGGCAGCCCTCTCTTTGGAAGTGTTTTCCTCAATTAGATCTTAGGTCAACAAAGGAAGCTAACGTCTGTGTGATGATTGGCAGCTCATCACAGTGCTAAGGAATATGGATATGGAATAGTGTTTTCTTGCTCTTTATGTACCTTGGTTTCCCCAGTTATCCCATACCATGAGTGGGTAATCATACCTAATTTACAAGGGTGAAGCAATGGTCAAATGAATCTGTATATGCGAAGAATGGAAAAGAGTGCCTGTGCATGTTAGCTGCTATGCAACATTTGCTGCTATTTCAGGGAGAATGATTTATTCTGATGGATTTTCTAGTCATTGATTTTCTAAAATCTCTTTGGAAGTGAAATATTTTTCAACATGTTACAGTCTAACTGGAAGAATGTACGAGAATTTGCTACAGAGAATTTCTAGTTGCTCACAACACAGCCTATGAAGATGGATTTGGCTCCATGAATTCTTTACTTTGACTATTAGACACTGAGGCCAGCTTCACTGGAGACCATACATAACCCATATCTGATGAATAAATTATATAATCTGTTATGACTGTACAGAAGTCTTAAAAAAGGACACACATATGCATCCTTCCTTGATCCATGTTTCTTTTGCTGACTTCCTGCTTCCAAGGCAAAGAGTAGCTGATAAAGCTTGCAGAAAAAAATGTGGTCAAGTACACAGTGATTCTGAAGATCATTACATCTCATCTCCACTTTCTGAGGCAAGGGGATGAGAATTGGGGCAGGTGCTTTTAAAGAGGAAGCATGGCAGCAGAGAAACAGGTATAAGGTATGGAATCTGTAATTCCAGAGCACACTAAGGTTAGAAATCACACAGGCTTATTTGACAAGACAAGGAAGATGATAAAAGTCCATCCAATAACAGGCTACTAATCATTTACATGAGTGGCATTAAACTTGAAAAGCTACACTGTAAACCTTATTCTACATAGCAAGTAACTTTGGGTTGGAGTTCCAGGTTAGCTCTATGAATGAATTACGAGTGCATTTAATGTCTTACTTTAGCTGGATTTTCAAACAGATAATAAATCACATGGTAGAATCCAAGGATTAAAGAAGGTTTATTTTGGGTTTCCAGCTGTGATTTTTCTGGATTTCAAAATGAGTGCCTTGGTATTTATTTATTCTCTTGGGAAAGAAGGGAAAAAACTCTCTGCTGCATTCCCACTGTCTAGGATATTAGCTGTTACATTTCCTACTGGTTGACCTTATGAAAGAGGACACAGCTTTTAACCAGCTCAGCGTTTCTTTCCCTGGTCTCACTAAGTTACTGTATAATTCACACTGAATATTGGATTTTTTTTGCAAGTATTGTAACATGATCCTCACAGAGAGACAAGTAAATCCGAGTTATTTCTGTCCAGGGCCCAATTGGCAGCTCTTCCCATGCATTGTATTACAATTCCCCTTTGTAACTGTCTGGGAGATGCCTCATCTGGGTTTGGTTTGAAAAGAATCAGTCTGCTTTTTTACCAAAAAAGTAGAAATAATCCAACATATCATTTTTCATGTAGTCTGTTGGCTACTTTTACAGGAACCAACCCAATATGAAAATTAACCACCACAGTTTGTGTTGATAAATGATAAACTCATGTTTTGGAGAGCTTACAGAATGATTGAGAGTTTATGGAGGAGGAACAAAGGATTTTCCCTACTGGAAGAGTAAAGCCAATGTCTCAATACTCTGACTCTATATCACTCATCCCACCATCTCACTCCATTTTTGTCTATGGACCACATACAGCTGAACTCTGAATGTAAAAAGGGAGCTGAGATACAAGGAGACACACATATTAGTAAATACTCTGATATGGTCCTATGTATCTATTGTCCTGGCATTAGGATCACAGAAGATCTAGATAGGATCAAAATCTCTTCAAATACATTGATAAGGCACTAATGTAGAGTTAGTAAAACCCAGAAAGAAGAGTGGTTTGCAAATACAGAAAACCCTGGATTAATAAACAACTCAGAAATATTTACTTAGTGGATAGCATTCACAGCATGAACTGTATATAATGAGTGGCAATGATGCAATTTCCTAGCAAGTATACAGAATTCACTTCAGTGATCCAAGCCCCAAAAGGGGTGTTCTAAATAGGAAGATGGATTTGGGAATACCCTGGATATAAGCCCAGTGTATATTTGTCAACCATTATGAAGTACCTGAAGACTTTTTTTTAACAATAGTTCATGAATAGTCAAAAATCAATCCTGAGAAAAAAAGACTACTTGTTGGTTTTGTAGTCCTATCTTGACTCTTAGAAATACATGTAACATAATCATGATGTGACCACTTGCCAAGGATGACAACTCTCTCACAAAAGGGAATTTGGAGTGGCATTTTCCCCAGAGTCATTTGAAATCTGTATATTTTATAGACACTAGATTACTAGGTATGCTGTATTCTCCCAGAGAGACATTGCTGATGTTGAGATTTTTTTTTACAATGTGATGGGGGAATTGCTATATGTAAAAGTTCTTTTCTATTCTTTCTGTGGAAAATTGGAGTCAATACCTTTGTCCTGAAATGTGATGTGCGAACTTTGGAAACACTCGATAGAAAAGAGACCTCACTTTGGGGGCGTTGGTTAACAAAACACAACATACTTTCCTTCTTTCTTGGAATTCTTACTTGAGGAGCCCTAATTCACCATGCAAGATGCTTACCTATGCTTTGTAAGAGAATATTTACCTGCTTTTCATGAGCTCATGGATTCTCCATGCAACATCTGAAATTTCTAACTCTTCCCAGTGTTGCAGAAGATACAGGAGTGTCACCCTCTCGCTGCACACCAGGCAATCGTCTTTCTTACACACTATTTCAGTGTCATAAGTCCAAGTTTATGAGCAAGAAACTATAATTTCCATTATGTTCTGTTACACAAGTATGGAGTCAAAGATGATGGTACATTTTGAGAGCAAACACACCCCACCTCTAAATGGAGGCAGCAGGAAACACATCATTTTTATAAGGTGTGTTTTTAAAAATGAGGTTGTTTGGACCAACAGAATCAACTTTATCTAAGAATGTGATTTGAATATAGCTCTTCAGGTGGCAAGATTGGATCAAAATCATAGGGATTGGGACTAAGTAGTCTCTTCTATCAAGTCTTCTCCAACATGAACATTTGAGGACTGCTGATTTTATTCAACAATAAAAGTAATTATATGCAATCAGTTTCCAAAGAATGTCAATGGTGTAAAAGACTGTACAGTATCTTCTTGAGGCCTTTCACGACAGAGGTTAATGGTTTTAGGAAATCACAGTGCTCAAGGTGCCATAGGTCATGCTTTATTCATCTATTTTTCTTAAGATATATTCCATAGCTTAATTAGCTTTAGCAAATGGAATTGCATCTTCATTTATAGTAGTGAGTGAGCAGTCACATATTTAAAAAAAAGTGTTGCTTTGTTTTAAAGTGCGTTTATTTTAGTGAATTATATTGATTGTTTTGGAAAATTGGTGATAATAAGCTACATTATTTGACATTTTATTTTAGCACTGTATATTACATAATTATGTTTAAAGGTTTGTGGGTTACCAGGTCTACAGGAGTAAGATACATTGCTTTAAAGGACTCATGAAAAAACCCAATTAGTTTAGGAAATAGAGGAGGTAGCCAAGATCACAATATTGGCTTCAGAAAATGCCTGGATCCCAGATATTTGAAGATGTTTCTATCCAGAGCAGTCAGAGGACAAGTATTTTACTTCCAGTGAGGGACCTTACAAGCTGAGTCACTGATCCTAACTTTAAAGGAAAATAAAAGATTGTTACATTTTTAAAGAAAATATAGATATGTGACAATTCTTTACTCTTGAGATTTTCTTTTTTCCCTTTTTGTGCTTTTTTAGAAAGAAATATTATCATTATCATCATCGATACTTAGTCTGTACATTTTATTAAGTGCACAAGTATTCAAAAACAGTAGAGTTTTATGTTTTAAAAAGTATTTAATGAATGCCATATTATGGGCAATATCTTGCAATTGATTCTAACTTATTATTATTGCCTTATCTTCTCATGATATATACAAATCTAGCCCATTCATTTGAAAATCTCATTAATAGTCTATATTAATATCACAATTTATTGAAAGTTTTCTGTATGAGGAGAATATTTTTAATTACTGTCCCTTTTTCAACACACACACATACATTTATACAAACATGTACACTATTGTATATAAACATTACGGTTTATGCATAGCCCATTTCTGAATTACATCGTTTCAGATTTTTCTAATTGGTTTTTTCAAATACATACTGCTGTTACTTAATATTTTATGGTAGTTTGAATGTAATTGACACCCATAAGCTCATAGTGTCACTATTAGTAGGTGTTGTTTTGTTGGAGAAGGTATGGACTTGTTGGAGGAAGTATGTTATTGTGGGGGCTTTGAAGTTTCCTATGCTCAAGAGATGGCCCAGTGTCACAGTCCATTTCCTGTTGCCTTCTGATCAAGATGCAGCCAGCACCATGTCTGCCTGAACACTGCCATGCTCTCCACCATGATGATAATAGACTAAATCTATGAAACTGTAATCCACCACCTGAGTTAAATGTTTTCCTTTATAAGAGTTGCCATGGTCATGTTGTTTCACAGCAATACAAACCCTCACTAAGACAGAAGTTTGAACCAGGGACTGGAGTGTTGCTGTGCTAGGCTGGACCATGTTTTTGTTTAAGAGTTGGATTAGAAAATCACTGCTTAATTGGCCATACTAGTAGGGTCATGGAGGACAGTGGTATTAAGAGTTATTTGAACTGTTCGGGGTGGGGGGTGGGGGGGTGAGGGGGGATCACTCAAGGGATTTCAGAGGAGGAGAGTTTTAATATGTTGCCTAGAAATCACTCTTGTGATATTTTGGTGAAGAAAGTGGCTATTTGTTCTTGTCAGAAGAGTCTGCCTGAGACTAAAGTGAAGAGTTTTGAATTAATTCAGTTGGCAGAGGAAATCTCAAAACAGCCTAGTATAGACTCTGTCATGTGGTTATTAGTGGTAACTCTATTGAAGATTTATAATTATTTTTGGTTGTGAGCCTAGCTTTTAAAGGCTGAGCCATCTCTTCAGTCTGAAGATTTATAATTAAAAGGAGCAAGCAGAGCAAGGAAAAATGTTTGAGGAGAAAAGGAGGACAAAAAGTGGTGTGGAGCAAGTTCTACGTTCAAGGAGATAAATGGATTAAGAAAGGGAAAAAAGGGAGTGGTGACCTCAGGGCAAGATCCCACCCAGCTAAGTTTCCAACTTTTGAAATTAAACTAAAGATAAGCTTAAAGCTGGGTGTGGTGGTATATGCCTTTAATTCCTGCATTTGGAAGGCAGAGGCTAACACATCTCTGAGTTTGAGGCCAGCCTGCTCTACAGAGAAAGTTTCACAACAGTTGAGCTTAGGCAGTGAAGGACAGAAAGCTGGTGAAGATGTAATGTTCCAGCCCCAGCAAGCAGCATGCCTTGGCAGCTTTGGCCGTGTTCTGACTTTAGAATTAAAGATAGAAGAAATGAGTTATGGACTTTACTTTCATGTATAAGGAAAGCCTCTAAGACCAGGCATGTGTCAGGGGTGTCCCTGAATGGAGGACAGTGAAGCTGTGAAGTTGAAGCCTGGATTGCCTTGGAGATCCCAACATGTTAGAGATGACAGAGTCATGGGATACCTGCTGAGGAAAGCTGTTAACAGGGAGTGAAAACAACCCAATAGAAAGAAGTGTGTTGCAGTCAACAAAGCTGAACAGAGTTGGAGATCTGAATAGTGTTTTGACATTAGACATGGAGATGCACCCAGTGTTTGGAGTTTGCCCAGCTGGTTTTTTATTTTGCTTTGGTCCAGTATTTATTCACTATGCTCCTTCCCTTATATTTTTCAATGGTAATGTATATCCTGTGTAATTATATGTTGAAAGTATGTAATCTGTTTTTTTTTTTTTTTTTTTGAAGGGGATTACAATTAAGAAAGCTTATGGGGCCCAGGGAGTGGAATGTGGTAGTTTGAATATAATTAGAACTCATAATCGAGGAGCACTCACTATGGCTTGATTTTTTGACTTCTGGTTTCCAGTGTCAAGACAGAATAAACTTCTATTATTTAAAGCCACTGTGTTTTGGAGATTCAATACAGTAACCCTAGGCAATGAGCACACTCAGGGAATATACATAAGGACACAAATAACACACAATGAACACTCCTTGCACTGAGACCTACAAGAACAACTCTTGGAAGCCTCCTGGGTTCATTTCCTTTCAGAGTAGTACTGACCAACCAAGAGGCAAACCACTTAATTTGAAAATAGACAAGGGATTTTTAAGAGGTATTTCTTCAGGTAATTTAACTCAAGCAGCCAAAAGCATGTGAAAAGAATACCTCCCATCAGAACCACAATGGGATGCTACTTCACCACTGGTTAGATTGACACAAAAAAGTATGAAATGTATCATAAATGAGGCTTTGAAAGTATGGGAAGGTATTAGAAACATATCCATGGCTGGTAGGAATAACAAATGGCTCCTGTGCCATGGAAACCAGACTGGTCATTCCTCAAAATGTTGTAGCATAGAAATAACACATAACCAAACCATTCTACTTCTAGGTATATTACTCCAAAGATTTGAAAATATGCTCGAAGAAAAACTGGTTCATGATTGTTTATAACAACACTTTCCCCAATAGCCAAGAAGTGGCAAAATGAGAAATACAAATGCCCATCCACTGGTAAATGGATGATAAGATGTGATCTTTCTTTTAAAGTGAGATATTAGGATGTTAGTGTGGTATCAGAAGAATGAAAGTCTTGATACATACTACAAAATGGATTAACCTTGAAAATTCTATAATCAGAAGCCAGAAACAAAAGTCAATACAATACATGGAACTCTATACAAGGTATCCAGAGTTGGTATGTTTATAGTAGAGGAAGCAGATTTGTGGCTACCAGGTGATAAAGAGAAGGGGAAATGGGGGTGATTGCTGAAGGGGTATGAAGTTTCTGTTAAGGATAATGAAACATTCCATATCAAGGTATAACATTAAACAATGCTACTAAGTTGTTACTGTTTAAATAATAAATTTATGAATATTATACTATAGAAAAGAGATGAGCAGTTGGCCTCTCAAAGTATATAAAGTAGGTTTTATTTAAAATTAATTTTGATTTGAGGTAATATAAATTAACATTCAATGTGACAAATAGTACCTGGTTCTTTATGTCTTCTGCAATTTCTTTTCAAGAATCTTCTATACTTTTTACCCCTAAATTAGTAAGATGGTAGAATTCTTTCTCTTTGGTGGCTAATATAAGACTATGTAATTGGGTATTCTGTAACTTAGACTTCCTGTCACTCACACTGGAAAAAAATGCAGCATGGGGTAGATGGTTACTCATTAGCCCACTAAGAGGGAGAGAAATTCCTACTTATTTTATCATTAATGGGAGACAAAAGAAGCAAGCACATATACAGATGGAAATTATTTGTATGAATAGTTCCTACAAGAGTGTCTTTCTACATGTTAAATACATGTGTTATATTTGTTAAGTTTTTGTGAACAACCTAGACCAAGACACTAAAAGAATACATTTAAGAGAAAATTGAGTCATAGCTTTACCCATCATAGATAGCTTTTAGTATGTATGTATATGTACATGCACACACAATACTCTCCCGTCTCTCACTCTGCACTCTCTCTCTCTCCCCTCTCTATTTCTAAGAGTATGCTGGTTACACAGATGATTTCTAATTGCACCATAAGCAAATGGGAATTACCTCATAGGGAACTGCTCTAGAGCAGTGGTTCTCAACCTTCCTAATGCTGTGACCCTTTAATGCAGGTCCTCATGTTGTGCTGACCCCCAGCCATACAATTATTTGTATTGCTACTTAACTGTAATTTTGCTACTGTTATGAATTGTAATGTAAATATCTGATATGTAGGATATCTGATATGTGACTACTGTGAAAGAATCATTTGACTCTCATAGGGGTCACAGCCCACAAGTTGAGAACCACTGCTCTACAGAGCTACTGCATAGGAATAAGTCACAGGCATAGCTGTGTGTTTGTCCATCAGTCAAGGGGAGTTTCGACCATACAGAGCCACTCACTGAAGCTACAAATGACCTCAAAGTATATAACTGAAAGCTCAGACTTTATATGAATAGATACATCAAAATGTCTATTTCTACCATCCTATTATTTTCATTCACTTCTCACTGAATCATTTCTTGTAGCATTTTCTTTTAAAAGACCAACCAAATTACTAGCTTTTCATCTGTTTATTTGACAATGTCTGGATTACATTTAAAAAGTCAAAACTATTATCTCCATTTTACAAATGAAGAATTGGAGTCACAGATTGGCTAAATGAATTTCTCAGACATGAAAACTCATAAAAGCTACCAACAAAGAGTGCCTGAGGCAATGGAATAACGTGACTCAAGGGGAAAATAATTCCTCTAAAATCTGTTGTTAATTGACAAAATAGGAAATGCAAAAGCTGACAGGATGCAAAAAATTACTAATTACTCTGTTTCCTTAGACAAGTGGAGTCATTCTCTTAGGTATGATGGTTTGCATGTGACTTGTGCAGGGGTGTTTAGGTAGAGTGGAGTATGGATTTATTGTTATTGTCCTGCTGGTGACTTGATACATTTCTTTAAGGTGGAATTCATGTTCTTTAGCATCTCAGTGGACAGGAAGAAACTACTTCTATCTGTTTCACCCTTAACTAACTTTTTTGAGGGAGCCATCATATGCTTCTTGTTTCTACATTTACTGTGGTTAATTTTTGGTGGATTCTGGGGGATGCATGTGGACTAATCTCTGAATGTATTTAGATTTCCTTGTGTCTGTCCTCATGTTCAACTTGCTCACTGATATGTTTTCAATGTTTCAAATGTGTCCAGGGAAAGACTAACTCTACAAGTGTTCTTTTCTTAAGCTTTGTGTCTTCTAATCTTCAGAACTTGCTTCTGGACAACTCCAGCACCTTACTTTGAGTTGAGTACCTTTTGTGGTCTTCAGGGCTGGATGGAGTATAAGCAGCTGATATAACCCTGAAAACAATGCATGACCATATGATGAAGCCTTAGGGGACATTCCCGTCACAGGACCCAAGCTTACACCCTGATTTACAGTACATTACTTGTAATCATATATTGCTACTGGTATAAATAAGCTCCTTTGTGTGACTCTTAGAGGTATGCACCTCATTTATCCTGGATTTCATTCCTTGTATTTATTCTACTGCTAATGTTTAATCTGCATTCCTTTGCTTTAATAGTCTGTAACCATAAATGAAAGCCTTTTCTGACTCCTATGATCTGTTCAATGAATCATTAATCTAAGGATGATCCCAAGGACCTCTCACACATAAAATATAGGCCCTCTCCCAAACGATGTGACAGACTTTGATGATCCCCCATGGAAGGTCTCACCCTCCCTGGGAGTGGATGGCCAGTGAGATGGGGGATCAGTCGGGGGATTGGGAGGATGGGAGGAAGAGAGAACTGGGATTGATATGTAAAATAAGATTGTTTCTAAATTAATTAGAAATACAAAAAGAATCAGATGGTAAAGTAAAAAAAAAAGAAATGAAAGAAAACAATACATATGTTTTCATTGGTACTCCAAATTTTATTCAGTTTCTTCTTCCTTTTTCATATTCCTTCATTGCTGTGTAGAAATACTGTTCCTATTTCTTAAAAATACTTAAAATCATGTATTCAAAGTTTCTTTCTGATTTAAAAAATTCTTGAGGGGGAGGGCAAAATATTTGCCTACCATCAAGCCTACAGTTACTCTCCCCAGTGGCCCATAGTGGACCCAACTAACAACTGTTCACAATTTTAACCCCAGTAGTCTCCCACAGACACCCAGCCCTGTTAGGGCATTTCCAAGGAGGGAATTTACATTTACTTATGGCACACCTCCATGCGGTCCCATGATTCAGGCAGAAATAATTGCTTTGTCTGACCTGATTTTAATTTAAGGATGTATAGAGAAAAATATTGGTATTTAATATTAATTGTTATTTAGTTATTTTGTGAGGAATCTCACTCTATAGTCCAGGGTGTCCTGAAATTCAGTATGTTGCTTTATAGATAATTCTATGGTTTTAAGAAAAGAATATGTATAGTAATGATACCAGGAAGCATCATTATTGTTTAAATTCATGGTGTGGAGAACAGAAATATTTTATGACATTTTTATGTAAACACAACATTTCTCCAGTTATCATATCTTTTACAGGTGGTAGCAGTTGTGCTATTACTTCTTTAACATGACTAGTCGGTAATTTTGGGGTGTTGTCCTGATGACCTTAATTTTCTACTTGAAAAAGTGATGTCAGTTCTCTAACAGCAAATTATTATATTCATTGAGATACTTCAACTAAAACAATCCTGGTATGCTAAATTATTTTTCAGTCATTTAGTCATTCTGTCAATCAATACATCTTTATTGAGAATCTATTATGAGTCAGCCACTTTAAGAATTAGAGTTTCAGAAGTGGTAATTTTTCCTGGCCTTAATATACCTCCCCCCAGAATGAAAATCAGTGATGGGTATACTTGGACCTGCTGAGCTTATCATTTCAGGGTATGTTACTGATACCATTTGGTTTTATTCAAGACGTGTCTAAGGGTACTCTGATCTTTTCAAATCAATGAAGGAATTTCAATATTAAATACAAACACCAACATCTGTTATTTTTTCAGGAGGTGATAAACATGGGGAGATACTTGTAATGCAGCCAGCACAGATGACCTAGGAGAAGCACTACAACAGAATAAGCCTGGAATAACAGCATGCATCATATTTTCACACTAACTGAAGATGTTCATGTAAGCCACAGTTGACAAGGGGTGGGACTCCACTCAGTTCTTACATGATGGCTCACTCTGTTACTAACCTTAAAGAATCCAATTGGTTCACCTCTGGATATACTCAACTATTTCTCAAACTTAAATTGAATAGAGTAGGATGAAAAAAATTACATTTGTTTTAAGAGTGTGCTCAGAACACTAAAATGGAAGAAAAATGATAATTTAGTTTCTCTGTGATTTAACAAATTTATTTACTTGTCTGTTTGAATGTATGAATTACTAAATCAGAAACCAGAATTTCCATATTTAGAGAAGAGCTCAGGCTGTGGCAATGATAGCCACTAAGCTTATATGTTAGGATTTCCAAGTTTCACACTGTAAGTGAGCTGGGGTTTGCTTTGTAGAGATCAGGATTTCTGTCCTGCCAAGATACATTTGATAAGAAAGACTGGTGTTTAGCAGTACTAACACTGACTTTGTAGCCATTGACCCATTCAGAGTGTGGGATTATTATAATGGATGTACTATATAGTGACTAAGCAATAGAGACTCCAGGAGTCTCATTCATTAAAACATCCCCTTTGGTTACTATTAATGATTGTAGATATGAGATGTGAGGCGTCTTGTTTACTCTCATGTCCTCCATCTACCATTTCCCCACAGCAAGTCTCTGCTGGCTGCCTGTTAGCGCTTCATGTCTCAGGAGTCAGAGGAACCCTGTCAGGTCCCCTGGCTTCCACTATCACTCCTCTGTGACTTCCTGAAGACTTGGCCCCTTCCACTCTATCAGAGTATTACAACTGCAAACTTCCCACAGCCCCACTTTCTCTATTTTTAATGTTGCATTATGTGTTCTGTTAGGAAGACTTTATTATTATTTTTCCCTTCTGTAAATCCCTTCATTTCCTTTTCCATGTGTCAACAAAACTCCTTAGACCAACACAAATCTACCAGCCTTTTAATCTTTTGGGTAAAAATATGAACAATAAGATCAATAGTACCAGAAATGAAAAAAAATAAATTAGGTCTAAAAAGATAAGTAAAAATGAAAAATCTACTCATCAGTTTGTGTACACACATACTCCGGTGGCCCTACAGTGAACTCCTGAAACCAGCTTTGTAGAACCAGCCACTTTATGATGAATCAACAGCTAAGAATGATGAACAGGAAACTCATGGGGGCTCCTAGTTTCCTTGGTTGCTGGAGGTGGCCAAGAGTGGTGACTTCTGGGAAGGGGCTTGAATACTATAATAGCATACTATAATAGCAATTAAACTGGATTACTTGAGTTCTGTTTGAAGCCTTCTCATGTCTATAACATTCTGCATTTTTCCCTTTGAGGAACACTGTTAGCGATAAATCAGAACCAACTCTTACTATGTGCCAGCTGAATGCCAAAGCCCAAACCGTGGAGCCTTAGATATGTGATCTTATGCTGTGATTATGTGGCCTTGCATATGCAGACTATAATCTTTTTCTGTATTATTGTACTATCTTTGGATTGAACCAGCATTATGCATCTTAAACACTATTTATGTATCTAGTGTGTTTTGTGCTTTCTCAAGTAGAAAGTTTTTCACTTTTCTCCCGATTTAAGTGCTGTTTAAGCATCTGTCATTCACTTATCTTTCTATTCTGATTCTGATTTATTCATGTTGCCAGTGTTTTCTGGTTACCATCCCATGTAGTGGCCTGTTCATCTGTGCAGAAACATTTGTATAAGATGGAAAAGTTGAAGGAATATAAATTTAGTCTATAATTTTTCCCCCAATGTGAACTGTGTGTCACTATACTACTTCAATACAGGTTATTCATTGGTTTACTCCCTGCCTTTTTATGGCTCCCAGGCAGGTTTAATACCTGTGATTAACTGAATTTTCCAGGTTGACATCTGCATTTAATCACAAGTTATTGCCCATTTCCTAGGCTGGTCAGTGTAACGTTTCAATCACTCCTTCCTTCTTTCTCCACTCGTGTAGTAAAAGACTCAAAGTCATCTATACTTTCTTTCACATTATAGAGTTGCCCTTAGGTACTATTTGAGAAAATTATATTTCTTTTGAAGTAGTCACAGGAAGCACAGGCTTAGTGTATATAAACAGAAGGGAGAGGGCTTGGCGACTGCTTGGAAAGCTATTGTTGATTTACTGAGAGCTCTTATATCTACACAGAAAAATTTGCCTCAGAGAAAAAGCAAAGGCCACATTAGATTCCAGAAGCTACATGGTTCCTGTGTAGCTAGCTACATGTGACTGATAGAGCAAAAGTTTGCTTAACTTCACACTACCCTATTTTAGGGGAGGAATATAGCCTAATGAATTAATGAGTAGTCCCTGTTTTTATTTTAAACAATCATTGTTTAATTTTCCAAACTCTTTATTTTCTTAGTTAGAAAATAAAAATAAAATAAAAACAATTAGCAATATGCCAGCCACCCCCACTCTCCCCCCACCCTTGGGCTGATCAGGTCATTCCAAACCATTCCTTTGCATTGTTCCAAGTTCTCACAAAACTACCATAAATAATCAATTTAAGGAAGAGGGATTGCTCTAGAGTTAAGTAGGTGAATGGGTGATAATGTCAGGAATTTTGGCAAATCCTGAATGAATTCAGGTCAAACTTTATGTTCCTCCTAAGATTTTGCTCTGTAGGTTGGGAAACAGGTTGGACATATGCAACACTGCATGGATTTTATTTAGGTGAGAGATGCAATATGAAGAATATTCTCAGTTTTATGAGTGTAAACCATGTTCTGTTTAAAATTTATATAGGGAATTTTCAAAATTAATTTGAAATTAATTTTCAAAATTAATTTTCAAAATTAATATTTCAATCAAATATATCATATAGTCAAGTTATTCTCTCACATTTAATGATCAGCACAATAATTGTTGTTCTAAGAACTCTGTGGATACAAACATGAAAAAGACCACATAAGGACTGTAAGTAGTGCCCTTTCCTTATCTTTATCAACTCAGGTAAAACAATTGTAAATCATTGTGTACTTGATATGCACAAGATCTTCACTGCCTCTAAGTTAGGAGTCCCATCTGGCTTATCATTTATCATGAATGTCAAATATATTGATGGTTATCACATGCTCGATGCTCAAGCAAAACTAAACAATATTTGGGGCTGGCTACAAAAAAAATTCTAAATCATCCATTTCTTAGTTTTCAGTTTGTAAAATTAAATTAAGTCATTTTCTAGTTTATACCAGTTCAGTGATTATTTCTACTTCCACATGGAGATGAACAGAGAAAAAAGGTATCTAGATGAATTTCTTTGCCTCATTAGTCTTTGTTCCTTTCATACTACCTTCCACCTGCTATGACATTAATTCATTACTCACAGCCTTGCAAGCTCAAGTGACTGTGGAGGGTACATTAGAAAACTGTTGTCATTCTCAGGCGTGGGATAGTCCTGCCTCGGGGAATTGTGGAAACCTGTTTTGCATGCTTCCTTGCCCTTCCTCAATAAAATTTCTCTGATCCAACCTCTCTGCTAACAAGTGATATTGTCAACAGGCAACATGCCCATCCTTTAAAGAACCAGAAGGCTAGATTGGTGCCAATACTTTCCTTATCTCACCTTTCTTCAGAGAGCCTCAGTGCTACCCAGTCATGTTCAGTCCTCCTCTGAGACACTTACAATAATCTTCCCATACAGTCACTTGTGTGGCCTGGGTTCCTGTATATATACAGGTATGCTCTAGGCCTGATATATTCACATGTTGATCACCTGTGTCTGCTTCATCGTTAGCAGACATATTCCCTCTCTGAACTATGCCGCTGCTATTTTCCCTTTCCTTAGGAAAAATGGTGGTCTAAGGATAGTGATAAAAGGCATTAAGTGATTAAAGAATTAAGCCCCCCCCAAATAACTGCATATATTAATCACCTTAGCATAACTGCAACAAAATATCCAAGATAACTGGCATGTGAAAATCAAACATTTGTTTTGGCGAATAGTCACAGAAGTTGTAATCCAATAGTAGGGGATCTATTTTTGGGGGGCCTCTGTCTAGGGTGGTACACTATGGCACTAGCATATGACAAACAGCTCGCTGTATGAGCATAGAAACAGAAAGGAAGAGACCAAGGCCAGAATCTTCAAGTTCCCTCTGTGGGAATGCATATCTTCACTTATCTAGAGATCTTCTGTAAGGCTCTTCTTCCAACTATCTCTTTGTAGCACCATCTTGAAGACCAAACCTTTAAGGAGAGGACCATTAGGAAGACATTCGATGCTGAACTATATAACAGTGCAAAGAAACAGACGCAAGGAGTAATTAACCCAGATCTAATTCTAAAGCCTTAACTGTCTTGACAGATCACTTTTGTGTTGACTTTTTCCCTAGCCTTCATTTTACTTAATAAAGAACTTTCTTCCAGAATGAATTTTACTATATCTGCATTACTTAACAAGTTACCTGCCAAGCACCAGTCTTACACAATTGAAATGTAGCTAATGAAATTGAAAAATAGACTGAGTTGTAATTTTATTTGAAGCATTAGTAGGCACATAGTGGTTCAGTACCTCACCTCTACTAGGTCTTGTCAATAGCTCCTTCATATTGGTCCTTTCACAGGTGTCAGTGACCCTATTACTCTCCTCTTTTGTGATCCTTCCTTGTGCTCATTAATTCCTTTATTTTGTTACATGCAAGTTGCTTCCATGTGCCTTTCCAGCTCTCTTCTTTTCAAACATTTATATCTGACATTAATGCTCATTCTAGTGTCTTTGACTGTCTTTGTACGACTGACCAAAATCTTTGTCTTCAGTCATGCTCTTCCTCTGACTTTTCAGACACCATCCTGTTCCTTACTGAATGTGCTCACTTGGACACACCAAACAAGTCACCTTTAAATCCAGCATCTTCACACTTCCCTGTCTGCATCAATGACATCATCGGCCTTTTCTTCTTTGGTTTTAAAGGCTATGATTTGTTGTGGGAGAATATCCATTTTTTCTGGTTGGGTGAAATCACCAACTGTACCATTTCCAAATACATCCAGGTTGTTATTTCCTTTTACTTCATGGATATGATCTTGTTTCTGAAACACAGATAACAATTCCTTCAGAATGTTTTGCATGATATATTACAATCATTCTCTAAATGCCTTCTCTGCACTCACTCAACTTTCATTGATTCATTTAATCTTAACTAATGAGCCCAGATCAATCATTTTGAAGCATGGCTTGAATATTTATTTTCTTGCTTGTGAAATTTTGAGAGTTCTGCATTTGTTCTCTGAAGATGGGTTTAGAGGAGTCCACAAACCCATATAAATGATTAACTGGTATTTATTAGGGGAACATTCACACAATGATGGTAAATAACCTCTGTGGTCTTCCCACTCCTGAAGATGCAGTCTCTACTCTTCTAGATGCTCCAATTGCAACCCAAGAAAGAATGAGCCACCCCTCCTCTTGCTTATAAGGGGTTATGTGTGCACACCTGAAGCCACACCTCTAGGATGTGGCCACCACCCTAAGTCCACTGGTGGAACAAGTTGCTGCTACAATTTTCAATAGAACTTACATGCTTTGTTGATTAGGGCTTCATGGGTCTTTCAATTCACAATCCAGTTTTACTTTATGTATGAAAACTCTTGTCCAATATATTATAAACATACATGTTGGTTGTTTCCATTATCCCCTTAATGGTTCACCACCGTTTTATAGATATTTGTATTTTCTCAACACCTGGAATAAGAATGTACACATGATATAATGTATGCTATTTAGTTTGGGCCTTACCTACTTTTTAGAATTTTATTATTTAGTGCTTAGTGTAACCAAACATTTCTATGTCATGGAGAAAAAGATGGGGGTGGGGATGTATTTCTTTGATATAAGGTTTTTCAACTATAGACCATGAGACATCCAGAAAACTGTTTGAAAATAAAATGTAGAATGCAATATTAGAAACACATGCTATGGCTTAGTTGTCATGAAAGAAAAATAAAACCTGAGCAGATGGTGCAAGAAAATTTTAGTAGACCAAGAAATCTTAAAGAATTATAAAGAAATAAAAGGAAATTCTATGTTGTGGTCTTAAAATGGCAGAGTTCCTGAGGAATACAGGACTGTGGCTTAGAGCTCTGAGGTGGCATGAAACTTATTGGAAAGTTGCAATTCTGAATACAAGAACTGGAGGTGGTCAACAGTCAAAAGGTAGTGGGATAGGAAAAGAAGAGATCATACACAAAACTCACAAAGAATTTTACTTTGTTTTCAAAGCTCAATTTAATCTTAATTTTAATTAATATCTTATTTTACTTGTGTGTACTGTACATGCCAAAGCATGGGTATGACAGACAGAGGACAACTCATAGAAGTTGGTTCTTTCCTTGACCATGTGTGTACCTGGGTTCAAATTACATGGCAGCCTTACCTTTGCCTCTTGGCCCTGTACTTAAGGGAAATTGGAATTCTATCCTGAGAAGTTTTGGCTTTCTCTCTCAGCAAAGTCATTAAGGTTTAAGAAAGAGAAATAACTTCTTTAGTTCTACTTTTTAGAAAGTTGTTAATGGAAGGAAAATGAAAGAATTCAATATTGGAGGCAGCAAGATAATTCAGAAAAGTTATTATAATACATTAGGCAAGAAGGATAAAGCCCCAAATGAAGAGGGTGGCAGAGAGAATGAGGGTGCAGAGAGTGACTGGTAGACAGATGGTAATTGAGTTGATGATGAAGAGAAGGCAATCTTCTTCCTTTTCTGAAATAATAAAGAAAGAACGTTGGTGGAAGATAACAAACTCATTAATTCCTTAGCTCTTTGGACTGGCAGCATCTGTGGGGTGTCTGGCCATTCAGGGTGAGTATGCAGGAGACAAGCAAACACTGAACCCAGAACTACAATGTCGATAGGGTGCATTGGGATATAACAGGATTCATCTTTGTTTAGCTAAAACCTGACCATGACTTGGAAAAGCATACAAGAAGAAGCAGCACTAAGAGTATGCTTAAAAGAAAACAATTTCACCCCTCTGTTCTAGGCTACATAGAAGAGAAAGGAAAGACACAACACTTACTGAATTATGGTGAAATGATTGTTCTATAATCACTTTAATATGTGTTTATGGGTATTTGAGAACTAATATGTTAAAGCAGGTTGGGACCATTTTTTTTAACTTTTTGAGATAATATAACTACAGCATTTCTCCTTTCCCTTTCATCCCTCCAAACCCTTCTTACTTCTTTCAAAGTTATGTGCTCTTTTTTCATTGTTATTGAATAAATATAGGTATATGTGAGTACATATATATTACTAAATATAACATGCTCAGTCTGTATAATGTTCCTTGTACATATGTTTTAGGGCTGAACAATTAGTGTGTTCCTCCCTAGAGAAGACTATTTCCCCATTCTCATTATTCCTCAGTTGCCCATAGTTCTTTTTGTAGGGTAGGAAAATCCTTGTAGGTTTTTCCTCATCCATTTTGGTATGTCCATAGGTGTAACTTTGTTCAGCTCACATTTGGGCAGTCATGTTAGTGAGTCTTGATGGTGTAACTTCTGACATTGCCAGGAGACACCATCTCAACCATTTTAGTGAAAATGGAATGAGGTCATTTGTCTTCTAATTTCCATCTGTGGTTCTGTAAAGCACGTCATAGCCTCAAACACTTCTTATTTTGCTTTTATTTCTCTCTTAGGAAATTAAGTCATTCTAAAGACAAAAAAAGAATTAAGATGGTTATAATCATTTAAAATTTATTTACTGAATTCCTACTTTTTTCTGAACAGAGGTGTTGAGATTTACCCATTTCTACAAATAATTTTCCTTTTATATTGTTGTATATTAATGTATGAAATTTTGAGTTTTGTTTTGCCATTTCATGTATGTGTATAGATATTTTTACTGTCTTTAACTTTATATACATTTTCTGCCCCTATGTTCTTCCTCAGTCTTGTTCTTTCTAGAACCCTTCTTGTTTTTAATATTCAATTTTTAATAATCTCATCTGTTCTTCCTTCTTTCTCTTCTTCTTTAGATTCCATAAGAGAAAGCATATGGTACTTGTTTGTCTGCAATTGACTTATTTCCCTTAACATGATTGTCCCCAGTTCCATACATTTTTCTGTATTTGGCATTATTTGATTCTTAAATGGTGAATAATACTCTATGGTAAATATATACCATGGTTTCTTTCTTTATCTGTTCATGGTTGCCTAATCAGATTTTATCACTAGACTATAATGACCAGTGCTGATGCTGATTTAATAACTCTATTATTTGTTCACTTTGTGCATTTGGGTAGATATGAGAGAAGTTATAGCTAAATCAGATATTAGATCCATTTTGGGGAAGCCACTGCACTTATTCACACATTTACTACAGAAATATTCATATAGAGGATGTATTTTGTGTCATTGCACCTTATATTGGATACTTTTTACACTTAAAACTCTCCTTTGTGGTATTAATTATTCTTTCTTACAGGCATTCTTGAAGTTCGGTATATTCTTTTCCATTACCACTGACAAAGGATTAACTTTCAATTTTATCTTCTCCTTGAATCACTCTGCAATTATAATTTAACATAGGTGTATATGCACTTCTCTTGATGTCTCTGTCTCATAAGTGGTTGGTCTACTCACCAGTGTTGCTTACCTTTTCCTTTCTGTCTTTTATGGTGAGTCTAATAAGACATTTAGCATTTGTTAGAATGTAGCACACTTGATACTGGATGTATTGAGGTTTTGTTTGGAAGGCTGGGGCAAAGAAAATAAGGTATTCTTTGGGTAGTGCCCTTGGCCCTGGCATTCTTCTTAGACTTCTTACCCAAGACTGGGCTGTTGGTCTCAGTGCCATAGAGGAAGGCTTATCTGTTTTCTCAGGCTTCTGCTTTTGGGAGACATGCATGCAAAGGAATGTTGGGAAGCTTCCAGGGGCCAGCTAAGATTCCTGAGACATGTTTATCACTTGGCTCTGTGAAGATTCATCCACAACTACTAAGTTGAGGCATTTTATTTTCTTTAAATATATTTGGAGAATATTACATTACTTAATTTTATTTCATTTACTACTTAATAAAAAGAATAAAATATTCTCTTCATTTTTATGTTCATTTCATAATCAAACTATAAATCTTAGTGATATATTCAAAATAATTAGAGATGGGAATTATTTAGACTCAGATTGACATATATGTATATGCATCATTTTAATCTCTATAGACTTGAAGAGGGCTTAATAATAATTACTGTCTATTTTATATAGACATTTGGAAATTTTATATAGAATTTGGAAATTTATATACTTCTATATACTAGTCCTTGATTATTGACTATTAATAAAGATAAATTTGAGCATTATATTCTTTTATTAATCATGATTTTTTGGTTTGGGGATTTAGCAAATGAGACAAATTAGGAAAAGCCAAATACAACTGTAATTTTAATTTCACATATTTGGTGCCTCTCACCCACAGGAGAATATTTGATTCACCTACCTATTTATGCATTACATTCTAAAAAATGTTTTTCCTAACAAAAAACATATGTTGAATTTTATGTTTCTCTGTACCATATCATTATCATATTCCTAACATGTTTCCCAATTTCCTTAATCAGTTTTAGAAGGAGTCAAAATTAAGTCATCCTGCTACCTTGTGGCTGCAATTTGAAATAGCAAATACTGTATTTGAGATTTGAGCCTTTAAGTTTAGCTGTTAAAATAAGAAAACAAAATCAGTACCTGCGAAAAAAATACTTGATCTAAGTAAAAAACCTCAGTGGTTATCAAGTTAGTCTTCCTTTTTTGCACACGAAAACACCAGAAGCATGCCACTTATACTGTGAAAGTGACTGGGGACAGATTTAGGGCAAAGAGCAGATATGCAACAGATGATTCCTCAGAGGCACTAGGGAACTGAAGCTCCTAGTGATTTTCTCTCAGAAACTCAGATTCCAGTGAATCATACCAAATGATTTTCTAGTAGACAAATCATCATATTATGTGAAATTTTCTTTGTTCTTTTTCGTTCAAATCAAACTTAAAGCAGCCTTCAGATTCACCCTCAGAAAGACAGGAACTACAGTGCTGTGCATATTTTCCAGTGTAGTTTTCTTTATTTCGCTTCTGGCAGCGACCTGTGCAGAAGGGAAAGGTAGGATTAATGAAAATACAGTCTTACAGCATTTTCAAAGGCCAGCTGCTCTCTTCACCCTAACCCCTACACTTGGAGACTATTCTTGGGGTAGTTCCCATGTTGAGTCTGAGGAGACAAAGAGGGCTTGTCTCCCTATATCTACTCTTTCTCCAGGCCGAGTGATTCTTGAAAAGAGGCAGGAGCCACCACAACCGGCCAAGAGGCATGGACTCTGTGAAGTCTTGAGGTCTACTGAGAGCATGATAAATATGGTTGATAACAATATGCTATATTTTAAAAGTTTTGAGATAGTATACTTTAAGTGTTCTCAAAATGATGACTATGAATATGTGATATAACATGTTAATTGGTTTAATTTAGCCATGCCATTGTGAACATACTGTATTGTGTATCATAATTGTGCATGACTTTATTTATGAGCTAAATAAATGAATGGAAAAAAATAAATATATAAATAAAAAGAAGAAAAAGAAAAAAAAGAAAAAGAAAAAGAAAAAGAAAAAAGAAAAGAGGCAGGAGCCATTTCTCACTGCTGCTTAGATCCTTAAGACAGCTAATTTTCCATCTTGTAAAAAGATGAGCCTTTATTTATAATCCTCATTACTTTCTTTAAGTCTCCAACTTGATGTGTTGGTTGTGAGCCTAGTCTTTAAAGGATGAGCCATCTCTCTAGTCCAACTCCTCAGCTTAAAATTCTTACCAAGAAGCCTCATTGTGTAGACTACAAAGAAACATCTTTACTTCATGCAATATTAACAGCAAAGTGGATATTTGAAGCTCACACACTTTGCTGACCACCCTCCATGTCTTAGATAATTGTATTTGATGTTGTATATTGATGTTGTTTGTGTGTCTGCTTTAATCATTGAACCTTTATACACTAAAATTCATTGTAATCTCATCCACAAAATAGACACGCATCTGTTCAGTTCTACCACCACCTTTTAAAAACATCTTTTTCTTTGCAAAGCCCTCTATTTCCTCTGGCAGCTGCTGAAAGTATTAATGGTGGCCAAGAGGCTTCTGTCTCTTAATGAGTAGCAGGTGTAGTGAGAAAGACTTCTTATTTATCACTTCCTCACCCAGGACACTGTTCTATGCTTGTAAGACATTTATGCTCTTCTCCGGCTATGGCGTCTTTATTTCCTATGGAGGATCTCTGTGTCTGAAGTGAATGTTATACTTCACACTAAACCTTGACATTCACTACCTCAGAGACTACCTTCACCTACTGTGCACAGTAATGGGGTCAGCTAAAGCAATGCTGCTAATGTTTCCCAGATTTGGGATTATTTGAGGTCACAGGGTAAGGGAGTGGGTGGAAAGGGGAGGCTATGGAGGAAGGAATGACTATATTTCTTGATTGAGCTTTTTGTTTCTGAACTTCAGTGTGTGCTTAGAAAACTATCCTGTAGTGTGCCGGCTCCAGATGGATTGGAGCTGGTCCATTTTGGTTTTCTTTGTTTGATTGTTTGATGTTCTGCCCAGATTAATGAGCAAACCACCTTTTTGGATGTGTGCTAGTTACACACCTTAAGGCTGAATCAGATGTCCACAGGCTTTAAGATTCATTAATTCGGGCATGATTTCTTTGAAAACACAGTTTAGATTCTAATACTCACCTGTTTGAGATTCTCTCATTTTGCTTAGACCTTTTAGGAATTATATATAATGGACACACAATCTGAAAAGATTCATCTTTTCTTTTTACTTATGTGTATCTGCCTATGTGTGGAGGTGTCTACAGAGGCATGAAGAGAATATCAGAACCACTGGAGCTGGAATTATAGGCAGATTTAAACTGCTCACCCTGCATGCTCAGAATTGAATTCAGCTCCTCTGGAAGAGCAGCAAGTGCTCTTAACCACTGAGTGTTTTCCCGAGTCCCCAACTTTATATACAGTTTTTAAAAAGAGTGATAATTGTAAGCTATATAAAGCTTCATTTGCATGATCTTTGGATGTCAAGTGTCATACAGAATTTGAAGATTGAGAGTTAGCTTGTGTGCATTTCTGAGATTGGTCACAAATATCCCTTGCCTGAAGTGATTCAAGCTTTTATAGGCAAGATATGAAGGAAATGTTAATTCAGATGCAAGTTTGAACTTCATGAATGCCTCAAGGGAGCTTTCAGATACACAAGAACTGATTGGATTGCTGTCACCTTGTATTTTGTTCTGACTACATTTCAATTCTAATTATCTCATGTACAACCAGCTTATGGCTAAAAACCACAGTGTATACAGAAACTATTTGGTATGTAGGTGGCTCTAAGCCTCTCCAAGTCTTCCTTTGCAACAACAAACCAATCATATTTGCAAAAGCAAATAAGAGTGAGCACCAAAGGGCAAGTTGCCTTTATGAGCAGGAACCCACAGTTAAAAGTGCTGTGAATTTATCATCATATGCCTAAGATGAAATGACATGTGCTTTTAAAATTATTAATGTGTGTTAGTCAGTTCCATCTAATATTCACATCTATCATGTTTATTCTCCATTATCATATAATAAAATAATCCATTAAACATTTTAAACTTTGAAATTTCTAATACTTTTTTCCTAATCAGAAGAATCACTTATGAATTTTGTTTCAGAAATTTTATGTATTATAGACTAAGTCATTATTCTTTACCTGAGGAATATATCAGTTCAGGATAAATCTGTCAAAATGGCCACTGTATTACTGAAATTTTTTTCCAGATTCAATGCAGTCCCATCAAAATACCAATAATGGTCTTCACAGAACTAGAAAGAAATATCTAACGTGTGGAAGGAAACACAACATATTCGACGTAGTTAAAGCCACTTGACCAAAAAGGAGCAATGCTGAAAGTAATGGCAATACCTGTTCAAAGCATATCATAGAGCCATGTTATAAAAACATCATGGTACTAGTGTAAAAAATAGGCATTGAGTCCAAAGGAGTAGAGTTCTCAGAAATATTCTACAGATATCTCATTCTCCAAAATATACCTGTGTATACTTGTGAGCAAAGACAGTCTTTTTTTTTTTTTTTTAAGGTGCTAGGAAAACTGGATATTCACGTGTAGAAAACTGAAACTAGGGTCCATACCTCTCATCTCACTAACAACTTAATTGAAAATTGATTAAAGGCCTAATGTAAGGTATAAAACTTCAAAGTACTAGAGGAAACTTTAGGGGACACATCTAAAGATGCTAGTTTTGTTTTCAATATAAGATATCTCAGTGTAGCCCTGACTATCCTACCAGCCTCTGTTACCAGGCTGGTCTTCTCAGAGATTCTCCTGCCTCTGTGGTTCAAATGCTAGGATTAAAGACCTGCTCCACCACACTCCAGCTTACATTTGAAAATATAAATATAGAAGCTTCTCAGTTTCAGGAGGTCCCATTTATTAATTGAAGATCTCAATGTCTGTGCTACTGGTGTAATTTTCAGGAATCGGTCTCCTGTGCCAATTTGTTCAAGAGTATCTCCGACTTTTTTTTCTAGAAGATTCAGTGTGGCTGGATTTATGGTGAGATCTTTGATCCATTTGCACTTAAGTTTTGTGCATGGTGACAGATATGGATCTATCTGGAATCTTCTGCATGTCAGAATCCAGTTGTGCCAGCACCATTTGTTGAAGATGCTATCTTTCTTCCATTGTATAGATTTAGCATCATTGTCAAAAATAAGGTGTTCATAAGTGTGTGGGTTAATATCAGGGTTTTCAATTTGATTCCATTGGTCTGTCTATTTTTGTGCCGATACCATTCTGTTTTCAGAACTGTGGCTCTATAATAGAGCTTAAAGTCAGGGATGGTGATGCCACCAGAAGATGCTTTATTGTACAGCATTGTTTTGGCTATCCTGGGTTTTTTGTTTTTTCACATAAAGTTGAGTATTGTTCTTTGAAGGTCTGTGAAGAACTGTGTTGGGATTTTGATGGGGATTGCATTGGCTCTGTAGATTACTTTTGGCAAGATTGCCATTTTTACTATGTTGATTCTACCTATCCAAGAGCAAAACAACAGCCCACAGAATGGGAAAAGATCTTCACCAACCCCACATCTGACAGAGGGCTGATCTCCAAAATATACAGTGAACTCCAAAACAACAAACAATGAAATTAAAAAGTGGGATGCAGAACTAAATAGAGAATTCTCAACAGAGGAATCTGAAATGTCTGAAAGACACTTGAGAAAGTGCTCAAAATCCTTGGCCATCAGAGAAATGCAACTCAAAACAACTCTGAGATACCACCTCACTCCTGTCAGAATGGCAAAAATCAAAAATACAAATAACAATCTATGCTGGAGAGGATGTGAAGAAAAAGGAACACTCCTTCATTGCTGGTGGGAGTGTGAACTTGTAAGACCACTCTGGAAATCAGTATGGTGGTTGCTCAGAAAAATGGGAATCAGTCTACTTCAAGATCCAGCCATTCCTCTCTTGGGTATATACTCAAATAATGCATGTTCATACAACAAGGACATATGTTCAACCATGTTCATAGCAGCATTGTTTATAATAGCCAGGACCTGGAAGCAACCTAGATGCCCCTCAACTGAAGAATGGATAGAGAAAATGTGGTACATTTATACAATGGAGAATTACTCAGCAGAAAACAGCAATGAAATCTTGAAATTTGCAGGCAAATGGATGGAACCAGAAGAAACCATCCTGAGTGAGGTAACCCAGTCACAAAAAGACAAACATGGTATGTACTCACTCATATATGAATTTTAGACATAGAGCAAAGGATGACCAGCCTACAATCCTCTTCACCAAAGAAACTAGGAAACATGAAGAACTCTAGGGGATAAATGCATGTTCCCCAGGAATGGGAAGGGGCAGGAACTCCTGAGCTAATTGGGAGCATGAGGGTAGGGGAGAGGAGGCTGCCAGAATGAGAGCAGGAGAAGAGGAGAGGAGAGGAGGAAATGGAGGAGCAGAAATATTGAGTTGGGGAAAGAATAGAGGAGAGAAGTATGAGATATACCATATTAGAGGGAGTTATTATAGGTATGAGGAGAGATCTGGCACTAGGGAGATTTCCAGAGACCTACAAGGATGCCACAAACCGACAATCCAGGCAATGGTGGAGAGGATAACCTTAACGCCCTTCCCCTAAAATGAGATTGATGACTACTTTTTATGCCATCCTAGAGCCCTCATCCAGGAGCTGATGGAAGCAGAGGCAAACACCACAGATACACACTGAAATGATCCCTGGAACTTAGTTGCAGAGAGGGAGGAATGAAGATCAAAGGGTTTGGTACCAGGCTGGAGAAACCCACAGAAACAGCTGGCCTGAACAAGGGGGAACACATCGACCCCAGATGCTGTCTGGGAGGCCAGTACAGGACTCATCCAGACCCATGAACATGGATGTCAATGAGGAGGCCTCTGCACTCTAGGGGGCCCCTGGTAATGGATTAGTATTTTTCCCTGGAGTAAGAAGGGACTTTGAGAGCCCATCCCATGTGAAGGGATGCACTCTTGGCCTGGACACATGGGGGAAGGCCTAGGCCCAGCCCAGCATGATGTGGTGGACTTTGGGGAGCCCCCATGGAGGGCCCTACCCTGCCTGGGGAGTTGAGGCTGGATGGGGTGGGGGGGTATGTCAGGGGTGGGAGAGGAGTAGAGGGGGTGAGGGGAGGGAGAGGGAGAGGGAGAAGGGATTGACATGTGAAACAAGTTTGTTCCTAATTTGAACTAATAAAAAAATTAAAAAAGAAAATATAATATAGGCAATGGCTTTCTGAAGAGGACTCTAGCAGCTGTAGGGATGGGTTGGCAAATGGGGTTGTATTAACTTATAAAATCATAAATTTCTGAACAATAAAGGGGGAAAGTATGAGAAAAAAGAGTGTGCACAGTAGAAATCTCTACCAGCTATTCATCTGACAAAGAGTTAATACTTGGATATGTGAAGAACTCAAAATTTACTCCCTAACAACTGAGAAGATGAACAGACAATTTTCAAAAAATTATAAATTGCTAAAAATAATGATAAGTTTGAAGATCAAGGAAATTAAAAATCAAAACAACAGTGGGTTTCTGTCTCATTAAGACAGTAAGAAACTAGTCTAGTCTACTGTACCTAGTTTAGAAATGCTTCCTTCAAAAGGGGAAGAGAATTAAATCTTATCTAGATCTTAGAAGATTTGGTAATTATTCTTACTTGAGTCATAATCAAATTAGGTCAATTCCAGAATTTATTTCAGAAATTAGTGGGGAAAGGAAATATATTTCTGTTGTGACAGCAAATGTTTTGAAGGGAAGAGTATAATAACATGGTAGTTAGTCCACTATAGATATATGTGTTAGTAGTTGAAGAAGGTTGTTCTTCAAAAAAATTTGTTTATTCTCACTTTGAGACAGATAACAGTAGTCCATGAATAGCCTTGTTAGTAATGTCACTCAGTAAATATCAGGCTTGCCATACAGAAGAAAATTCAAAGGACATTGAGACTATTTTGTCCCTAGCCCAAAGTCACAAACATGGACCCCACATGGTGACTTTGCCTTCTACAAGCATCTTTTTAACTGACATCAACTCCACTACTTCCCTTCTTATGTTCATAAGGGACCAAGAGGCTCCCCAGAGGACAGCTGAGTGATCCATGTTGTGTGACATAATTGCTCTTGAGAATGAACATACAGTGAATGAAAATATGAATACTTAAGAAGCATTCATTTTTATTTCATTCTTAATATATTTTTTGAGACAGGGTTTCTCTGAGTAGCCATGGCTGGTCTTGAACTCAGAGATCCATCGTCCTCTGCTTCTCAAGTTGTGGGACTAAAAGGTGTGTGCCACCACTGCCTGCCAAGAAACATTTTTTTGTGGGGATTTCGAGACAGGGTTTCTCTGTGTAGCTTTGGAGCCTATCCTGGCACTTGCTCTGCAGACCAGGTTGGCCTTGAACTCACAGAGATCCGCCTGCCTCTGCTTCCCGAGTGCTGGGATTAAAGGCGTGTGCCACCAACGCCCGGCCCAAGAAACATTTTTTAACAAAATAAAAGCTTATCATTTAAAATAGGTATCAAGATACAGGTCTGTGACTAACTCCTTAGTTGTTTGGGGATTTTACTTATTTTAAAATATTAAATATACAAATAATGTAATATTCTTTGTAATTAGATTAGTACACATCTCAGTCAGTGATAGAAGTCAGAATGAAGATTGCCCAAATGCAAAACTAAGCACACAGCTGCTAATTAGAAAGAATGTGACCCACTATCCAAAGCCTTGACATTTATTTTGAGTTCATAGCTCCTAACTCCTAGAGGAGACACCAATGCTGTGTCATCAACAGAGGTGGGGCATCATCCCTACCAAAGATAGACACCAGACTGCATGCTAAAACAAACCTCTGCTTTCTCCATTCACACTGTCTTGCATCCTCCTCCAGTAACCTAACAACCATTGTCTTCAACTTTTTTGTAGTAAATTTTCAATAAGTCCTAAATTTGACAATAAGCATAGGGGATGTTATCATGCACAATAGTAATGACATTTTGATAAGGAACTCCTTGGGTAAAAATATAATGAGTTTAGATCACTGTCAATTCAGTGACTCACCAGAGAAAGCAGAACTTCTGAAGGACCTCAGCATCACCCATACCAGATCCCATGGCTGAACGTATTATCAAGGCTATTCTTGTGTGTTGTGATGCCTCCTTTTCCTTTGTGTTTGGAGTGTCCCATTGTTTCAAGAGAGGTACTGTATGTTTCCTATCTGTTTTTACAGAGTGCAGATAGAAGAGTGAATCTGTAGACATTTTAACAGTCCATTATGGGTAATCAAAAACATACAAGTTTTATGAATGGATATATTTTCCATGAATTTAATCCTGTGGGCTATCAACTTATTACTGTTTCAAAATCATTCCTTAGGTATCCTTCTGTTTTTGAGAGTTTGTATCTAGATTAGAACATTCAGAGTTGACACTACTTGCTTATGAGTCTGTTTCATTTCTTGCTATTCTTAGTAGAAGGAGTTAATGACATAATTTATGAAGAAGAAAGCCTCATGAAATTTGATGGTAACGAGAAGCAGTGGTGTGCTAATTTGGTCATTGTACATATCACAGCTTGCTATCTCAATTTCAACCATAGCTAAAGTGCTAAGTCATGCATGCAGATGTTGAAGATATGACCTCAGGGGCTCTTTCAGGCTGTGAAGACTATTATACTGAATGCATTTTGATACTGAGAGGCTCACTCCCTCAGTCAGCAACTAATTTGTACAGCTTGCTGGCCAAGAGTGACAGAACAGACACAGTTCCTACAGAAGGATTTCAAATTGGAGTGTTAGTCTTTATACACAACTTATTATGTTTTAGAGACTATAAAATGACACAATTTGCCTATGTCATGCACATGTGTGTATATACCACAGGTGTTTGGAGACATATTTATAGATGCAGATTTATATTTATTGAAGTATAACCATATCTCTGAGATATACAAGAATGAAAGTCTGCCTTTAAAAACTTGGTTTCAGTAGAGTAGATGAGTCAGTAGGTAAAGCATGTATGCCTTGCAAGTGTGAAGACCCAAGTGAGTTTGGAACCCTGGGAATCACATAAAACCCCACTTCTGCAGTAGTGTATATCTGTAATCCCAGAACTGGGAAGGTGAAAGGTCAAGCAGAGACAGAAGAGCCACAGAGGCTTGTGGGCTAGCTAACCTGATACCTACAGTGACATACAAGAGTTCTTGTCTCAGCCAGTGTGACAAGTGTTAATACGTAAGAGTGTCCCCTGATTCCAGCACTGAAGAGGAGAATTGGTCATGCATGACTTCCCACCCCTAATGAAGAAGATATTCACAAGTGACAACTGTTGGGAAAAGGAAAGTCAGTTTTCTTAAATACAGTGATACTTGGTACATCAACCACACTCCAGGGCTTGGTCCTGCCTCATGCCCCGGACTAATTAGACAACACAAAATGTACTTCATGTTTTTATGTGGGGGGCTTCTTTTTTCATTTATTTTTATTTTGAGATTTTGTGTTATTGCATTTTTTGTGTTTGTTTTGATTCTCTTTTTGTATTTGGGTAGTTTTTAGAATGAGGGAGGAGAGAGAAAAAGAGAGAATCAAATTCTGTGGGTAGTGAGGTGGGAATAATATGGGAGGAGTTGGGGAAGGAGAAATAATATGATCAAAATATATTGTATAAAATTTAAATGAAAAGATTGTTTTATGACTTTCAGATGCTGAGTGTGCACCCACACACATACACACAAATAGGCTTATTTTAAAATATGAAAATAAAATATTAAAATTTATTTTCATGTAGTACATAGTATTGATTACATTTGAAAGTTGAATCATATTTTGCTTAAACAGGAAGATTTGCCATGATATTCAAAGTGTTTTATTTATGTTTTATTTTAACATTCAGAGTAGCAGGTCCACTTACAGCATTCTCATACAGACTTGGTATTGGTTGATCACCTTACTTCCCTCATAATTTCATTATTATCAAAATATTAAAAGGATTTCAGGGCTTTTGAAAACCATAATTCAAGTATTTCTGACAAGAAATTACTTAAAACTCAAATCATATCAAGTTGATATAAGGTCAATCTTTCTCTGTTTTTACTTTCATTTTAGTAAGGACACAGAGTCCTCTGATTTCTTAATTTACAAAGATATTTTATTCAAATTCACTGTAACAGGAAAAAAAAGTATTTCTTCCCAACAAGGCTACACAACTAGATTATCAAGCTTTATCCTTCCTTCCTGTGACAACGCATGAAGAAATGTTCTGTTTAGTTTCCCTAGAGTTGTGCTAGGGAAGGACCAAGGCAGCCATTGTTTTTTTACTTTTGGTATTATGGCATTCGGGGAATGTTAACAGGCAGAAAGAAACCAAACATGAGGAATTGTGATGGTTGACTTTCCTAGGCAGTATTTTCTTTCTTAGTTGGAGCAATCTTTTAAAAATGGGCATCCATATTGAGGAGCTTTTTCTCCCATGATCTAAGACAGAGACTTCTAGACCAGTGCTTCATAATCTGAGAACCTGCACAGTAATGTCTTATTCTACTTCCTGAATTTGAGCAACAAATATTCACTAAAGAAAAGTTGCCAAAAATCCAACTTTCTTAGTAGTGATTGAATGCTGTGGGATCATTAAAATGAACAAGAAAACAGGAGGTTGGGAGAGGATGTAATGGGGCATGGGGGGGCAGAAAGGGGGAGATGGAGAGTGGGCGTGATCTGAATGTATGTATACATGTGTGGAATTCTCAAAGAATAAATTTTGAAAGCTAAAAAGAAAAGTGAATGTAATAAGCTTCTTAATCTCCTGTTGTTCTTCTAGAATTAGGCAACACAGCAAACTGTGCTTTGTAGCACAGGGGTTGAATCATGTTTCATGAAATTTGTTAATAATCTATATTTCTAGCCATGAAATTGTATGCAATGTTCTATTGGAACTTCTATGTTCTGGAGGTTTTTTTGTTTTTTGTTTTTTTGTTTTTGACTAATCCCTACACTTGCTTAAATGTTACAATATTGATGTAAAAGCAATGTGCAGCCCAGATACAAGAAAGAGGACCTAGCCCCTCCCCAAAAATGGCATGACAGACTTTGATTGTCCCCTGTGGAGGGCCTCACTATCCTTGGGAGTGGATGGGGGGGGGCTGGGCCGGGAGGGTTGGTGGGGAGGTTGGGAGAGTGAGGGAAAGGGGAGATTGCTATGGAAATGAGAGTGCTTCTAAAATAAAAAAATAAAACACACACACACACACACACACACACACACACACACACACACACACACAAACACAGCCTCCTAAGAGATGAAGGATAACTGGAACTCAATTACCAATAGAGGAAAACAAACTACATCACTTATTTTGAAGGAAATTACGTAAAGAACATACAGGACTATGTTTCTGAGTTACAGGTCTGTAATTTCCCATTTACAGAAGAGCAAGAATAGTATGATACAAGAGATGGAGCATTTTGTAAGACTAAAATGAAAGGTCTGAGACAACTGGAATAAATGACTACCCTTAACGTTTCTTGTTCTCATTGTGAACTTAGAAAGTAGGATTGAAGTTACAATGTTGTAACATTTCATAATTCATTGCAAAAAGTAAGCGGAAAATCCCATTGATGCTATTTTAATCATTAAGAGGATTACATGTAGCGCTCCCAATGGTATCTGGGACTTAAATGAGATAAAAAAAAAAAAATGCAGAGAATATGGTAAAGAAATGCCATTTTCTAGAACAACCAATCCTCAGCTAACACATGCTATTTCAGCCACAACCACCAGATGGGAGTATTTACCTTTGGAGTTTCTCTTCAAAGGCTGCTGGAGGATTTGCATTTTGGTTTTTGTTTTTGCCCCTTCCTTGCAGAAGTGATTTAGTCACTTGAATAGAGAGCAGTTTTAAGTGTTGTAGGTCTGTATACACACAACACACAAGTGGTCTCCAACTTTCCATGATGCTGGAAGTCACAAACTTGTTATGTTGATCACCTAGATGTGTGGTTGTTTTCTGAAGTTTTGAGGCACCTTCTCTCCACTTCAGTGTCCACAGGATGCATTTCAGCTGGTGTGCTCTTTTTCAGGCTTCACGCTTGTGCAGGAAGATGAGAGTAAGAAATATACTTCAAAATTTTCATTTTGGCTGATGAAATCTGTGTTTGATTAGAATAGTAGCAGGTGACAATCTCAAATTGGATTTTTCATAAATTAAAGCCTATGTAACTAGACAGTGTAATCTTAATGAGCAAGAAATAAAGAACTCTCTCTGTCTAAGAGATTAAAAACACTTGAAATTTATAGGACAGATATAGCATATATTTAGGAATATTGTGTATTTTATCAATTACTGTCCATTGTTCTTCCGATGAAGACTATGATGGGTATATATATTCATTTTTCTAAATGAAAGGATGAATTAACTTTGAAAGACAAAAATAGCTTTGAAGCAGTAATGAAGTTGTAATGAAGTTAAAGTCACTTTAACTTAGCATCCACTGTTGTTAGAAGATGATTGCCCTGAAATCCTTTTTCTCTTCTTTTAGCTGGGATACATCAATCAGATATTTTTAAAAAAAAAGTCTAGAAAACTCTGGAAACAGAAAGCAAAATAGATTCTGACAAAATAGCTTTCTGACCATGAAATGATGTTGTGCTAGATAATCACTAATGCCGTACCTAAAGCTAAACTTCAAGGCTACTTCCAGCTGTTTTGTGCTCATGAATTTCTCTTATATGTTTCTAGAGTTTTCTCTGACTCTGTATGAAGACTGCTTTGATACAGAAAGGAAATGTGGGGCTGGAGAGATGGCTCAGCAGTTAAGAGTACTTGCTCTTCTTTCAGAGGTCCTAGGTTTAGTTCTCAGCATCCACATGGTGGCTCACAACTGCCTGTAATTCCAATTCAGCAAATCTGAGCCCCACTCCAACTTGCAAGGGTTCAAGATGTTGTAATTTAAAAATAAGCACTTGAGAAAGATACCATGAGGCAGAGTTCAAGCATAAGGGCTTGTTAATGGGGGGAAAAGGATCCCAGTATATGAGTTAGCTTGTTGGAGACCATTCCCTATGGTGGGATGCTATGCTCAGTCAGGAGAGGGGCCTGCCCCAACCTATTGTGTTAACCTATTGTTAACCTATGTTAACCCCTCATAGGAGCCCTTACTAGTGAGGAGGAGTGGACTGGGGGTGGGCTGAGGGGGTGAGAGGGCTGGGAGGAGGGGTGGGAAGGAGAACTGTGGTTGAAATATAAAAATAAATTTAGAAACAGAATAAAAAGAGGGAAAGGGGAGAGGGGAGACTGTCTCTGGGGACAGGAGCAGCAGGAGAGGAGAGAGAGAGAGGGAGAGAGAGAGAGAGAGAGAGAGAGAGAGAGAGAGAGAGAGAGAGAGAGAGAGAGAGAGAATCAACAGACAGAGAGAAGGTGAGAAAGAAAGAGGGATGGGATATGGGCAGGGCCCTTTAAAAAGGAATCATAGTGAATAGGCATAAGTGATGCTCTCAGTGGCAGCAGCTGAGGGCATATCATGTCAGAACTCCAAAGGCAGACTGGCACAGATACCTAAATACTAAGACAAGTGAAGTAGGCACTTATGTGCTACACATAAATATATGTTGTCATCTGCACATGCACATAAAATAAAAATGAGCAAATCTTTTTGTGAGTTTTTTTTTAAGCTCCACCTCTGCCTTCACCATGTTGTTCATGAGAATACCAGCATGTTCCTATTTAAAGAAATATATTCTTGAAAACTGATATTTGGCCTTAGACGCTTTCTATCCTTTCTTTTTATAAGGGAAGAACAGAGACTTGGGGCATCAAATGATGATGTTACATCATCAGAGTAGCAAAACTATTGTAACCAAGACTCTAACCCTCCTAGCATGCACTTATATCCCTACTATCCTTCTCTGCTTCATATATGATGGAATCAAGCTAATACCTTAAACATTTCAAGCACAGAGAATGCAAGTTTTAATGGGATTGTTCAGCCTTTTGAAGAATAAAAATCTCGTTGCTCTCACAGCATAGATAGTGAAAAATAGAAACTCATTCTCCATTTGATTGAATGTATTAAGGAATGCCTTCAGTGCATGCTCATTACAAGAGATAGTCTTTGAAGATAATCTTTGAATGGTTTCAAAAACAAAAATTGGTACTTTTAGCAAATGTAACCCAGTATTTAATTGCTTGAAACCATATAACTCTATTCAGTGGTTCAAATACCACACAAGAGAGCACTTGGCAAGCTAGGAGGAGAACAGAATACTGTGTCCTACTGTTCCAAGTAAAAGTTATGATGATTTACTCTGCCCACAATCTATGGCACAGAGTCTTTGGGTCCTAATTGTGCACCTGTCAGTGTGTTGGAGCCCACCCAGGACCATATTCTGAGGAATTTCTCTTTTTTGCCAATAAGGGTTTTTGTGACCTACCCTACTGCGGAGGTGGGGTAGTCATCTATTCACAACGTCTTGATTGGGTGTTTTAATTACTATAGGAAGCCTACTCACTGATTGTCAAAGAATGTGATTTTGCTTTTAATCAGCAGCACAGAATATCTGCACTACAAGTTGTAATTTTGGATTTTATGCTGTTCAGTTCCTACCAGAGTCTTGGTTTTGGGAAATTATAATCAAGGAGGATTGACTAAAGGCTATGTAAAAGCATGAAATTTATAAAAAATTGTATCACACTACCAGAATGCTGCATACCTCAACTGTAGAGTTTTAAGTCTTTAAAATTATTTATTAGTGAATTGAGTTGCAGATGCCATTAACTTGCATGGAGTAAAGAGCTATCTAATGGTTTCAAAGGGGGCATTGCTCAGGAGATGGTCAATTACATCTCAGAAGATTCTTTTAGTGGAATTTCACGGAAAAGCATTCTTTCCCACTCTTTAGTATCATGAAATCCATCCATTCATGGTTCAGTTTTTTTTTCACCCCAGAAATGCATAGGTTAGCATGCATTCTCTGTAACTCCATGGACCCATTCCATGACACAATTCACAAATATAGATCTAGTACATATAGCAGTGTGACTTTGTCCCTATTCTTGTTTAAATGTCAGCACTCACTGTTTATATTCTCATTACATACTAAAATCCTTAACACACAAGTATACTGAAGGTCTACTAAATGATTGAATGATTTAAGGTACTTTTTTGCAAGAAATGCCACACATCATTCTTATGATAACAAAGCCTGAGGCATATGCCAAGTTCTAGACAGTTGTTTCTTAAGCCTTTAGGCCTCTAGGTCACGGTGCCCATTTTTGTGTTAGAACAACTGTAAGATGCAGCAGAGGAAAGAGCTCTTTTTTGTCTATTCCTGGGCACACCTGAACAGAAGGGTTGATCAGTGTGATGCCAAACTTTCTCTCATTGCCTGAATGAAAAATTTATACCTTCAGACATAGAGAACTCCTGACTTTTGGTGGGTTTTCTGTCTCATTAACCATCTCCTTTTAGTGCATTGCCAACAAACTAATGATTTCTAAGCATTATCAGGTCTGTGGTTTCTCATATTTTGAATGGCTTGGCTGTGTGTTGACAAGGATGTGTTGTTGGAAGTTTGAGAGTTGGTGTAGTAAAGTGTTAAAATCCTCTGAAAATAACATTAAGATCTGCCTTCTCCAATAAATTTGTATCCTATTTACAATGAATCTGTATCTATTCTCCCTGTGGTTGTAACATCTAATGTCTGTATATTGTTAGGTCCCAAAGAAACCTGGAACAAGTCTCACTCAGTACCTGTGGCACATCCCAGCACTTCTCACCCTGCACCCTACCAAACCTCTCTAACCTAGGGACTGGGCTTTGCTCACTTTCTCCAACTTCTGGTTACTATACAACTCAGCCATTTTGGTTACTTATTCTCTTGGTTCCCCTTCACACTCACTCGTGGTTCTCACGGAGCCCTCTCTCTTCTCTTTCTCTCACATTGTCCTCCTCTTCTCTCCTCTCATGGCCTGGTTCAGTCTGAACCTTTCCTGATAACTCTGGCTGTTTTCTCTCCCACATCTACAATAAAACTCCTTTCTTCAACCACACGTAGGAGTGTCCTAATGCCCTCATTTTCATTCTTGTATGTCTATGTCATTTATTACCATCTGATTTCCATTTGCCAAGCTCCTAATCAATGTTTGAAGCATTTCTGAAGAATATATTTTGGTTCCAACTTTCAAGACTTTAGTAATTGTTTCAAAATTCATTAATATAGTTTTTGATGGGGAAATGATGCTAGATAGTCATTATAGTCATATACCATTCTGAAAAGTGAAAGAAAAGGGTTCACAACAATCATATCTGTAGATGTGTGAAGCTGTATGGTTTAAATTTTTCTAGGTTAATAGACATTACAATGATCTCTGAACCTTATGGATTGTCACAAGCCCATTATTTTCCATCTCTTCAACATATTCCTTTATCTAAAATATTAGATACAGTGCTCTCTTACTGTCATGTTGCTCAATTTTGTCTTGACGTCCTAAATCACAAAATAGCCCAGTGGTCTGAGCATTGTTCTTCCTGTTGCATTCTTAATTGTTAATTGACTGAACTGCCAACAAATCCCTTCTTCCTGCCATTCCAAATGTCAGTTAGGGTCAGTGAGACATATGAGAAAATTATTATTATTTTTTATTTCTGAAACATTTTCTTTCTTGCCTTGTTTGATAAGGAATGAGAATGTAAAATTTGGAAGTGCAGAATTCACTTGGAATTTCTAGAGATGTTGCCAGACCTGTTTGGAGAGACCAAGGATGCAGATTAGGTTAGATCATAATTGACTTTTTGTGACTCACTCAAGGTGTTGAACCAGACCTTTCCCAAACTCAGAGATACCTATTGATTTGCAGCAACTCAAGCCAATTATTTCCTTGGAAAGTTGTAAGCTAGAGTAGATATTTCTGTGACTCAGGACTTAAAAACCATAAATGTAAAGATTCCTGAATGCAACAGAAAAGTTTTGATTTTTCAGAATAGGAGAGTTACGTTTAATAGGAATTGTGGCAGGCAGCTGGAATAAATTTGTGAGGGTTAGAGAATATTTAGCATATGGAAGGATACTAACTATAACATCATTTCAGATAGTAATTAATAATAACCACTTTTAAACTTAGGCGTTTCCTTGGAATTGAGAAAATATATCCTTCAAGATTTTGGTGGACACTAGAATATTGCTTAGCAGATGTCTGTAGAAAATATCAGTTAGTCATGACTTATTGAAGAGATGTGGTATACGGGCATGGTGATTGAAGTGCTTCATCATTTTTGACACTGAAGAGTAGAGTTGATCTACAATCTTTGTCATGTAAAGTGTTACTGCTCAGATTGTTTGGGTAATGTCTTGTGTTTAATGTGATTCCCTCTTCATTCCTGCCTCCTAGGGCTCTTGCTCTATGTTCCCTGTTACTTGTCTCTGAATGGAACCTAATTGGATTCTTCCTTTTGCTTATGTGGAAGATGACGTGCAGCCCTGTAGCAAACAAATGAGGGAAGGGACCAAGCCAGCATTTCCTCATCAGACAAAGTGAGGGGGGAAGTCCACTAAGGCATCTTAGAATGGTTGAAACTTAGGATAAAAGTACTCCTCTTGACCCCTGCCTGCACAGTATGATTGAAACTGTTTTCATGACAAGTTGTTATGACTCTTGCAATTTTAAATTAAAAATACATTTTGCTTTTAATGATGCAAGGAGGCACTTAATGATTTAGAAATAAATCTTATGTAAAACCACTTGTTCAGCTCAACTAACTCATGGCTCCTAATGGTTCATGAGTGTCCTTTCAAATACCTATTAAGATAAATGAGACCAAATTGCATATTTCGCTATGCTGCCTAAATTGGTCAAGTTTTCCTACACATCGCCTGACTCTTTTAATATCATAAATTAGGTTACAAAAGAAATTACATGAACAGGTACTTGTGCCCCAGAATTCATCCTCTTCTAAAGGATAGCACCACCTTCTTATAATGGAAAAGTGAAGTCAGAAGACAAACAGATGGACACAATAATGCCTCTCATTTCTCTTCTTTACTTTTTACCTTTCATTGCTAGTGATTCACTGGATTCCTAAATGCCTCCGATAGAAAAGCAGAGGAGTCCAAGAGACCAGGTCTTCCCAGAGCTCATTTTGCCTTGAATTCATCTCTCATACCACAGTATTAATAAACTACTCCCCGGGATCCCATCAAGACTGAAAATATAGCTAAACACACAGAGAAAAGAATATGCAAAAATGTATATTGTTTGTGTGGTTCAGCACCATATATTGTATATTTAGCCTTGGTTTCCTCTTATGTCTCTGAGGTCAAACCTGTTATTTCTTTGATATGTCTTGTAAGCTAGACAGCCCCACCCCAGAATAATTAATGCATTTTTTTCATGGTATTTTGCCTTTGACTCCCTTTTTTTTTAATTCCTTTAAATGTTAAAGGAATGGCAATTATGATGCAGAACTTGCACTTTCTTACAAAACCTTAGAGACTGAAAATAGAGAAAACTGGATCCAGAAGAGTTCTTTAAAAGTCACCCTGTGCTGGTGATTTCTACATAGGAGGAAACCTGACTATGTTAGCAGTCAGGGAACTAATGGGAAGCTTTAGAACTGATAGCAAAGCTGCTGCATTATCTCGTCTCCTGAAATTATGTCATTGGCCTCAACCCTGTCTCTTGTACTTGGACGCTGGGTATCTTCTCCCCCAAAACTTAGCATGAATAATCCTGAAATTCTTGTGGAAAGAACTCTGTACTCTACTTTTGTCATTGGCACATCTTCTTTCTTTCTTCCCCATATTAGCGGGTGTTATGTATACCTATGACAAGAGTTGGTCAAGAAAAGGAGGGATTTCTGAACTAAATGACAGAAGTTCAAGGTAAGGAAGGGCAGCAGAATCACCTGGCTCCTCGGTACAACAGGATGTCAAACTTTTTCTCAGAAATCTCATCGGAATTTAATCAATGAGTTTCTTTTCTCCTTTTATTCCCCTCCATTGTATTCTGAAAACTCTTTTGTTACCCATAAAGACTAGTGTTATCTCATGATGTAATTTGTATTTACTGACTTCCTGTTAATACTATATTGAAAAGATATGGAAATAGTGGACAGGCCTTTCTCATTCTTGATTTTAATGGTATTACTTCACTTTTTTTCTCCACTTAGGATGATGTTGGCTGTGGATTTGTCATATATAAATTTTACTATGCTGAGGTCTGGTCTCTCCAGCCCTATTCTATTCAGGAATGTTATCATGAAGCTATATTGTTTTATCCCCTTTGGTGACACTCCCTGCATCTGTCAAAATGATCATGTGATTTTTGTCTTTTAGTCTATTTAATGATTTGTTACATTTTTAAATTTTGTATGCTGAACCACCCCTTCCTCTCTGGGATAAAGCCTACTTGATTTTAATATATTGTCTTTTTATTTATTTTTGTATTCAGTTTGCAATTATGTTGAAAAAAATGATTTCATCAGTGCTTATTAGGGAGATTGGATATGTAATTTATTTTTGTTGTTGTATCTTTTTCTGGCTTTGGTATTAGAATCATACTGGTACTGTACAAGAGTTTGGAAGTGTTCCTTCTGTTTCTACTGTTAATGAAATAAAATCACACCCCTAGCATCTAGTTTATGGCCTTAGGATTATGTGAAGAAATATTTAGAAACATTAGTTCATAATCATTTTAGAAGGCATTTTGATCACCACTTGTAAGGCCTAATTAATGACTATTTTGAAGATGGGAAAAATACAATTTGAGAAGTAATTCTTGCAGTTCTTTGAAAGTCTGGTCAAATTCTGCTGTGATTTGATCTGGATTTGTCTTCAGGGTCTAGAGCACAGCTCCCAAGAGAATATTTTGTCTATATCTTTAATATTATTCTATACTAGACTTCTTATATCTGGATGGGATCTCTTTCTCTATGTTTTAGAAATTTTCTCCTAAGATTTTATGGAAATATATCCTTTTCACTGGTACAGATTCTTCCCCTTCATCTTTGTCCATGACCTATTGATCAATTTTTTAAAATTAGATTAATTTTAAAATTGTGTTTGTATTTCCTACATACATGCAACTTGTTTTGATCAATGTCTTCTTTCCTCCCCTCTAATTTCCTTCCACCTGTCTACCAATTTTCTCTCCCAACTTCAGATATTATTCTTTTTTAAGGCTTTTTGAGACAGTGTTTCTCTGTGTAACAGCCCTGGCTGTCCTGGAACTCACTTTGTAGACCAGACAGAGATCTGCCCTCCTCTGCCTCCTGAGTGCTGGGATTAAAGGCATATGCCACTACTGCCCAGCTTCCTGTATCGTCTGGTTTTGTTGTTGCTGTTTTAAATTTATTTCCAGTTTTAGTTTGGGTTTTCTCCAACAATTCTATGTGTTGCACTCTATTTTCAGGTCTCGAATTGACTTCCTTATTTCATGTATCTGTTTGTTTTGGTTCTTTTGGAGTATATTCAGATCAGATCTTTTAATTCTCTTTTTGAAGCCCATTTTCATTAGGGCCATTACTGTTTTTCGAGGAGACATGTTATCTTGGCTTATTATATTGTTTTATGTTTTACATTTATTTTAAAATTATGTATATGGATGTGTGTCTTGGTGTGTGGTTACCAATAGATGCCAGAAGAAGACATTGTATCTTCAGCAGCTGGAGTTATAAGTAGTTGTTAGCCATTCAACATAGATTCTGGGAGCTGAATGGATCTTTTGCAAGAGCAGCATGCATTCTTAACTACAGATATATCTCTCAAACCCCAACTGATTCATGCTGTTTTTGTTTCTGTACTGGTATTTGGGCAACTGACGTTTGAAGATTGATGTCTTTCTTTCTTTCTTTCTTTCTTTCTTTCTTTCTTTCTTTCTTTCTTTCTTTCTTCCTTCCTTCCTTCCTTTCTTTTTTTTCTTTTTCTCTTTCTTTCTTGTTCAAGTTACCTTTATGTTTTCTGCAGAGGTATTTAGAATATTGAGGAGGGACGCAAATCATAGTAGGCATGTCTGTTTCTTTTATCTAGTATTTAGGGTTATAGGCTCTCTCCAATTATGGTTACCAGCTGCTGTCTAGCACTTGAGGTTTCTTAGGATAAGTTTCCCCTGTGCTATGAACAATTCTGCCATCTCAAGGTCTTATGAGGCCACTGGTGGCTTCCTGATAGGGATCCAGCCAATTTCTGGTAGTTTCTAAAGGAAGAGACGGAAGCCAGAAGAAGTCAATGGCTCATGAAAGGCAACCTGGGCTTTGGAAAAACTCTAGAATGGGAGGACCAGGTGTGGCACTTCATTCTCGACCAGGGTCTTCAGCTACCAGAGGTGTCTGGAGTACAGGTCCTGCATGGGAGAATGGTTGTGTTCTGGGAGCCAAGATGGAAAGAAAGGGGGCCAGCTGGCGCTGGCAGTACTTGTCAGGTAGGTGACAGGTACTTAAACCCTGATTATTAAATATTAAGATCGTACCTTAAGGAAGAAAAGGTAATAACATTATAACTCAGTTGAGTTTCTCTTCCAAATTTAAATAAGCAAAAGTAAAAAAGTTTGTACAACAGTTAAATCTATTTTCCTCTGCATATATCTGCAATTAATTTTTCCACATTTGTTTAATCACATATATATATTGATTATCCTTTTATCTAGTCATCAATCTATTTTTTTCTGTCAACTGTGGAAGACTTTACCCACAAACATTTCCATATGCACCCCTTAATAAGAATTTGACATTTATCTATCACTTAAAATAATGCTCAGACTGAACATATATTTACTATTTGGAGTTTGACCCATGGAACATTTAAATTAGTTGAATGAAACTACACCGGTGGATGGTTCTTTTGATGAGCTGATATTTGAGTCAGAAATTTGTGAACCAAGATGAAAAACTTGTCATTATCAATAGTGATCATCATTAATCACCCTATCAACAAAGTTTTCTGGGAATTAGGAAAGTCAGATTTGTCCCAGGAGGCTGAAGTGTCAGAGTGGAATAACTCTGGAAACCCTCTAGACAAATCATGTACCATTTCCAGCAGAGGTTAGAGCAAGGTAGATGAAATCAGAGAGCCCACTTCAATGGGTTCTTTTTTCCCTATGCTTTTATTAGGTTATGAAACTCATATTCTTTCCATTGGTTGGAGAAAAGACTGTCTAAATCATTCCAATAGTGCATTGATACAGCTGTCTTACTCCATTTATCAGTTTGCCTGTGCAAGAAAAGCCTTGGGATTTTAACTGTTGCTTCTGCCTGAAAGCCTTCATAACTTACAAAATGCTTACAGCATATTAATATCCACTAATGTTCACACAAAAAGAGAGGAAACATATCCTTATTCTGATGGTAATGTGCTAAATTACTGGAAACTGCTTTATGGAGCATCTAGTGATCAAAATATGCTATATCTTCATTGTTTCCCCTCACTTCTCTTTCATCTTTTTGCTTATTAAGAGACAGAATGGGCCTCTGGCAGACTCACAACTATGGAATTATGTCTACTTTTCTTCAGTTCTGGCATGGAAAAATTCTCAGCAATAACCGAGGGAGATGAGAGAGTATATGTAACTCACTTTTTGCAAGACTTAGCTAAAGTCCAGATGAAACCTGAGGTTTTTTTTATCTATGATATTTTATCCTTGGTAATTTTTAGAGGGGTATTGAATTGCAAGAAAAACAATCTTCCCCGAGCTTTCCAGTTTACTGAAATACAAATAATACATCCATAGTCAGAGCTCCCTCCACAGATGCAGGTTTGGTTTCTTCCACATAGAAGAAGGTAGCCAACCTTAAATTAAAACAAGGGTAAATAGGACATTACAAAGCTTATTTCCAATGCTCTCCTGCTAAGTTTGAGCAAAACAATGGTGGAGTGGGAGGTAAGGCACTGTGAAAAGGCACATGAGCAAAGAAGGGCCAAATATTTGTTCTATCTACATTGTCTTTTTTCAGACCACTTTGGGATCATAGTAGAAGGAATATTGGAAACAAAAAATACTGGCGTTATTAAACTCCTGGCATCTGGAAAGCTAAGATTAAGTAGCTAGTATAGAGAGCAGAGGACAGCATCTTCCTCCTTCCTGAATCTATGCATTAAAGAACCCATTCTTTCATAGAATTGCCTGAACCATTGTGACACACCTTCATTGAATAGGAGTCTATGGAGTGGTCAAATAACAAGTTGCAATTTTCAGTTCCCCTAGGAGGAAGAGGTTTGTGCTTTAAACAGCTGAAAAAGGCCAAAAAGAGTAACAGTATATTAGGAATAGCAACTGATATTCAACCTTAGCTTCAAGGAAATAGGAAGTGGTAGGAACTATGCAATCCAGAATTCTAAGACCCATTGAAAGTGACCATTATGCCTAACTCAAGTTGTTCAGTACACCATGTGCATACATGCTCAGTGGGGCAGGCTCTTGTTTTTTTTTTTTTAAATCTGGAAATTTGGATTTAATATGAAATTGCTTGAAGAAATCCAATAGATCCTCAAGAATTATGATTTCTATTTCTAATATAATAGATTCAGATCTCCTGTGTCAATCTGGTGGCACAATGTGTGCTACAGTCCCAGTGTCAACATACAGGTGGATGCCACTTATAATGCCTGATACTGTTCATAGCAAGCAGTTTTCCACTGAAGTTCACCTTTCTTTGTGTACTACAGAACCTGTCTGAAGACTAGATTTGAACATTTGTAGAATGCAAATGAATCTAATCTCTGCAGTAGTTGTTATGGATGACAAAAGCAAGTTCCCAACAATCTGAGCTCACACATAGTGATAATGATTTAAGATAAAAAGTAAGGCTTCTTGAATCTAGCTCGTTAGATTATGTGGAAAAATATGATTTTCCATTTCCAACTAAATTTCATATCCTTTAAACAGATTATTTTTGCATACAGAACAAGTATACCTTTGAGCCATGATTATCATTCTAAAATTATATATATATATATATATATAATTAATTATACATATATATTATATATTCATATATATATATATATATATATATATATATATATATATTGACTTTTAATGGTATTCTGTTGTAAAGCTAATTGCACTTTTGGGGAAAATGTGACACTCTGTCTCTGTGATATGCACCATCAATTTTAGATAACTAGAGAAAGAGGACGGGGAAATTATGAGTGTGACTCACAGGTGAAGGCAGGAAAACATTTAAACAGTACAAAGCTGCTTCCTAGGCGCCCTGGTCTTTGTTTCCAGGATTGTGTTACTCTCTGGCTTCATGGGGCTCTATAGGATTCTAGCTACCCTTTCTCTCCAGTGGTAGAGCACAGTCTAGCATAAGCAATTCTAAGAAAGCTTTTGAGGCTCTAACATTTTAACATTGAATTTCCTTAATTCTATCACTCTGTGGGCAAGAACTATTAGGTCAGGGTGTTGCTTTCTATAGAGTAAAGCAACCGGCCATAAGATGACTTTCCTGACAGCACAGGGCAGACAAGGCCTATGTAGTAGGTGTGAAATGAGTTCCCTATGGTGGTCCACAATCTAGTATGCAGACAGAACAGTAAACTGAAGCTGAGAAAAATCTGTGTTCAGACCTGTCTTGTAATTTAGAGAAGGTGCTAAAGAGGGGGGCATATCAACCATAGAGGCCCTGCTCAGTGCCAGGCAGGAGAATGACATTAAGGGTAGGAAAGGCAGGTGGTCATTCATATAGGTGGCTGGTGTGGTAAGAGTTCATGGGCAGGATTCTAATTCTTCTTTATTCTTTATTATTAATGACCAAACAAGGTTAATTGGCATTTGGAATAATCAGAGGTCACCTGCTTCAGAAGACAATACAGAAATCAAGGCGAGGCTAGTGAGATAAAGACCCTGGATTTGATTCCCCATGTCCTGAAAACAAAGGAGTGTAATTGAATTTATATTTCTGGAGACCATTAGTATTGGCTTCCATTGACCAGTTGCTATCATGTACTGTAGTTAGTGCTTTGAATTTTGTCTGCTAAAACAATATTCAGTTAACAGTCCCTGGTATCTATGAATGTTGCCTTGTTTGAAAATAGTCTTTGCAGATATAACTAACAAGAGGATTTTAAGATAAGATCATTTCTGATTTTGAATAAGCTCTAAATCTGATAAAACTTGTCCTTACAAGTGAAAAGATGAGACAACATTCTGTGAAGACAGAGGAAGAAATTAGAATTATTAGCTGCAAGCCAAATACCACAAATAGACGTCTGCTTTGAGGCACCAGAAATCTATGTGGTGATAGGGCATACAGTGATTCAGCATTTCTAGAAACATTACTCTCACAACAACCTTGATGTTGTATTTACAGCACCCAGAACTAGCAGAAAACACATCCCTGTGGTACTGAGCCACATTGCCTTTTGGTATTTGTTGTAGTAACTTGAAGACCCAAACAGTTAACCAGACCCTCTAAAGCTCTGTGGATGAACTGAAAATAAAAATATCTTATGATTAGAATGACTCAAAAGTTACTTAGAATCTTAAATAGTGCATTTAACTAGGAATAAAAAAGCCAAACCTCTTCTACTGCAAAATTAATTCCAGTATTGACTCCAATTTTCTTTTTTCTATCTGTTCATTCATTCTTTCTTTAGTGCAGTTCAATCCATCAAATATTTATCAGAACAATTCTCTGCGTTGGACAGTATTCTTATAGATACTTAGGAATACACAATCAATCCAAAGGAAAAGACAGTTATCCTGTCTGCATATACATGTTGTTACATGGGAAGGAGATTTAAAAATTAATCTAATAAATCCATAATTATAGGAGATGACAAAAATGTTGGTGACACCTCATTTTTTTGATGTAGGCTCTGTTAGTTCATTTTATTCTTAATGATAATGACTATTACTTGTTATATAAAATAAAGGAGAAGGCAAATTGAAAATGAATCTGCTTAAATGAAATCATGTTACTGGCAGGATCCCTGTTGGATTCCACCTTGATCATGGCTGGTTACATCTCCATTTGAGCTTTGAATTTACACTTAATGGAGAATCAAAGCAGTTCAATTCCCAACACAGCGTTGTGCTGTCACTTGATACATAATTGAAAATAAATAACCTCAGTGGCAGCCCCAAGCTTAGAATACTTAATGTCCTTTCCCTGGCAATGTAAATTGCTGTAGCGAGAGCTGAAAAACTGTTTTTTTTTATATAGTCAATGTAGAGGTACAACCATTGTGGAGAGGTTTTTCATGTTGGAAAGCAAAAGCATATCAAAGCCTAGGAAAATACAGTGTGTGTGTGTGTGTGTGTGTGTGTGTGTGTGTGTGTGTGTGTGTGTGTGTGTGTGTGTGTGTATTTTTTGTATTTTTCCTAATGATCATTTATGATGTAACTGAGCTATTACTATAACCTGGCTAATTTCTTTTGAGCTTACACTGTGACATTTGTCCACATACCCAACTATTTATCTCCTGTTTATATATGCAGAATTTAAAAGGAGATGAGAGAGAATTTGTTCTTGAACTCACATATCTTAGCAAGAGCAAAGAATTAAAAAATAATAAAAAGCAAATCAACTAGAAGCTTTTATTGTCAAGGAGACAGGAAGGCTGCTTTATTTTTCAAGAATAGTTTTTAGTGTAAGGATCTTCTAGCTCCAGCCATGAAAAAGGAATTGGGTGGGGTCATCTAATGCCCACCTCACTGAGGACAGCTTTTACAGCTCAGTGTGGAGGAATCTGGGAAATGCAGAGGATAGTGTCTAATCAGAAATTGCAAAAGCAAGAAATGGTTGCTTTAAATGCTATGAGAGAAGAGAACTCTAGTCCTTAAAATAGTGTGAAAGCTTGTGGGTCACATCACAGATGCAATCAAGAGGATGTCAGGTTGGGTTCTTTCCATAACATTTGTGACTGTCACAGCAGAAAACGAATGGGATTACTGAGTGTCAAAATCTTCGGAAGACCCATCTTGGCAGAAGACAATGAGAGCAGAAGAACAGGGGCCCTTCAAGGAACACCCACAACATCCCCATTAGTGAGTTCAGTCGAGAACACATCCAGAACTGAAATGAATAATTTAGCAAGCCCAGTGGATGTCCTAGACCACCTAGCAGAGCCCTGGGACCACAGAAGAACTAGTCTGGCATTTGCAGGTAGACTTGGAACAATTTACAGTGAGATGAGGGAAGGAAGGCACCTACTGATGCTTCCAGGACCGAGGTTTTAAACTTCAGACAAAGAGAGATGTCATTTAAGATCAGTGTTGATACTCACAAAGAAATGAAAACCATTGATGACACCTTTTGGAAGGCCTCACCATCCAGGGGGAGCAGGAAGGATATGTGATAGATAGGGTTTTAGTTGGGGGTGGTGGTAGGGGAGGACAGGAGGGAGAAGGGAACTAGGATTGTTATGTAAAACAATCCTGTTTCTAATTCAAATAAAAAAAGTTGAAAAAAAAAAAAGAAATTCATACTTGAGGCCATTTGAAGCTCCAAGCAGTTTCAGAATTGTTTATTTACTTAACTCAAGGGTCTTCAGAATTTTTCTTTTGAGATAGTAAAATACTCCAATCACTGAATTACTTTGATGACAGGTCCATTACAGACTGGTATGGCTATGCTTGTTTCTTATTTGTTAACTTGACTACAGCTGTTATTAACTAAAACCCAAGCAGCTGGGTATACCTGCAAGGGATATTTTTTCTTAACTAAATCATTAGAAGTGGGAAAACCCACTTTTAATCCAGATCCTTTGGGTTGAGAAGAGCCAACTTTAATCTGGGTCACAACTTCTGATGGCAACCCATGTAAAGGATATGGAAGAAAGAAGCTTTATTTTTGTTTTTATCATTTTTTTATTTGAAATACAAACAAGATTGAATTATATGACAATCCTAGTTCCCCTCTCCCTCCCTTCCTCCCCTAAAACCCTACCTATCACATATCCTTTCTTCTAATCTACACCTGACTCAACCTTTCTTCTCCCATCTGCCTGCTTGTTCTCACTCTCAATAGGAAGTCCACCCCTTTGCTGGCATTAGAGCCTACTTCTCTGAAATTCTGAGCTATACTGAAGACCAGCTGGGACATCCAACTACATGGACTGAACAAGTGCTGACTAATTGGACCTTCTGATGTGGAACAGACATTGTTGGACAAGATGGACAACAGCCTGAAAGACATTCTAATAGATTCTCTTTGTATCTACTTTATAATTCTGTTAACCTAGAGAATCCTGACTAATACACATACTTGCTTAACTTACTGAGTTTCATACTGAGTTGAGTCCATGATAGAGGTTGAGATTTGAATCATGGTTAATATATTTTCCTAAAAATTTTGTGACATTCAACTAGTGTAAGTTTTGTTAAAGGATTTATAAGAACATAACTCAAAGAGTAGTGACTTCATATAATTAAGTAAATCATGTTACTATTTGTATGTATGTATGTATGTATGTATGTAAATCATGTTACCATTTGTATGTATGTATGTATGTGTATTTACCTTGTTGCTTCGAAAAAGTAACAAGATAAATGCTAATCTGCAGAAAATTTAAACCCAGAGGTGTCCTGACATTCCCCTAGAATTCCCCTTTCCATACTTCCACAGTGCTTTCTAACTAGCTGCCTTCTTCATAAATCTGTGACTGTAAACAGACAGTTAACATGTCCATGTGATCAGAGTTGGAGACATCCACAAAGCCACTCCGTCTGTGACCACATGGTTCAGGAAAGATACCTTTGCAGATTACATTTAATAGATACATACCACATTTTCATTATTTCTTTATCTGCTGTGGCCATCTAGGCTGATTCAATTTCCTTCCTTCTGTGAACACAGCGACAATAAACACAGATGTGCTTAGGATACAGAGCCCTTTGAACATATGACCGATGTGGTATACCATGCCATAAAGTGTAATAACGATGTGAGGAAACCTGATTAATTAAGAAATTATCCATTATATATGGCCAATTCACACTAATCTACATTTTTAATTACTGTTGCTGGAGTTGTTGTTACCCAATAAAAAGACAATGGTGTCATTTTCACTAACAATCCATCAACACTCCAAAGTCTTGTAACTAACCAGTTGACAAACAGACTTCCAGAGTATGAAAAAATGCCAAACTAAAATGTTTCAATTAAATTTTCGATGCTAATTAAATTAAATAAATATTAACAAATGAAATTATTATAGTATGTGCATGTGCCCCCTATAATACTTCCTAGAATAATGCTTCTGTTTTCCTCAATTTCCAAGTACATTTTTGGTAAGATTGATGTAGGAATATCAAATGCAATATCATCCAGAATGAGAATGCATTATGTAGAAACAAAAGCTGTGTTGTGTTCTGTTATCCACTTCAATTAGTCAGTACCACTGAAATATGTAGGGTGAGACACTTTGCCGCATACTTAGGTTAATTCCCAGCTCATCAAAGAAGGCTTTAACCTAGGACCAGTGGATATATTAATAAATTATATCATATTTACCTAATAGATATACCTTACCATAAAAATTCAAAGGACTAACTGAAAAGACCTTATTTCGTACTGAACACGTAATCATTTAACAAAAGCTGTTTAAAATGAGTTTGAAAGATTTTATAAGAAATTATTGTTTCTTTAAAATTGCATTTTGTTTTTAATAGGTACAGGTGTTTGCTTTCATGAACTTATGTGCACCAAGTACATGTAGGAGCCCCTGGAGGCCAGAAGAGGGAATCAACACTCTGGAAATGGAGTAGGAGATGACTGTGAGCCACTGTGTGGGTGCTGACCACTGAATCTGGGTACTCTGTAAGAGCATTAAGTGCTCTTCATGACTGAGTCATCCAGCCAGATCTAAGACATTATTGTTTGATAGTTTTGCTGTCAATAGATCATTATCTGAGATTCAAATGTCCTATTTTTACCTTGACGATTTGTGATTGCAAATTATCTCTGCCCTTAGTTACCAATTATTTCTTAGGAAAGTTGCATTCAGCTACTATTCTAGCCTCTATTATTTTTCACATATGAAAGCTTAACTAGAAATAATAGAAAGATAGGTTTATTAGACCTATCACATCAATATAATTATACCCCCATTTTTTTTTTTCGAGACAGGGTTTCTCTGTGTAGCTTTGGAGCCTATCCTGGTACTCGCACTGTAGACCAGGCTGGCCTCAAACTCACAAAGATCCACCTGCCTCTGCCTCCCAAGTGCTGGGATTAAAGGCATGCGCCACCAATGCCCGGCTTATACCCCCATTTTAAAAGTTAAAATAGTATTTAAATTTGAGGCATCCTGGGTGTACACAAGACCCTGTCTCAAAAGGAAAAAAAACATTTTTTTCTTTTTAGGGAAAATGGTCTTTTATGAAGGAAAAAATGTAGCTGTGGGCTATATAACTGTTTGTTCCACTATACTACACTATGTGAAAAGTCTGTGATTAAAAAGAAATAAAACTGAAGATAAATTTTAAAAAGTAGAAGACTAGATAGTTCACACAGGAAAGTTGCCTTTGGTTTTTGTACACTGATGAAAGTAAAGGCTGGTACATATAATATGATATTTACCTTTACTGTAGCTGAAGAAATGTTTTGGTTCATTTCAAAATTATTATGAAGTAATTTTGCAGATTTAGCTTGCTTCAAAATTATTAGTTCAGCACATAGGTTTTGAGAGGTAGGATCTTGTTAGTTTGTTGTAAATTAGTCTCCTCAGTTTAAAAACACAAAATAATATTTAAAGCGCTGAAAATTCTGGTTCTAAGAAAGGCTCTAATAATATCTGTATGAAGTTATTTGTTTTGTTCATAATAAATAATAATTATTTTTCATGTATTTGCTTCTCTTACATCATGGCTTTATCTTTATAATTTTTCCTTGAAACAGTTCAGTTTTCTGTTTTATGATCTGGGAATTTTGTAAAGTTGGTTCATTTGGAAGACATGTTTAAACACATTAAATGTTGACAAGATGTTGGTGAAAATAACACTACTGTATGTTTATTGTTATAGAAAATAACTCTATCAACAGTAATTAAAACTGTAGATTTGTCTGAATTATCCATATAAGAGTTTTCCTAATTAAACTTAATTACTTGTGACCCATGGGCTATAAACCACTGCTCCTTATTTACATTGCAGATCAATAAATATCCATTTGACTTATTTTCCTTTTCCATTCAGGCAGATTGTTCTCCAAATGAAGAATTATTTATCTTTGTGTTACTGTACTGTCATTTCTACAACATACAATGTGTTAGCCATGTCTTGAGTTTAGGAGCTGTGGGAATTGTTCTTTGTCTTTGCTGCTCTTACATCATTTAACATCAAGTTTTATGTACAGTAGGAAATTCAATTGATTGAGGGAAATTAAAGTGCTTGATTAATTCCACACATTTGGGGTTTGAATATTACAGCATTAAGATCTTCATCCTTAGCAATTGTGTTGTTTACAATACAGTGCTACTTCCAAATATCCAAGGAAAGGTTTGGTTAGCTCTTCTTATGTGAGTTAGGAACTGTCCCAAGTGCTGAAGATGTGCCCCCAACACATACAGGTTGCTTTATAGAATGTGAACATCAGTGGAATAAAACAGTCTTAGTAAATGATAATAGAAGAAGCAGACATTTTGGTGGTCTCATCAAATAATAGGCCTTCTAATAAGTATGTTTCATATATTTTGTATGTGTGCATCCATGTATACTGCATGTGTGAGTGTGTGTGTTTGTGTGCGTGTGCGTGTGCTTGTGCATGTTCAGAAGTTGATGTCAGGTATTCTTTTCTATCATTGTTGATGTTGCTTTTTGAGGCAGGGACTTTCCCTGAGCCTAAAGCTCACTGATTGGATAGATTGACTTGGCATGAAGTTTTGGGGATCTATCTGCATTCATCTGCTCCTCAATGCCCAATATTCAGGTTACAGAGGAGTGCCACTATGTTCAACCTTTTACATGGTTGCTGGACATCAGACTTTGTACAACAGGAGCTTTTGTGGTTAGGACACCTTCACAGCTTCACAATAAATTCTAGTAAAAACTTTGTCCTGTCAAATAGTTTCTATAATAATATATAGTGAGTGATGATAAAGAAAGGATATCTGTTCAATAATTGATAAAAAAGTAGAAAGTATCTCCAAGCAGAGTGACCCTTGGTTAGATTTGGATATAAAAATTTAGAAGAAAGATTCTCCAGTGTCAGCTTATTGAAATGACAATGTCTGTCCTTGCTGAAGAGCATATAGAATGCATGTGAAGACCCAGGCAATCAATGGGAGGAAAAGTGCTGGTTCTTCAGTAGTGACAGTGTGGACCTGGAGACACCAGCAAAATACAATCAATGAGGGGACTTCTGGATCTGAATGAGAGCTCAGGATTTGGCTATAGATACTCTGAAAGCCTTTGAAGAATTTTGAAATGAAGAGTGCCATATTCTCACTTATTTCCATTTTTAGTTTTGAAGTGGTAGAGATTGAATTCCAGGTTTTATGAATAGGAGATTGGCATGGGACCAGTAAGTTTTAACCTCGGCCCTTTGTTCTCATTTACATATTCAAAATACTTTGAACCATTGTGACACTCTATCTGTTTGAGAACAAACACCACTTATGCATTAGATTAGTTAGAAAAGAATTCACTTCATCATTTTCTTTTCTTTCTGGTAAAATGAAAAGGTACATGAATGTAACCATAAACTTAAAAGCATTCACTAATCTCATATTGCATTCACTTAACCATCTTAGAAAAAAATGAATTCTGTTTTGTTTTGAAAAGGATTTACAGATATGAAATGAAACAATTATCTTCCACTCTCATGCCAAGCAGATTTTATTTTTATGTCTGAAGACACTGTGACAAGTCCCCGATTCCAAATGGTATTTATGTCTTTACTCATGAAAATCACTTAGAGACCTATTTTCTGCCTGTCTATGGAAACCAACTTTTCCTCTATGAGCTGCTGTTTTCGTCTATGATAGTGATTCAGAAGCAGAGCTACTGATGTGTGTCTGGGATGGTCAGAGAAGCACTGAGGGCTCTCCCTGTAAAAACATTTGAAGAAATAGAAAAGAACAAACAAACATGAGAAGAAAGTGTAGTAAGAAAGTCAGTTAGACTGCAGCCAGGAGGTGGGAGGGGGCAGAGTTCACCAGGAGAGCAAACTGAAATGGAAGGCAAGTTAGAGTGGCCAGACAGCAAGGATCAGAAAAGCAGGGCTCACAGTGGCTTTCTTTCTGAAAAGATGAGAATTCAGGCCAGATCCTCTGATAGTCAACACTAGAAACATTGAGTTCATGAACAGAAAGGGATGTTTACTTAAAAAAAAAAAAACAATTTTACTATAAACTACATATTATTGGGAAACTGGTAAAAATAATGTTGGAGGGAATCATCATAAAACTGGTTAGAATATTTGCAAATGTTAAAACTGAGACTAAAAGCAGAATCTACTCATAAATGGGGGTAGTTTCAACTAATGTCACTTTAATTTTGATAGTTTATCTGCTTTGGATATTCAGGTTTCAGCCTGTGTTCTTCAAAGGTGATTTTATATCCACTTTGGGCATGTAAAATCTCCTCATTTGTTTAATGTGTTCTTATCTCTTTGAATCATATAAGCTCTGATTCAATTAGGTAGATGGTGACTCCTGAGTTTCCTTTAGATTTATGGAAACCTATTTATCATTTTAAAAACAAATCAGATAAGGAAAAGTCTGCTCAATGAAACACAGTCATTTATCATTTTAAGGGGAGGGAAACTTGCTTGCTGTTTTATTACTGTTGTTAATCCAAATTATCTTACAGGTGTTTTAAAGATCTGTCTCGATCTGATAAGTCTTTTCTATTTGGAATAAATTGGTCCTATCCTCCCAGAGAGGAGAACTGTGCCATATGCCCTGACTGCACACAGAGATCAGCAGACCCTGGAGGTCTGGCCATGAAATACAATGAGCTGCAGAGTTTAGATGGAGGAGTGTCTCCAGCAAAGATAGCTTTCTAACAAGCAGATGATTATTAGTTATTATTTTAGACCTTTAGGCTAATCATAAAGAAGGCTATTAGCAGGTAATGGATTAAATGAGGTGACTCATAGTCATATAATTTTTTTAATGTGAAGAAGAAAAATAGCCCATGGTAGATCAACCGTTGTCAAATCTTAACACAGCACAGAAGATGCCCTTGGAAGGGTCTGGAGGCCATAGGCTTTCTTTTGATTAGCTATGAAAGGCTTGGGATTGCTTTCCTCTTAATTGGAAGCATACTCTTAGATTTGAAAATACAGAGATGAAAAGTTTTGGCTGCTGAAGAACTGCTACTTCCAAAAGGTAAATGACTCCTGTGAAATCTTATAAGTAGTTGGTGTAACTTCAGGAAAACCCATATTTTCTGAAGCAAGATTGGCGGTTGGGGTTTGACCCTCCCTCCTCTTTTCTCAGTGTAGTAGATTGAACCCCATGTTTGTGTTTGTAGACTTGCAGTGCCAATAGGGAAGTGGCTGTGTCATAGATAAAAAAAATATAGTAAATGCTTCAGAGGGAATGAATAAAGTTTTAAAGATGCATGAAGTCCTAGTAACATCTGAAACTACACCCGTAAAATCTCAATAAGTTGATGTCTCAAGCAGCAAACAAAATTGAGGGAACTAAAAGACTGAAAAGAACATTGTGGATTATAGTCACAAAAACAAAGTTCTGTTTATCTTCTTTGTTTCCAAAACATTAAAAATAATTTCCTGTCGTTTGCAGGAAATAGATGCAACTGGACATAATGATATTAAGAAAATTAAGTCAGTTTCAAGAAAGAAGAATATCTTGTTTTCTCTCATTTGTGTGCCCTAGACATTATAGACATAGGACATAAATATGAAAGAGAGCTGTCTAGGGAACAAAGTAGAACTGGGAAAGGGGAGAGAAGGTTTGCAGAATACAGTCCAAATATATTATATTCTCATATGGAGAGGGCCATGTATAACCCTGTATAATAACTCTTCTTCACAAATTTGAGAAAAACAGCACATGGGAAACCAGTGACAATTGACTGCAAGTGCTTTGAATATTTACAAATATAATTTGCATTTATTCTCCAGAGTTCCAAATAGTTCTACATAGTAAAGTGTTCTTTCAAATCAGCTCTCTTTCCTATCTATTTTAACATCTGTTTCTAGAAGCTGATATTACAGTTGTACTTACTGGATATAACTACATCATTGAAGAACTCCTAGGATGGCTAAGTTAACCTGTCTTTGTCCATCCGTGGAAGATATGAGTGAGAACAATACTACAGTACCCTGAAGTTATTTAAAGAAATGGAAACTAAAAAATCTGGAGGGATTGTGCTCAGCCCATAGCATGTGCTCTGTGTTCAGCCCCAAAGCTCATTACTGGATGGACACCCCCTGACTGAGAGCAATTTCTGTTCCTTGAGGCTTGCTGATAATGGCTATGGCTCTGCCATTGATTTGAACATAATCTGTGTGTTGCATCTTTTATTGGATTGCCACGATTCATTTAAAAGAAAATGTTTTTGATCCTGGCTGACTGGCTTTCATGGTGGTGTGGAGGGAGGCTAGTGAGCAGCCTAGAAAAGAAAACATTTTTAGTACTGCTCTTGGGTTTATGGCTGGAAGGGAGAACAGCTAAAGCACATTAGTCCTTTGCTATTCAGAGGTCTGACTGCTTTAGCTAGGGGGCCTGGATTCACAATCCATTTTCTGTTTCCTGTCCAGAATCTATTTGATGCAATATGCTCCATGTCTCTTTTCATTAGCTGAGACCTATATGATGTCAATTGAGAAAAGCAGTCACTGATGTTATGATATACTCACAGTGGCATGACAAAGATCTGCTATAAAGCCCTTTTACTTTGCTCCATTGTATATTTTACTTTTGTGTTTTATGCCTGCAGCTTGGCTGTATTGAAAGAAAATATTTCAGTTGGGCCCTGTTGTCTTTTTTTTTTTTTAAGTTGCTTTTGAAAAGCAAGATAACAATGAGTTCAATCTAAGGGAAACTGACATTAGCAAATGTGGGGCAAATAACCACACCGAGGCACATGACAGTTATGCAGACTGTTTACTCCAAACCAAACTCACACATACAGAGATGCGATCTAGTCTAAGGGTAGGTGAGATTTCACTTAACTTTTGTGTCTCAGACAAATCATGTTCGATGACTACAAGTTATATGCTAATGGGAAGTGTGAGGTTCCTGTATCAGAGCACCTTCTGGAGTTTAGGTTCCCACATGGGAGAGACAATACCATGCACTTAAGGAATGAAGGGAGATACATGATTCAGCTGCTATTCAAAGGAAATACACATGGAGTTTAGAGTAAAACCATTCTAATGCCTTCATAGGTTTTAGGTGAGCCACAGTACCAGCAACCATGTTATTCCACAATCTGTTGGACATTCTGAAGTTCATTGTTGCATTGTTGCTTCAAACTGATGTGAGAAATAGCATGAGAACAGACCATGGTTTCTGGGATTTCAACAATGTGAAGCAGTGAGAGTAAATAAATTCAGAATCTGGGAGACCATTTTAGAGAAATTATAGAGATGAAAACTGCTCCAAGAAGGAAACACATTAACTGATGAGGCCCTCACTGGTACTACTCTTTGTCATTGTATTTTAATTTCTATATGAGGTACTGAGTACCATAAACAAAATGTGAAATCATTATCCTTGTAGCAGTGTAGCGTGCATAAAGAAAACTAATACAAAAGGAACTCCACACACCAAATCTACATTATCAATAAGAATTGTTCTAAAACTGTGAAGAAAACAATTACATAATGGACATCAATACTTAATAATAATTCAAGTATATTTCACAGCCATATAATTAAAAATATTGTTAACTGCCTGTTTTCCTTTGTCTTTAATGACTGGTGATGTGTTATAGTTTGAATTTGACACATCTCTTATAAGCTCAAGTGCCGAATTCTTGATCCCCAAATGGAGATGATATCTCTGAAGGCTTTGGAAATTTTAGGAGATGAAGCCTTATTGGAGGAACATCACTGGAGTATGACTGAATATTATATCTAGTCCCCTTGTCTAGTTATTTTGCTCTATCTCCTGCCTGATGAGAATAGTTTCTTCCTTCATACATTCCTGTCGCCATACCATTCATTATTCCTCACCGGAGCCAAGGACTGTGGGTGGAGAACTGAAATTATGAGTGAAAGAAATCTTTCCTCCTCTAAGATGTTCTGTCAGATAGTTTCTCACAGTGACAAAATGTAGCTAAGGCAGGTGCCCAAATGTCTAAATGCCATAAATCTTTTAAAGTAAAATCTAAACCATCTTTCTCTTTGGAAAAGATGCTAAGTTCCTGCAGCACTGTAATCAATGATCTAACAACAGAGGTTGCCCAACTGCTCGACAGCTGCTTGCAAATCATTCAAAATCCCTTCAGGGAAAGGTAGCTTAATCTCTCCTGAACTGTTTGAAATACAGATTATTGTGTTTAAACATGTGGGTCCAATATTAATGAAACCGTACACAAAATTTTAAACATAATTTGAAGGGGTTAAAGTTATTGGGTTGGGCTTTAGCATCATGTCCTTAGGAAGCAGTCATCCCCAACTCTATGTTATTTGTAAAACTACTCCATGAATGAAGACTTAAAAACCGTTAGTTGTCTTGTTTCTATGGAAACCAGCAGTAATTGACACTGATTACTGAACTCAGAGAAAGTAGAATCAGAAGGTACCATTATGAAGAATGTACTTCTATATACTGTAAAGCTGAATTAGCTGCCAGAAATAACCATTTTACTTTAGGTTCATTATCTGTGTAAAGTAACTTTCTGTACATAAAGCCCAGTTTATGTGCAACATGGTACTAAAAGGCTCCTCTCCTTCTCTCTAGATAATGCATCTATTAAGGTATGATATGTGTGTCTGTTTGTGTGAAGAAGATTAGTGCCATGCTGAGAGTTTTTAAAATTTTTCAGATATCAGTAATGCTCTACAATTTCACAGAGCCCAGGCAGGTAGCATCAGCATGGCTATTCTTCCATGCATGTTTCTGAAACTTGTTATTTTAGGCTAACTTCCAAATGGGACACTTTCCCAAGTTCATCAACTACTAGCAGTAAGCTAAAATGCTAAATGGTCTCATTGATGCTCTTTGTATGCCAGTAGGGAAGAGGTTAAAAAGTGAGCTATCTAGAAAAAGGGCATCTGGTCAATTACCTTGAGGTAAAGTGCACATACATTATACAACTTTTATTAATAATTTAGGTTGGTTTTCTTAACAGAGAGAAGACATGAAAGGAGCAAAAGTAACAATTTAAAAAATCATGTTTCTGGGCTGGTGGGATGGCTTCAGTGGGCCAGTAAACTGGCTGCTAACTCTGAAAACCTGAGATCAAAACTCAGGACCCCATAGATGCCTGGATACTTCAAGTTGTCCTCTTGCCACCACATTTCCATCATGGCATGTGCATGCGTCCTGCCCCAAAGATAAACAAAGTGAAATAAGAACATCATCCTTTTAAATATTACTTTAGGAATAGTATCATTATCAAAATCAGTTTCTTCTAACTTATTATGTGTAACAAACACAGTACATGTATAGAATCATACATATATTTTAAATAATGTATTCAAGATTTGAGGCTTTTTGGAGTTTTGTGATGTAAAATTCTATTTCAACATGGCAGCCTAATGAAATCCATGTTGCTGAGATAAAATACTTTACAGTGTTATACTTTCCCACAAGGAACCTCGTGCTTGTCTACAATCCCCTGAAATTGTGGGGGTGAATCTACCCACATGGAAATATGCACATTTCAACAAGTCCTGAATACTTCTGCCATTTATAGATATCCATAAAACTTTAAGGGAACTTACCCCTCCCCCCTTTTTTTTGGTGGTGATCCAAAGTTCAAATCTGTTCAGATGAGAACAAATACATTTTTGTTTTGTTTTATAAGGTGTAAAATATACTATGGCTAGAACCCACAATTATTTAGTTGACTGAGTCTTGGTCATTTAGTATGTATATTTTAGTTTTCTACATTGCAAGGATGTTGTGGGAATTTATTTTGCCAATAGTTTTGGGGTACCTGCCTTAAAGGCGTGGCCTCTGTTTGCAGACATGGTGATTTCTTTTAAGGGAGAGGAGGAGTTTTGATGGCTGTCTTGAGCTCTTGTTTTGGCTCTTGCTTGGCGTGAGGGAGACCCAAAGGGCAGAGAGGCAGTGTAGCATCAGCAACAGCTTCAGCCCTTCTTTTTATTTTGTGAGTTTGCTCTTTTCATTGCAACCCTTAATAAACTGGTAATCCTCTGTGAGTTCCTTCATCACACAGGCAATTAGAAATGTGCATAAAATAACTCATGCTGGATACAGATAAATGATGATTCTTTTGAAGACAAAGATACTGTGTGGTTATATGAATAGAAGCTGAGGGAACTGATTTTTTTATTTTTATTTTTACCAAGCTTCTTTTTCACTTTTGAGAATGAATGACACACTGTAGTTGTGCACATTTGGTTATTGGACTCCTAGCAATGGAGACTATGGAATCTGAACTAGCCATCTTCTGTAACCAGGCTAGGCTCCCAGTGGTGGGACTGTGATACCAACCCAGCCATAAAATCTATGACTCACAACCTTCTCTGCCTCCAAGATGTACTGGGACAATAATTTCTCAGAGCTTATAGAAGTGCCCAACCAATGACTGATCTAACCTGAGGCCCATATCACATTAGAGAGCCCATGACCGACACTGCCTAGATGACCAGGATCTGGAAGCTAGAAGACTCAGAGACCCAGGATAGAATCAAGCATAACTGACAAAAAGTCAGTGAAATGATTCCTAATGATATTCTGCTATATTCATAGGATCCATGTGTAGGTCAATCATCATCAGAGGGGCTTCCTCCAGCAGCCAATGAGAGCACATACAGAGGCCCATAGCCAAGCAATATGCAGAGCTTGGAGAAGTCCACAGAGGAAGGATGGTATAAGCCAGGGGGATCAAGGACACTAGAACATGGCCCATAGAATCAACTAAGCAGGGCTTAAAGGGGATCACAGAGACTGAAGTGGCACCCATGGAGCCTGCATGAGTCTGCTCTAAGCCCTCTGCATACAGGCTTTGGTCCTTATGCTTGGAGGTTTTGCTGGACTCCTAACAATTGGAATGGGGTTATTTCCAACTCTTTTGCCTGCTTGTTGGACCCTTTTATTCCTGCTGGGTTACCTCTTCCAGACTTGAAAACTGGGTGTATGCCTAGTTTTGTATCTTGTTATGCCAAGTTTGGTTGATATCACTGGGAGACCTACACCTTTCTGAAGGGAAATAGAGGAGGAGTGGGTCTGGGGGAGGGTAGATGGAGTGATATGGAGGAAAAGATGGAGGGGAGCCTTCAGTTGCTATGTATTATATGAAAGAATAATTTTTATAAAGAGTGAAAATGTCATCAATATTGTCATTATTATGCTGGAGCCAATGACTGGGAAACTACCACTATGATATTAAAAAATATTTATTTTTGTCAAAAATCTAATACCACATTTCTTTCATTTCTCACTACAAATTTTGGTGAAGTCTTACTGTCTTACTTATTTACTCCACTACAGACATGCTGTAACAGATCAAGGTTAGATGGAAAGGTGGGAATGTAGCCATCTTTAACTAGAATTCATTAAAGAAGTTTGAAGAACAGAAGAAAAACAATGCCGTTCTGCTGTGTATATTTTTAAGGAAAATATGGCTATTGTTATTATTCAAACTGTGTATTGTTTGTTATAATTTGAGGCAAAATTGTAAATAGGTAATGTTTAAATTTTAACATTATTAATATATAGAAGTGATAATGAACAATGATCAGAACTGATATGAGCCAATGATATTTGGTGTCTTCAATAACTGTGAAGACTATAAACATTTTCCTTGACCAAAACATCTTTTATTCTCAGAACAAACAGGAATACTGTGTCTTACCTTTTAGTCAAATGTAGTACCCCCTTCATGGGACTCTATATACCTAGACAAAAGATTGCCTATTTACTTAAATGATCTGAATTCTGGAAATTTTCATTCTGTGTGTGTGTGTGTGTGTGTGTGTGTGTGTGTGTGTGTGTGTGTGTTGTATGTCTTTGCTTTACTTGCTAATTGTAATTAATATTTCATGTTCTGATTGTATACCAATTAATGTTTCTTAAGCTGCCTACCTTAAGGACTGCTCATTTGCATTACAGTTTCATCTACTCATTGGTTTTGTCAAAAAGTTATATGCTATGTACAAAGTATTAGCTTCAAAATTATTTCTTTTGGAAGAGAAGCCACCATTTGCTTCTCAGACTGATCATCTTGTCTTGTCCAGAGCTTAGAAACAACATGGATGTGTTGTGAAAAATGCATGAATATTAAGGTAAATTCAACTGATCAAGTAAAACTATTCTCAGAAACAAAATATCTCAGCTCATACAAAATAAAGATAAAATCTAAACATGTGATCAAGATGTCAATCAACATTATTAATGGGGATGCTCCAGCCAAGGCAATCATAAAATACACCCTGCAATCTATAACATCCTAACAGAAGCTAGTGTTCATTTCTCTAGATACCTGGAGGTCTACTCACCTCATATTTAAAGGAAAACAACTCTATGTGAGATTGATTCATTTTAAATTTTCATTAATTCCTCAAACTTTGCTACTGTTTATGAAGCACACATGAAACAGAAGTCCTAGGTTTTGCATTCATTCCCCTTCCTCCGAGGAAGGTACTAAGTGATTTGCAGTTTTTCCTTTTCTTTCCCTGCTTCCCTAATCCTTGCCTCTTCTCTTTTTTCCTCTGTGTCTGTTGACATTACATGACTTGTATCTATTAAGTCGGATTCTTAACAAAAAATATCTTTCTGTTCTAAGGTATTTCCTAGTAATCAAATTGTTATTTGACTGATTAAGGTAAAAGTACATATCTATTTTTGTTCTTCCTCTGACTTCATTTAAGGTCAGAGGAAAAATGATAATACAGAACATTATTTTTTTATAAACCTTTCAATTAGCATTTTGTAAGATAAATTATTAATAAATAATCAAGGATAATAGAATAAGCAATAGATATATACCAACACATATATTTTACAGATAAGGAAGCTGATAGCAAATGATTTATTGAGGGCCACTGAGCTTATAAAGATGAGGAGAATGATTAGCATCCATGCTAAAATCTGTTTCCAACTTTAATTATAATCAATGATTATTATTTTGTATATGGAAGTTATTCAACACTTATTGAAAAGTATTACTGTAGAGGGAAATTTTACTGTTTATATTAAATAATTTGTGGAAATTTTAGCTCTTATATTAAATAAGCTGTGGCATAAAATAAGTTTATGAAGGTATAAGGAGCTACAGTGCATTCTTGGAGTTCTCTGGAGGACAGAGAAGGCACACTGGCCATTGCAAATTCAAGATCAAGACTCTGCTTTGCAATTGTAAGGATTATTTTACATGGGACTCCTAGCAAAACTGTTTTCCACTGAAAGAGCATCTAATCCCACAGTTCCAAAGCTGGTCATGACTTCAGGCACACAAGGTGAATCCCCCAGTCATCAAGAAGCATTTTTTTTTTTAAAGAAAGCATCCAGAGTACTCTTCATTGTCCATTGTGTCTCACACTGCTGGACAGGCCTATGATCACTATCACAGGCATACTCCTAGAAAGCATTTTTTGGGGGATTGCAATTTAGTTTTTTATTTTTAAGTTTTAGAAATGTGACTTAAAAAGCAATGCACTTATTTACTAAAAGCTGTGAAACCTAGAAGGCATTTTTAAAACAGCATAGATGATTGTGCTTGACTTTAGTGAGTAAGAATAATTAAGACTTAAAAATAAGAGTTCTGAAGCAAGTTCTTATGCAGACAGGCCCCACGAGACAGGAGTAAACCAAGAACTACATATGAAAGCTTCATATGGAATGATGCAGAAACTATTGCTGGGGATTTGTTCATTAGGTCTCATCGGGTATCTCTCTATGAAAGGAAGCAGAATTTTAAGAATGTATTGCACATGTTTCATAGTAATTGTATATCAGTATAAATATAAAATTACCATTAGAATGACTTGTGAGTTTATCGACAAATCCTACTTATTTTTTAAATGAAAAATTTTGTAGTCTGAGAGGGAGATGAAGGTTCAGGGAATTGCAGATTGAACTGAATACTTGAATCGGAATTATGTGACTTAGATGGTCAGGAACACATCCAGAATCTTTGACCCAAGATCTTTTTCTATTTGCGAACCCATCCTTAGCATGTTAATTATCTCATAGTTCACTGTTTTGATAATTTCTTGCTTCAGAATATCATATATTACCACCATGCAGAAAACCACTCTTCAGCTAGAAAAACAACAACAACAACAACAACAAAGCCCGCTCAATGGGATCTTGGCTGTAGCTATTTGCAATAGATGGGGAAGAGCTTCCTTTTACATAACAAAGCATTATTTCCAAGATTTAATTTTGCCATTGCTTTTCGTTTTCTATAAAGACTGCTTGATACAAAAGGTCATGGTATCAGCAAAACGGAGACAGATTTTTGCTGAATGACATAAACCTGTCAGAATGTTGAGCTTTGATGTTCCATTAAGTGGTCGATGTAGATTACTGACTTTTGGCTAAATGCTACTCAACCAGATAAGGTCAATACCTGTTAGTTCATTGGTGGAATAATTAATCAATCAATACAGGATGCTTGGAGTCAGGGAGAATTATTGCCAGGCTTGTATCTCTGGTTTTGGTCACAGAACTTATTTAAAAACATCCTTGCAACATTAACCCCCTCGGTGCAGGATTTACTGTAGCATTATATATACCGAGGAAGGGAAGGGGGGAAAATGCCGGTGAGCAGCGCTCCTTGTAACCCGCAGCTCCCCAGAAAGAAAAATCTTCTAACAAGCTGAGAGCACCATCATTAGTTCTTCCTTTCACATCACCGCACTCTGCTTGTAAAATAATTGCATGCAATTTTTCTATTTTACAGTTGGACCACATGACTCCCTGTCCTTTTGCACGGCATCTCTCCCCTCCCCCAGACTGCTGGGCTGAAGGCTGGGACTGCTCACCTTTAAACATCTCAGCCAGAGGCTTTTATGGTGGCTGCTGACGATATTTCCTAAGTGCCGAAGAAAAAAAATCCATCTAGTCCACAGAGAAATTCTCTCTCTCTCCTCACTATTTCCTGTGCGACTCTAACTTTCCCTTCTTAGAAATGCAGAGGGAAGAAATTCTTTGAACTTTCAAGGGTGTATTTGTGTTGTGATTTCTTTAATGTGTGTCTTTGGAACAGTTCACACTAACTGAAAAAAGAAACATGCTGACTCTAATTATTTCTTGGTTCAGATTCCCTGCTATAAAGCATCCTCTCTGCATATTTTCTTTTTTAGAAAAATATTCATTATTATTATGTGTGTATGGGAACACGCATGTCATGGTGTGTGGGGTGGGGTGAGGGAGGGAGAGAGAGAGATCAGAGGACAACTCTAAGGCTTCAATTCTCTTCACCCTCCCATGTTTTGAGCACTAACATTTAGGCTATCAGGGTTCTGGAACAAGCATTTGCCATCTTAATGTCCCTTGTCTGCATATTTTGAAAAACTAATTTTTTTGGCAGAACTAGTGATGACATTTTCATTAATTTCAGAAAATCATTAATAGAATTTGTCCCTCTGTATTAGTTTCTTATCTAATCATTGTGACTAAATACCCGACAACAGTAACTTTAGGTGAGGAAGGTTTTGTTTTGCCTATGATTTGAGGATGTATAGTCCATCATTGTAGGGATGGCATGGTTCAGCAATGTGAGGCAGCTGGTCCATTGTGGAGAGGTAAATGAGGTCTTGTGCATGGCTGCATTCCTCTTTTTTAAAAAAATTCAGTCTAGAACTCTAGCCCAGGAGTGTCCACTTCATTCAGAATGGTTCTTCCTCAGGTTAGCCTCTCGGGGAGCACCTTCAGACAGGTAAGATCCACCATCACACTTAATATTGCTCAACTCCCTCCTCTGCAGCCAGACTCCACAAAGGAAATGGGCCAGTTGACCAAGTTTTCTGGATCTTTCCTATTCCTATTACTGAGCCTTTTTTAAACTACAGCTTGTTAAATGATACTTAAGGATTGTTTCTCATATTATAATAGATGGAAATAAATGTTTCAATTGCCCTCTGTTTATTCAGATGGATTTATATCACTAAGACAGGTAATTTCACACATATCCTAAATGTCTTAAAAATCCACCCAAGTGGATGTTTGCACACCCTGGCACACAGGGAGACACTTAATGGACTCAGTGGTGTTAACTTAAAAAGAAAGCAGAGAACATTTGAAGATAGGTGGAAAAAGTATGTATGAGGAATAGGGGAGGAACCGGAGGGGAGGTAATCGGGGTGCGTTGGATCCAAATAGACTATATGCATGTATGATTATTAAATAAAGTAGTTAATAAGATCCCACTGGACCAGGGGAACCATATTTGTCTGATAACCTGTGAACCAGCCACACATTAAACAGCCACAATAAAAATAAATGTTCTTTCAGTTTATTTAGTGGCCTCCATTGTGCATGAGTCCCTGAAAAAATAACACACCTTGACAGGGCAGCTTAGACCCAAGGGAAGTACCCTCCAGGTCTCTGCTTAGGGAGAGTTCCTTTGTTGTCATAACTGTAAAGAATTTTGAATTATTCTGGTAGTTAGTACAACCAGAGTACTGTTTGAAAGGTTGGTATCCCAGTCATTGTCAAATAAAAATTTAAAAGACAAAAGAAATGCTATTACTGTATACATCAAGTTTATAAATTCCTACTTAAAAAGAAAGCAACCCCTGTAATATACCTGTGTAACACATTTCCTGGTATATTAGAAATGTAATTTTAATTAATTTATGAAACAATGCATAGTTATAAAAACCAAGATGGATTTTGGCTTTTCAAAATTTGGCTAGGCATCTGTATACAGATGCCCTCATTTAGATAATGCTAAAGGAGCTCACGTAGGCCATCCATAGGCTGACTAATACTTATTTTTAGTCATATTATTGGCTGACTGTCAGCATGAGTGATGATGAAAAGAAAATGAAAGACAGAAACCAATGACTTCCCTGACTGACCATTCTTTCAACATTGTAAGACACAGAATCTTACCAGGTTAAGTATGCATGCTTCTGCTGACCCATCTCTTCCCTTCCTACTTCCTCCTCCATGAATCTCTACTTTTCTACCATCACATTTTTGCCCACACTACCCTCTTGTTTAGATTTGCTTGATCTATTTCAGCTGCTGGCTCTTATCCATAAAGAGTCACTCTATGATACCATCTTGTACAGCGAACTTGACAAAGTGAGATGAAATGCTTCAAGCTTTTGTAATATCCTTTACATTTTGTGTGGTATCATTCACATGCTGTAAAATCCACCATTTAAAATTGTGCAAGTAGGCAATCCTTTGTAAATTACAGTGCTATTTGCTAGTCCCACCCAACCCAGCACACAATGCTTCCACCATACCCCAAAGCTCCCTCATCACATTTTCTATCAGTTTCTTCCTATTAGTCTCAAATAGATCAGTTTCTGCCTTTGTAGATTTGAATTTCTTCCTTTATTTCATGTGCATGAAGGCGTATAATATAAAACAGTTGCATCAGTCTCTGTTGTCACATTTTTTTTGTTATTTGTTCACACTCTAGTCATGCAATTAATAGTTATTTGTAGGGAATATATTTAATTATTTGAACTTGCGGCGTTTTGTTTCTTTCTCCATTTGCCGCCCGATGGGTGTATGTTTCTACTTTGATGCTAGCTGTTATGAATAATGCTAGTAAAACATCCGTAGTCATTTTGTTTGTTTGTGTGGTTATATGCTGTTATTTCTTGAGGGTATACATATCAAAGTAAAATGTCTGGGTTCTTGGTAAATTTCTGTGTAAATTTTTAAGAAACTATAAAACTCTTTTGCAACGTGGTAGTAATGTTTTACATGCATACAAATAATGCCTGATTGTTCAGTCTCTGCATGCTAGTCAGCATGTTTATTATTCTTTTTCTTATCACTGGTAAATGTGAAAGAGCGCCAACTTGTGGTTCAAATTCATGCTTCTCCAGTCACTAGCAGGGCTCAGCGTGAGTTTTACACTCCTATCAGGCAGTCTATGGTGAAGTGTGTTTATCTTTTGACCACTTCTTGAGTTGAATTTCTTCTTATTGTGCATGAATAAGAGCAGAGTATGTATGAAAATGCCATATTTCAACCTTTATGTTGTACACTGACAGACAATTGGTTAATGCATAAACGGTGTTAACATATTTTGGGGGAAAGGCTTTCTTTGGAGAGCACTTGTAGTTTAAGGAACTTGGATAGATGTCTCTTAGATGCTTTGCAAAGACATGTCACATACCCTTCCTTGTGCTTTGGACAAAGAAGTAACAGGTGTTCTTATCAGTGCATCATGAATTATAAATAGCAGTGTCAACTCTGACGAATGGCACCTTATTCCCAGGATAAGGATTAGCTGATGGACTTACAAATGGGGAAAGTGGCTGTTGTAATTTACCATGTGCTAGAAGAGACCACAACAAGATATACAACAAAGCCCACTTAAGAGTTTTATTAGTAAAGAATAGGGAGAGGGGGTATGCACATGGGAGAGAGGAAGTGGGTCTGGCATATTTGCTTGCAAAGGTCACATAGTACATGCATATGGGGGCTTAAGTATCCATGCATATGCATAAGGCCCTTGGATGACTAGGCATTTTGCCTGAATATTGATGGTACATGCATGGCCAACCCTGGAAATGCTAACACCTGGGATGACTGAGCATTTTGCCTGAATGTTGATGGCCACGTGGGTAGCCATGGAACCCCGGAAACGACAATAACTGTAATAAATTTTATGAAGCATCTTGTATCCTCTTGGTTCCACTTTTGACTCTGGGGATCTGCTTAGCTACATCTTGCTCTGCATTTTCTCAGATTTATTCTTGGTAAATGCAGAAGCCTCTAGGCTCTCAGGTAGACTGTTTTTAATCAGTGCAAATCTTAGGAAAGTATAGAAAATACAAACTTGGAAACACTAAAACAGTTTCTTATCTTCTATAAGGACTCATCTTACTGAAGCGAAATAGTATTTACTGTTTTCAAATTTGTAAAAAAAAAAAAACAACACATTATTGCATTGAATGCTTATTGGCTAAAATTAGACAAAAGAAATGTTGGTGCAATTTACTTTCTTAATTTTTAAAAATGTTTAATTTTAGGTTTCTTGTTTTGTATGTTTAAGTGTTTTGCCTTCAGGCATGTTTGTGTATCGTGTGCATGGTTAGTGCCTGTTGAGGTCAGAAGATGGTATTAGATTCCCTGGGACTGGACTTACCAAGGACTGTAGATGCCACATGCATGCTGAGAATTGAATTTGGGTCTTCTACAAAAGAAACAAGGGCTTTTTAACTGCTGAGCCAACTCTCTAGTTCTTACACTCCATTTTAATAGCAAATAAATTTCAGTGGATAGTAATTAATTTATGTCACTGTCATTAACTCTTTACCTATCAAGAAGAGATGGAGCTTTATGAAGAATATTATGTTGCAGCACCATGTAATAACATTTTATCCCTACATGCTTTTTGTTTTCTTTACAAATATCCTCTCACTGAATCCTATAAACAGCAGACTATCAGACAAAGACTTGCAATGCTACTGTGGTATATTCATGTAGGTTACATCAGTTATTGAAGAAACATAATTTTTACAAGTGGTTTTATATTTGATCAACTATAATTACTTTGGAAATGGGTGTTATTCTTTTTTAACATTCGTATTTGTCAGGGAAACATGGATTTAATAAGAAAGTATGCTGTTATTAATGCCTAGTGCATGTAATTATTAAATAAAAGCAGAAAGCAGCTGCAAGTATCTGATAATTTGTATTTGGAATAATGAAACTCCTTGAAGGTAAATGTGAATATTTAGGCAGGTTTGTTTCATTCAATCAATTTATGAAGGCATTCTTATGTTCAAATGATAATTTATAGTGAATATGTCTTATGTAACAAAAAATGTCTTACTAAAGGGGTGTATAAAATCCCACAGTGTCTCAGGGCATGTTATTTATCTTCATAGTTAGAACTTCATTGTTCCATAATTGTCTAAGCAATGTTAAGACATTTCAGAAATGCAAGTATATTTCATTTGGTTTTATTTAGAACAAGAGAAAAAAGAAAAGGAAGGAAAAACCAAGGTTATCACCATGAGTGGGGTAAAGAAAAAAGCATTTCTAACTATTCACAATTAGATGCCATAATTTTGCAGTCCTGAGCAGAGTTGCTGTCAAGTTTGAATGCTGGGAATATGTCCCATTAGGCTAGAAATCAGTGCAAGTTTAGCATGCTGTGCAACAGGAATGCTGCAGTGCGGTTAGAGGCAAATCCATGTCCTCTGTGCCACTCTAGGCAACCCTGAAGTGTTTAAACTTTGATCAGAATGACAGTTTTAAACTCATAAGAAACTTGAACTGGTAGCTAAGTAGCTGGTGGCTGGGGCATGCACCCCTGTCACCCCACCCCCACCTCTGCCTGGCCTTTGACTCTCAGCTTTTTGTGATGCTGAGTCCTCAAGCTTTCCCTGAGAAAGTCTGATCATATGGCACACACTGTGATGCTATACAGAGCTGTTGGAAAGGACAAGTTCCCAGTGCACTCATTCTGCCCAGATAAAGAATCTGTGGTGCTATTTCAAATGACAAATGCCCCCCTTCACCCCATACTTTTCTTTTTACAAAGAAAGACTTTAGAGAATTAAAAATCCATACTTTTGTGCCATAGTTAAATACTGCCATGAGAATAGCATCAAATAGTCTGATTGATATATTTTAGACAATAAAAATGTTTCTTAGTCTGATAGATATATTTTAGACAATAAAAAACTTTCTTAGTCTCATTGATATATTTTAGACAATAAAAAGTTTGTTTGAAAGGTTCTTAAATCTGTTTTTATGAAGTTAGGTTTCATTTTTTTATAGATTCCATTTAGTAGAATTTGAAAAATGTAATATTTGAATTCCATGAGAATTCATGTATGTGTTTTGATCATATTTATTCCCACTGTTCTCCTCACTTCTTCCAGACCTATCCCTACTTTTGTTTCTAATCCACCAAGTCCAATTTGTCCTGCTCATATACTTGTAAGTGCTGGGTCATCATCCCCTGGGACACACTCTCTAGAACTTTATTACTGGTATAGCTGGCTAAATAAACCTCATTTACCCGAAAATGCTCTTCTTGGCTATGAGTAGTCATCAAGTAGGATTTATTTAGTCACCAGACCCTTGTGCAGATCATTTTACACAACTGACTGTTGTTGCAGGAGAGGCAAGATTGTACTTTAGTCTTAGAAAACCCCTAGAGCTAAATTGCTTGTGATACCAGAAATGATGTTTCATTTATTTAAAGCATGCTAGGAGAGTAGGTAAGCAATAGAACCAATGCTAAAGGCTCATTCTCTTGTCTGTAACCCCTGGCCCCATGCTTTGTGAACCAATTATCAGTTGGGTAGGTGGTGCCTCTGCTCTTCTTTGCCTGACTTGGAGTTGAAAAAAATCACTTCCACTCATAGCCTATTGCTCAGACTTAGTCTTACACTTTTATTTCCCTATAAAATGGTTGAAAATTGACAGCAAAGAGATCTATGTTCCGCTCACAAGCATGCAAGTGCCTGCAACCACAGGCATGAATTAGCCACTCTAAGTGAAGAGCTAGAACAAAGCTATACCTTGGAGAGAAACATGGGTGATTTTCCTCTTGGATATTTGTGTAATGGAATAATTGAAATCAGGACCTCTGAAAGAGAAATTTATGTCATAGTAATCCTGGCAGCCTTATTCACAAGTGTCCAATATTTTAAGTTGTGCTGAAACTTAAATTTTCATTTATTTGGATAGATATTTTGGATCTACCTTGGAGGATGTTTAAGAGGAAGGTGTATCCTACTGAAGTTTGTTTGAAACTTATTAGCTGCTTTGTTCTTCTAGTCTTCTGTGTTTCCGTTAATTAATAGTGCAGATTCTACGCACTATAGCAGAGTACAGGGACTGTCCTGGCACTAAGTTGCATATTTCTTCCAACATTTCTGTTAGTATTTAATTTTTGTCTTTGGAAGTTTTTGCTAGATACATATGTTTGTGTTTTCCTAAAAGAATAATTCTTCTCAGCATAAAATAATTTTTTTTTTTGGTTCAGGTAACATTTTTATTCTGAGGATATTTTGTGTGGTATTTGTAGAACTATTCTGGATCCCATTTGACACTTCATAGTTAATAAAAACAAAACAAGCAATACAATGAAAAATACCCCAATTTGTATTTTTATCATAATGCATGTAATTGTATCGCTTTTAAAATTCAATTTGGCAATTTGCCTTTCCAGTTCAGTATATAATCTATTTTCTGTCAACTTAAGTATTGACAAAGCACAATTTTCATTTGAGACTTTTCTGTGATTCTTATGATTTTGGTCCATTTGGTCTCTATTTCTCACTAATTTCTTCATTATTCATCATCATCACTGTTAACTACTATGTGTACAAGTTTATTTGTGTTGCCATGTTGTGTATGTGGAGGTCAGAGGACAGCTAACTGGAGTTTTTCTCTCTCCTTCCATCTTTGTGTGGGTTCCAGGATTTGAAATTAGGTCTTTAGGCTTGTGCAACAGTACTTTTACTTGCAGAGCCATCTTGCCTGCCCCAACTCCTTTGTTTTAAAATATTAAATATATGTATTTTGTGTGTATAATTTTAGTAAAATACCATTTTACATTTTCTTCAGTAAATTTCTTAGTGCTTTGTTCAAAAATTAAAATTAGTATTAACTTAGAAAATATTACTTGGAATTGATTGAGAATGAATACAGGGATTAACAAAGGAATTTCTTTGATATAGCTTTGTTGTTTTCTTTCTTTCTACTATGAATATTATTATTCAAAGAATATCTTTACATATAAAATATTTACATAACCCAGTTAAGTAATTGTTTCTTTACTCAATACTTTGTAAATCACACAAAAAGTAGATAATAAACAAAATTATACTCATAGGTGAGTCCCCAGGCTTATATAAAGAACTATAGGCAATGGAGGAAAGCTGGGAGAGGGAGAAGAAGGAGAAAGAGGACAAGCAAGCACACCAACTGGTTTTCCAGTACCAAAGTTCAGTCCTGAAAGCATATACAATAAGTGATACAACTGAGCAATGTATCATTATATCAATATATATATATATATATATATATATATATATATATATATCCACGCAATAACAATTAGTAAAAAAAAGGCCATAAATTTGAAAGAGAGCAAGGAGGGGTATCAGGAGGGAAAAGAGAAACATTATAATTAAATTATAAGTTAAAAAATAACAAAATCCAGTCATTATGTATATGGTAAAAGTATGAAAGTATATTAATGACTTAAAATTATATTCACAGTATTTTTATATAATTACATATTGCTGCTCTTCACTTATTTATGTGGAAATAACTTATCTTCTTATAACTTTATGACTAATGTTAGTCTAAGGATGGCCTATAATACTTTTTGTAGAGTTTGTCTGATAGAAAGTAAAGAATTTACAGGAACACACACATGTACTTCATACATGAAAAAACTGAAAATGGTTAGTCTCTTTTTTATTTTTATTTTTTTCAATGTACCTTTCCTGCATTATAGAATTCTTGTTTGGCTTTCTTTTTTTTTTCAACACTTTAAATGTACTATTGCTTTTTGATCCATGATTCCTAAAAAGACATCATATTTACAAGGATCCCTCTCATGTGATGAGTTCCATAGCCTTTTCTGCCTTCTGGAGTTTGTCTTTGTCTCTGACCTTTATCAGTTTAATTGTGATATTATAGATCCCTTTGGATTTTGTCCAAATTGGGACCTGTTGAGAATTTTGGATGTCTTGACTAACTAATAAAGAAAAACTTAAGTCATAGCTCACTCAAATATTTGTCTTTCCCTCATTTTTCTCATTTGTGTAGGTATTAATTCTGTGGATGGGAATGTGAGGGGGCCATAGGGTAACTGCAGGTAGTGTTCCTCAGGTGTACTTTGTCCACTTCCAAGAAACCCCACTGTCTTCTCTCCCTCTCTCCCTCCCTTCCACTCTTCCTCCTAGGCAGTAGGCAGACAGGCAGTTTAGGTGTGACAATTCTTTGTGTAGGCTTTCTATCTATTTTGGACGTTCTAGACAGAATCTTCCAAACCGTTTTGTTCCCTTAGTGGGTATCAGTTTGAATATTAGCAAAACTACCATAGACCTGAAGTGTGAAAAGTGAAAACAGGGCAAGGTAAGTCACCACTATTCATTTTCTGATCCTGGGAGTAATCTATTTTCACTTAAAAACACTGAGAAGACATGGTGCATTCCCAGAGTTCTTAAACAATATTTAATGAACAGAAAGAATCTCAGTGACATAATAGATCATTAAAGGATGTATAACTAGAAGAAAACAATGCAGAATTAACCCAAAAATGAAGGAGGATAAAAGAAAGTACACACACACACACACACACACACACACACACACACACACACACACACACACACACACACAAATTGGTGAGTGAATTTAGGACTCCATTGTTCTTTTTTAAACATTGCTTCCCTCTACAAGTCCCTATTGCTGAAGGCAGCATGAACCTCAGATAGGATCCAGACACTCTAGATATGGAACTGGCTGGAAAGCCACATCTCTGAGGACTAGTTTTCTCAAGGGTCTAAAGGAAGGAAGGGACCAACAGTCTTACCCAGCTAGCACACTTATGTGCCACAATGACAAATATGGTATTATAACTCTATGAGAATAGTAGTGGCACATTTACTTTGGCTATAACCAATAGCTCTATAACTGGGTTTAAGATCTGCTCAACAAGAGGGAAATCATGATAGCCAACTCCCCAGGGCTATGGATCTTGAATGAGAACCTACAACTACCATTTTACTAAACCAACATACTAGTTTTCAGTAAATAATACTTTCTTGCCATTCTATTATTATTATTATTATTATTACGTCAATGAATTTGAACGTGTAAAATATGAGGTATCAAATGGACCACATCACTGAGGTGCTGTTTAAGTTCACTAGTTTTTATATCAACTAAGAAATACCCATCCAATTCTTTGAACATGACTACTGTTTTCCTGCATCAGACTTACTTATGCCTAAGTAGAATCCTATATAGTGTTATGATTTATATTACCTGACCTAAACTTCCAGTGCCAATACACTATGACTGTGAGGGCTGAGTTGTGCTTGGGGAATCAGCAGTTTAACAATGCAGCCACTTAATTCCTATAGATAAATAAAAGTGTGGGTGGTGGGGACATTTTAACAGCTTAGTGATGTCATGATGATTCTGTGTTTTCACTTTCCTATTTCATGGAATTGCACTGTCTTTGTGCTTGGTCATAATGAGAGCTGGGGCTCTGAGCCCCAAACCTCTCCAAAGAAGCACCTCAGAAAACAAAGGAATAAAGGTAAACATGGAAAAAATCTCCATCCCCCTCTCTCTTTCTGTCTCTGTCTTTCCGTCTCTGTCTTTCCCTCTCTGTCTCTGTCTCTCTCTCTGTCTCTGTCTCTCTGTCTCTGTCTCTCTCTGTCTTTCTCTCTCTGTCTCTGTCTCTCTCTCTCTCTGTCTCTCTCTGTCTCTCTCTCTCTCTCTCTCTCTCTCTCTCTCTCTCTCTCTGGAGACCAGAGGTTAATGTCGGGTATTTTCTCTATCAATCTCACTCTATCTTACCTTTTTTTTTTTTTGAGGTAAAGTTTTTCATTGAACCTGGGGCTGACTGTTTCTGTCATATCAGGTGGCCAGTGATCTCAAGATCTGCTTGTCTCCATTCTCCTCTGGAGTTATAGACATGTACTTCAGTGTCTGATTTTACTTAGGGGTTGGGGATTCAAACTTGGGTACAGCAAGCACTAGACTCATGGTGCCATTTCCCCAACCCCAAGGATATGTTCTTGCCAACATCCTAAGCACCAGGCTAACTGTCTCTCCAATTTAGTTTTCCATAATTGAATTTCATATGTAATCTGCCTGAATGTCTGGGTAAAAAAGAGTAAGACTGCTAAATATGATTATTCTTTGGGGTTACTACATCACCATGCAACCTACACTGGGCTTCTAGTAAGGAAGAGAAGAAAATCCTTTTCGAATTGTCACAATGAGTGATGGGCAGAAGCTTGTGATGAACCCTTTCCTGGAAAGAACTACATTCTCTGTAGCAAGGATGTCAGACAGTTTTGGGGCATCAAGAAGGATGTAACCAGCCCCCAAATACTAGTTTGCTTGATTCTTTTTCTGATCTACAGACAGATGTGGTCTATAGATGGGACCAGGAGGACCCTTGTTTTAAGTTGAAGAGCTCTCTATGCTCTGTTTTACTTTTCCTAGCTGCATTTCCCTCTGGGATTATGACCTTTCTTTAACACACTAATTTTTCAAGCTCTATGATGATGTACTGCCTAAGTATTAAATGGTGATTTTCTGTAAGTATTTCAAGTAAAGAAAAGGATGCTCAAAACATACAGGTTTTTTGACAAGGATTGGTGTAGGTTCCCAACCTCATTAGAGAGGAATCTTCATGCAATGGATTGTGATTAATGCAGAAACTCAACACTGGCCACAGACACAGAATACATAATAATGGACTGATGAGCTATAAATGGGATGTCAGTATCACTCCTCAGCTCAGGAGCTATCTTTGAATGGGGAGGTGGAAGAATTGTAAAATCCAGAGAGGGACACTGATGTGTGGATCTGACAGAACCACTGTTGTAATGGACTCATTTGGCCATGTCTGGTGACACAAGACCAGCACAAGAGCAAGCTACTAACATTCTTGCATGTAGGGGATAGGGACCTTGTGCCCATACCCACAATGTGGGAGCTAAGTAAGGATGATGGTTTCTGGGAAAGAGAGAGTTGGTTTTCTTTAAAGGTGTGGTCTCTGGTAGGTTGACTGTTCTCCAGGAGAAGGCTGCATACCTCTGAGTCTATGGGCAACACTGGATGCTTTACAAAAGAAAAGGGTATACAAAGGTAGAACATGGTGTATGGAATTGAGAATGGATCTAGGTGGAGTCAGGGGAAGAAGTGGGAGATTGATATGATCAAATTATTGTGTGTGAAGTTCTCAAAGAATAAAATCATTATATTAAAATAATAAACACTTATTCTTACCAAACCTCCACCTTCCATCATTTCACCTTTGATCAAGTTGATGCCTCAGAATGGGAAATCTGTTTTCACAGCAAAGGATATACATTTTCAGTGGCCCCTGTGTGTATTGGATGTGGCATGCACAGCCTTTTCCCCCTGTCTTGCTCTTCCTTTAGATAGATACTTGCAGTGTTCTTTGCTGGTATGTTCATGAAATGATGAGAGGTGTTTCCTTACCAGGTCTGCAGTATGCCTCTGGCTCTGAGTCCCTGTGTGTATCTCTGCATTTTGTTTTTCTCACCAGAATTCTAGCAAAAGATAAGACTGGCACAGTCATCTATTTGGTGTTGGTTCTAACTCTTGAGAAAAGGACACGTATGACAACCCATTTGCCAATGGCAATAAGAATTGATTGATTATAGACAGAGGCCAATAGCAGATTGAAGGGAGGAAACAAGTAGCTGGCACTGATGAATGCTGAAGTGTGGATGATGACCTGGGCTACTCAGCTCTGTGGGCAGTTAAAAATAAGATTCTGTTCTTAATGACTTATCAGCCTATGAACACACACACACACACACACACACACACACACACACACACACACACACACACACACACACTCAGGGAGCTTAATAATTTTCCAAATTGAAGAGCAGTAGAAATAACTTTCTTACTTCTGTAGGAATCTGGAATTGCTCCACAAAATGATGTCTTCTACCATGTGCAGCTCCAAGAGTTCCATGATCTGTCTGAGATAAGATTCTGTTCTTAATGACTTATCAGCCTATGAACACACACACACACACACACACACACACACACTCAGGGAGCTTAATAATTTTCCAAATTGAAGAGCAGTAGAAATATCTTTCTTACTTCTGTAGGAATCTGGAATTGCTCCACAAAATGATGTCTTCTACCATGTGCAGCTCCAAGAGTTCCATGATCTGTCTGAGATCACTCACAGAAGGTGTTTTTCCATTGTTTGATTTGTTCATGTTTTCAATGCCCAAATCACGGTTAGTTCTTATCTTAAGTTAAATGCTGCTCTTCTACAAAATCAATTTAAATGACCCAGGTATAAAGTTCAATTTCTTTTGTACTAGCTCACTTTCCTATTTTTTTTTGTTTTGTTTGTATTTTGTTTAAATTACCTTTGGGGTTTGTAATGTTTTACATTACCTAGGTCAAAAGAATTTCATTCCTAATCCTAAAAATTAAAAAAAATCTTCTTTTTTTATATTGGAGTTATAAACATAATTGAATTACATGACAATCCTAGTTCCTTTCTCCCTCCCCTCCACCCCTACCACCCACCCAACTAAAACCCTACCTATAGCATATCCTTTATGCCAATCTATAACTGACTCAAACTTTCTGCTCCCTCATGACCTCTGCATCCTTCCTCTTCTTCCCTTCTCATTCTCATAGCTCCCTCCACCCTCTTCCCATGCTCTCAATTTTCTCAGGGGATCGTGTCCCTATCCCCTTCTCCAAGGGAACAAAGTTTGTCTCTTTTAGGGTCCTCCTTGTTTACTAGTTTCTCTGGCAGTGTGTATTGTAGGCTGGTAATCCCTTACTCTATGTTTAAAATCCACATGTAAGTGAGTACATATCATGTTTGTCTTTTGTGATTGGGTTACCTTGCTCAGAATAGTTTCTTTGAGTTCCATCCATTTTCCTGCAAATTTCAAGTTTCATTGTTTTTTTTTTTTTCAGCTGAGTAGTACTCCATTGTGTAAATGTATCACATTTTCTCTATCCATTCTTCAGGTGAGGGGCATCTAGGCTGCTTCCAGTTTCTGGCTATTACAAATAGTGCTGCTATGAACATCATTGAACAGATGTCTTTGTTGCATGAATGTACTTCTTTTGGGTATATGCCTAGGAGTGGAATTGCTGGATCTTGTGGTAGACTCATTCCCATTTTCTTGAGGAGTCGCCATACAGATTTCCAAAGTGGTTGCACAAGTTGGCACTCCCACCAGCAGTGGAGAAGTGTTTCCCTTTCTCCACATCCTCTCAGCATAAACTGTCATTGGTGTTTTTGATTTTAGCCATTCTGAAAGGACTAAGATGGTATTTCAGAGTTGTTTGGATTTGCATTTCCCTGATGGCTAAGGATGTTAAACACTTTCTTATGTGTCTTTCAGCCATTTTAGATTCTTCTATTGAGAATTGTCTATTTAGTTTTGTACTCCACTTTTTAATTGAATTGTTTGGTGTTTTGGAGACTAGCTTCTTGAATTCTTTGTATATTTTGGAGATCAGCCCTCTGTCAGATGTGGGGTTGGTGAATATCTTTTCCCAGTATGTTGGCTGCTGTTTTGTCTTGCTGACTTGTGTCCTTTGCCTTACAGAAGCTTCTCAGTTTCAGGAGGTCCCATTTATTAATTGTTGATCTCAGTGTCCATGCTACTAGTGTTATGTTCAGGAAGCAGTCTCCTGCACCAATTAATTCAAGGTTATTTCCCACTTTATCTTCTAATAGGTGCAGTGTGGCTGGGTTTATGTTGAGGTCTTTGATCCATTTTGACTTAAGTTTTGTGCAGGGAGAAAGGCTTGGGTCTATCTGTAGTCTTCTACATGTTTGCATCCAGTTATGCCAGCACCATTTTTTGAAGATGTTCTCTTTGTTCCAGTGTATATATTTGGATTGTTTGTCAAAAATCAGGTGTTCATAGGTGTGTTGTTTAATATCAGGGTTTTCAACTCTATTCCATTGGTCTACCTGTCTATTTTTGTGCCAATACCAATCTGTTTTCAGGACTATAGCTCTGTAATAGAGCTTGAAGTCAGGGATGGTAGTGCCTCCAGAAGTTCCTCTATTGTACAGGGTAGTTTTGGCTATCAGGGTCTTTTGGGTCTTTTGTTTCTCCATATAAAGTTGAGGATTGTCCTTTCAAGGTCAGTGAAGAATTGTGTTGAGATTTGATGGGGATTGCATTGAATCTGTAGATTGCTTTTGGCAAGATTTCCATCTTTACTATGTTGATCCTGCCTATCCAAGAGCATGGCAGATCTTTCCATTTTTTGGTATCTTCTTTTATTTCTTTCTTTAGAGACTCAAAATTCTTACGATACAGGTCTTTCACTTTTTTGGTTAGTGTTACCCCAAGGTATTTTATGTTGTTTGTGGCAATTGTAAAGGGTGATGTTTCTTTGACTTCTTTCTCCACCAATGTGTCATCCGTATATAGTAGGGCCACAGATTTTTTTGAGTTAATCTTGTATCCTGCCACTTTACTGAAGGTGTTTATCAGCTGTAGGAGTTCCCTGGTAGTGTTTTTCTGGGTCTCTTATGTAGACTATCATATCATCTGCAAATAGTGAGAGTTTGACTTCTTCCCTTCTGATTTGTATTCCCTTGATCTCCTTTTGTTGTCTTATTGCTCTATCTAGAACTTCAAGGACAATATTGAAGAGGTATGGAGAGCATGGACAGCCTTGTTTTGTTCCTGATTTTAGAGGAATTGCATTGAGCCTCTCTCCATTTAATTTGATGCTGGCTGTCAGCTTGCTGTATATTGCTAAAAAAAAATCTTTCATTCAAACATTCCATTCTCCAAATATAGCAAACAATTCAATCCAATGTGAAGAACAACAGAAACATATTAAACTAAAAATGATACAATGTAATTCACAAAAATTGTAAAAATAAAAGCTGTAAACATATTGTTTCCTTATATTCTAATTTTTCTAATTCTTAATTGTTTAAAATTCTAAAATGTTCTGAAATTAATGTCGCAACATACATATTTTAAATGGCTTAATTTGATAATTGAAAATTTAGAAAAAATAAACAACAGCAAAAAAGGAATAAATAAAATTGTCTAGTTTCTTAATTGACTTCACAGGATACTTACATTTTTTGTTATGTAATGGAGAACTTAATATGGGTACAGTAGTATCCTCAGTGTCTCATAGAAAGCAACATATATACATAACTAAAATAGTTATTTAATAAAGTAATTTAGAATTTTCATTAGATTTAGGCTACTGTGAAACAAATACATGCAATGAGGTCATTCTGTCTAGACTATCTCTATTTAATTTTCTTACTCCAAATCAAACAAATTACTTATCTATAGATCTAGGTTCAGTCTACAATATTCAATATGTTTAGTTGCACATGGGTGTTGTGACTCCTACATGATCATATAATTTAGCTTCATTTGTGCCTTGTCATGTTTGCTAGAAATTTCACTTACTTCTGATAATACAACTTTGGTTAATGAGTTCATAATTTTGTTTGACATCTGTGTCAATATATTGTGCTACTTTTCTGAAACAATTGAATAAATTGTATATATACACATATAAAATGTATTTGTGTATACACATAAAAATTTTCAATAAGAAGGAAGTTTGAATAACAATAATTATAATTATCAACATTCATTTACATAATTAGTACTTTTATATAGATGTTTTAAAACCATGAAATAATACAAAGTTGGACTTTAAAAATAATACTTAATTGAAGATTGTTAATTTTAACAGTTATGGAGAGAGTTGTGTATCTTAATGTTGTAGTTTTTACAATCATTGTAGGTTAAAAGCTATCAGCCTTTGCTGTTGTCAGGAATTATTGACAATTGTTCCTGTCATGTTTGAATGAAGCCAATAATTTTAAATGTTTCTCTTTTTAGGGAATGACTATTTTCACATATGAGGCTACTGGAAGTAATTTGTGCAACCATAGTGCAAGAGCTTCATTTTGGAAATAAGATTTCCCAAAATTCTTTGAAAACAATGTCAAAAAATCATCTCAGCACTGATTCTTTTCCAGACTGAAGCTTCAGGGCAGATCTTCATGTTGCTCCAAATCCATTAATGGTTTTGTTTGTTGTTTGAGACTTTCTTGTTAGGAATGTTTCACAGAAATTTTCATTTAGTTTTTTTTTTTCTAACATGATTATCTTTATCAGAGTTGCAAACAATTTCTCTCCATGCGGGCTCATGCTGCTAAGAAATAAAACCAGATCTCAGTTCCTTGTGACCTTCGACTGACAACTGTGTTCATTTTGTCCTTCTCAGCAAGGGTATAGACAGACACTGCATTTCATTTATTTTTATAAGCATTAGCTTCTTTGGTGCCAGAAGGAAAGGAAAATACTCTGGCCGTGGGCTCATCTCAGTGGTGCCTGAATTTCCTGGACTTTTAGGTCTGCACAGGCTCACCAAGCATTTGCTTCCTTTCTTTTGGATGGCAGTGGTAGTTTTGGCAAGTTTTGACATTTCACTAGTGGGTATAAGTATAGTACAAATGGAAATATTCAGTGCTTTCCTTAATTATGGATGCTTACAGCTTTCCAAATGTTTGTCATAATTGAATAAAATGTTTTCAAAACAATTAAATACTAGTCTATTTCATTTTAGCTAAAATTTGCACTTAAATAACTCTATAACTCTTTAAAAGCTTACATGAAAAGTCTAACATTGATGAGAAGATAAGTATGGTGGTTTGTTGGATTATTACCTAATCTGGATTTTATAGTAGTTGAAGCAAATATGCACACATTTAGTTGACACTGAATAGTCCTCTGCTTTTAAATAGCAATTTAATTTGTGAGAATCCATCAAATCAGTATAATTGTCCATTGTTTTTATTAGCAGGAAATTTGTTGATTGACAGCCATCCTTTTGTTTCTTTAGCAAGAAGGCAATGGTAAGATACATACGGCAGTAAAATGCCCAGAACCCAAGAAGACTACTTCTTACATATTTATTCCAAAAGAGGGCAGCACAAGTCTGGTTTATACACATCTGATGTCTATGTCTTTTGATCAGTGATTTTTCTTCTTTTTTTTCCTGAGTAACCCATTCCTGTGTTAATTTCATATATTCTTTTACACTGCTAAAATGTACAAAGAAAGCAAATATATGACAATTAACAGAAACTTGTGAAATTGTTTAGAAGAAAATAAAAATAAATGCTTACTGAAGCCAGAAATGTGAAATTGACAAAGCACAAAAGCCTCTCAATGTTATGATTTTCTTTGTTACACTAATAGTATCTAACCAAAGCTGTAATAAATATTTTCATTTCATTTTCTCTATTTTCATATCACAAAATATATAATAACCAAAAACATAATCTGGTTATACATAAAGGATTAATATAACGTGCTATGAAATAGTTTTGTATTTTTCATCAGGGTGAGTACAATTTTTAGCAAATTTTTATAATGAAAAACAATGAAGAAAAGTTTTTAAATGACAGGTCCTTTCTGAACTTCATCCTAGTTCTCAGTGCCTCGGGTGCCTGGTGCAAAGGTTTGTGGTCTGATGGCCCTGTACATCTGCACCTTGTTGAACTTCTTCTAAGAGTAGAATCCAGACCTGAACTGACACCATTGCGGAAGCAGCAGATACTTTTCAAAGTTTTCCTTACACATGCTATCCTTCAAACTAGAAGATTGAAGAGATGTCCTCCCATTCTTTCATAGAATGTATAATTAACAGCTAATTAGTGGCTAATTAAAAATATCACACATTTGGTTACGTAGCTTTTTACTCTTGGGTTTGAAACTGATGAGAAGTACAAAGACAAAAGCTGTAAAATATCTGAAAATGTCAAGCCCTTCAAGGTTTTGAGAAGTGACGTACATGTTATAGTCCTTGACTCTTAGATTGAAAATGGATAGAAAAACAAAAAAGATTGGAAAGACAGTTGATTATGACCCATGCTTACAGGCAGGCTCCATGCCCAACAGTAGACGGCCACCACAAAATGAATTCAGTGGTATTTTTGAAGTTTTCTTTTGTTTTTCACCCTTAAAGTTCTTTTATATAATATGGTTTCTAATTTTGTGTGTTTGTGGGATTGCTGTGTGTGAGAATGTGTGTGTGTCTCTGCATTTATTTGTGTTTCTCTGGCTTTTTAATCTGTCCATTTTTATTTCTCTTTGTTTTTATTTTTTATTTTATTTTATTTTATTTTATTTTGTTTTTCGAGACAGGGTTTCTCTGTGTAGCTTTGGAGCCTATCCTGGCACTTGCTCTGGAGACCAGGCTGGCCTCGAACTCACAGAGATTTGCCTGCCTCTGCCCCCTGAGTGCTGGTATTGAAGGCGTGCGCCACCAACACCCAGCTTTGTTTGTTTTTATTTTATCTTATTTTATTTGATGCCATTTTTTCTGATGAGAGAGAAAAGAATAGTATAGATTTGGGTGGATGGGGAGGTGGGGAGGACCTTTGAGAAACTGAGGGAGGGGAAACCATGATCATAATACATTATATTTAAAAATCATTTTCAATAACTAAAATAAAAGACAGACTAGACAGAAGCATATAGTCTTCGTGACAATAATATTTTATACAGCTACCATTTATAATGCTAGGAAAACAATCAATCTGTCATATATTACGACAAATTATTATTCTCAATTTTAATTTTTACAACATTTTTCCAATATAATATTGGTAATTTTACATCATGTACCCCAATCACCACCACTTTCCAGTCCTCCAAGGCCCAACTCTCCCCAGTTTATGACCTCTCTGCCCTAACCCTGCAAAAAAAAGAAAAAGAAATAAAAATATACATGGTCAAACTCCCTGTGGCCAGCCCCTTAAAGAAAACTGAGTTCTTCCCTACTCACAACCCCATGAAAAGCTCATCTGTTGTGTGGAGTTACAATTCAGCATCCTTAGCACAATTTTTAAGAATTCTTATCAATGGCTGTTAACTTTTGTGGGGGACTGGGGGTAGGGGTAGGGATGTCACAGAAGCCTTCTATATTCCTCTTTTTCAACTGTGAGTTTACAGTCATCCATACCACAGCAAAAGTAGCTTCTTTGCATTTTACAGTCATCAGGACATCCATTTGGTCTCTGGCATCAGAATGTACCACAGACCTCAGTGTGGTCTCTAGTGGCAGATCAGACCACGGACATCAACACAGGCCTGCGCCTCAGCATGGGCCAGGGATACCACAATAGTCTTGGCAGCAGCACAAGCCAAGGACATCAACATGGCTTCAGGGCAACTCGGCTATGGATATCAATATGGTCTCCTGTCATGCTCTCTGTCCTCCAAAGCAACATCCTTGATTTGGTGTCTGGTTTAAAAAAATGACCCTTAGATTACATGCTTCATGGAGTAACTATTGCATATGAAGCTATGACCACTCCTAGCACATTTAAACACATTTTGCTACCATTATTCCTTTAAAACCATCATCCTTTACTCCAGCATAAGAATCTGCTTCCATATTTCATTATTGTTGTCAGTTGTGCATTATACCAGCAGGAGAGAGTGAGGTAGGATGGCTGGGCTAGTAGAAATTTTGGCAGAGCCAGAAACACCTGAAGTGCAGACATTTACTGAGTACCTATCACCTGAAGGCACTATGCCCTTTTTAATTAATCCACAGAGAGGTAAAACTGAGTTTCAATAGAAGAGTGACTCATTCTATGATAGAAAAACATTGGACACCACAACTTTTAAATCAAGAGAAATTAATTAAATCAAGAGGAATTAATCCAATTGAAACAGCAGATAAGAACATTCAGCTCAATCCATATTTTTTTATAACATCTCTCATTTTCTCCTTTGTCACTTTGTGTCAGGTGCTCAGTGTTGTATCTCACTTAGTGTTGTGCTTTTCACTCTACTTTCTTAGGGAAGACTAAAAATGTGTCATGTCTCTTGAGAGATTCACCTTCCAGGAATTCACATGTTAAGACCACATCCAGCACTGTAGATTGAAAATTTTGACATCAATTAGGTTATTTCTGATGTCAATAATCATAAGACACACAGAGGGTTTGGTAGTATGTGTGTTGGAACAACACACTCTTTCTGGATCTTCAAACAAAACCATGTACATTAATTCTGAGCAACTAGATATTAATACAGCTAAGCCTAGCAGCCTTGGCTACAGCACATGCTGAGTTTCATTTTAGTTGTGGATAGAGAGCTCAGTGCATATGCTAAGTCCCTGCTCTATCACTATCATGGTTCAAATAAGAATGGCCCCCATAGGCTCCTAGATTTGAATGTTTGGTCAATAGGGAGTGGCACTATTACTAGGTGTGGCCTTGTTGGAGGAAGTGTGTTACTGGGGGTGAGCTTTAGTTTGAAATGCTCAAGCCAGGCCTACTGTTTCTTTTTACTTCTGCCTGCTGATCTGGATGTAGAACTCTCAGCTACCTCTCTAACTCTGAAACTGTAAGGCAGCCTTATTAAATGTTTTCCTTTCTAAGAGTTGCCTTGGTCATGTGTGTCTTCACAGCAATAGAACATTAACTGAGACAACCACTGAGCTATACTCTGCACTTCAATAAATTGTCAAGTGTAGTAAAAGCACATGTGAGGCACTAGGTTTCTGCCACGATGCCTTTTCTCTGCCATCACAGACTCAACTAGTCTTCTGGAAACATAAGCCAATTAAATGCTTTTAAAAAATAAATTGTTTTGGTCATAGCGTTGTATCACAGCAATAGAAAAGTAACTGAGAGCACGAATATCTAAAACATGCTTATTACATATGGAAGTTTTGCATGAAACACTCCCAACAACAATAATTTAGTATTCTAAAATATAAAACAACAATAAAAAGTACTTTTGTCACCATACCAGTGCCACCTAGATAAACCATTCTTCTATGGCTGACCTTTCTTGCTGTGATGAATTCTGCATCTTCTCACAGCTCCCTGGCTCTCATCTAACACTTCTTTTCATCCTTTTCCTAGTGCCATATTCATTCTGTGTCTGGATCCTGGTTCATGACAGCTCCTTCCTTGGCTCTGCTGTTGTCATCCTGGAAAAGGAATTCATCTTTTTACTGCCCTGAAAGTTTCGTGGCTTCCTTCTTCCCTCACATGTTTAGGAGAAATTTGTGATGTTCACTTAAGCTATGCTAATTGTTGGTACCCTACCTGCTCTTGCAGAAGGGTTGCTCTTAAATGTTTATTAATTTACAAAGGAGAACCATAAACATTCTGTTTGATGAAATAATGTTATTTTGATGCTAGAAACACTTAATATTCATGTTATCTTGTTATCTGTCTTTTAAAACATAGGCCCTGTTGAATTTTTAAAATAATTTCAGGTAAAATTGTAACTATAAAATTTTATTATCTTTTGTGTCCTCACTATTTTGGTACAAGAAAAAAAACTTTTATATTAAAGTGAAACTGTCTTGTGCTTGGAAAGATTTGTTTTCTGTAAATACACTTCTATGATAATACTTGGGTACTATTTACTCCTTGTGAATAGAGGATCAGGTGGGGTTATTTATAAGCCCTATTTAACTGGTGAGGGAAAGAAGTTATAAGCAAATAAACCATTTTATTCATGAAGCCTGGCTTTTTTTTTGAATCTGGTTTGGAGTTTTAATCATAGTAGTCACTGAACTTTAGATAAATTGATTTCTGTTACTAAGTGCATTACTGATCATTGAACATCTCCAAAATTATCTGGTCTCTTAAACATGTTGACTCTATTTTTTCCTTAAGACATTTAAAATTTATAAACACAACCAAACATATTATTTCTTTCTTTTGTGTCCTATAATATGACTGGCAGTATACCCTTGAAAATATAGGGTTAATGATAAACAGAAGTGAGAAACTCTCTACATTGCAAATTAAGGTTTATGAAGAGATTAAAGCATTTCACCATCTTATGGGGAACACACTTTTCAAGAATGCACAAATTCTGTGTGAGAAAAAGAAGTAGGTTCTTTTCAGTCGGAGTGCCTTGTAAGACTTTTATTTTAAGACATTTGGTGCTTTTTATTCATACCTGGGATTTCCTTTGATTAAATCTGAACAAGTGTACACACTAGTTCTTACTGAGGCTAATTATGTGGCTGGACACTCCTTGCATAGGACATCTTGAATGTTTACAGAGGCATTTTGTCAGCAGTTTTCTGTGCTCTCTAGAAGATCAGCATCTAATGGGATTAAGCTGAATAATCAAATAACAAACTGAGACCTGGGTACACAGTTCGGTGTTTGTGGAGTACTTCCTTGATGAATATAAATGACAACTGTCTTTGGTTAGGGGCAGAAGTGGCTCTGCTGTTCTGCATGACATTTCTGCTAAGTCAGCACCTTGTCTTGAACTTGAGATGCAGCTGGAGGGATGGATAAATAAGAGACAGAGATGTACAGTGCTTTGCTTTACTGGAATAGAAAATATTGCATTCTATTTTCAGCAACAGCAGATTTGGAAATAATGTGCAAAAAAGTCAAACTAATGCAAAGGATCTTGGGAAAGGAGTCTTTAGTTTCTCAACAGGATGTACTCTGGTCAGACCCTTTGGGAATAACTTACATTGTTCCGTTTGACTGACATTCCAAAGCTTGTCTGTTTTTCCTCCAAAAGGGATATATGCTAATATAGAGCTGCTTGTATTTACTCTGTTAAGCTCTTATTTTGTCTTTGCTAAAAGTTACTGTTATCACTTTTTTCTGTGAAAATGACCATTTATGGACTGTTGTTTTATTATTACAAAGTAAATTTGAAATTTAAATCATGAGTCAAAAAATTCATCAGTTCACCTCATGCAGTTATCATGTATTATTTTATTTGCCTGTGCATACACATATATTTAGAATACATAATAGCTTTAGAAAATACTTATACTTTTGTTCACTAGACCTGAAACTTGATTTTATTTTTGCAGTTGGGAAGGAGGTTGAGATAGGGTCGCATTCCTTATTTCATGCTGGCCTGAACTTCATTACATACCACAGGCTTGCCTTGGATCATAGCAGTCCCCTGCCTCAGCTTCCTGAGTACACTGTGTACCACACTATACCACTTTTAGCTTGTTATTTTTATGACAATATTGTAGTCCCTTTTGTAGTATTAAGAGTAAGACCCAGGACTTTTCTCCTGCTTGGTAAGGGCTCTAGAATTGAGCTGTACTTCCTACCCATCATGCCATTTCTTAATATTTCAGTCATTGATTTATTACAATTTTTAGCTTACCTGGTTGGGTTTTGTTGTTGTTGTTTAACCTCACAGCATCCAAACATATGATACTCAGTACTCCTATCCTATAAGGAAGCTTGCTTAAGGCAGTATGGTAATAGAGATAAAGGCTTTCTTAGACTTTTTTCTGTTCTTATATAATGTTCCCCTTTTCTTCCAGCATTCTTTCTCCTCATCATCACCTACATGGTGGCTCATGTCAGGCTGTCTACTTTCCTTTACTCTTTCCACAAAGGCACATAGCAACTTATTAGTGTTTTTAAAATTATTAACTTGAAAAATTGACCTTGTAGAAACTTGTAAAGTGGGGGTTGGTGGGTTGGCAGCTCTGTGGGAGAGTGCTTTAGGCTCTGATCCTAGTCCCCAAGCCAGGAACAAAATGTAAAGAATAAAGAATAAAAAGAAGAGAAAAAAATGAAAGAGTGATATTCCGATGTTTTCTATATCTTGTGTCAGTCATAGCAGCCAAATTAATTGAGGACTAATAGTCAGAAAGTATTTTTTTTTTGCAGGTAACTGTGCCACCTATCTTGAAGTGCAGTAAAATTCCTAATTCCAGTAATTATCCACGGCACGCTCACGGTTGGACCTTCAAAAAGAAATGAAGCCAGTTTGTGATCATGTATACCTTCCTGTGGATTCTCTACAAACTTATTGCATATTTTTACATGCATAATATAAAAGAGTCTATTCAATATAATATATACATGTTATAAATATATATGTAACATGATTCAAAAATAAATTTTCTAAGAGAAGAAAATCACATGCAATAAGTAAAAGTTAGTAATGTGATAATTTTATATTCTTTAAGAGGTACTTAAAATGGTCTAGTTTCATATAAATGAAATTCATGTTTCATTAAGAAATTAAGCAGCTTAGGTGAATGTTGATTCACTATGAATTTCATCCCTGAAATATAAAAAGGCTTGAGAGGTCTCTCTCTATTTTTACTTTTTAATAACCAAAATGTTGCTTCTTGATACACTTTTCATACATTTATGTGCCTTGAGATGGATCATTTTTTTAATTTAATAAAAATCCACTGCACCAAGTGAACCATATTGGTTTGACAACTTGTGAACCAGCCACACATTTAACAGCCATAATAAAAACAAACATTTTCCAAGGTTATTCAGGAACTTCCAGTGCTCATGAAGCCTTGAAAAAAAAAATAACACACCATGGCAGAGCGTCTTAGAGCCAAGGGCAGGGTCTCCAGAGCTCTGCTTAGGGAGAGTTCCTTTGTTGTTGTCATCAAAACTCTAGATAATTTTTAATCATTCCTGTAGTTAATACATGCCACATAGAAGTGCTGTTTGAAAGATTAGCCTCTCGTTTCACTTCTCATCTTGTTATTGTCAAAAGAAAAGTTTAAAAGACAAAAGAAATAATACTGTACACATGCAGTTTGCAAAATCCTATTTTAAAATACTCTCTATAAAATTAATATACTTATATAATACATTTTCTACCTGTGGTGGTTTGAATAAGAATGGCCCCCATAGACTCATATATTCAAATGCTTGGACACCAGGAGGTGGAACTGATCGAAAAGGTTAGGAAGATTAGGAGATGTGGCTGTATTGGAGGAAATGTATCACTAGGAGTGGGCTTCAGCATGAAGAGCTCTCAGCTAGTTCTTCAGCACCATGTTTGTGATACTACCATGCTCCCACCATAACAATATGGTCTAAGTGTCTGAAACTGTAAGGCAAGCTCCTAATTAATTGCTTTGGTCATGGTGTCTGTTCACAGCAATAGAACAGTGACAAAGATCCAGGCATATTAAGAATATTATTGTGATTAATTTATAAAATCTAGTACATAGTTAATTTGTCTTTTCACTAGGTTTGGCTACACAGCAGCCTATGGGACTCCTCAGTACCCTCAGTTAGATGATATTGATAGTCCCCATTCGTGATTCAATGGTGGAGTCATACTTAGTTTTTGTTTGTTTGTTTGTTTGTTTTTTTGTTTTTTGTTTTTTTCGAGACAGGATTTCTCTGTGTAGCTTTGGAGCCTATCCTGGCACTTGCTCTGGAGACCAGGCTGGCCTGGAACTCACAGAGATCCGCCTGCCTCTGCCTCCCGAGTGCTGGTATTAAATGTGTGTGCCACCAACACCCGGCCACACTTAGTTTTTGTAATTCTATTCAGGGATAGAGACTTCTTCAAGTAAAGAGAAAACGAAGTATATCATATAACTTTTGTAATAAAGGTACTACAAATCAATTCCTAAGTACATTTTTTGCAACAGGGTCTCACTTTGATGCCCAGATTTGCTTCAAACTCAACATCATCATCCAGGTTCATACATTTGAATTAGACTCGGCACTAAATAAGATATCTCCAAATAATGAGGAAACAAGGCCCTATCTTAAATTTCTCACCTCACAATGAAATCTCCAGTACTAGCAATGGGTTAAGTCTAACTAAGTTGTTGACCTAAGTTCTTCATGAAAACCCCCAAACAACCCAGGCTATTATCAAGAATATTTGTTACTCTCCCCCAAATGATAATAAGGCTATGTTGCTAAAGACAATACCTAAATAACACTTGGAGAAGTTGAGCTGGTGCCTATTTGTAACCCTCAGCCCATCTGACTAGTATTCAGAGTACTGGAAGGTACTCTGAATGCTACTAAAGGAGAAGGTAAACACCAACTCAGCTACAAACCCTCCAGTCTACAATGGTAACCTACCTGCGAGATAGGTGCTGCAATACAGTCACAAAGATCATGTGAGTAAACAGGCAATATCTGATGGGGTATAAAGCCCAGTCCATGATAAAAAAAAAAAACTCATACCTGACATTGCTTGAGCCAAGAACATGAGACTGGGTAGGTCTTAGACCTAGGAGAAAAACAAACACTACTGTTCTGTTAAAGGAAAGCAGAAATAAAATGAATCCTAATAAAGTTATGCTGTAAGCATGGTTCATAGGTAAGCATCTGGCTCAGTCACATCAGAGAATTTTTCTCTGCCAGTAGATGTGAGCAAATACAAAGACCCACAACTGGAAAATGAACAGTGAATGAGAGGTCTTAGAACACTCTGTCCTAAATGGGAGGTCTTCATCAATTATCGCCTCCCCCTTCCTCCAGAGCTTAGAGAATTCTGTGGGCAAGGAATGGAAGACATCAAGGAAACAAAGCCCATATAGGACCGACAACATAGGAACTCACAGAGACTGTGGCAATATTCACAGGTCCAAGACAGTTGGGGTCCTATAGTACTATGAGGAGGAGTAGACACAAACCACCATGCTTAAGCCAGAAGTTATCTCCAACTGATATTCACTTGCAAACAAAAAATTATTTTTCTTTAAAGACTGTCACTGGGTGTACAAACAACATCAAAAAACTCAATGGTATTTTTGGAATCCCAATGCTTTGTATGGGATTTTTTAAAAAGCCCTACAGATATATTGTTTCCTGACTTTGTTTTTTATGGGTTTTCTGTTTGTGCAAATGTGTGTATGTCAGCGTCAGTATGGGTTTTGTATCCTATGCTATAAATCATACTTCACACTCCAATTTATTGCTTTGGAAGTCCCAATGCCTTGTAATGAGGCAGTCCAACCAGCCACAATGAAATGAACATATAATGGAGCAGTGATGTGCCTTGCCAAAATAATGCCATGGTTCCAGCCAGTCCCATGAACAGAACATTGTAGAACTAGGTCTTCTAGACCTGGTTGAGTAGCCCCAGAGGATGCCATAAATTGCAAGAAGAAATAGTTCCTTTCAAGCTCAGTTCATTTTTCAAAATTATGAGCAAATTAGTGATTATGCTATTTCAGTCATAGAGGGTTTGGGTGCCCTGTTATGAACCAATATATAACAGAAACCATAGAGATGATGTAGCTGAAGAAGCAAAGGAAATGCAGTTCTTTCCAATACCCATTAAGAAGTACTGCTTTGCAAAGGAAAACCCTGGCAATGTCAGATGTGATTTGCAATTTTAAAATGTTTTGATTGCATGGTGTTTAACAGATTGAAAATGTCATATAAGGGTATACAGGGGGATCTATGAAGAAGAATTATCAAGATGTCATGTTTCTCTGCTAAAAGGTGATTTAGCGTTGAGCATAGAAAGATGATGGAGTGGAGTCAATGTGTGTGATATCATTTTGTCCAATATAGCCACAATAAAACAAAGGATCATAATTTCACTGAAAATGTGAATATTTTTAAAGATAACTTGCTTTAGTTACAGACCCCTTTTGGCTTGGTCCAATTTTCCCTCTTGTTTCTCTAAAGATTCGATTTCGTTGACTCATGACAGAGAAGCCAGGTGAATCAGAAAGCATTCTTACATGCAGTGACAAAATTTTTACTCTGTAGAATCTACTGCAGCCTGTCCATATCTGAATTCCTTGTGAAGGGTAGTGGGTGAGGGACAAAGAAGGAAATAGGAGCTATTCTGGAAGAGGTACATAAACAGTTTCTTATATATCTTGGTTCATCAAAGGTGGCTTCATTCAAACTTGTGAGTGTATAGGATGTGTACTTTAGCTAGCACATAAGAAACTTGTACAGCCCATAACTGAGTCTGTAAGGAAGATGCTAAACTTTAGGTGAAAAATATAGACCAAGTTTTATGTAGACTTAGGTATCAAATTGCATTGTATTATTTCCATGTTTCCTTAAAATATTTGATCATTTGCTTAAGAAATACACAGATACATCCAGCAAGTACTCACTGAATTTGTGACTTCTTGCAAAGAGGAATACTTATCATTATATGTGCATATGTATGTGCAGTGTGTGTGTGTGTGTGTGTGTGTGTGTGTGTGTGTCTGTGTGTGTCTGTGTGTGTATGTGTGTGTGTACGTGTGTGCCTGTGTGTAGTCCCGATTAACATCTTCCCTTGCGGCTGTCATGTATTTACAATTTGGAGAAAGGAGTGCATTATTTAAATTGAAAATTTAAATAAGGTATGGTGCAAGTCAGATGTGTAAAGAAAACCAAATCAAATAATTTTAATGTTTGGGTTTATCCAAAGCCTCAATATCCTTTTCAAAAACATTTTAAACATTATTACTAGTAGAGATTTCATAATTTTCAATTTCAAATAGATAAGTATCTTGGCTGTTCAAAAGTCCTGAAAAATAGCATTTGCTCTGAGCTCCATTAATCTTTGCTTAGTGAAAGAGCCATAGACTGAACACCTGGATGCAAGCCCACCTGTTTCTGCTGCTGATTGACTTTGATGCATTAGGCCACCACAATCTCTTGCCCCTCTGCTTTTGTTTGTTTGTTTCCTGAATATTGTAACCATCTGGCTTCCTTATCATTCAAGATCATGCAGGTGATTAAGGGAGATGGCAGTGAATATGAGGGCTTTTAAAGGTAAAGGCTCTAAACAACTGTTTCAAATGATTGTATTCATTTGAAATGCTATAGAGTGAAGCCTCTAATAATTAATATACATGTATGCACAAAATATATGCATATGCATTTGTTCTAGTAACGACATTAAAGATCAGTTTAAGTGATTATTTTAATGAGGCAACTTAAATGAAGGTGTGTTTATGTGCCTTTGTACTACTGATATCACTGAGAACAGAATTTTACAATGGGGGAATGTCTGGCTATTGATTTCCATAGCAGAATTTTAATACTAAAGAAACTAAGGATTTTTCTGTGAGGTAGCATCAGATAGTGCTGATGATGACATGGTGACTTTTCTCACTGGATTTCTATTGAACAGCACTGTGGGTTAACTAACATGTGTTCTCCTTTCCTAGTTATGTGAAAGTGTTCTCTGCAAGGTAAGGTTAGGTACTTTTCTTGTAAAAGGTAGGGACTGTCACTTCATATTCCAAATCTGTAGTGACTTGCTGCACAATTATGCATTAAAACTTATTCTCTACCTTTCCCTAACTTACTGTTTTGAGAAAGAGATCTAGGATCTGCTAGTGTTCCCAGTGAGTGAGTTTGTGGATAGTGCCTCTTTATTGCTCTTCTATTATTGTGATAACTGAATCAGTTTGTTTTTTTCCCCTTTTATACAGAAGATATGGCCCTGCCATTAAATGAGACTTGTAGCTGTCAAGCCTGGGGACATGGAGATAAACTTATCCCTGAAAGGGCTGATGATGTCATGGGTACTTGAAGTAGAACAAAAAGAATATTTTTTGCAGACCTTAAGTTGGTTGAGAAAGTACAATGTATTACAGCCTATAAAACAGTTTGGCATTTAATTATGAATCAGAGGTAAAACTATGTTTTGAGTTCAGCTGAAATGTCACAATAATTTTTATCTGGTGACATAACTGACTATTAAGTGTGAGACATTTGGATATTGTACATGATTAATCCATATTTTTGTTTCAGTTTAAAAGGTAAAAATAAAAGACTATTATTTAGACTTTTTCATTAAAATATTTCTTATTTTCAACTATAAGGCCACAGTATTAGCTTTATTTCTAAAATAAGATTATTCATAAATATTATTCATAATTAATTGATATTTTAGACCCCATATATACATACATATACATACACACACACACACACACACACACACACACACACACACACACACACACACACATATATATATATATATATATATATATATTATATATATATGTTGTTTTATTGAGGACATTTTGATGGATCCACAATAGAGGATATATACTTTGTCAAGTGTTTACATTGTCTTATCTGGTACAAATTTGAGAAATGGATGCTCAACTTTGTAAATTTAGACTATGACATCAAAATTCTCATTCTAAGTTTGCTGTTTGATTACTTTTATTACATAGCCTTGTTTTAATTAGATGATCAACTTAAACCATTTTGGACAATAATAATATCATTATTTTGTTTGTATGCTTTTAATTTAATATTCCAAATATAAAACCAAGTCACAAGCAACAAGGTGATTTGCCACTTGGTAGAAAGGATAAAAATCAAATTTTCACCCTTGCTTCACTGTAATCGATTCACAGTATATTTCAGTTTATTCTTTTCAGACTGGTTCAAAATTTCCTTTTTCTTTTACCATTTCTTATGAATAGGCTCACTATTTACCATTCTTCTCCAGTCTCCAAAGTCTTCTTTTCTATGGTTTTGTGTATATTTTATAACATAAATACATCTGAGAAATTTCTTATTAGCATTTTGTATTTCTGTGTTAGAGTTCCTGGGTGTTACGGATGTTCAACTTAAGAAGCTGTTTACTGTATACCAGCATGTCTCACACTTTTTTTTTAAATAAAAACTTCATTAAATGTTCATATGTTTATTCATGTCTGTAAGTTATTGATTTGTTTCACAATTGTAAGACTTGCATTACTTTGTCAACTGACATGGGTCACTGGGAATTCAGTACATTAGAACGTTTGACCATTATTGACCTGAAGAATTTAAAAGTAGCCTTTAAGAGGTTGTCTTTATATCCTATTAGGGATTCAAGTGTTCATTTCTCTTTATGTATGTCCTTGGGTTTCAATTTAGAGAAGGACTTTGCTGATGATAATTTGTTCTCATTCCTTATCTGATTAAAAAATCAATTCTGATGTATGGTTTCATGCATGCATGCCTGTGTATGTGGAGGTAAGTTATTGTATTTGGCATAAAACAAATGAGAGCTTTGTCACTATTAAATATTGCTACTCAAGTAATCTGCAACATACAACTTTTCAATCAACTGAGTTAAAAATTCTTAACTCCCATCCAGGCTAAATGAAAATCCAAAGTCTCAATTATGTGTCCACATGTTTTTAGTGTTTAAATATAAAAGCCACGTTATTGATCAATAATCTAGTGCCCCTCTGTGCATCTGACTTTGTTCTTTAGGGTTCAAATAATTTATTTCCACAAATTAACACAATTTGTGCTTAGATAATTACTCAATAACTTTATCTGAAGAATCTTCCAAAAACACTGGGTCTGGGCACCTCTCAGAACATTGATATTATGATCTAAAGTCCTATCCTGGGTAGCCAGACATAAAAGGCACCAGACTAGCACACTCTGAATTATCTCTCTTTTATTTATATTACCTTTTCTTGTCTAAAAGGGTATGCTTCTCCTCCTTTTCCTTATTTTAAATGATTTCAAGAAGACCTGTCAGGCAGTGGTATGTCACCATTTATTTTGAAATTTTAACACATAGAGCTTTCAGCTATACATAAATATATCAAATTTTGATGTGAAACATTTTACCTTCAAATTTTAAAGATATAAAGACTAGGAAGCCCATCAGTTCTCAAAACAATACACAAAGACAGGACCAAAAACTAATCCAAAGACAGTAAAAGATTTACAATACAAATGATTTCCTCTAAAGGTAATTCTTTTCATTTATGAAAAACATTTATTTAAATTTTAGGGTGACCCAAACAAAATAATCCCCTCTAAATCAGCGTGATAAAATGCACATATGAACTTGGACAGTATGTAGAGAGCCTGCATGGATCTGCACCAGTGGGTTCCAGAACTAAAAGTGGACACATACCTCCATCCCTAACACAGAAGCTATCTCCAAATGATAACCACTCACAAATGAAAACTTAATTTCCTCCAAGGGAGTTTAACTGATGAAACAGCCTGCTCTTAAGGGCATGCCGTATGCCCAGCAGTAGATGACCAGCACAAAACAAACTCAATGGCATCTTTAAAGGTTCTTTATCTCTTAATGCCATATCAGACCTCTTTCTTTTTTAAAATTATCTTCTTATTTTTAATATATGTGAATATATAATTTCTTCCACTCTTTTTACCCTACAGGTCCTTTGTGTATTTATAGTAGCTTTCAGTTTAATGCTTTTATGGGATTCCTGGGCATACAAAAGAATGAGTCTTTGTTCTTGTGTTTTTTTTTTTTCTTTCTTGAGCTCTTTTCTTCTATATGTTTATTTTGTCTAATTCTGATGTGTTAATTTCTTATCTTATTACATTTTATTTTATTATTATCTCATTGAAGCCTGTTTTTAATGAGGGGCAGAAAGGGGTGGATCCATATGGGTTGGGTGGTGGGGAAGAGCTGGGAAGAGTAGAGGGACGGGAAATTGTGGTCAGGATACATTATATAAGAAAAAAATTCTATGTTCAGTAAAAGGGAAAAATAGTAGAGTGACCAATCCCTGAAGTTTGCTTGGGAATAGAGTTACTTCTAGATAAATTTTCCATAGATACTGGCTAGTACTTTAGCTACATCATTGGGGTACAGTGTTTAACTTAGGAAGTTCAGCCAAACAGGTGAAGGCCATGTACAAGAGCACAGGAACACTCTGTGACAGCCATGAGAAGTGCAAATGTAAAATCTTCAAATTATTTTTGGATTATCTTTATGCCCTGTGTACACTGTTTTTTTAAATATTATTTTAAATTTATAGTTACTTTTGACCATTAAGGTGCTTATATAAATTACATTTGCTACCTTGTGAAATACAGTTGCTGATCCTCAGTGAAGAGAACACTGCACAGTGACTTGTTGCCTTTGATGATGCCTGCCAGCTTGGTATTTGATCTTTTCCAGTGTTTAACAGAAGCTGATGCAAGCAAGCAGAATTCTCAAAGGCATGTTTTAGCAAAAGAGCTGGGAAAAAAATTGGAAAAGCACACTCCATTTTAGCTGGTAACATGTTCCAAGTATTCAGATGTGGGGTGTTTCAAAAACAGCACCTTTCCTTGCTACAACTTCAGCACACTGCTAAACCTTCTACGGCCCATTTCTCAGTTGTAAAATTGCATCCAACTTCCTTCATAGGATCTCTGGAAAAATGAAATACAGAAAAATGTGTGAAGGGTTCAACTACAATCACAACAACTAAGTCAGCATGTGTATATTGACAACTGTATTTGATATTTTTACTCAGTCTTTTCTCAGTGCTTCCTAAAGGGTATTAATTTTGTGTTACTAGGGCTGGAGACATGGCTCAGCACTTAAGAACACTTACTACTCTTTCAAGGACCTAGGTTTGGTTGCCAGCACCCATTTGGTAAATCACACCAGCCCGGGACTCCATTTTTAGGGGACTGGACATCCTTTTCTTATCTCAGAGAGAACCAGGCACACACATATTTCACATATGCACATATAAGCAAAACATTCCTACAAATAAAATAAAAATAAATAAATCTTAAAAATTGCTATTAACATATCAAATTGTATATAAGATTGGGCATTTCCTATGCTTCACTGTATTGTTAGAAAGAGTAGCAAAACCATTAGCATAATAGTAGAAAACTGAAAATGGCATTAGCAGAACTTACATCTGGAAAACTAAGGCGAGGAGTTTAAGAGTTTGGCTGTTTTGAATCAGGGAGCCTTTTTCCTACTTCTTGAAATCGTGTCCACAAAGTAATTATCATTATGATTTTCTGAAAGCTCCCTTTCTCTCTCTGCCCCCCTCTCTCTTCTTCTCTCTTTCTCTCTCCCTCTCTCCCCCTCTCCCCCTTCCTCTCTCTCTCTCTCTCTCTCTCTCTCTCTCTCTCTCTCTCTCTCTCTCTCTCTGTGTGTGTATCCATACATAAAAAACATTTTATATATTTAAGTGCTCACAATTCACATTTCATTATTAAGACCATTCTAAATAGGCTTAGTTGCAACAAAGATTCCTGTCAATGCCAAATTGCAGTATACAACATGTCTTGGTACTTTTTTGTAAATACAAAAGGAACCATGTATAAGAATCAACAGCAACATGCATTCTTGAAAGTATTGGCTGCTCTCCCATTGTAGAAAACAAGGTGTGGAAAGGGTTAATGGCATTTTTAAAACATTGCTTGCTTTCAGTTTCAGGGATTTTTATGGCTTGCTTGAACCCAAAGCTCTATAATTCTATTTCTCCTGTGTCTTGTCCATGAAGTCTAGCAACTACAGTCCCGTATCTTGGATTAACAAACACACATTTGAATTAACAATGCTTCAGTTGACCTTAAGATGTCCTACACAAAAACCAATACAAATAATACCTTTTACTTTTCTGGCTATCAAGTTGTAGCAGAGTGTTATTTTTGGCAGCGAGTGGCCTTTGACATTACTTTGGAACCACTTCCTTTTGTTGCATCAACCTCAGGTCACTGGAGAAGAACAGAGGCTTTGGGGTTGAGGGAGATGAAGAGATGACTTGTGGGCCAGTGCTTCAAAACATGGAGGGGGTGCAGGTGAGAGAGGCATATCCTCCAGCTGGTACTCTAAGCCAACATTTTTTTTTTTTTTTTACCTCGAGTGGCCCAGAGTATTCACAAAGCACAAAAAACTGTCAATTGGTTTCTAATATTTTTTTTAAAAACTGTCTTAAATTAAGATTTTCCCTTAATGCCCAGTTTCTCTATTTAGAATGAAGTGAATAATTAGAATTAAATGACCATAGTAAATAAAACATATTTCATTCTGCTAGGACACTAAGTGACAGAGCTTTGTGTATGTTTTACTCTACTGGCTTTTTGTGGGAAGGATGGCTTGGATTTTTAACAAATTGAATTGTGCTTAGTTTGTTTTTTCAAATACATTCTGATCAAAATTTTATCTGGTGAGAGCTAGAGTTTTTAAAAAATCCTTAGTGCAGTAAAATTTGAGGCTGCACATCAGATTATCTTATCAAAAGAGTATTTGTAGCCTCAGATAAGAAAGAGAGCCAGTGGATTATCTGAGAACAGACACAATTCCTTTTATTTTTATGAACTAATATTAATAAGTGCTCTACCATAGGCACTGATTATCTATGAAAGTGTCACGATTTACTCTCACGTTAGCTTCATGTTTGTAGAATATGTTAACTGGGGCATTTGTAATAATCATTAACAACCATTAATCAACAGTGAGTTTTCCAGGGCAGTGTGTTCTGATAGATTTTTCCACAACTGAGGAAAGTCCCTCATTGTGACACTTATCTTCATCAGATTTTATTCGAAAGTTGGCTTGTCATGAGAGATTTGAATGGAACCAGATACTTATGCCTTCTTCCTGTCCTTTGGAAGGATATGGTGACATCTCATCTTAAGTGGCCTAGGCTCAAGCCAATCTTATTCTGGCATTTGTTTGTGATTCTTCCTGTCCAACTTCATTTCCCACGACAAGGCATTGTGTTACAGGTGACCTGGACAGCCCCTGGGGGAGGGACTGAGAAGATGTATCATCAACAATGCAGGCACTGAGAGTCTAGGGAGAAGCAGAGTGTGCTCCAGACTCATTTATTAAGGAAGTTAGGCCTTCCTTTCTATAACCCCTTCTTAAGGTCCCATTGGCTCAGGCAGCTGGCTCCTTTGCATTGTCCTTTTCTCATTGGTTTCTCCTGTCAGGTATCTCTTCTTCAGCAGTCTCTGGACAGAATGGCAGATTTGGCTCAGGGAGGGAGTGCCTGCCACACATATTCATGCTGTCTGGCCTGGGCAGGGGACTGCATCTTGAGTAGGCAGGCCAGCAGTTTCTCCTACAAAGTTGTATTTAACTTTTCTGTGATACAGACGCATCTGGTTTCTGGTCCCAATCTTCATGCTGAACAAAATACACTCAGTAAATTCTCTTGCAAGACTCAGCATAATATCTGTAAAGAACAATTCATTCAGTTTATGGGAGAGTTCAAGAATCAAACATGTTTATGGATGGGACTAGGAAACTCAAACTCAAGCCAAGAACCTGTGCAAGGCCATGCTGCAAAGCATCACTCAACATCAACCAATCTATTTAAAACTGGTTTGAAAAACCAAAGTTTATGCTTCTACAATCTCTGTCTTAGTAAGAATTTCAAACAGGAAAACCGTGTAAATCATTTTCATTGATTAAATCTAGACCACATCAAAGCAATGAGTTCTATTCTACCAGTATTGTTCTCCTTCCCCTTTTACACTAAGTATAAAAACTGATCTTCATGATGTGCTAGGATTGTTCAGACAACAGAATGGCATGCTTTTTCCATGGGTCACCTCATTTGGAGTGTGATTGAGACCTCTCTTTGCTATGATTTCATGCATTATTGTTTTGTAAAGCTGCAGCTTGAAGTTAGCACAGCAGCACGATATGTGATATTCTTGATAAGTTTACACTAACATAAGGAGGAATTATTTATTTAAGGAGGAATTATTTTTCAGGGAACAATAACAATGCCTTTTTATCCAAAGATTGGTCACTTGCTAAAGGAAATTAATTCATATAGAAGAATATCCTGGTGCCCCCATGAAATTACTTACTAGGATCCTTACTACTCAACTAAGAAATAGTGGCACACATTAACAAATATTTCACTGGACTCTAATCAAACTTTTATATTATAATTGAAAAGGAATTCCCCTGCAGGAGCAGGATTGGTGGCTGTCTGCTCTGTCCCTAAATCAAATAGCAGATGTCTCTCCCTGGCTAGAGAGCAGTGGGCTCTTTCCTGGAGTATCCATTTATCAACCCAATGCATATCTCTTGCTTGAATGTCTCCAAAATTTTCTCCAAGATTCAGGATGACTATCATACATCTATATTTTTAAAATAAATATAATTGTCTTAAGAATAAATTATTCTAGCATTAGAATTTTATATAAGTCATATGGTTATAAAGATTTTTTATAGAACTTTATGGTTAGACAGAAATTTCACATATAAAGTTTGAAATTAGTAAAAAAATTGTAATCTTTCTTGTTCTTGTCATGTGTTTACCATACCTATCATTTGTCTGTCAATTTATCTTTCCTATAGACTATCATACATCTATCTATCTATCATTTATTTATTTATCATCAGCCTTCCATATATACTACCTCTCGGAGCATTATGTTGGCTCATGAATATTATCATGAACTGAGACGTCAGTATTTTTCCCTTTAATGATGCTTAGCCATGCTTTTGTGTTTATTCTGGCTTCTCTACTTCAAATTTCAGCAAAATGGTTTTTGCCCTGAATTTGAAAGTCCCAGAAGGAAGGAGCATAGCTTAACCCATTATTTCTAGTGTTCACACTTCATACACACTGTATTGTGGTGAATATTCTGTTGGAGTAGCAGTTGTCAGTGGCCTGTTGGGACAGATGACACTACCACATAGTTCTATGACATGAGTTCTGAACCAAGCAGAATAATGCTGCTTGAGTTTTATGTTTTCATATTCTGTTTTGATTTATTTATAAACTGGCATAGATTCAAGCTGCTGATTTTCCAATGTAGATTTTGAATTGTAGTTCAAACTTTCCATTAAAAAGTAACTTGGTAAACCTGGTTTCTATAACATTTGTTTTAATCATGAAATTTGGTTAATTTGATACTTGTCCAGGATGAAGAGTGTGTGAATTGCCTTTTTGCTTTGTATTCTGAAATTTGTATATTAACTGGATACATTGTTTCATTCTAATAGCACAGGGCTGGCATTTTAAGGCTCCCTTCTTCATATGTGTTGCATCAATTTTTGATTTTCTAATAGAACTTACCATGTAGTATAAATTGCTTTTTTGTCTCCCCCTTTTGTGAAAAGGGAGAAAAGGAAACAACTAGGCTGAATGTGGAAGTTCTGTGAATCTCCTTTATGAGAGTCTGTTTTAGCTTACATAGAACAGAATGATCTCAATGTGCATCTAAAACATGTTTACTTTTCTGTTTGAAGAAAACAATTTTTATTGTTACAAAAGCACAACATAGCCAAAAGAATATTCATGCTGATCTAAGAAAGCATGAAATATTTATCTTTCATGTATGGCACCTGTGTGATGACATCCCATCTATCTTGTATAAAAGACACAAAGAAAAATGTTTTGTGTGTGCTTAATGTTGTTCTGAAAAAGGCACCCTAGAGTATGGTGGTGAAGACAAAGTTTGAGTTCTCCTGTCAAGTGTGACTCTAATTTTATAACATGTAATGTCATGTAAGTTACTTTTATTTTCAAATGACAAGCATTTTAAAACTGCCTCTGAAAGCTCTGGAAAAGCAGGAATTTTATTTCATGGATCAAATATGTTTAAATTTTGTAATCTAAATGAATTAAGATGAATATTTCAAATGATGAAAAACCTGCCTTGATGTCTTCATTTCATTAAATGAGAATTGACAGCATAGTCTCCATCCCATCATTGAAAGAAAGTACCTTTAGTTTTAGTGTGGTATTATTAGATTTGAATGCCATTGTATTTTCAGCTTTTACATACTAGTTAGGCCAAGCAAAATTACAATCTGAAGTTTGACTTACTTTGATAGTATGTATACAAACAAAGCTTGTACCTTTCAATCTTTGCAGCAAATGACATCAGGTAAGTGATAGAGAATTGTACTTCTCATATATCAATGTCTTAAAATGCAAAAATTTAGTGCTTCACCTAATAATCCTACCCACCAGCACTCATTGATTTAAAAATGATTTATATCATGTTTTCATTAGAAAAAATTAAATCAATATGTAGTAACCTGACATTAGTGATGAATGAATTCATTATTCATGAATTGGTTCAGAAATGGAGACCTCAGTGAACTTATGGATTGATGTAATTATTGGTTTTGGTAAAATCAAAAGAACCTAAAATATAAACACAATGAATGTGACAAGGCTGTGTTGCATAATTGTGATAGCAAACTAGGCTGACAGTGAGTGGATGAGTTGAGGCTGTGCTAGGAGATTTATTGTGGACGAGAACTGCATCACATAAAAGGAGATCATTGATGTTTGGAGGCATTATTCTGACGGAAAGAACAGTTCTATTGACTAAATCTGCAATATCAGAGGCTGAGGGAGAGACTAAGTGACCTACTGGAGAATTCCATCAATGCAGGGTTTCTCAACCACTGGTAGAGGCTTCTAGGTTCGGAAGAGCCAGTAGTCAATGTCCAAGTCTAGAACACAACACTGCCAGTCAGGTTTCTTTCTTATTGTCTCTCTCTTTCCAAGGTTACAATTCTGTAGGAACAGGTCATCTGTCTAGGGGAAAGGAAGTAAATACTGGACAGAGGGAGAGAAAGAATCAAGACAGGTGTTGCTGCTCATCACAACATTTGAATCAAGAACCAATGACTTCAGAAAAGCAAACACTTGTTAACTCATGAGATCAAAAGGTCATTCACTAAATGCTATTGGAGAAATTCCTGGCCTGTGAAAAGAACAGAAAACTTTGGAACATAGCTAGGATTTGGGACACAAGGAGAGAGAAGAATCAAATGTTTGAGTGCGTTGGGGCCTATAGTTATGGGAAAAGGTATGTTTAATTTATGTCATGTTTTGTTTCCAAGCATTTCCCCTGGGGAACATTTTTTGATACACAAAACCGCAGAAAAATACCTATTTTATTTTATTTTATTCTATTTGTGTGTATGAGTGTGTGCGAGTCTGTGTGTCGTTTGTGTAGTTACTGGTAAAGTAAACAGATCAGTGTTGACCAATGTCCCACAGACACTAAATGGTTCAGTGTAAACAAAAATAACACACCTTTACACAGTTAAAGTAATATTCTGTAGTAGCACAAACAAATGTAACACATCTTTACATAGTTAAAATAATATTCCAAAACACCAATAGATCTGAACACCTGCTTCTATATCTAACACACATGTGTTTGAGATTGTGACATTTATTGTCTTTATACATTGTTCTTGTACACATGTTACAGATAACATTTTTTCCATAAAGAAGATAGTTTCTGCCTGATTTTTATCTCTCCTATCTATGATGCAAGAAGTACTGATTTTTAAATTATTACTATTATTATTATTTTGCTTTGCTCAGAAATGCTTGCCTCCCTTTGAGAAGGTAATTAAGAAATTGAGAGTGTGGTAGTGATTTCCAATTTTATTGTCACTGCAGTTGGCATCAGCAAGTAAGCAAGTAAGCTAAAGCTGGGCAAATGCTTGTAATCCTAGCATTTGGGAGGCAAGAATGCCATGGTATTGAAGCCAGTCCATGATATATAGGGTGATTCTGTCTCAAAAGTGCACAAACTCTTTTACACATTAGAATTAGTTTATTATCCAATACTTAACAACACTTAACAACAACACTTAAAGTCTCAAAAATTTTAACCGTTTTTTTCTGTTCTCTACAACAGTGAACTGATAGCAATATAAGCAAATGAGATTTCACATATTGTATTACAGCTTTATTTTTACTACTCTAGGTGACTTTGGCATGCAGTTTTTTTATTCTATTCACTCATGCAAGTCAGGGCATTGGTAAAAATACTAATTTAATTATGACCATTTTTTATTTTTGATATGTCAGTCTGTGTTGAATTTGAATTTCCTACCTTAACATCACACAATGTTTGAAAAAAGAAGCTAAATGAATAGGGAAGGCTGTGTAACTGTAACATGGTAACTGTTGCTAGAGAAGCAATTCCATAGTAATATTTTGGTGACAGCTGAATTTGAATCAAAGTGGTTTTCAAAAAGCAATGATAATATTAAATTAAATGTATGGTACTTTCTGTAAATGCAGGATGAAACCATGTGTATTATCTGGATCACAGCAAAAATTCAGGGATACATTATGTCAACTCTGAAATTAAAAAGTTATACTTTCATTTTATGTGTATTATATAAAGAGTCAATTTTACAAACAAAATTTAATGACTTTCCACATATGCTCATAATTTGAAGAGTCTAGATATTTAGGAAAAAATAAGAATTCAACTATTGTGTAGGAGAATAATAACGAAGAGTGATGCATGTTTGATTCTTAGTGTTTAATTCTTATTTTATGCCACATTCTTCTGGTGATAAAACTTCCAACGAAATATGAAAAAGAGGGAGTTTGCAAAATTATACACGTATATAAGTACATGGTGTTACTCTGTAACTGGTGGACAATGCCTTGACCAGATATCATAGCCTATCAAATAAAAAAAATCTCAGGGTGAGGTATGGGTTACCAAGTTTTGAGTCCCATAGATCCTTCTCACTAAGACCCTTACAGGGCTGTTGAATACATGGACTTTTAGAGGCTGTTCTATATGCTCAATGCACGTAAAAGATTGAACCAGTAAAAATCCTAGCATGGATACTGGAAGGGCTCATGAAACCCTACCTCTACCTAAGGATATATTGGGAACTGAAGGTTACTGGTAGAAACACAGCAGGATCAACTCATATGCGCACTCACAGAGACCAAGGCAGAATGCACAGGGCCTGAATGGGTCTGCACCAGATGGGGTCCTAGAGCTGAAAGAAGTGGACACAGGACCCTGTTACTAACTCAGAAGTAATCTCCCATTCATAACCACTTGCAAATAAATAGTTTGTTTCCTCCAGGGGGTCTCACCAGGGAAACAAACTACTCTTAAAGGCAGGCTGCATCCACAACAAGAGGTGGCCAACAGAAAATGAACTCAATAACTGTAATATAGCATCTGAATTTTACAAGCACAATAATTACAAAATGCAAATTCTAAGGTTTTAAAGGTAAAAGAAATCTGGGAGAAGGTTAGACTATGCCTAGTTTATCATTTCAAGAGTATAACATTTTCACCATGTTTGTTACATAGCAATCTGAATTTTACAAGGTCAGTAGTTATTGCCACCATTACTCATTAAATTCCAGAAAGAGGAGTATAAACAATTAAGTTTGCTAATTTTAAGTGCCCTGAATTGACTAAGAGTTAATATGGGAGGCAACAATGGAAACAGAAAAGCAGGTTAGCAACTCATGATTACTGTACAATGTGAAAACACTTGATAAATGCTGGGTACGAGAATGGACATTACCAGAAGTTGTCAATCAACACAATTCTTTACTATATTTAAAGGTACCATGGGCAATATGGTAGTATGCAGTTGTAATCCTGTATCTGATAGACTGGGGAAGAATGATGAATGGTGAATGTGAATCCAGAATGGACTACACAGCGAGACCCTCTGTCAAAACAACAATGGCCACCCAAAAACAATGAAAAGACATCTTTGTTAAGACAATGGAAGCATTGAAATGTCAGAAATATTTTTGCTATAGGCTTCAGTAAGAAGATAACCAAGAAATGTAACAAAGAAACTTTAGTAATTCAATGATTACTTCTCTTTTGACAACACCATGAGCTCAGGATGTCTTATTTGACGTTTCTAATGCTTTATGTAGTTTGACAGCAAAAACAAGTTAATCACCACCAGCTGGATACTTGAAGATAATATTTTTCAAGACAATTGATAAGATGTCCATGGGAATTAATAACTCAAGTTATAAAGTAAGAACAAAATATCAGTTTCATAATGACTATGAAATAAAACTGTTTTCCCTTGGATTGAATGTTGTGTAGAACATTGCAAATTAGGTTCATAAATATTAATAGGTCTGTCACTATATATATAAATGAATATAGGAATATACACATATGTCATTTTCTCATTTGCATGTTTATATGCAAAGACAATGTGAATTAATACAGACTGGCTGCTTAGCTTTTAAAATACTTTAAAATGGAAAACTAAAAACCATTAACAATAGATCAATTGCATACACTATATAAAATAATCCACAATTATTTGAAAGCTAGTATTATGAAATAATGAAGTAGGCTTCAAATGCAGAAATGAAAGTCATAAATTGATATAGCTTTTATCAAAAAACTTAAAGAAAATTTAAAAATGCAAAGTAGAGTTGTCTAAATTGGAAAAAGGATGCTAATATCTGAAATATTTATGTGTTGAGAATCAGTAAATTTAAGAGCATTTCTGAAATGAATATGGCATATTTTTATATAAAGAGAAAGAATAGTCATTTTACTATCTTAAAGTTATATTTATAAACACATTATTCACTTATCTCCAGGAAGAGTAACAAGAATATATTTCTGTTACTAACAATGTGTTCGGTAGTATATTGGTACAATTTTTCCAGAGGGTTTTGTGGTGAAAGTCTTCCTTCATAAATTGTATTTCCGTTGTGTTAGTGGACAAACTAAACCTCCATAAACCAGGAATTCACAAAACAAAGTAAATGTACATTCAGTTGAGATTGTATAAATCCACATTCACAAATGAGAAAAAGAATGAAGTGATGAAATGAACTTAAAATCAAGGCAACAGACTTTAATCATTTCCCCAGGCAGAATTTGTCTTCCCTGTCAACCTCAGCCACTGAATGTATTTCCTTCCTCACTTTATTATATATTCTAAAATCCCACAAGGCTTTTTGTTCATTCAAAACGTATTTATCTAGTGCCTAACATATGTCGGGCACCCTACTAGGTGTTAGAAAGGCTGCTAATATTATGACATGTTCCTCTAAGCTCCAGAAATTTGACTTTTAGTAGCAACAGAAAGTACATGTGTTTGCTCTTCATGGGCTAGGGACAACCATTTATTTATTATTATGATCAGGTTTCATAGTTGATTTCCTCACAGCTCAAAATTTTGCTTGTTTGTGGTTATAATTGTGGTCTTTTTTCCACCTAAATCGAATATGTCTCCTCAAAGAAACTAGGAAGGGGATGTTTATCCTTCTAATCCATCCTCTTTCTAAACAAAGCTGTTCCTCCAAATTCCCACTAAGACACAGTTATCTATGTGTGTCTATATAGAAATGTATGTTTGATTAGAAACCATTATTTTTGCCCTCTGAGCAGTATTTTCAGTACATGCTGCACCACAATATTCTTAAGAACTTCTCCAGAACACTTTCGTGTTCCATGATGGAAGCTCCGCAGTTATTTTACTCCATTTTCCTTATTTCTTTTTCTCCACAGCATATAGTACAAACCATTCTACTGTTTCTGTGAGTTTATTCAAGTAATCTTAAATAAATAAAGCCAGCATTAGTCTTTTAAAAATAGTTTTGATTCTTATTTTATGTGTGTGTTTTGTTTGAGTGTCATGCTTGGTGCTGGCAGTGGTAAAAGGAGGGCTTAGATGCCATGTGATTAATTGCAGATAATTGGTAAATTGCCATGTGGGTATTGAGAACTGAATCTGGACTCCCTGTATGAGCAAGCGCCATCTCTCTCACTCCCACTGGTCTTTTTTTCTCAGTGATTTATTTTAGATAGTATCTGAACACTCCATCCAGTCTGTCTCTATATGATGATTTCTTTCTTTGTAACAGTGATCATGCATTCCAATATGTGTATACACCATATATTCTTTACCAATTCATCTATGAATTTGGTTTGCTATCTCCCTGAGCTCTTGTGAATAATGTTGGGCATGGGACTCAAATATCTGAAGTCCTGATTATAACTATTTCATACATTTCCACAGAAATGAGACTGTGACCTCATAGTTCTTATTTTTTTTTACTATGTCTAAACTCATTTATCTAGTAAGTATACTATTTTTATCACTATCAACACTGGTTAAGAACTAGCAGAAGTTTTGAATTTGTGAGACTCTTAGACAAATGTGTAAGGGGAAATAAATACTGAGGTGATGAAACAAAAATAACAATAATGCAAAACAGCCCTACACAAAAGAAAACAAAAATAACAAAACCCTTCAATTTGTTTTGAATGTGAATTTCTAGTTTTGCTATTGCTATTTGTAGCAGGTGTGAGTAAAGTATCCTTGTGTACTATGGAGTTATGGCACTGTTATTGAAGAACGTTTACCTTTATACACGTGGATTTATTTCTGGATGCTCTATTATTTCCTTACACTTGGTTGTGTTTCTGTCTTTATTCCACCTTAAACGTCTCTGCTCACTATGCACTTGTAGTACATTTTAAAATTAAGAAGTGTGAGAACTTAATTTTCAATCTTTCTCAAGATGGTTTAGGCAAGCCAAGCAGTAGTAGTGTATGCCTTTAATTCCAGCTCCTGGGAGGCAGAGGCAGGCAGATCTCTGAGTTTGAGTCTAGCCTGTTCTTCAAAGCAAGTTCCAGGACAGCCAGGACTATATAGAGAAGCCCTATCTCAAAAAACAAAACAAACCATCAAAACCAAGCAAAAAATTCTGTAGGCTAATTATAGTCCTTTCATGGCAACACATAAATTGAAGGAATTTTTTTTATGTATTTAACCTATTGTAATTTAAATACATATTACGTTTTGCCTATTTGGGGTACTATGGATATTTTTTAAAACTTTCCCAATAACATGGAGTGTCTATTTGTTCAGCTCTTGTTTGCTTTCTATTACCAATGATTTTAGGTTTTGGTATACAAGACTTCCACCTCCTTGGCCAAATTTATTTTTAACTATTCTGTTTTGTTGATTCCATTTTCATTGTTAATACTCCTTTAGTTCTGTGCTGCTGTTATTTGTTGTTGCATGAATGTGCAACAGATTCTTAGAATGAAACCTTTGACGAATTTGTTTATTAACTTCTAAAGTATATAGGTTTATGCAATCTGTACACAAAGATGATTTTAGGGTTCTATTGCATTGTGTTTTTGACCATTTTCTTGTTTATTGTTCTTCCTTGTAATTCTGATGCTATATTGGATAGTGAAAGTTGGCCTATTGTGTAAACCTAAAGGAAAAACTTTAATTTTTTATTACGGAATAGAATGTTAACATTGGGCTTTAAATATATATCCTTCATTATGTTGAGAGAATTTTCTTCTTTCTCTAGCTTGTTGAGTGCTTTTATCATGAGAAATTATTGAAGAATGACCATTTTTTCTGAATATGATGGTATGTCTATGTAGTTATGTTAATATAGTTTATCATAGTATTGGATATCCATTTTTTAAATTGTCTTAGTATTTGGGGATAAATTCCAAGGACTCCAGCCCTAAGATTGGGTCATCAGAGCACAACCTAATAACTCACTTTTAAACTTAATTGTCTCTTCTAAAGCTCTACTCCAAAAACTGTAAGGTTTTGGTTGCCTAACAATTAGTGACTTAACATCTTCATTTTATAGACATGCAATTCATAACAGAACAGCTATCATCTACTCTCTATCTGCTATGTGTAAATCCACTGTAGGATCTTTTCCCCATTTATATTTCTATTATTCATGCATGCCCATGTATACACTCACAATGTTATAAAAAATTCAAATCTGTAAGCAGTTTAAGAATCATTGGTTTTATTATAATTTTCCTATTCAAATTGTTCTAGATTTGGCTTGTTGGAACCTTTTCAAGGTGAACCTTGTGTCATGTTAATGTGATACCCTTATTTGGAGTGTGGTTCCTTGTTTTCAGAAAATTACACTATAGGTTTATCTTGGCCTTTAACTACACATGCCTAGACTCAGAAACTTTATAAAGGAATCCTGAATCGTTACTGGGTAAGCATCTGAGCTTACTCATGCATCTTAGGTAATACATAAAACCCAAAATAAGATTAAGTCTAATGTAATTAAATGGATATTAGATAAATTCATACAATAAGTCCAAAATTATTGAACCATAGAATTCTAGTAGAAAAATGATGAAAAATGTTTACCATTTATGAAAAATATCATGAAACAGATTTGAATTAGAATACCTTTAGAATCTTGAGGGATATTGTCTGGCAAATATAAATGCAATGAAATGCAGAGTCACCCACAATATTTACCCTATAGGTATGTATGTAGAGCATATACTTTTCTTAAATTGGCTCATTTTCCAGGCTTCTGGATCTTCATAAAGGCTCCTAAATGCTTTCTTGGAAAATTGAATTACAAATGACCTTTAGAGTAATGTGTAACAATCAGAACTAAAATGAGAGAATAAATTCAAATACTGCTGGATGAACTGGGGATATTGCTGACATAAGTTGTTAATAATGAAAAAACTGACCAGCAAAGAAACTCGGTGATGTAGAATATGTCTGAAAGCATATTGATTCTTTAGTACATTAATCCCCTATAGAGAAGAATTAATGTCAAAGAGTGAGTCATGGGCCAAAGTATAAGATACTTTCAAATGCATTTTCTGTGCTTACAGTGTGCTCGTCTAGTCAACCCTGGATTGTTAAACAATTCAGATACTTTCTATGACTTGATTCCACGATACATCAAGGAAAAAAATAATCTTAAAAGAAAATATTCCAATTCAGCATTTTGAAAAAGAAAAGAAGCAATTAGTAGTGTGGAAGAAATAATCTATCAAATAAGAATGGCTTTAAAGAGAAGCACATGCTATGGTCTTGAAGTCTCTCATGTACTGTACCAGGCACTGTCTGTTTCTAATGTTTAATGAATTTTTAAATCATCATATCTGGTTGTTATTACTGTTGCCATTTTGTTGTGTTGAATCAGTTCTGAAATTCAAATTATTTTGATCATAGTGTACAGTTTAAGCTAAAGATCAAGGACTCAACAAATGCTTAATTCTAAAGTTCTGCACATTTTATGATTTAGTACCACTGTCCCTAGTACCAATCTAGATTATTTTTTTCAGAGTATGAAAATGATTCAAACAAATTGTGATGAAAAATTCAATCTGATTATTCAGCATGTTAATATGGAATTAAATTATTAGCCATTACACATGATCAGTGATTTCCAATTACAGGAAAATGGAGTAGATCTGTCCTTCATATTCTTTGCACATAGAGGCACTAAAAATTCTGGAGGACCATATGAAGCAGATAAATGTATTTTATGAAAGTGAAAGGGGCTAGGTACATTGCCATGAGCAACTGCTGATGGGAGGGTTCTGTTTTCTTTTTCCCTCCTGAGAACTCAAGTTTAGTGGCAGGGAGCTGCCAGTATGAGTGAGGGCAACTCGAAGCTCAAGATGAGCTTTTTATCCCAAGGCAAGTGCCAGGCAAGTCTGCCCATCAGTATGAAAACTTTCAGATAGTGTCGTCTTCATGCTTGAAGAACACCACAGGAAATACTTCTACTGCACCCTCAGCAGCAAAGGCCAGATGGGGAATCCAGACTTGCACTTTTCCACGATCCAGTAAAATATCCCAAACTGGTGTGGATGAAGCTCAGGTTGGGGGCTGGACTTTGATCTTATCCAAGAGACAATAATCCCCCCCACGCTAAAGAAGAGACCAAATGAGCAGTCTGGACTTTAGCCCAACGCCACGGAAAGCACAAGCTTCACTCAGAATACTTACTGGTCCTTAATCAGAGGAAGTGTAGCAGAATTTTCCCATTACAGCATCACAATGAAGACACCACCCAACCTGGGTAGCAATGGAGGTCGTATAGGGAACCATGTAGGCACACTTTTGTCCCTACTAATAGATTGTCCAAGCTCCACCACATCTGTAAGTCATCAGGAGCCCTTCTCCTTTGAGAGTCAATGCAAGTAAAACTGGGGACCTGGATTCCCATCACAGCCGGCAGCATCAAACTGATACACCACTCTCCTCACAGAAATACTGTTAGAGGAAATCTGCTGCAGGGAGATTCAATGAGATACAGAATTTACTTACCCAAATATCCCTGAACATAATTATTTGTTATACCAAGAACTAGA